>NC_054833.1:101764146-102364146 GCF_018345385.1 Vulpes lagopus
TGATCTACCAACCAGTGTTGTTAACCAACTCACCAGGAAGAACCTAACATCCAAGAGTGTAATCCAGGGCACCTGGACAGCTCAGTCGGTTGGGTGTCTGCCTTTTGGCTCAGATCATGATCCCAGGGTCCTGGGATGGAGCCCCACATCAGGATCCCTGCTCAGCAGGGAGCCTACTTCTCCCTCTACTTCTGCAGCTCCCCCTGCTTGTGCCCTCTTGCTCTCCCTGTGATGTAAATAAAGTCTTAAAAAGAGAGAGAGCAATTCTTGCTGCTAAAAGGAACCAAGGCTCCTTGGGAGAGTGGTGGCCAGCAGCCACCAGGAGAATTCTGTGCTTCACAGATAACATGAGCGGTTACTATTGAGTAGGTCTTGTAGACAGAGAAATTACTAGTGTAGTCACTCTGTTCTTCTGTTTAATAGGTCTTGAGAAAGGTCTTGCTTCTCTGGAGGAAGCCCTTGTTTAGCAGAGGAGAGGTTCCCAGTATCCCCCTTCTAGCTTAATAGTTATAATACCTTAACATTACTCATTCAGCTGAAAACATTCACAAGAGAAAATGCTGTTGTTCCTCCAGAGGGAAGAATGCTAGGACCAGTTACAGAGCAGGTGTCAAGTTAGCTCACTAACACGGATGTCTTCTTAGAGTGACGCTTGAGGCCTTGACATTTCACCACAGTGTTGGTGGTAGATAGAATCCATTAGGGCTCCTTAAGTGATGTGTTTCTTTAACAAACCTTTATGTGGACCCTTCTCCAGGTCCAGATAGGCATGGTTGATTGCTAAGTCTTCTTGTTTTGTTTTTATTTTTCGTTCTGCAGCAAAGCAAAGTTTATTGAGCAATAGCAAAGTAATAGTACAAAGCTCCCAAAGAGAGAGGGGAACCTGAGAGGGTTGCCCTAGGGCTTCATGTTTTGGTGAATGAAATGCCTTGATATGCTTCATTAATGCAATAATGTAATGATAATCATAATAACGTAATAATAAAGCCAGATGGTCTCTCATAGTTGCACATCAGTGGCCACTGGGCTGTAGCAAAAATTTCATGAGCTCACCTGTCAGTATTTCAAAACAAAGCATGACTATCTGGGCAAGATACTTAGTTTATTTTTGATGTTTTCCCTTTGCTGATTCTGGGTGATGCAGGCAGTGGAAATGTTGACTCTGTAAGACTCTAGACTTCTGAACAAAAACGTGCATGGCCCCGTTCCCCAAAATGATCAAACAGACTCAGAAATACAGAGAAAGGGACGCCTGGGTGGCTCAGCGGTTGAGCATCTGCCTGCAGCCCAGGGCCTGATCCTGGAGACCCGGGATCGAGTCCCACATCGGGCTCCCTGCATGGAGCCTGCTTCTCTCTCTGCCTGTGTCTCTGCCTCTCTCTCTCTCTCTCTGTCTCTCATGAATAAATAAAATATTAAAAAAAAAATACAGAGAATAAACTAGTGGTTGGAAGAGGGGAGGGAAGGATAGGGATGGGCGAGAATAGGTGAAGGAGATTAAGAAATACTTCCAGTTATAAAGTAAATAAGTCAGGGACATGAAGGGTACACATGGGGGATACCGTCAGTAATATTGTAATAGCTTCGCGTGGTGACAAACAGTAACTGCACTTACTGTGATGAGCATTTTGTGATGTATATAATTATCAAATCACTGTTATACACCTGAAACTAATAAAATATTGTAAATCAACTATACATCAGTTAAAATAAAAATCACAGCTGGGTGGCTCGGTTGAGCAGCCAACTCTTGATTTCGGCTCAGGTCATGATCTCAGGTTCCTGGGATTGAGCCGTTTGGCCATGTGGGCCTGCATACATGTGTGTACTCTCTCCCTCTCTCTTTCTCTCTCAAATAATTAAATAAACCCTGTTTTTAAAAATCGCCTTATCGGAGGTTGGCTGCCACAATGCTGTATTAAGTAATTTATTTTATTTCATTTTCTGGTCACTGCTGTTACAATCAGTTTTTTTTGTTTTTCCTTGTTGCAGTTAATGTTTGTATCCAACAGCCTTGTTAACTCTTAATATTCTCCTAGTTTATCTGGGAATTCTAATGTAAACAGTCTTTTGCAAATAGTATTTCCTTTTTAATCCTTCATTCCTTTTATTTATTTGTTTGTTTTTCTTTACTTCCTGTCCTAGCTAGAACTGACAATATCACAATCATCAACAAATAATGATTTTGGTTTTTGGGTTTTAATCCTTACTCCTTTTATTTCTTGTCTTACTGGCCAGAGCCTTCTGTGTAACATTGGATAAAAGCAGTGCCTTTGTCTTACTCTTGATTTTAAGGATGTGAATTTGCTGCAGGTTTTTATAGATCCACTTTTATGGATATAAATACTATCTTTCCTAGTCCTCGTTTGCTAAAAGGTTTTAAATCATTCTGTGGATGTTGAATTCTAAGAAATAAGAAATGCTTCTCTGCATATTTTTTCTCATCATTGTATTACATTTCTCCTTCAATCCATTAACAAGAAAAGTTTCATTAGTTTTTTGGCTTTGTGTTTTGTTTTGTTTTGAAGATTTATTTATTTATTCGTGAGAGACTCAGAGAGAGAGAGGCAGAGACATAGGCAGAGGGAGAAGCAGGCTCCGTGCAAGGAGCCTGATGTGGGACTCGATCCCAGGACTCCAGGATCATGCCCTGAGCCAAAGGCAGATGCTCAACCGCTGAGCCACCCAGGCATCTGTTTTATTTATTTATTTTTAATTTAAAGGAACTTTATATTCCCAAGTGCTAGCCACCACTCAAGCTCATTTAAGGCCCAGGGAGAGTGCCGTGTGAGGGCTCAGGACCCCTCATGAAGTAGCCTGGGTGCCAGCCGGGGGAGGGATCTTCTTGACAGACTGTACACTTCCCTATTTCACATATCTCAGTTTGGCCAGGATGTCCAAGCTGATGGTACAGTCTGTGAGGATGGGGAAGTCTGTGGCGTGTAAAGATAAGACTGTACTTTGTTGGCGCACACGCTTCCCTTTTCTGAATTGGCTCATGCACGGTGTATGGGGGGGAAGGAAGGAGGCACATGCAGTTCACATCCTAGCAGCATGGATGGGCAAAACTGGAGAGGCCCACGTGGGCTTGCAAGACACTCATGTCCTTCACTGTTCCAAATGATGGCGTGTACAAAGCTTCATGTTAGAAGCAAAGGATTGGCCTCAGGGGCCTAAAGTGCCCATGGGACTGTCCCGTGCTTGTCCAAGTGGACTTTATGAGCGTAGTTCACACAGGGAGTGACACTCAAGTCTGAAACTGTTTTAGTGTTTTGTAAGCAGTACTACCCACAGGGCTAGCTGCCTTGAGAAGAGGTAGTCCGGGAGTTCAGTATTCCCACCTCTATCTTGACCCCATTTGAGCCTGTCACCTTGATGATTTAACTGCTGATGACACTTCTTAAGATGAGGTTCATTTTTTTCCTCACCCCAATTCAGGCCTTGGTGTTCTTCACGTGAAGAACAGGTGAAAATAGGGGAGCTCTGTGCTTTCAAACCTAAGAAAGTTACTGTGCAAAGCCAGTGTCTCTCATAGGGGCCTGCCACGTGTTAAACACAAAATAAATCTTCTTTGTCTTCTTTTTCCAAACAGATCCCGAATCAGCAAAGTGGAACTCTTTAGATCATTTCAGAAACTGCTAAGCAGTATTTCAGAGGACAAGTGGCCAGACTCCCTCAGGTGATGCTGTTGACCCAAGTTTCTTTTCATAATTAGGAAGATTTGTGGTTTAATTCTGGCTTACAAATGTCAGGAAGCTTTGGCAGGAGTCTGTGAGCACTTTATTACCGCTCGTGCGCTCCTCTCTCCCCAGGGTCCTGATTGCAAACTCAGATCCGAAGTGTGCAGGATGGGTAGGTTAGTGGTGCAAAGTTACAGAAGACTGGAGGGGAATCAGGGCTTGGCCTGTTCCAGGCTCTTCTTTCACCACCCTCTGAATGGAGAGCAAGGCAGACATGTGTTTGGGGAGCAGTAGAGTCTGTTAGGAATGCCACTCTCTTCTCTCTTTTGTTCACATCAGTGGTTGTGAGCTGCAGCCTAAGGATTGAAATTGCTCCCAAATAGGAATGCAGAGAGCTATAAAACTGCTCCAGGGGCAGGTGGGCGAGGGCAGTTCAGACATTAACTACCCGTGGTTAGTGCCGTCACTTCATACTCACCAGACGCAAGCCACCCACACTTCTGACCACTGACTACAAATTCAGGGGTCCCCGCTGCCCCCTTAGGTTCAGAAATTCACGGGGATAACTCACAAGTTCAGGAAAGCACTATACTTAAAAAAGTATAGTAAAGTAGAAAATAGAAAGTAATGACTTTATATCGTAAAGAATGTAAATCAGGACCAGCTAAAAGAAGAGACACATAGAGCAAGGTCTGAGAGGGTCCCAAACACAATGTGTCTGTGTCCTCAAGATGTGTCACCCTTCCAGCACACCACTGTGTGTCCCCAGCCAGAGGGGGACCCAAGCTTCAGTGTCCAGAGTTTTCTTTGTGGTTTTATTATGTCAGCCTGCTTGAACCGTTGGCCATGTGGCATGACTGAACCCGTTGTCCGTCTCTGGAGGCCAGAGTGATAGCACAGACCACACTCTGCTCTATGGTTAATCTCCCTGGCATGGCCAGCCCTGTCCTGATCTATCCAGGGCCCACCAGAAGCCACCTCGTTGCGTGGAAGCTCAGGTATGATCAGAGGGGTCCACCGTGCAGAACAAGGACATTCCTGCCCCCAGGGAAAATACGAGGGTTTGGAGGTTCCCTTCCAGGAACTGGCAACAAGACCAGCCAAAGTCTTTATCATACAGCAGTGGGGAAGTGAAGGCGTTACTAGAACCGTCTATGTGAAGAGGCAGCTGCTTGTTAGCACCACCATGCGCACTGCAGTCAGTAATGATGTCCTGCAGTCACTTTGCTCATTTTTTGTCAGACGAATGAATCAAACTGACAGCGGGGGGTGGGGGTGGGTCCATAGATTTTGTATGTCAGTGAAAACAAATCTAAACCAAGGTCAGGGGAGACTTTATTTAAAGGAATCATGGCAGTAAGAGTAAGAGAATAAAGGAATCACAGCAGCAGGATTGGTGCCAAAGCAAGGACACCGCAGCCCTAACAGTTTGTCAGCCTCTAGGGCCCACGGGAAGGAGCAGTGAACAAAGCTAGAAAGAACCAGGAGGAGGAGGGCATGAGATCTGCAGTTAGCGTGATGGGACAGCCAGATAGGAAATATCTTTTCTGGAGATCAGTGGATTCTCGGGGTTGGGGATGAGGGCTGTTAATGTGTCACCCCACATTTTGATGCTGGCTCAGGGTGCAGTGGGTCAAAGGTCAGGGCCTAGGAGAAGGACAGAAGCATAACTAATGCTGGTCAAGGAAGAATTTTGTTGAGATTGGCATGTGGGTACAAACAGTTCAGCTCATCATTGAGACAGAAGAGAATGGGAGTTTGGAGGGTCCATCATGGGTAGACCTAGGGCACATCCATGAGTCTTATCTGAGTCTTACAGTGAGAGGGACTGCTTTGCAGGAAACCATTTCCCAGAACACTTTAAACCAAAGGTAGATAGTTATTCTTGTTTTATCTGATTTCACTAGGACCATACAAGACTAGCATTGTTCATTCTCACCTGCTTTCATCCATGCTGCTTTCTAGTGAATTTCCTACGACAGAGAAAGAGCTGCTATAGGAAAACGTACCCAAATCCTCCTGTCCGTAGGTCTCTGGTTAGAAAGCTGTCCAGCTGACTGCTCAATTGGCCACCATGTCGAGCCAATCATTGAGTATCTGTGTGCTTGCTGATGTGTGTGCATTAGGGTACAGAAGCTTGCGACATACCACGAGTACAAGGAGGCCGCATCTGCTTATCAGGAAGCCTGGAGTGTGCTCCGGAAGCAGGCCTTTGGATCCTGGATCAGAAACCCTTCAGATTATCACCAGTTTAAATAAGAAGGGCAGACTACAGAAAGCTTACTGGTAGCAGAGTAGTTTCTAGCATCCAGACTAGACTGTTTATTTCTTTGTGCCAGACAAGCCTTAGCCTTTCTTGTGGCTGGGTCAGGAAAATCAAAGTCTGCCATCTACCAGAGCAGCATATCTCTTCTTTGTAACGTCGACAGGATTCTGGAGCACGGAACGATCCATACTTGACTGAAATCCCTCTCTGCTAAAATGGCAGCTCGCTGATGACCTTGTCCTAAATTGTATGTTACTGCTTCTCTAAAATATGGAATAAGAATTTGGAATATGATGCTTTAAAAGTACTCTGCAGTGGCTCCATTTTGCATGTTCCTACATTGATTTGGCAAGTATTTATTGGGCTGAGATGATCAAATCTCTGCAAGTTTTAGAGCTTCCTTTCGCATTGTGGACAGGTTTATATATCCATCCGTTCTTCCTCGGGAGAGCCACCCTTTCTGGCTCTATCCATGGGACTTGGTTGAAGCAAACCTTGCTCTGTGGCTGTGGGTCTGTGAGCCAGCCCTGTAGAGTCCCGGAACTACTGCGAGAGCCAGCAAGGAAGATTCTCTCTCCTCTCGCACCAGGAACTGTAAGGGCCACTTAACCATAGGACCTGTGGCTGCCTTTGCCACCACACATTGAGAATGAAGGCAATAAAGAAAGAAACTGAAATCCACTCGCGTGATCTTGTTTGGATGCCAGTGCCCACCCTGGACTGCATGTATGTGAGATAAATTTATATTGTTGTTTTGGTCAAGCCTGTTTGAGTAGATTTTCTGTGGCTTTCAACTGAAAGAGTTCTGTGTAAAAGGCCAGAAGTCTGTACAACAAATCAGCAGACCTAGCAACCAGTCCTGTTTTAATCAACATCGAATGTCTAACTCTCAGCCTCTCCACACCTTAAATTATTGACGGAAAGAGAAGTTCTCCATGTTGGGATTATTCCAGGTTCTTCTCAAAGTTCTTCAGCATTTTTGTATAGCTTTTTTTAAAGATTTTATTTTTTTAATTTTTTATTTAAATTCAATGTAGTTAGCATATACTGTATTATTCGTTTCAGAGGTAGAATTTAGCGATTCAGCAGTTGCATATAACACCCAATGCTCATTACATCACATGCTCTCCTTAATGCCCATCCCCCAATGCCCCTCCTTAAGATTTTTTTTTTAACGGTTTCATTTATTTATTAGAGCAAGAGAGAGAGCAGGGGCAGAGGGAGAAGGAGAAGCAGAGTCCCTGCTGAGCAGAGAGCTTGATTCCAGGCTTAATCCCAGTACCCTGAGACCATGACCTGAGCCAGAGGCAGACGCTTAACCACCTGAACCACTCAGGCACCCTTAAAATTTTATTTTATTTTATTTTATTTTATTTTTATTTATTTATTTATTTATTTATTTATTTATTTATTTATTTATTTATTTATTTAATGATAGTCACACAGAGAGAGAGAGAGGCAGAGACACAGGCAGAGGGAGAAGCAGGCTCCATGCACAAGGAGCCCAACGTGGGATTCGATCCCGGGTCTCCAGGATCGCGCCCTGGGCCAAAGGCAGGCGCCAAACCGCTGCGCCACCCAGGAATTCCTAAAATTTTAAGTACTCTCTGCACCCAGCATGCGGCTCGAACTTAATGACCCGAGATCACGAGTCGCACGCTCCACTAACTAAGCCAGCCAGGCACTTCATCATCTTTGTGTAGCTTTAAATGTTTTTTTTAATAACAGCTTTATTGGAATATAATTTACATTCCACAAAATTTACCCACTTAAAGTATACAACTTAGTGGCTTTTAGTATATCCACAGAATTGTACAACTTCACCACAATCAATTTTAGAACATTTTTTTTGTTCTAAATTTGGTGGGGAGGGGACACATCAACCCAGCATGGTACCCATTTGTAGCCACTCCCTATTGTCCCTCAACGCCAGTCTTAGGGCAGCGGGTAGTCTACTTTCTCTCTCTAGAGATTTGTCTATTCTGAACATTTCACATAAACGAAATCATATAATATGTGGTCTTTTGTGACTGGCTTCTTTCACTGAATATAATGTTTTCAAGATTCATGATGTTATAGCATGAATCAGTAGCACAAATCAGTACTATATTCCTTTCTATGAAATAAAAATAACATTCAGTTGTATGGATGTACCACATCTTATTTATCTAGTCATCAGTTGATGGGCACTTGGGTGGTTTCCACCGTTTGGCTCTTGTGAATAGTGCCGTTATGAACATTCCTGTACCAGTTTGTGTGCAAACATATGTTCTTAAATTTTTTTTTTTTTTTAATGACAGAAGTGATACACGTTTGTCCTAACAAATTATCCTTGATTTTTTTTACATAAGAAGTCTTTTTAGGTGGGGATGCCCAGATGGCTCAGCAGTTGAGTGTCTGCCTTCAGCCCAGGGCGTGATCCTGGAGTCCTGGGATTGAGTCCCACATTAGGCTCCCTGCATGGAGACTGCTTCTCCCTCTGCCTGTGTCTCTGCCTCTCTCTTACTCTGTGTCTCTCTCATGAATAAATAAATAAAATCTTTTTTTAAAAAGTCTTTTTTAAAAAAAAATAAAAAGTCTTTTTAGGTAGCAGGAAAAAAGGCAAAAGTATCACTCTCTGGAGATCAGGCCTTCCCATATGCTGCTTTAATCAGGGAGATTCTTTGACCCCAAATTCTAGCAGTTAGGGTAACAACTAGTAGGAGCTTTTTAGTCCACAGAAGATTATGCATCTCTCTCTCTCTCAAGAGATGCTATTTAAAGGATAAAGATTTGTATGAGAATGTAAGGAGGTAATATCTTTTTATTCCAAATTTTATGGTAAATTCGTCAAATCAATACCAAAAAACAAACAAAAAAATAAACAAAACAACAACAACAACAAAAAACACCTAAATGTAAAAACCACCCCTACATTTAGACTTCAAAGCAAAAACTGGGAAAACCCTGAAGGCTTCAGACAAAAGGCAATTTCAGGCTCTGTTTTCTCAAGACCTAAAAGTGGTGCTTAGACATCCAACTTACTACATTTTACTTCAGTCTTTCATAAAACCCTTAAATCTCTTATAAAACCCTTATAATCTCACCTGTGCCTTAAAATTACATTTTGAAATACTGGCAGGTTCTCAGATTTCACACATTTTATTAGATCATGTGTTTTTACTTGTGTTTCTTAGCCCATATTTAACCCACATTTGACTGATAACTGTTTCCGATTTTTAAGTTCTTTTTTTTTTTTTCTAACCCTTTCTAACCCTTTTAAAACATGTAGAAAACTTTAAATGGACACAAAAAATAGAACAATGCAGCGGACCCCCACGTACACATCCCCAGGACTTAACAGCCACCGGCCTTATGCTGCTGTTACCCAATCTATTCTCCCCTGCCCCTCTCCTGGGGCTTTCTTGGAGCTTTCTTTTCTTTTCTTTAAAGATTGTATTTATTTATGTGAGATAGTGTATGTGAACAAGCAGGGCAGAGGGGCAGAGGGAGAGAAGCAGAGTACCCACTGAACAGGAAGCCCAACACGAGGCTCCATCCCAGGACCCTGGAATCATGACCTAAGCCAAAGGCAGATGCTCAATCAACTGAGCCACCCAGGAGCCCCCCTTCTTGGAGCTTTCTAAAGCCAGTACTAACCATTGTATTTCATCCAATAAAATGAACAGGAGTTCCTTAATATCTAATATGTATTCTGTGTTTGCTTTTCCCCTGTTGTTTCAAAAACGTCTTTTGGCTACTGATTGGTTCAAATTAGAACCCACCCAAAAAATTCCACACAATGCACGTAATTTATATGTCTTTGGTCTCACTAAATCTGTAACAGTTCACTTCCTTCTTAAGTTTGACAGATGGGTCATTTGTCCTGTGGAAAAGCTCACATGCTGCGTCTGGCTACCTGTTCCCTCCCAGTGCTGTTTAACAGGTTCCTCTGTCCCCACATTTCCTCCAGATTTGCAGTTCCACATAGAGGCTTCATCAGATTCAGGTTCAGCTGATTTGACATGAACACTTCTTAGTTGATTCTGCATACTTCTTTTGCGTAATATGAAGAGGAACATCTGGTTGTCCCACTCAGTGAGCAGTGATTTAGTGGCATCAGCCTTTCTATTCCATCATGAAGTTCCCTATTGTCCTTTCACCTAATGGTTTTAGCAGCTGTGTCAGGGATCCCCAAGACCACCCTCAGGTTTGATGGTTCACAGAATATACTCCCAGAATGCAGCAAAGCTGTTGTAATAACTGTTTATTTCAGTGAAAGGGTACAGACTAAAGTTGGCAAAGAGAAAAGGCATACAGGCTAAGTCCAGGAGAAAACAGGTTCAAGAGTCCACTTGTCCTCCTTGCATTAACCATGTGCTCCGGATGCTTTGACATCTGGGGCCTTGCTTACCCTGGAGAGACTGCCCGTAGGAGGCTAGCGAACTCCTAGGGATAGTTCAAACCACGCACTCCAGAGCTCATGCCCCAGCCACCTACTGTATGGGGCTCTCGTGCTCTGGGCTACTCTCCACCTGTCCTCGTCACCCCCGAGACCAGGTACTGGAAACCAGGGACAGCCCTTGTGCCTCAGAGACCACAGAAATGAGTCAAACTAGCCCATCCCAAGTCTGCCGACCCTTCTGTCCCATCCCTCCTTCTCCTTTACAGTAACGCCTCCTGACCAACCTTGGTGCTTGCTTCTCCGTAAGAAGGAAGGGCTCCTTCTGGCCTCACAAGTCCTCTCCTACATAAAACTCCCTGCCAGTGGACTTGCACACACTTGGTTCTCCCAGCAGTGACGCGTGACAGTCCAGGCAGAGTGTTGCCTGCTTGAGCCGTGGGTGCTGCTGACATGCTGCATGCACAGGACATGCCCCCCATAACAAAGTATTGTCTGGCCCAAAATGTCAGTGGTGCTGAGGTTGAGAAACCCTAATCTAGTGTTTTCAAGTCACTTGAGGGGCACCTGGGTGACTCAGTTGGTTAAGCATGTGCCTTTTGCTCAGGCCATGATCTTGGGGTCCTGGGATGGAGCCTTATGTCAGGCTCCCTGCTCAGCGGGTGCCTCCTTCTACCTCTCCCTCTCTGCAAGCACACACTCTCTCTCCAAATAAGTAAATAAAATCTTTAAAAATAAATAAATCACTTGAAATCATTCCTCTGAGTTATCGCTCCAAATCTATACACAGTTAACTTTGTTTCATTTTGCTTTTATTTGGGGGGGGGGGGGGAGTAGGGAGAGTGTGGTTTTTCAAAAAATTATGTAAAATATTTATATGATTCCAAAATTAAAACCAGTAAAAAATAAGGGGAGCAAAACAAGCTACATTCACAGAGGTCTCCCATCCTCCTCCTCCCCTGTGTTTGTCCCTTGGCCCAGCACTGACTAACCATTTTTATTAGTTGTTAGTGGACATTTCATTTTCTTTTTGAAATGCTTTGTATTTTTGCCAGGATATCTTTTGGATAGATTCTTAGAAGTGGGATTTGCTGGGTCAATGGGTAAATGAACATACAGTTTTTCTTTATTGAAATCCATCTTCAAGTTTCTGTTTCTAAATACAGCGAGCACAAAAAATAAAAAGCAGGACAGCATTAGTACATTCCATTTCTATAAAAAAGAAGAGTGAGAACTTTCTGTGTTTTACTTGTATATGCCAAACCATCTCTGACTAGATGCAAGAAACCACTGATGCAGGGCCCACGGGGTGGGCAGGGGAATGCCTGGGGCCACGAGTGGGAGGGAGACTTTGCATTGAATCCCCGGTATATTTTGTTATTTTAAAATTTTGAACCGTGCTAACATTGTGCCTATTTTAGAAATTTCAAAAATGGGGGACACCTGGGTGGCTCAGTGATTGAGCATCTGGCTTTCTGCTGAGAGCATGATCCCAGGGTCCCAGGATTGAGCCCCACATTGGGCTCCCTGCGGGGAGCCTGCTTTTCCCTCTGCCTATGTATGTCTCTGCCTTTCTCTGTGTCTCTCGTGAATAAATAAAATATTTTTTTTTAATTTTCAAAAATGGAAAAACATCTCTGTATTTCAAAACTGTCAAAACCCCAGAAAATACTCAGAAGTGACATTGTATAGGGAAGAGGGACTCCCCAACATATTTTAGGCAGCTCTGCTTATAATTCCACAGAATCGTCTAACAAAACATCTTCTGAAATTTGGCTCTTGATGGACGTCTACACTTCCAGCCTTGTTTCTTTGTTCATTCACAAGTGAATTCTAACATTACATCTATGCGTGCATAATTTTTGTCTTTTTAAATGAATTTTGAATTTTTTCAAAAATCTTGAATTTTTAAATGTGGCTTGATTTAAATCATTGTGTGTATATATATTCCATGCAGTCATTCCTGCCTGAGAGCATGGGCTAGATGCCGTGTTTCATGGAGTTTGCCAGTGCCAAACATTAGCTCACTGTCTAGGGAAACGAAGCTAGTATGGAGAAAATGACCCGCCCTGGCTGCCAGCACTCTGCTTGGAAGAGAAGCAGGCCTTGTCTCACTTGGTCGTGTCTGTGGCTGGTGGAAAGCTGCCTCCACCTGGACCTTGGCAGAATGTGTTGGCTTTGAGACCGGGTTCTGAGCAAGCTTTAGCCAGAATTTTCCAGTTTCTAAAACCGGGTTCCTTTGCAAGCTAGTTAAGTGGCTTATCTGCAAGCTAGTTAAGTGGCTTAGGACAACGTTACGTTTTCAACTACCACTGTCCTCTTGTGACGCTGTGTGGGGAGGCCAGATGAGCTGGGGAGAGGAGGCCCAGCACAGCAGGAAGGTTATGGAACTAGGCAACGGCTTCTTAGTAGAAAGATCGAGCATATGTGCTTGCTTGCAAGGGCTCAGGCAGTTCTTCCCATAGATACAAAGGAGGGGTGAGATACAGAGCCAAGAAAGATGCTTTTGAAGAAAACTTTATTTCCCAGAAAGAAGCATTCTTTTTGTACCATGTGCTGGGGAATCATAGTTGGCCATCATATCTCATAAACGTGAATCCCTTTAAAGCCAAATGTGTCTGTACTGGGGTTAAGACTGACTTCTTGGAAGGCTATCCAGATGCATCCAGAACAAATTTAAGTAGTGCTTGCAGTCCAAAAAGGGGAGGAAAATTTGCAGAGACACACTTCAGGGCTGCAGGCAAAGTTACATGTATTCAATTTTTTATTCTTAAAACTGAGGCCCCAAGGGCAGCCCTGGTGGCCCAGCAGTTTAGCGCCGCCTTCGGCCGGGGTGCCAGGGCATGATCCTGGTGACCCGGGATCGAGTCCTGTGTTGGGCAACCTGCATGTAGCCTGCTTCTCCCTCTGCCTGTCTCTCTCTCTCTCTCTGTCATGAATAAAATAAAATCTTTAAAAAACAACAAAAAAGGCCCCAAAACTAATCCAGGGGGATAGAAATCAGAGTGGTTGTTGCCTGGTAGAGGACAGTGGGGGATGGGGATCGGGGTTTAGTGGAAAAAAGCCTAAAGGGACTTTTTAGAATTATGGAAATACTCTTGTTTTGATTGAAGTGTTGATTACATGGGTGTGAACACTCGTCAAAATTTGTTAAGCTCTACACTGAAGACCTGTGCTTTTTATTGTAATTATACCTCAACTTAAAAATGCAAAAAACAAACCCCTAGTCCTATTATTTGGTTTAGTAGAATAAACTTCAATCAGGATATTCAAGTAATTATATTTTAGTACCAACTCTGCAACTGCTTCCTATGTGAATGTGGGGGAAGTATTTTTCTGACTTCTAACCTCTCAATCTGTTTTACCAAATCAGATCCCACCAATTAGGATGCTCGGGTTTTTAACTATAAGGTAGAATTTTTCATAAAAGTTCTTTTTTTTTTTTTTTTTTAAGATTTTATTCATGAGAGACACACACACAGGCAGAGACACAGGCAGAGGGAGAAGCAGGCTCCCTGCACGGAGCCCAATGTGGGACTCAATCCCAGGACCCCAGGATCAGACCTGAGCCGAAGGCAGATGCTCAACCACTGAGCCACCCAGGCGTCTCTCTCATAAAAGTTCTTAATTGGGTAAATGATGCAAAGAGAAATTTTCTCTAAGACACTGAGTCCATTGACACTTTGAAATACAGATGGCCTCAGTCATGTTGGTGGCAAGAAAGGGCTGGAAATAATTCTTGTCTTCGCCTGGTAACTTGGGTTCTGAATTTGGGTGTGGATTTTTTTGTCCCTTATACTAATGAGCCAGCAGGGGTAGGAACCAGCTTTTAGCACTAAGCGTGTTCAGCACCGCGTTTCAATTTCCAAATTCAGCAAAGTGTCTTAATAGGAAAAAGGCAAAGACAGAGCGTCACTCCATGTGGGGACCCAGGCTGCCAAATGTTGGTCTCAAGCACATGTTCCCTGAACTTGGGCTTGGCTCCAAGAGGAGAAGAGCTCACAATGGAAACAGTGATGGCTGTTTGCTCAGGCAGCCAGGAGAATGAAAAGTGCATTGAAACCCAGCAGTGTCTCCACAGGGAGAGGTACGGTGGGCCCCTTAGTGGTGAAACCAACCTGTCAACAGAGTAGGATTACAGAGCCCATTCCCAGCATCTTCAGTTCAACAAGACCTTTCTGTGCAGCCCCAAGAAATCTCAGAGAAGTTGTGCTTTGGCCACTGCAAGCTTTGCTCAACAATAGGTGTACTCTCAATCCAGTTCACCCCGAATTGGTTGAATTAGATTCTGTTGAGAGAAAAGAGCTCTTCTTGCAGTATATTCCCTCATCCCCGTCAAGATTTTACCCAATTCCTTTTCTTATTGCTACTACTTATGGCCTATTTTGACTTCCAGTGAGTATACCTTTTCAGCTGTTTTATTTTTTTTTTAATTTTATTTATTTATTCATGAGAGACAGAGAACGAGAGAGAGGGGCAGAGACACAGGCAGAGGGAGAAGCAGGCTCTGTGCAGGGAGCCCAACGTGGGGACTCGATCCCGGGTCTCCAGGATCAGGCCCTGGGCCAGAGGCAGGCCCTCAACTGCTGAGCCACTCAGGCATCCCCAGCTGGTTCTTTTCTTTTCTTCATATATATATATATATATATATTTTTTTTTTTTAGAGTAATATCTAAGATCAACATGGGGCTTGAACTCACAACCCCAATTTCAAGAGACCCATGTTCCACCGACAGAGCCAGCCAGGTGCCCCTTAGCTGGTATTTTCATGCCTTACTTTTTGTTCTTCGTTTATCCAGTGCCATTATAAAACACCCTCTGTCCTAGCTCATCCATAGCTGCCAGGGCGAGACGGCAGCTGGCAGTGGGAGAAACAAGGTTCCAGGGCCGTATAGTGGCAGCAGTCTCCGCCAGCCCTGGACGCCAGCATCCACTTGCCTGTGCTGACATGGGCACATCCAGCCCACCTCTTTGCCTCCTTCGTGAAAGATGAAGGCCAACATGGGTGAGTATTTTGCTTGCTTACACTTTAGAGGAATTCTGTTCTAAAATGAAAGGGTGGTGCATAAACTATGGTGTGGTGGTTGCAAACCCGAGTATTTCCAGGAGTAGGAAATTTAAAGAAAGTAGGCAGAGTGAACTGAGAAGTGTATTCCTTGTCCAGTGAAGAACCATTATTTTGTTCCAACTGATTGTTGTCAGGGCTTAATAATTTTTTCAGAAGCCAGAAAGGTAGATTTTTACATCTGTGTCTCAGGGCCACATAGAGACATGGGTCTTCGGTTTGAATCCTCTGGTCTAGCAGAACAAGGATCGATTCTGGCCACAGGGCTGAGTCAGAACTATGGCTCCAGGATGTACTGGTTGTGTGATCATGGGTAGGTCAGTACGTTCGCAGAGTGTCAGTGTCCTTGCCTCTGAAATGAGCCTCCCCGCCCCCGCCCCCAGCAGCAGGGTCACAGGGATGAGAGGAGATAATGGATAACACGGATGTGAGGGGGGCTAGCTATGTGGCCACACAGGAAACACCAGCCTTGGTATTTCAGCTTCTAAGTGACTCTTCAGTTTGCTGATCCTGATTCCCAGAGCTTCTGCTAATCAACAGGAGAGACTGGCCTTAGCAGAAGCCTACTGGGCAAGGGTTTGCAGAGCCTCCTGCCGCATTCTTGGCACACAGCCTCTCTAGCTGCAAAAGGGGCGAGGAAGCAAAGCCGCTGATCACAGAGGAGTATATGGACACTCCCACCTAATTCTTGTGGCTTTGCCTCCCTTATGTCAACCACCAGGATTGGTTTTTTCCTCCCTAAGGAAATAAAGATGAAAAGGGGGACCAATTGCACTTTTTCAGTCTAATAAAGAGCAAGTCTTTTGAGATGAAGAAAAGTGATACTGCCAGGGCACCTAAGTGGCTCAGTCAGTTAAGCATCTGACTCTTGATTTCAGCTCAGGTCATAATCTCAGGATCATGAGATCAGATCCTACATCAGGCTCCACGCTGGGTGTGGAGCCTGCTTGAGATTCTCTCTCTCACTCTCAAAAAAGAAAATTGATACAGCCTCCTCCAAATCTCCTGGGAGATCCTCGAGCCACCTTTGGGACTGGTGCCATCTAGAGAGAATGTGGGTAGAATGAGAAAGGGGACAGTGGACTGAGCCCTGGAGGCCACAGAGAGCTCAGGAACAAGTGAAAGCACAGGAAGGAGTGTGACCGAGAAGGCCAGAGGGAATGGACAGGAGCTTCGAGGCAGGGGCAGGTAATCTAGAGTAGAATATATTAAAGAGACAAGGAAGGTAGGAACTAAACTTTGTCCCCTCCTCCTCCCCCACTGAGGGACAGGTTATTTTTAGCCACCTCAGCAAGCACAGGGTCAGGGAAGTAGGAGCCAGCTTCTCCTGGGCTGAGGAGGGAAGAGGAAGTGAGAGATGGAAGTGCCTGTGTGTGCTTTTCCTTGGGGGAGACCCAGTCTCTGTTCTCGCTGATGTAACTTAGAAACAAAAAGTTATGAAACATTTCAAACATGACAATAAAAAGAATTAACACCCATCACACAATTGGCAGTAAACGTCTTGCTGTAATTCCTTCATGTCTTTATTTTTTGGAAAAATAAAACAGGACTTGCTGTTTTTGAAATCCCACATTTACCTGCACACACAGCCCACCTCCCTGATACAGTCCCTTCCCTCTGCTAGGTAACCACCATCCTCAATTGCGTGGTTTATACTTTTATTACATAAGTTTGTATCCTTAAGGAATACATACAATTATTCTGCATGTTTTTACATTTTTATAAGATTTTAGTTTTTTAAGTAAATTACACCCAACATGGGGCTCAAACTCACGATCACGAGATCAAGAGTCCCACTCTCCACCAATTGAGCCAGCCAGGTGCCCCACAGGTTTTTAAACTTTACAGAGATGATATATTTCTGCTGAATGCATTTCTGCATCTTGTTTTTTTTCTTCCTCAGCACCATTTTGGAGATTTATGTTGACCCATGTAGCTCTAGTGCTTTCATTCTAACTGCTGCATAGTATTCCTTTGTACAAATATACCAAATCTTACCCTTCCATTCTTCCGCTGGTGAACATTTAGCTGGTTTCCATTTTTTTGTTCAGGCAAACAAGGCTGCAGTGATCATCTTTGGACATGTCTCTTGTACACGAGTGGGGATATTCCTAGATATACCTAGATGCAGAATTTGCTAGGTCATGGGTTATCTGCATTTTTAATTTACTGGCTATTGTTGAAATTACTTTCCAATGTGATAGTAGCAGTTTATACTCACAGAAGCAGTTTATGAGAATTCCACATATTTCACATCTTCCCTACCTCCCCCCCCCCTTTTTTTTTAAGTAGCCTCCCTTCCCAGTGTGGAGCCCAGTGCAGGGCTTGAACCCACAACCCTGAGATCAAGAGTCACACGCTCTTCTGACTGAAGCAACCAGGTGCTCTGTGATCTGGTTTTTCTATATATATATCCAATTATAGAATGATTCGTTAACTAGCCCATCATTTTTCTTTTGATTTTCACGCCATCACTGTTGTATTTTAAACATTGGTCTGTTTCTGGGTTTCTGTTGTGTTTCCTGGTTTGTCTGTCTGTACACCATATGGTGCAGTCTTAATTACTTAACTACTGCTAAGATAAGTCTCCCAGCTTGTTTTTCTTAACACTTCCTGGTTATTCTTGGCCTTTTGCTCTTCTAGATGGATTTAGCATCAGTTGTCAGATTCCACAAGACAGAAAACAAAAAACTGGTTTGGATTTTTATTGGAATTGCATCATAAATTAATCTGGGGCAATATACAGCTTTACAATATTGAATGTTCTCATCCTGGAATATGGTATATTAGTGTATCTCTCCTTTTATTTAGGTCTTCTTCCATTTCTTTGAATGTTTTGTCCTTTTCTCCATGAAGATCTTGCATATCATAATAAATTTATTCCTATGCACTTACAGATTTTTGCTCCTTTTGAGAATGAGATCTTTTTTCATCCTCTAATTGCATACAGCTGGTATGTAGAAACAACACCCATATTTGTAACTCCCCTTGTATCCACAACCGTGCTGAACTTTCTTATTCTAAATTTTACAGATCCTCTTGGATTTTTCTGTGTAGACTATCACTATCTACATAAAAGAACAGTTTAATCCTCCTTTCTCATTTTTATGCCTCTCATTTACTTTTCCTCTCTTACTGTACCAGTTTTATGCCAGGACCCTGTTGAGTAGAAGCAAGGATAGACACTTTTTTAAACAGCTTTGAGAATATTGAGATATAGTTCACAAATCACAAAGCTCACCCTTCAGACCTTACAGTGCCATTTTTATTTGTTGCTTGGCTTTTCATTTTCCTACTGATTTGTCATGCTACCTCAGACATACGTTTTTTATACACATCTCATTCTGGGTTCTGTTCCATTATTTGTATTTGTCTATTCCCAATATCAGCATCACTGTGCTTTATTTACCACAGCTTTAAATATTTACTCTAGATTTTTTTATGAATTCCCTTTATCAAGTTAAAGGAGTGCCCTTCTACTCTTAATTTGCTAAGAGGGTTTTTAAAAATTATGAATGGATCTTGAATTATTTTAGGTGTTTTTTCTTCATCTATGAGGTAATTATATAGTTTTTCTCCCTTATTAGCTTGGTATATTTTACTAATAAACATAACGATGGACTAAATGACCTGTTGCTGAGTTAAGCTCTACCTGGTCATGATTGTTTTAGTTTACTACTAAATTTTATTTACTAGTATTTTATTCAGGATTTTTCTGTCGATTAATAATAATAATAATAAATAATCTGAAATTTTTCTCTCATAAAGTTTTGGCATTGACATTTTAGGTATCAAAATGAATTTGTAATTAACCTTTTTTCTAATCTCTGAAAGTTTAAGACAGGGTTAAGGATTCCTTATATAATGTGGTAAAATTCATCTTGCTAGTATCTTTAAGTGCTCACTTCAGAAGCACATATACTAAAATTGGAACGATACAGAGAAGATTAGCATGGCTCCTGCACAAGGATGACACGCTAGTATCTTTTAAGGACCAGAGTTGGGGGAAACTAGATACTACTTTCTCTTTTTTTAACTTTTCAAACTTTCATTCAGATGCTACATTTTAAAGGCAAAATTGAGAAATCCATTTTTATTGGTATTACAAATTAGGCTGCTTTCCTCAGTCATTTGTTTTTATAGATAACAACTACTCCCTCCTCTGTTCCAAGAATACTTTCTAAACTATTGCTTTGTAATTTGTGTTTCTGTGTAGTTCACCCCTAAGTGCCTGGAGGATGGGGTAATGTTGTATTCCTGTCTGTGCCTCAGCGTCCAGCAATGTGAAGCACATTGTAAATAGAAAAAAACAAACATCATGACATGATTTCACACTGAAACTCTTGTCTTTCCTCTTAAATCTCAAGCGCGGTGTCCCTCAGTGGTCACTTGGTAGCAGTATAGCTATAAGAATTATACTACCTATCTCATGAGTTCCTTTTGAAGATGAGTCGTGATAATATATATAAATCATCTGGTATCCGGCCAGCGTTACTTTTTTTTTTATTTTTTACTTAAAAAAAATGTTTTAATCTGTCCGCCCAACATGGGGCTCAAACTCACAACTCCAAGATCAAGAGCCACGTGTTCGGGACACCTGAGTGGCTCAGTGGTTGAGTATCTGCCTTTGATTCAGGTTGTGATCCTGGGGTCCTGGGATCGAGTCCCACACTGGGTTCCCTGCAAGGAGCCTGCTTCTCCCACAGGCAGCTGTGTGTCTGCCTCTCTCTTTATCTGTCATGAATAATTAAATAAAATCTTAAAAAAAAAAAAAAAGTCACATGTTCTACCAACTGAACCAGCCAGGCACCCTTCTAAATTTTTTTTTTAAATTGTATTTATTTGAGAGAGTGAGCAAGAGCACACGAGCAGAGGGAGAAGCAAGGAGCTCATCTCGGGGCTCAATCCCAGAACCCTGATTTCATGACCTGAGCTGAAGGCAGACACTTAACCAACTAAGCCCCTCAGGAACCTCTATAAATTATTTTTATTTATTTATTTATTTATTTATTTATTTATTTATTTATTTATTTATTTATTTATTTATTTTTTTTTTTTATATAAATTAGTTTTAAGAGAAAGAAAAACACAGCTCGTTTTGGTGGCCCTTACTTTTTGGTTTTCTTCTTCCCTCTATTTTTGTTCAGTTACATTTGTGGATTTGTGGTTGTAAAAAAGAAACAGATCAAAATTCCTTTTGAAAGCTATCCCTCTCCCATTTCTCTATAATCCTGTTCTGTTCATAAGGTTAAGGAGGGTTTTATCATTCCCTCCCACCAGTCCCTGTCTCAAGTGAGGCCACAGTCTTCCTGGAGACTTTTAACATTGCCCTCAGAAGAAATGCTCTTCCACTGGACTTGCCAAGCTGATGGGGCCATGTTGCCTTCGCAGGAAAGGAATCTGCCTGAGAATGAAGTCAAGACAGAGGGAAACAAAACCAGGAGCAAAGGGCTTTGATGGTATCATTCCATCTCTAGTTCAAGCATCCTTTTTAGAGCTTAAGCCAGTTTGAATTAGGTGGCTGTCACTGCAAACAAGATTTCCTTCAACACAGAAATTGTTCCTTCCCTCTCCCTTGGTCACTCAGAGGTCAGTTTGTACCTATTTCCAGTTTGAAACAACCAACAGAGACCGCAGATTTTATGGGGTCAGGTTGAGGAAAGACCACCATGATGCTTAATGATAAGCATTTCCTCTGATCCCAGCTGGGAGGCTGACCTCAGTAGACAGCTGTGACGAGCTGCTTATACAACCTGGTAAAGATAAAGATAAGGATCTGTGTTTCTTCCCCAGTAGAAAGTGCAAGGCAGTCATTTTAACTGCATGTTCCTAGGTTCCTTTACCCTCATTATCTCTGTAGGGCTCTAGCCTCCAACACAGACTGTCTGAGGAGGATCTGGGAAAGTAAGCTTTCCTCTTAGATGCATTTGTGTTTTGGCAAGCCTACACATTTATACTAATTTGTGAGAAATAATGAAACTCGTGTGCATGGGAAAATCTGTGATTTTTAGGAAGGGGGCTTAAAAAGTAGCACCAGGAAGCATACAGATACTTTTAAGAGGCCATTGTGTATTCAGTTATCCCACGACGGTGTAATAGTGAAAGACTTGCAAACAACCCAAATGCCATTAACAGGGGCCTAGGTATCAGATACATAATAATGACATATTCACAGTGTGATGAATATGACTGTAAAAATGAATGAAAAGGCTCCCTATGGGGCAGCCCCAGTGGTGCTGTGGTTTTACGCTGCCTGTGGCCTGGGGTGTGATCCTGGAGACCCGGGATCGAGTCCCACATCGGACTTCCTGCATGGGGCCTGCTTCTCCCTCTGCCTGTGTCTCTGCCTCTCTCTCGCTCTCTCTGAATGAATAAATAAATCTTTAAAAAAAAAATTTTAAAAAAAAGGCTCCCTATGAACTGATATGGAAAGATCACCAGGATATACTATTAAATGGAAAAGAGCAATGCGTACATAAATATATATAATGTTTTCTTTTGTGGAAGAGAAGAAGAAAATAAGGACATATACTTACTGGAAAGAAACAAAATTAAAGTAGTTTCCTATAAGGTGGGAGGTCAGGGAATCAGGAACCAGTAGTGGGAGCCTGACTTCTCAATGTCTACTTTTTTATAGTGTTTATATCTGAACCATGTGGATATATTAACCATTTAAAAAAATTAATAAAGCACCCCTCTTATGACACAGACCACTGCTTCCTATCCCAGGCCACACTGCCATGGGCCCCACAAACCATCTTGCTTGACCTAGCAGACGCAGAGCTACCTGTCAGGCCCGTCTGGAAGAAAGTAAATAAAGGACATGGTCACACTGCAATGCCTTTATAAGAGGAAGTTTTATTGTTAATTATTTACCTTAATAGTTTCAGAAAGAGGAACAGATTAGCTCAGTCCAACATGATTGGCAGTTGGCAAAATCTAGTGAAGCAAGTGTTCTGATTGCTAAGGATTTAATTTTGGTGCTTTTAATACTTAGCCATCTTTAACACTTCAAACATAATCCAGAAGAAATGCATCATCTCCCTCCCTTTCACTTTAATACCCCACCTACCTCACTTTAATATGGAAATATCTTCATTAAATATGATCCCCAGAGGAACATGTCCCCTGGAGAGTACAGCCATGAGGACAGTGCACAAAAGGAAAACTGAAAATAAAACTCTGTATGATAATTTACTAATCTAAGGAAACAAAACCTTCCAATATATTAAGAAATAAATCCAGTTACAAATGCACTAATAGGTCTATGTGAAGAGGTCTGGAAACTGAAAATGGCCGGCTATTTACAAGATACACAAGCAGGAACGGTGCACCTAGCCCAGCGCTGGCCCTCAGAAGCCAAAAGTGTTCTCTCCACTGTAGGCCACATACAAGAATCCATCTTCATCTTTTTCCTTCTCATAAAGCTGTCCCATAGTTAGGCTTGAAAGAGAAAAGAAAGAACAGTGAGAAACTGATTTTGGTCACTGAGTCTAGGTTCTTTTTGCTTGTTTGTTTTTGTTTTTATAAAGATTTTACTTATTTATGTGAGAGCAGTCTCCTCCACTGAGCAGGGAGCCCAACACAGGGCTTGATCCCAGCATCCCGGGATCATGACCTGAGCCGAAGGCAGACACTTAACCAACTGAGCCACCCAGGTGCCCTGAGTCTAGTTGTTTGAAGAAAGTTGGTTTGAGGAAAAGGGACTTGACTATGTAAACCAGCTACTCTACCATACTTTGGTAGACAATAAAAGTAATTCCAAAAAATTAAGAGCCTAAGAGGCCCATCCCCATGTGGGTGGAGAACTAAGGTAAAGATGACTACATGGGACTTGCTTCTCCTTCAGGCTTTTTGAAGGTTTATAATTTGTACCTAACATGATAAGTATAAGTGGGTTCATTCTTGTGGAAACTCCCCCACCAAAAAAACCCATGCTCCAGCGACTGGCATCAGTGCCATCAAAGAGAAGTTATTTTCCTCACATGTAAGGCAAAATTAGATTGTATCTGGGATCCAAAGAAACCCTGCCCAACCCTCCTAAGAACCCTCCAGAAATAGATGTTGCTCAAACTAAACATGTGTGGGCGGGAAAGCTGGTTTTCCCTAAGCCATAAAACAGACTGCAGTACAGGAGACCTAATCTAGCTCCCTGCCATGGAACTGAGCTGTAGCGGCTCCAGAGTAAGACTAGTAACACAGGGAACCCTGGGCGAGCTCTGGCCACGTGACCGTACTATGAGAGAGACGCAGCAGGCACAGACACGTGCTAAACATCAGGGTGACCACACATGTGGGGTCAACCAGAACCAGCTGTCAACAGTAGTCTGAGAGCCAGCTCAGACTACAGCGGACAGGCCACTTAGATGCCTACATGCAGGACTCAGTAAAACAAGGGCCGGGGTTTCTAGGGGAGTCCAGGGCTGCAGGCTGCTGAAACAGGGCCTGCGCCCCTCTGCTGGTGTGCTCCTGGAGGGCTGCATGGGACCTCCACATAAACAGGGGTACAGCCCGCATCTACAAGGGGAGTTTTTCCTTTCCTATTCTTCCTGCCCAACTGCCAGCTTAGCCCAGTTGGCTGTGTGGGCAGATGAGAATTCTTAAGTAACAACATGGGGGTGGATGAGTAGGAATACAAATGACCGGTCATCACCATCTGGTAAATAACATAGCGCTCCCGATCTCTTAACCTGAAATCTGTAAAATAAGGACTCCCTGGAAGAGCACTGTCCACTACTATGCTATTTCTGCTATGATAGAAATGTCCTGTATTCCTGCTGTCCAATACAGTAGCCACTGCCTACATACTGCAGCACTCGAAATGCGGCTCATCTGAATCGAGACATGCTGTGTCAAACCTATACAAGATTTCAAGACCTGGTATGAAAAAAAGGATGTAAAAATCTCAATTTTTATTACATGTTGAAAAGACATTTTGGATACTTAAAATGTATTAAAATTAATTTCACTTGTTTCTTTTTTAATGTACTAGAACATTTTAAATTACAAATGTGGCTCACATGCCATTTCTCAACTGTACTGCCCTGGAACATGGAGGGACTTGAGGGACATGGGCAGAGGGAGAAACCCCGTCGTAAAGCCCCCTAGAGCAGTAAGCCTCAACCTCCACTATACAACAGAATCACAGGTAAGCTTTAAAACATCTCCATGCCCAAGCCCCACCCCAGACCAATTAAATCAGAATCTCAGGAGGTAGGATCCAGGCATCAGTATGTTTCAAATGCCCAAGATGATTCCAGGTGCAGCTGAGTGGAGAAACAGTCTCTCTGCCAGAGGGAGAGAGGTACTTGTGGGTTTTTTTAGTGTCTTTTCTTATTTTAAGAAGGAAACGGGAGGTGGTTGTCCTCAATTCAGGACCCTGAGATCAAGAGTTGCATGCTCTACCAACTGAGCCACGCATCCCATCTGTCTTCTTTGTTTGTTTGAGATGCTTATCTTTAAGAACCATATGATTAGGAAGTGGAGTGAGGAGCCAGCAACCAGCCAAAAGCTTGACACGTAACTGTCTCTCTCAAGAAGACTTTTACCCTGGTGGACGGGAATGCCCCAAGGCATTCTCTGACACACCTCCAAAGGAGCGACAGGGAAAATAGCTACAGCTATTGTCACAACTCTCTTAGCCCCACTTCTTCCAAAAATCCAGGTGAGCACCTTGGTGAGCACCTGGCCTACCATCTCCCCATGACCATTACTAGAGGGATTTAGAGGCAGAAGTAAAAGACACTGTATATTTCAAAGGCAGCCACTGTCAAGTCTGGTTCCATCTGACAGGCTAAGTGCACTCTGTTCCTAGCAAATATGAAGCCCTAGTGCAATGACTCCAAATCCCACTGCTGAATTAGAAATACTTGAGGGAGGGGGACCTGGGTTGGGCACCCAACTCTTGGTTTTGGCTCAGGTGTGATCTCACAGTCATGGAATTGAGCCCTGCATCAGGCTCTGACTCAGTGGGGAGTCTGCTTTAAAGTCTCTCTCCTCTCTCGCCAGTCACTATCTCTCTCTCTAATAAATAAATAGTATCTTTGAAAAAAAAATACTTGAGGAGCTACATAAATACTGGTGGCCCACTCCAGACTCTGCCTATAGTAAACAATGACCACTGGAGCCCCTGCTGCCTGAGGCAGGCTCTGAGACTGTAAGCAGAGACCCATAATCATGTGGCTCTCGTTCCTTCTGATTGTATTATCTTTTAAGTAAAACTTGGGTTTATAAATCTGTTTAATCCATGCCCCCAGCAGCTATAGAGCGTGATCATAAAAATCCTAATTACAAAAGCACTTATGTGCCAAGCACTATTCTAAGTGTGTTCATATTCTTTTTATCCTCAGAGCAATCTTCGGAGGCAGCATAATCCTCAAAAGGATCACAATCCAGTTTATAGATAATAAAAGTAAGACAATAATAAAGTGAGACATATCACAAAGCTAAGACACATCCTTAGCACTAAGCTGTGCTCCCTCCAAGTGAATACACTGTTCTACTGCCCTAATGTCAGCATCTTGTGCCTTCTGCACACATCTCCCAAGACTAGCGCTTGTCACACATACACATGTGCATCCGAAATCACACACATGCCTAGTTTGAGTCTCTCTGGATTCAGTAGGTCAGAGTGGGGCCTGAGATTCTACATTTGTAACAGGTGCCTAAGTAAGGCCACCACTGCCAGCCTCTGTGTCACACAGAGCTCTCTCTTCAGATCCTGTAATGTAACAACTGGATGGTTGTGCCTGTGACTCTAAGAGTCCTCTTGCTGTTCTTGTCCGTCACACAGCCTCGTGTGGAAACTTTACTCAGTTGGCAGCCACACTGGGTCCTTAAACTCAGGACACCCCTTGGGCGAACTTGGAAACTGATGATATTCAACACTGGGAGCAGAACACTCCATTCAGCAGCCTGTGACCGAATGCCCAATTCTGATGTGACATTGAGTGCCACGAAACAAGACTGAAACATCTGTACAGTATGATTTCAAAATAGGACTTACAGGATCAAGCCACACACATACAAAGCCAGAATTATTTGGTCTGGAGCCAAAAAGAGCTGGGCCCCAATCACAGCTTAAATTTATTAACTCCCATTAAAAAAAAGAAATGAGTTAAAAGGCGACCCTAGTCAGTGGGCAGTCTCCAGGAGGAGGCTGGCGTGTCAGTTAGGACAAGTTCCACAGCCTCTGAGAAGATAAGTTTCCCTCTCAAGAGGTCACCTGAGCCACACAGCGCTGGGCAGGCCACAGCCAAAATGCCCAAGGATCCTCACACACACAGGTGGCTCGGAGGTGCCCGTCAGGCTGAGCTGCACAGGCTCGCTGGATGGCCAGACAACCTGCGAGCAGCGCTGTAACTCTAAGCCTTCCTGCTGCAGGTACTGCTAAGGAAGACACTCAGAGACGACCTCCGGCCCCTAGAACTAAGACACATGGCTGTGGCATCAACTATTACATGCACTCACCCCAGAAGGGTGCTGCTAAGCACCAGGAGCCCTGCCGCCTTCCAAATGCTTGAGCCTGACAAGGAAAGAAATGGGAAAAGCCAAGGGCAGGCAGATTCAAGCCACAGAGCCCATCTAAGGCGTTGGTGGGACCCCGATGTACTGACTCTCATGAACCTAAAGTGACCCCTAAAACTCTGTTACTCACCCCTCCATTCAGGGTCACACAGATCCAGACAAACTAGCCAATAATAACAGCACCTTTCAAAAGGGCCCAGATTTGGGAACACCAGTGCTGCCAAGGGTGACATGAGCTTGAAGCTCCTTGAGAGCACATGTGCTGGGGGAGGCCGGCCTAGAACTGAGCACTGAGCAGGCACCTAATCCCTGCGGAACCTTCCCATGGCCCTCGACCAAGGTCAGGTCCTGAAGGCTGTGGGCTCCAGCCTGACTCATGAATTGGCTGGACCGACAGGCACACCTGGTCACCCATCTGCTTCAGAGCCCACATGCTTCCCCTGGACCTGGATTTCTCTCTTGCCCAGCAGGGCTGTGGGCGGGGGCCACTGCGTGGACCCTGGAAAGGCAACCACCTCAGAGTGAAAGTCAACTTAACCATGAAGGCTCTTGATGTTCTAAAAAAATAAAAATTAACTACTGGCTATCCCTTTTGTCGGATTTTTTTCTCTGATATAAATAAAACCCTATTGCATTACTACTGGAATAAACCCTTGGAGAGGTATTTACCTAGAAATGATCAAAAGTGCTTAAGCACATTTCTAAATAAAGGATAAAGGGACTGTAAGATCTCACAACTTCCTTTTACTTAGTTTCTCTTCAAGATCAAAGGAGCAACTAAGCACCACTATCTTAAAAAACGTTTCCAAGTGTAACATTCCCAAGTTATCACACCTTAGAGGTACTTTAAAAATATATTACTGTTTCTATTTTAAGCAGGGATTAACAAGATTCTTCTGTGTTCTAAACAAAGATCAAAAGGTAGATACCACGGCCAGGTCTGGGTTCCCTGCTAATGCCATGACTGGAAGTCTGTAAACTGGTATTTTTTTCTTGAGTTCTGTCTGCACCAAGGGACAATTCTTTTGTTTTTGGCCTGATTCTGGATGCAGGATCCTAGGCTGAGAATTCAACTTTCCAATGCTAAATGGGAAAGGGGAGTTGAGATCCTACCCCCTCTGCCCTGCTTTAAAAACAAAAACAGAACTCAGAATTTAGGAAGTAAAACTCCGGGACTTGCCTTGGTCTCTATTTCTAGAATCAGTATTTAATACTCACTAGTCTAAACAATAACCACATTTTACATGATCGCTTGTGTTCCAGAATACTCCGAAAGTCCCACTGCAAGGCAAGAATAACTGGTTACTTCAGCTCCACCTCCCACCTCTCAAGTGATCCTCACACAAATCTGTCATAGGATGGGAGAAGGCTCCTTAGGCCTGGACTCATCCGTTCCAACTCTGATTTCCCCAGCCACTTTCTGAAGGCTGCAAGCACTGGTGGAAGGTTGAGGCCCTGCACTTCCTAAGGAGGCTGGAAGGAGCTGAGGAAGAAGCTGCTGTTAACGTGCCTTGGGGAGGAGATGGCAGGACTGAGTCACACATTAGCTTTAGCAGGAGACCCTGTGGCAGTTCTGTGTGTGCTGTCAAGTGATCAGTATTTGCATAAGGCCCAGTGATGTCATATACCACTTTTGTTTAGAAACAAATTTTCTTTTTTTTTTTTCTTTATTTATGATAGTCACACAGAGAAAGAGAGAGAGAGAGGCAGAGACACAGGCAGAGGGAGAAGCAGGCTCCATGCACCGGGAGCCCAACGTGGGACTCGATCCCGGGTCTCCAGGATCGCGCCCTGAGCCAAAGGCAGGCACCAAACCGCTGCGCCACCCAGGGATCCCCTAGAAACAAATTTTCTTAAAAAAACCAAACTGCTGCATTAAGTGTGGGGACAGAAAGTCATTAACTGGGGCCGAAGGCCCGGGCAGAGGAAGCCTGGTTAGCGATTCTCTAAAATCCTGCCGGGGGTCACTGGTGTCATCTGCTTTAGGGCAGATTCTAACCAGGGTGGAAAGGCAAATGGGACTGGGAGAGAAAAGGAAGCAGCCTCTGCTGCCCTGAGAATTACTTTTGATTTCCAATTCTATTTATATCTCAGGGATAATGGAGGGAGGGGGCAGTTGCTAATCTGCAGCCATTTTAATTGCTAGATTAACATGAGGCCATCAGAGTAACAGTGTCTCCAGAAGCCTGCACATTTCCTTTAAGAAACACCAAAAGTGGGATGCCTAGGTGGCTCAGTGGTTGAGCGTCTGCCTTCGGCTGAGGCCATGATCCCAGAGTTCCCGGATGGAGTCCCACATCGGGCTCCCTGCGAGGAGCCTGCTTCTCCCTCTGCCTATGTCTACGCCTTCTCTGTGTCTCTCATAAATAAATCAATAAAATCTTAAAAAAAAAAAAAAAAGAAAAATATCAGAAGAATTGATCAAATAAATTCAAAGCCACAGGTCTTAGTCACCTGTTTCCTTCCCTAAGAAGCCACTGCCAAGAAGGAGGAAACACAGAGTTACCCAGACTCTGCAGAAGCTGCAGGTGTGATGACTGCAGATTCACCTCTCCACCACCTTAAGAGAAGCTGAGTTACGACTACAGATGCCCAGGGCTTCCTAACCTGATGAAAAGTGCACCTAGCACCAGGCTGCCTGGAGGCCGGGGAAGGAAGGCTGGAAGAGCCCCACCAGGTGTCAAGACCGCCTCTGGCAACACCACAGCTTCCTGAACAACAGCTATAGGAGACCAACAGCACCTAGCAGGCAGACCAGGCAGATCTCCTCAGGCTGGACACTGACCTTACTGAAGAACCTTTCATTTTTCCCCAACCTCTCTGCCAAACACAGGAAATGGAGGTGGTGGAGATTAGGAAAGCAAAATCAGATAAAAAAAAATAGCCAGAGCTATCTGTCATAGGAAAGGGACTAGATTTTGGCTTAGGCCTTTTCTGGAGCTTTCAAGGATTTTCAAAGGGAACATATTTTGGCCAAACTGGGATAGTTCCAGGAATTCTGAAAGCCTAAGCTTGTAGAAGTACTACCTTTAGGGGAGTAACCAATGAGACTTACTTGGAGTCTCCAAGATGAGATGTAGCCAGGAACTCACACTCAGGGGAGAGGGACTAGCATCTGGCTCAAGGGCTAGTACTCAACCAGTAATGGCAAAGGACTGACCAGGAATTTTGAAGGAGCCAGTCCATTTTCTTTTTTCCACCAGGGACTAAAGCTGGGCTGTCAACTACACAGAAGAAGAGAATTATAATGCCCCATAAGACTCGGGCCCCAAGTTATGCCAAAGAATGCTTCTAGGCAGCACAACAGCTAGAGCAAGGGGGGCGGTTACTCTGACAGTCGGAGCAGGTGCTACGAGGGGGGGTGTAAGTCTGTAAAGAGACCTCAGAGCCTTTTGCTGGACAGCAGCCATTCCAGCATACCTGAGGATCAGACAGCTACACACTCGCAGTGGCACAGAACTAAGTTTGGAGAGCAAGCAGGAGGGTGATTAACTGAAGCTGAGCCTCAGCAGGGCCCACAAGCCCCTAGTGGAGAACGACAGGACTTATTTCATGGGTCATTTAAAGAAAACCTAATTTTAGGCTCATTTAGGTTCTAGTGATGGCTTAAGCTTAAGTAAATCCTGAACTGTTTTAAAGTATTCATCAGGGTCTGAGGCTAGATTTTTTTTTAAGTCCAACCTTGTTCTATTTTCTTAACCCAAAGTATATTCCCAGATACTGTAGCCCTTTCTTATTTTCCTTGAGCTCCTCATGTCAGGGAGCACAACGTCCAGATTTCCAGTCAGGACCTCTAAGAGTTTTCTCACCTCCAAAGTTTAGAGTTCTGTAAGCAGCCAAGCAGGTGGCCAATGCCAGTAAACACTTCTCACCTGGACTGTGGGACTGTCTTATCCACAAACAGGAAGATTGCCTTTTCAGAAGGAAGCTGGATCCTTTTCCTGATGATCCACATGAACTGAGCCACAGTGATGTCAGATGGAACCAAATACTTCCGTTTGTCAATGTCGACAATCTGAGAGCCTGAGACTTTTTCCACAATCACCTGGGAAAGCAAAGAGAGATCAGGACTGGGTTTCTAAAGTGAGGCTCTGGCCTTGCATTGCCAGGGAGCTGATGAATACTATGTGGGCAAGGAGGTGGGTGGGAAACTGCACAACACTGGAAAATATGCCCCTGATTTAATAAACCACAAACTCTTAACTCTGGAGGTTAAGAACTGACATAAATGTATGATACGGAAACAGAAAGTGCTTTTCTGTGGTCAATTATGTTTATCATCCTGCATCTCAGCAAGCATAAGAGAAACACATGCCCTTACTACAAAGCTCTTCGACATTTTGTCTGGGCAGACCTGAGATACCTGGTTTCATCTACAGCCAGTTACTCCAAGACTCTAGAATGAATCTGCCTTCACACTACAGAGGAAGTAAGATCCCAAGGAACAAAGGGGAGAGGAATGGATGGACTAATGGGAATGAGTAAACCAAGCTCCTCATTTGGCCTGTTGCTTCTCCCTGAACTAGGTTTCAAATGTGTCCCTCCTAACCCCTCCTCAGAGTTTTGCTTGTTCAAAGAGCTACAATAACAGACACGGATGTCCTCTAAAAACCAGTAAGAATTATAGAAACTTTACCCCTACCACGGAAGAAACAGTATCTTTATTACTGATTAAGGAGGAACCACGAAAGAAGGGAGTTCTCAGAGGCTTCTCAGATTTTTTTTGGTCAGCAAAGGATGACAGGGTCAGAGTGAGGAAAGGGAGCTAGAAATCAAGTAAAGACAGAGGCTCAAAGTTAAAGATGAGTGTCCTGAGACTAAAGTACCACTTCTAAGACCAAAGTGACAGTCTCCTCCACCAGTGTTCCAAAAAGTGGCAGTGACCTGTTGCCCTGTCCTAGAACATCGTTCCTTACATAATTGGCGAGGGAGCCCAGAGGCTGCAAGACAGCTAACTGGCCTAGATCGGGAGATTCAGCACTGAGGCACCCTGAACAGCACCTGCTCGAGCCCCTCACGCCACGGCCCCGAAGGCCCCGAGCCCCGTCTGGCTTGTCTGCTCCTATAACTGGGACTGGAACCTCAACTTATCAACTGTTGAGTGGCCCGGGGCCCCATCGCGAGTCCTAGACGACGGGGTGACGACGAGGTGAGGGGGCGGGGAGTGCACTCACCGGAACGCGGTCGGGGTACTTCGCTCGGATCTTCGCGGATTCCACGCATCTGTGTTCTGTGGGAAACAGACGGGGCTGACGGTCGCGCCTGCTCGTCCGCCGCTTCCCGCGCCCCCGACCCACCTCCCCCAGCGACCTGCGCACGCCCCGGGTCCGTGTTACGGCGGCTCGGCGGCCTCGGTCCTCGGCCCCCGCCTCCCGGCAGGAGGGCAAAAGGCGGCACAGCGTCCGTGGGCAGCCGGCGGGGGCGCCGGGGCCTCCGCGACCCGAGGCCACAGCTCGGCATCCGCCCCGCCCGGCCCAGCCCAGGGCGGCCCGAGTGGGGGAGGGGCCCACCCGCCGCCGCGACCCCCACCACCCGGCCTCTGACGGAGCCCTTACCCAGCGAGTGGTCCTCTTTGAACATCCACTTCATGGCGACGGCGGGGAAGGGATGCAGCCGGCTCTCGGAGCCGCGGAGCTCAGCGAACCAACCACAACAACAACGACGGCAGCAGCGGCGGCGGCGACTACACGGCAGGCGGGACTTCCGGCTGCCGGAGCCTAGCAACCGGCCGGGGGCGGGGCTTCCGGCGCCGTTCGCCGGGACGCCGCGCCAGGGGGCGTGGCCACATTCAAAGGGGCGGGGCCGGCGGGGCGGGGCGGGGCGGGGCTACGGGGAAATGGGGCTGATGACGTTGGCCACCCGGCAGTCCTGGAGGGGTTTCGGTGACGGGGAAGGGGATGCTGTCGGGAACTGCTAACAGGAACGGGGCCTCGGCGGACGTTGGTAACGGGAAGAGGAGTTTGGGGGTCTGGCTGATAGGATAGGGCTCTCAGAGGGCTTTTCATGAGGGAAGTCTCGGTGTCGGGAATTTTGGAGCATGAATGACAGACGAGGGGTCTCTGATGGTCGATAATGGCGGGGTGGGGGAGATCTGTTTAGCGCATTGACAGTTTGGGGAGTATTGTTTGGAGGGTAACAGGTTGGAGGGTGTGGCTAATTTGAGGGGCCTGTGTGGGGAGAGGTTCTGATGACAAGCCGGGGATTCAGTATTGGAGACAGCCAAAATAGGTGGCCTTGGACCTAGAAATGGAATTTAAACAAAACCCTATTTCCTTCCTTTTTTCATGAATAAATAAACGTTTGACTAAACATGTAAGCAAATGTATCACAAATAGGCATTTGAGGAGCATAACATCTCACTGATCACAGAGACCCCTTAACCTTAACTACAGAGGACTTAGAGGTGACTGTCAGGCTGAGAGAATTCCCCTGAGAGTTGGTCATGAGACAAATTTCTTTGGCAGTCAGCACGGAGTTCAGCAATCACAGTCTAGGCTGTGCGTATGTGTGTCACCTGCCTGAGCATATGCCTTGAGTTCTCCAGTGATGTCACCTCTTTCTTCCTAGCAGAGTCATCAGGACAGTCTGCTCTGGGTCAACATCTGTTTACTAGCTGGTGAATATGTAACAAGAATATTCATTTAATTGGGCACATGATCCTTGCCATGTGCTTATGATTCTGATGCATCTGAAAGGATTGCATGTGTGAATATTGTCATTCACCATTTCCTATAGTTGTAATTCCTGATGGATGCTGTGGAATCTAGCTTCATTCTAGAAGCATTTTGGTTATTTTAAGATTGTCTGAGCAACCAAAATAGGCTTTTGTTTGCTTGCTTGTTTTTAATGAAGTGAAAAGCCCTTTGAATTTCATACCTAGAAATTATTACTGCTGCATACAGGAGCACTGTTCTAGGTGTTGAGGAAAAGCAGTGAACAGAACATTCAGCTGTCAAGGAGTTTCTAGTGGGATAAGACAACAAATGTCAGGTAATGGTAGGCGCTGTTTAGAAAATAAAGCAGGGTTGGTGACGAGAGACAGTGGGGTAATGCTAATCAGGTAAAGTGGTTGGCATAATCAGGGACAGGAAGGAACCCCTTGTGGCTGGAGCTGAATTAGCAAAGGGGGGTATGTTAGAAGATGAGATCAAAGATACTTGTAACAAAGCTGTTTTTTTTTTTTAAGATTATTTATTTATTCATGAGAGACAGAGAGAGAGAGAGAGGCAGAAACACAGGCAGAGGGAGTAGCAGGCTCCACACAGGGAGCCCGACATGGGACTCGATCCCGGGTCTCTAGGATCAGGCCCTGGGCTGAAGGCAGCACTAAACCACTGAGCCACCCGGGCTGCCCAGCTGTTGAGTTTTGAATTTCATGTGAAGAACTTTGGATGTTATTTAGAATGAAATGAGAAGTAGAGGATTTTAAGCAGAGGTGTAACATGGTATGGCTTTCCTTTTGAACTGAGCAGGCTAGCTTTTTTGTAGACAGAATGGAAGTAAGAAGAACAATTAGGAAGCTATTGTGATAATCCAAGTGGAAGACGATGTTGGCCTAGACCAAGATAATGTCTGTGGGGATGGTGGGAAGCAATTATATTCTAGATATATTTTGAAGGTAGAGCCAACCAACAAAATTTGATGATAGATTGAATATGAAGTGTGAGGGACAAGTCAAAGTCAAAGTTTTTAGAAGGATGGAATTGCCATTTACTGAAATAGAGTGAAGCCAGCTGGGGAGGTGGGGATCAAGGTTTGGTTTTGGCTCTATTGAGTCTGAGATGCCCAAGGGGCACATCCAAATGAAGATATATGGAGTAAATGAATAGATCTATGAGTCTCAAATTCAAGAGAGAAGTATTTAAAGCTATTGAACTGATGAGATCAGCTAGAGAGTGAATGAAAAAACTGAAAATACCTATTTTGCAAATAGAATTAAACACTGAGGAATCAAAGTGGAAAGGTCCCATAAGTCACCCCCTTACAGGAGTGTAACCTGATGGTCTTCGTAAGGTGCAGTGTTCTTCTGTCTTCTATCTTTACCTATTTCTTTGATGTCTTTTTCCAGTTCACCATTCTAATTGGATTCTCTGATCTGCCCTGATGATATGCATCACCTTCTTTACCTATGGGGTCATTATACTAGCTTATTGAATGTTCTAAAGATACCGAATGCCTTCCTTGAGGGGGTGGCTAGTTGAAAAGATGACGCAGAAGAAAAAATAGGATAATGAAAGTATGCAATTATATATTAACAGACTTATAAAATATGCAGAATAAATTTCAGATGTTGGAGAGGTCCTGCATTTGAATGCTGAAGGATGGTTAGGGCAATGGGGGCTGACACCAAACCAAGCGAGGCTTATCATAAAAGACTAAACAGAGAATGTGAATCTTATGTGTCAGAGAGAAGTGTACATTTTTCAAAGGACAAACTTCGCTTACTAGACACAAAGACTGGGGTTAGAAGAGGGAACTGGGAAGCAATATAGACAAATGCTGGAAAGCCTGATGTGAACATTCAGGCATTCTAAACTGATTCGAGATACCCTGAATGGGAGCTTTTAGAAAAGAGTAGAACATGATCAAAATGTGTAGTTTTAAGAGAACAACTCTCCTTGTCCTTAAAAGTAAATTCTATGAAGGTGCACCTGAGAGGCTCAGTAGGTGTAGTGTCTGACTCTCAGTTCCGGCTCAGGTCATGAGCTCAGCATCCTGGGGTCAGGCTCCGCACTTAGCAGGGGAGTCTGCTTATTTCCCCCTCTCTGCCTCTCCCCGCCACTCACGTGCTCTCCTTCTCTCTAAAATAAATAAATCTTTTTTAAAAAGTAAATTTTATGAAACATGAAAAAATTATGCAAATGGAACAGAGAAGTCAGTTCTCAGTTATGAATATATGGCAATGACACAATATACACAGACCTTAGCATTTTTAAAAACTAAAATTCAAAAAAATAATAAAAAATAAAAATAAAAAATAAAATTCCCTCTTAAAGAATCAAAATAAGACCACAAAGATTAGCTTCTTCAAATCATGGAAGCAAAGAGTAAGTATTAGTATCCATTATTATTAAATACTTTTGCAAAGCTCATGGCATCTCAGGGGAGGCACTAAACACACCTAAATTCTTAGGAATCACCACCTTGTTCTCAGCAGTGACTAAGCTGACACTAGCCACAGTATGTGTTTCCTTCTAATGTGTTTCCTTCTACTGAAAGAAGGAACTTTGAAGGCAAATGCCTCTTTCCTTGGTGTAGAGCTGCACTCAGGAGGTAACACTAGAACCATCGATTCCAGAATCTTATTTTAATGGTTATTCTTAAATTTTTAGTTCAGTGTAGTTAACATACAGTGGTGTATTAGTTTCAGGCATACAACATAGTGATCCAACAATTCCATATATTACTCAGGGCTCATCAAGATAAGCGCTCTCTTAATGCCCTTCACCTATTTCACCGATCCTCCCATCTACCTGCCTTCTGGTAACCATCGGTTTGTTCTATATAATAATATAGTCTGTTTTCTGGTTTGTCTCTTTTTTTCCCTTTGTTCATTTGTTTTCTGAAGTCCCACATATGAATGAAATCATATGGTTTTGTTACTTGAATAAATGAAAGTCATTCACTTAAATCATTGATACAGTATAACGTCAGAATCATAATATAGATTTAAGCCTAACAATTGCTATATTTAAGAGCTGTGTTGCCACCCTAGGGAAGCTTTAAAATATTTTTTTAAATTTTTATTTATTTATGATAGTCACACAGAGAGAGAGAAAGATAGAGAGGCAGAGACATAGGCAGAGAGGGAAGCAGGCTCCATGCAGGGAGCCCGACGTGGGATTCGATCCCAGGTCTACAGGATCGCAACCTGGGCCAAAGGCAGGCGCCAAACCGCTGCGCCACCCAGGGATCCCTCTAGGGAAGCTTTAAAGCAAAGATGAGTAGTACTGAACCAGATCTGTCAAAATCTTATGGCTCGGGCAGCCCTGGTGGCCCAGTGGTTTAGCGCTGCCTTCAGCCCAGGGCATGATCCTGGAGACCCGGGATCGAGTCCCACGTCGGGCTTCCGGCATGGAGCCTGCTTCTCCCTCTGCCTGTGTCTCTGCTTCTGTTTCTCAAATAAATAAATAAAATCTTTAATAATAATAATAATAAAACTTATGGCTCATATTGTCGATTGAACCGCGGTGAGGACAGTTTTCCCAAAGGATCAGCTCTTGGCCCCCTCAAGCATCTATGTAGTTAGATCTCAGCTGCATCATCTAAAAGCTATTTCTAGGTTGCCTTCAAAATAGAGGCATCGCCTGCTGGATTCCGCTCTGACCACAAACCTCACACTACCTTTTGGCGCTGCACTGTGATCCTTTCAGGGCCTCCTGAAGAACTTGGCTGTTGACCAGGGTAAAAAAAAAAAAAAAGAAAAGAAAAGAAAAAAGAAAAAAAATTCCTTCTGCCATGTTCAAAATACTGGTTAGAGGTAATGGTGAAAGCATTCAATTAAGTGATAAGCCACTATCATCTGTGTGTGGGGGGGTGGCACAGCTTCCCCTAAAACCGCTGGCCAAGCTAGTCCCCAGGATAAGCTAAGGAAATTCAGCAGAGAGCGCCACGGAGTAATTACCCTTTACCCCTCGAAGAGCTGGGAGAGTTGTGTCCCGCGTCTGCGGCCACCGTGCTGTGGCGTAGAGAGAAAGCAACAAAGTCCGGAGACGCAGGGAGCCGGCCTGGCCTTCCTGCGCCACGTCCCGGGGCACAGCCACGTTCCTCTTTTGCGTTTTCCTGCGACGGAAGGTGGCTGTGACTGGCCGGATTCAGGTGCGAACCACAATGCGGAGTAACGGATGACACGCGAGCCGGTACCGACTTTAAGCCCACTTTTCTGAAAAACCTTATTTCCCACAATCGTTACCACCGGAAACGGCTACGATTCTGGGCCCTGGACACGCCGCGCGCCCACTTGGCCTTTGGAAAACTGCGCGGAACCGTGGAGCGAGGACGAACGCCCGCCGGCCGGCGCCGTCCCCGCTTAGCCCCACCCCCGCCGGGGCCCCGCGTCCTTGCTATTGGTTCCTGTCCCTGCGCCGTCGGTTGCCGTGGAGACCGAGCTATGGCAACCAGGAGAAGCCAAACTTGGTCCTCCCTCGCGAACCGCGTAGGGCTCCCCGGCGAGCGGCCGGAATCCGCGAGGCGGTCATGGCGCTCTACGAGCTCTTCTCCCACCCGGTGGAGCGCGGCTACCGCGCGGGGCTCTGCTCCAAGGCCGCGCTGTTCCTGCTGCTGGCCGCCGCGCTCACGTACATCCCGCCCCTGCTGGTGGCCTTCCGGAGCCACGGTGAGCTGCTCGCGGCCGCTGCGCGCACAGCTCCCCGCGGCCGGCTGCGCCCGCGCCCGCCCTCCTGACCTGCTGTCCGCCGCCCTCTCCCCCGCAGGGTTTTGGCTGAAGCGGAGCAGTTACGAGGAGCAGCCGACCGTGCGCTTCCAGCACCAGGTGCTGTTCGTGGCCTTACTGGGACCCGAGCGAGGCGGGTTCCTCGCCTGGAGCACCTTCCCCGCCTTCAACCGGCTGCAGGGGGATCACCTGCGCGTCCCGCTGGTTTCGGTGCGTGGTTCCCGCCCGGGGCCTAGAGGGCTCCCGGGACTGGGCGGGGGGGACGGGGGAGCGGGGAGAGGGCGACCAGCCCCGGCCGTGGGAAGCCCAGCTTGGGTGTGGGGGTCCCTGAACCCACGGAGGTTGTGTACAGAGACGCGTGGGCTTGGGCATAGATTTAATTCCCCGGGAAGTGACTCTTGTTTCACTCTTCTCCAAGCCGTCCACAGCCCCCAAGAATGTTAGCCCCTGCTGTCACCATGTGTCCTACAGGAGCCTGGGGATGGCCTGTCTCTGGCCCTCCTCATTTCCGTGGGCCTGGCTGATGAGTGCGTGGTCGCGAAACTTTCTTCAGGAGTCACGAAGGCCGAGTGCTGTTCTTATTAATTACCCCAATTTTTCGGTGCAGTTGTGCATCAGAGCACCGACTGGTTGGACATGCATTTTTATGCAGACCTAACACGTGGAAACCGAGGCGCTGATTGGTTCAGCGATCTACCCAGAATGTGCTTGGATCCCAGTCCCGCCTCTCTGAGCTTGTAGAATTAGATGCTGCTCATCTTGCAGTTGTCCGCGATGAAAAGGAGGCGTTTTACTGTCTTTAATTTAGAATTTGGTTCAGGATGAGTGAGTACTTCCTTTGCAATCGTTACCTTTCTGCTCATTTCTGAAAACATTTTCCTCTAGAAGTATGAAAATTCTACTTTTTCTTCTTCCAAAGCTGAATCTCTTTGCATATCTCAGAAATGATTGATCTACAAGGCAACTTGTGTAGCTGAAAAAAAATTCAGACTTTTTTTAGCAATTAAGTGAAAAAAAAATTTTTTTAAGATTTTATTTATTCATGAGAGACACAGAGAGAGAGAGGCAGAGACACAGGCAGAGGAAGAAGCAGGCTGCCTGCAGGGAGCCCAGTGCCCACTCGATCCCAGGACCCCGGGATCATGACCTGAGCCAAAGGCAGACACGCAGTCAACGAGCCACCCAGGTGCTCCGAAAAAAAATTTTTTTACATCTGATTGGTCATATGAATAACCACAAACAAAATACAGTTCAGATTACTTTTTTCCTGATTTTTCTGATTATAAAAATGCATATAAAATATATAATACCTAAGTGTAAAATATTAAAGACTTACAGGTATATATAATGACATAAAATTAAAGTTTGAGTTTGATATATGTACACTTATTAATCTTATTCTTTTAAAGATCTGCATAAAATTTTCATTATAGGGAAAAATTAATGGATTTAACTAGTTCCCTGTTGGTGGGTTCATGATGGGCTTTTACTATTTTCTTTCTTTTTTTTGTTAAGATTTTATTTATTTATTCATGAAAGACACACACAGAGAGAGGTAGAGACATATAGGAAGAGGGAGAAGCAGGCTCCATGCAGACAGACTGATGTGGGTACTCCATCCCAAAACTCCAGGATCATGCCCTCAGCCAAAGGCACACGCTCAACCTCTGAGCCACCCAGGCATCCCAGGATTTTACTTTTTTCACTATTAAAGAGCATACTGCAGTGAACAAGATTCTACTTTATTTTACTTAGAGACACAGGCAGAGGGAGAAGCAGGCTTCATGCAGAGAACCCAACGTGAGACTCAATCCCGGGTCTCCAGGATCACACCCTGGGCTGAAGGTGGTGCTAAACCACTGAGCCACCCGGGCTGCTCTGGATCAGATCTTTTTTTTTTTTTTTTTTTTTTTTTTTTTATGATAGTTACAGAGAGAGAGAGAGAGGCACAGACACAGGCAGAGGGAGAAGCAGGCTCCATGCACCAGGAGCCTGACGTGGGATTCGATCCTGGGTCTCCAGGATCGTGCCCCGGGCGAAAGGCAGGCGCCAAACCGCTGCGCCACCCAGGGATCCCGAATGGATCAGATCTTTTAAAATGATTTTAAAAAGTAAAACTGGAGTAGGAGACAAATTTCCCTCAATAACTCCTCTCTAATCATGACCTGTTGCCCATTTTCATTCTTGAGATGATAATGCCTGTGGGGAAGTGTGACTATGGAGAGGGGCTGTGTCCAGGTATGCTTTTCACGGTATACTCACAGTATTTCTGGTGTTCTGCATGCATGGGTTTCCTTTCCAAAAGTGGAAGCAAAGGTTTTCTTTATTCCAAACAAAAGATGTACTTTATTATTATTATTTTAAATTTTTAAAATTTATTTAATTTATTATTTTTTAGAGAGAGAGAGTGCGAGCAGAGCGGGGTGGTGCAGAGGGAGGGAGGTGGAAGAAAGATAATCTTAAGCAGGCTCCACACTGGGAGGAGGCAGTGCTCGCTTCCACAACCCTGAGATCATGACCTGAGCTGAAATGAAGAGTCTGATGCTCAACCAACTGAGCCATCCAAGCGCCCCTTGTTAGTTTTCCTTAGGTTAGCATTACCTGTCTTTTAAGTTTTTGTTAGAAGTTTTTGGGGTTTTTTTTTTTTCCATTACATTTGAGTATTCCTCTCTATCATACTCTCAGGTTACTTGAGTCTAAGTGTGCCCTCTCTCTCTCTCAAATAAATAAATAAAATGAAAACTTAAAGTAATCGTGAAAGCAAGGAGAGAGCATTAGGGTTCATTCATTTGTTCATCCACTACAACTGTTTGGTTCTCCAGTTGGACTGCTAGTTAGTTAGGCTCTGATCTCCATAACCAGGAACTACTCCCTTGAGACCACTGCCCATGTTCTAGTGTCTGTGTGTCAATTTTTGATCCACGAAACCAACCAACCATACCTGTATTTATATGGTGCCCAAAATTATTAATCATTTTTAATAGGGCAGATTTTACACTATAAAACACAAAACCAAAGCTCCTTTTTCCTAGTCTTTTTCCTCTGTTCTAGGCCAGTATCTATAAGTAATCCATGAACTATTTCGTCTGTGTTCTTTTTCAGTATATGATTTGCTTTCTTCCTAGTGAGCTCTTGGTTTGAGAATATTTTGAAATCTTGAGATACAAACAAATGAGCTAGAAGTTATAGTGGAAGTACAACAGCAACCCCAAAGGATAAACTCATTAGGAATAAGTTTAACAAGAAATGTATGCTTTTTTTATTTTTTTATTTCTTTATTTATTATTATTATTATTATTATTATTATTATTATTATTATTACAGAGAGAGAGAGAGAGGCAGAGGGAGAAGCAGGCTCCATGCAGGGTGCTGGACGTGCGACTCCATCTCCAGGATCACACCCTGGTGGTGCTAAACCACTGGGGGGCAGCCCCCGTGGCCCAGCGGTTTAGCGCCGCCTGCAGCCCAGGGCGTGGTCCTGGAGACCCTGGATGGAGTCCCATGTCGGGCTCTCTGCATGGAGCCTGCTTCTCCCTCTGCCTGTGTCTCTGCCTCTCTCTCTCTCTCTTTCTCTGCATTTCTATGAATAAATAAATAAAATCTTTAAAAAAAAAAAAAAAAGTAAACCACTGGGCCACCGGGGCTGCCCTGCTTTTTTTTTTTTTTTAAAAAGATTTTATTTATTTATTCATGAGAGACACACAGAGAGAGAGAGGCAGAGACATAGGCAGAGAGAGAAGCAGGCTTGATGCAGGGAGTCCGATGTAGGACTCGATCCCAGGACTCCAGGATTAAGCTCTGAGCTGAAGGCAGGCGCTCAACTGCTGAGCCACCCAGGCATCCTGAAATGTGTGCTTTAAAAAAAAAAAAAAAATGTTTTTAAAGGAGGGTCCCTGGGTGGCGCAGCGGTTTGGCGCCTGCCTTTGGCCCAGGGTGCGATCCTGGAGACCCGAGATCGAATCCCACGTCGGGCTCCCGGTGCATGGAGCCTGTTTCTCCCTCTGCCTATGTCTCTGCCTCTCTCTCTCTCTGTGTGACTATCATAAATAAATGAAAAATTAAAAAAATATATTAAAAAAAAATAAAATAAAGGAGGGTCCCTGGGTGGCTCAGTCAATTAAGCATCCAGCTCTTAATCTCAGCTCAGGTCTTGATCTCAGAGCCATGAGTTCAAGCCCAGCATTGGGTTCCAGGCTGGGCATAAAGCCTACTTAAATAAATAAACAAACAAACATTTTTAGAAAATAAATGTGCAGGATCTTTATGAGTAAAATTTAAAAAGACTGATGAATGGCACAAAGAAGATAAATGGTAATCTCTGTCATATTTTGACAGCATGAATATATCCTCCTTTGCTTAATCTATAATTTTAATGCATCCTCAATGAAAACATGACAATTTGGGGGTACAGACAGCCATATGGACAAAGAAGGAAAAATTCTAGGAGAAAGAGAAGGGTAATACAAGCAGAATAGCTCTCCCAGATATTAAACTGTACCTTAAAGCCATAATAAGTAAAGCAGTGTGGTTTGGGGAACTTGTATAAAAAATATAGAAAAGGACTCAAATATGATGAAGGTGGCATTTTAAAATCAGTAGTGAAAGATGACTTGTACGATAAAATGGGAAGTTAAGATGGAGCCAATGCTTAGACTATACATTAGAATTAATGTCCAGATAGGTCTTGACCTATTCAATTTAAAATATGGAATAGGGATGCCTGGGTGGCTCAATAGGTTAAGCAACTGATTTTGACTTAGGTCATGATCTTAGGGTACTGGGATTGAGTCTTGGATAGGGCTTCCTGCTCACTGGGGAGTCTCCCTCCTGCCTCCCCCCAACCCCGACTTGTGCACTCTCTCTCTCTCTCTCTCTCAAATAAAATCTTTTAAAAAAAATTATTGGCATGGTAAAACCATAAGCACAATCAAAACACAAATGACAACTAGGAAAAAAGCTTTATCATTTGTATCACTTGTGAAAAGCTCATTTTCCTAACATAAAGTGCCTATAGGTCTATAAATAAAAGGCCAACTACCAATAGAAAAATGGGCAAAGAATGTAAACAGTTCAAAGAAACAAAACCACATATGACTCTTAAACATATGAAGTCACAACTCATTATTAGAGAAATGCAAAGAATGTATCAGTGCCATTTTTAAAATATATCAAATAGGCAAAGCTTGAAGTCTGACAGCACCATGGTCAAGATATAGGAAAACTGGTGACCATTTGTGTATATCACTGGTGGTACTGTAGATTGATGTACCTCTTTGAAGGAATATTTGTCCATATTTATCAGAATTGCAAATGCATGCGCCTGCTTCCACTTATAGTAAGGTATCCAAAGATTTGTGCACACACGTGAAATGCCATGCATAAAAAGTTGCATTTGCAGCATTGTTATAACATAAGTAACTAATATACTAATAGAAGATTCATCAGAGAAATTGTGGTACTTCTACCCAGTGGAATGAATGTTGCATAGCCTTTTTTTTTTTTTAATGAGGTAGATCTCTATATATTGATGTGGAATTACTTCCAAAAGAAACTGATAAGTATAAAAAACAAAAATTGTATATAGTATGTTTCCATTCATATAAAAATAATAGAAAAAATAAAATGTGTATGGATGTGTATACATATATGTACATGCATGCTCTTACTCTTTCTGACAACACTTATTGCTCTGTGGAAGGAACTAAGTGGCTGAGGTTAGGGTGGGGGAGAAACATTTTTACTATATATCCTTTTGTACTTTTTAAATTTTGTACCATGAGAATGTAGTACATAAGACTTTTAGATTATAATGACAATAATTTTTTAAAGATTTTATTTTTATTTATTAATGAGAGACACAGAGAGAGAGAGAGAGGCAGAGACACAGGCAGAGGGAGAAGCAGGCTCCATGCAGGGAGCCCGACATGGGACCTGCTCCCGGGACCCCAGGATCATGCCCTGGGCTGAAGGCGGCGCTAAACCGCTGAGCCACCGGGGCTGCCCAATGACAATAATTTTTTAAAGATTCATTTATTTGAGAGAGAGAGAGAGAGAGAGGAAAAAAAAAAAGCACGTGAACAGGGGGAAAGGCAACAGGAAAGGGAGAGAATCTCAAGCAGACTCCATGCTGAGCATGGAGCTCTATGCCGGGCTTGATCTCACCTGAGATCAACAACTGAGCTGAAACCAAGAGTTGGATGCTCAGTCAACTGATCCCGCCAGGAGCCCCATAATGGCAATAATTTTTAAAGGAAAAATTTACAAGTAAGGCAAAAACAAACCAAAAAACAATGAAAATTTAAAAGCAGGTAAGGGGACACCTGGGTGGCTCAGGGGTTGAGCGCCTGCCTTCAGCCCAGGGTGTGATCCTGGAGTCCCAGAATCGAGTCCCACATCAGGCTTCCTGCATGGAGCCTGCTTCTCCCTCTGCCTGTGTCTCTGCCCCCACCCCTGTGTGTGTGTGTGTGTGTGTGTGTGTGTGATGAATAAATTAATAAATAATTTTAAAAAGAGGTAAGTATATAAAATGACATAACTGCTTTGGAAAATAGTTTGCAGTTCCTCAAAAAGTGAAACATGGAATTAAGGTATTTTCCAACACTTCCACTCCTAGGTATATGTGTACCCAAGAGAATTGAAGAGCTGACAAAAACTCGTGCGCAAATGTTCATAACAGCTTTTTACCTAATAGCAGAAAATTAGAAACAACCCAAATGTCCATCAATGAATGGTTAAACAAAATGGGTTATAGCCATATAATGGAATGTTATTCAGCCACCAAAAGAAATGGAATCATATGCTATGGCATGGATGAACCTTTAAAACATGCTAAGTGAAGCCACAAGGTAGCACAGTTTATGATTCCATTTATGTGAAATGTTCAGAAGAGTCAAATCTGTAGAGACAGGGGTTCCAGGGGGTTGGTGAATTGGGGGTGGGGAGAAATGGGTAGTGACTGCTAATGAGCATAGGGTTTCTTTTTTGGATGATGAAAATGTTTTGAAATTTGAATTAGATAGGTGTGATAGTTGTACAATTTCATGAAATCCTAAAATCTAACAAACTATATTTTCTGTAATTTTATGGTATGTGGATTATGTTTCAATTTTGTTTTAAACAGGTAGGTGATCCCCTGGTGATAAACTTACAAGCCATAGTAATAAAAATTATTGTTAATTTACTGTTTCAGGCATATGCTAGGCATTTTATCATTAGATAATACATTTAAAGTCCTTTACAGAGAACTTGGCCTGTGATAATCACTAAGTGTTAGCCCTTATTTTTTTTTTACATATATTATGTCTTTAATCTGCATAGTAACCATGTGATGTAGAGGTTATACCCCTCAGAGAAGTGACATCATTTGCCTAGTTCTTTTTTTTTTTTAAGATTTTATTTATTTATTCATGAGAGACAGAGAGACAGAGACAGAGAGAGAGAGGCAGAGACACAGACAGAGGGAGAAGCAGGCTCCATGCAGGGAGCCCAATGTGGAACTCGATCCTGGGTCTCCAGGATCACACCCTGGGCAGAAGGCAGCACTAAACCGCTGAGCCACCCAGGCTGCCCATTTGCCTAGTTCTTTTTTTTTTTTTTTTTTTTAAGATTTATTTATTTATTTATTCATGATAGACTTAGAGTAAGAGAGAGAAAGGCAGAGACTCAGGCAGAGGGAGAAGCAGGCTCCATGCTGGGAGCCCGACGTGGGACTCGATCTTGGGACTCCAGGGCTGCACCATAGGCCAAGGGCAGGCGCCAAACCGCTGAGCCACCCAGGGATCCCCCATTTGCCTAGTTCTTAATTGAACAGTCAAGACTATAACACAAGGGTTTGTCATTCTATATCATATACTCTTAACTCTTATTGCAACAAATGCCCCCCCACCCCCACCCCCGCCAAATCCCAACAGGCTAGACTAACTACAGCCTGTCTAAGAAACTCCACAGGAGACCAGGGAAGCAGTGGTTTTAGGTCAAGGTTTGACCAAATACTTGGGAGTGGCTTTGTGGTTGCTAATTTGGGAAAATGCCTCAGAAGCCAAAAATAGCCTTCCTTCTGCTTTAATCAGCTCACCTTGGACAGCATCTCTAAAGTCCCTGTGCTTTTAATGCTTTATAAATCCGAGTTTCATATTGTTGCTGTTGTTAAGGACAGAAGAAAAAAAGCACAAGGTGACCAGTCCCTTCAACAAGCCTGATTTAGCTCTTTAAGGCATGTGTGGACCTAGAAACTATGGGGGCTGAAGGCTATAGGAGGATGCAAGAAGAGTGGAGAGCGTCGTGTCTAAGATACAGTTTTCACATTATTTTAACCATGAAAACCAAATGTTGAGCAAAACCAAATGACTCAATCAGAGGAGGGGCAGAGGGAGAGAGAAAAAGGATACCTCGAGCAGACTCCATGCAGAGCATGGAGCCCATCATGGGGCTCCATCTCAGGATCCCAAGATCATGACCTGAGCTGAAATCAAGAGTTGGGTGCTTAATCAACTGAGCCATCCAGGCACTCCAAAAGCCTTCTTAAGAGCCCAGACCAATGGATTTAGTTCCGTTTATGGATTTTTAAAAAAATGTTGTATCTCCAATATGCTTGATGGCCTCAAGGACAAAATTACGTAGACAAGTATGAATATCGGGCAGCCCAGGTGGCTCAGCAGTTTAGCACCACCTTCAGCCCAGGGCATGATCCTAGAGTCTCAGGTTCAAGTCCCACGTCAGGCTCCCTGCATGGAACCTGTTTCTCCCTCTGCCTGTGTCTCTGCTTCTCTCTCTTTCTGTGTCTCTCATGAATAAATAAATAAAGTCTTAAAAGTATAGATATCATTGGGTCATAAAGTGATGCAGAAGAATCACAATGGAAAGAAGTTTTAGGAATCCCTAGATCAATTTATTTAGCTTATATTTTTATGTGCAATAAATATGATCTAATATAAATATACCTAGAATCTAAAAGCTTTTAATAAGTATAAAGGAAATGCTCTCAGTAATTAGAAAGCATTGTGTCATAATTTAAAGAAGTATTTTGCTTTTCTGTTGGCATATAAAGTAATGATGCATTTTATAATTGATAGTATCTTAGATTCATTGAAATACAGGTAGCAAGGATTTGATGAGTCTAGGAGCCATGAAGTATTGGTCCTTACTCTGTTGGAGACTCAAAGACTGATGCCAAAGAGTATTTTCAACATTAAAAGAAAAAAATGAAACACCAATGATGACAAGTATATAGTAAAATAGACACTGGTATAAAATAAGAAATTAGGGGTGCCTGGGTGGCTCAGTGGTTGAGCATCTGCCTTTGGCTCAGGTCGTGATTCCATAGTCCTAAGATTAAGTCCTGCATCTGGCTCCCCACAGGGAGCCTGCTTCTCCCTCTGCCTATGTCTCTGCCTCTCTCTCTGCATCTCTCATCAATCAATAAATAAAATCTTTATAAATAAATAAATAGGGCAGCCCACCTGGCTCAGCGGTTTAGCGCCTACCTTCAGCCCAGGGCGTGATCCTGGAGTCCCGGAATCGAATCCCACGTCGGGTTCCCTGCATGGAGCCTGCTTCTCCCCTGCCTGTGTCTCTGCCTCTCTCTCTCTGTGTATCTCTCATAAATAAATAAATTAAATATTTTAAATTAATTAATTAACCTTGAGGCACCTGGCTGGCTCAGTCAGTATAGTTTGCGACTCTTAATCTAGGGGTTGTGAGTACGAGCCCCATGTGGCATGTTGAGATTACTTAAAAGAAAAATCTTATAAAAAATGAAGACATTAACTTTTAATAAAAGAATGTGACTCGAAAGCATAAAAGTTATGAAAACAAACAAGATCCTAACAAAATTCCAACAAACCATCAAATACTTTGCAAGTCAGAGCACTCTGGAAACAATGGCAGTGATTAAGTTTACAGTAACTCTTACAGTCACATGGTATGCAGGTTAGTGAATCTTGTTCCAGTTCCAAACCCACTCTCCTATATGCTCCTTTGTGACCTCACGCTGAGTTGCTGAAAACCACATTCCCCTTCACCCACTGGCTCTTGAGGTCCTACCTGTAGGAGGTATGATGAGCCTGCTTCTGGAAGTTGGAAAAAACTGCAACCAGAGTGAAGAACCATTCATAGGGGTGGAGGGGAGGGAGAGGGTGGTGTGGGATGAGGAACTGATGCAAACAGGAAGGAGAAAGTCTCCTTCAGCCTTACTCCCTCTAGTGGGTTCTTTGTCTAGGTTTCTGTGGTCTGGCTCAGCTCCATTAGGTAACACTGGTCCCTTCCCTTCCTTCTCCAGCTCTAGGCACAGACCTCCATCCTGCCATCACCCTCTGCATGTTACCACATAATTCCCTTCCTGCCTTTCTGGTCCTCTAATACCCTAGTTACTAATTATCCCCTATACTAAACTCCCTCCATTAAAGTTATTGTTTATTTTTTTAAAAAAAGATTTTATTTATTCATGAGACAAAGAGAGGCAGAGACACAGGCAGAGGGAGAAGCAGGCTCCGTGCAGGGAGCCTGATGTGGGTCTCGATCCCGGGACTCCAGAATCATGCCCTGGGCTGAATGCAGGCACTCAACTGCTGAGCCACCCAGGGATCCCCTAAAGTTATTGCTTATTTTAGTTTCTGTCTTCCACCTTGCACCCAGATGGATCCAGGCTGACTGATGAGAATTGACCAAACCTGCCAATGCCTACATTGATCTCATCTAGTATATTAGTATTGGTTTCACATATATCCTAAAGGATTACCTGCTTTAACTCCCAGAAATCTTTGAAGTCGGGTTCTTGTGGGTTATTATAGAAGGAACACATAATAGAGCCTGAAATCTCAGTCCTAGCCCCAGTTTTGGCACTGGGCCCCAAACCATCTCTTAGCCTCAGCATAACTATATAAAGATCTCTAAATAGGGACACCTGGGTGGCTCAGTGGTTGAGCCTCTGCCTTTGGCCCAGAGCGTGATCCCGGAGTCCTGAGTTGGGGTCCCGCATCAAGCTGCCTGTGTGGAGCCTGATTCTTCTTCTGCCTGTGTCTCTGCCTCTCACTCTCTCTGTGTCTCTCATGAATGGATAAATAGAATCTTAAATAAATAAATAATAAATATCTCTAAATATTGCTAATTATTACTAGAACTGGGATATGCAGAGGAATCAGATGGGACAATCAGTGGATATAAAAATTGCTCCAGTTGTATATCTGCCTTATAAAAATAAGGGGCCAATATAACTTATGAATTCTCTTAGCCAAACACCCCAATTGGGTTTTAGATACTAACCTTGAATTGTGTTAAAGAATGATTAGTTCTCCGAATGCCTGTCTTTGTAACTTGTACATGTGTTAAGCTTGATTTGAACTACATGGAACAAAGGAGTGGATTTCATCAGTGGTCCGAGTGCTGGCATAGAAACATAGCCCACCCTGCCAGCCCTGTGGGGTGAGAGCCGGACCTGGCAATGGGCACTTGTGGGAAATGCAGTGTTTGCATCATCCTTCACCACATGACTACCTTGGCCTCTGCTTCCACCTCCTCCTCACTCACTCGGCTGCACTGGCCTTGTCGTTCCCATAAGCACTGACCCACTTTGCCCACTTTGCCCACTTTGCGTAGAGCACAGAGCAGGTGCGCTCTGTCCGCAGGGATCACCCTTCCCCTAGATGTATCTGTGCCTCTTCATCTCACTTCATTCCAGCCTCCCACAGTCAGATCCTCCTGAATATTTTCTGTACGAATGGCTGTGAAATCATACCGTGTCATTCTTTAATTGAAGCCTGCTTCATTTCTCTTTGTGGTACTTATCACATTTATTTGTTTATTGATCTGTTTTCCGCCTCCCTGGCTGGGAATGTAAGCCCCATTAGGGTAAGGAATTTGTCTATTTTGTTTGCCATTGTATTTCCAGCACCTGACAGTGCCTGGCATGTAGTAAGCCCTTAAACAAATACTTGACAGAGTAATGAGTAAATTTAACAAGCATACACTACTTATGGTGCTGTGCCAGATATCTATCCTGTGTGAACGTGGAGTAAAAATATGTGCACAAATAATATACTTACTGACTTGCTCTCAAACTTTTGATGCTGGCTTTTTGCAAAAAGATTTGTCCTACCAACATCTTCTCCTTGAGGGTTTGTTGTTGTTTTTAAGTCTAGACATTTTAGTCCTGGAAAGAGGACCAGATTTGAAGTCAAAGACATGGTTTCAAATCTTTACCATTACTAGCCATGCCCAATAAATCCTTCAATCTCCCTGTACCTCAATTTTCTCATCCATACAATGGGGATAATACTTGCTCTGCTTACCTCAGGCTTATTGTAAATGTCAAATGAAAACAATGCATTTCTCTCACGCTGTGTTGGGGTCTGGATTCTTCTGACAACCCCCCCCACCCCCCCCACCCCAGCCACTATCCTGTCTTGCAAGGTAAGACATTTGATCTTTGTCTTCCTGTCCAACCCTAAAGATCCAGAAGCCATGGATCCACTACAGAGAGTGAACCTGACTTTGTCTTGCAAGTCTTCCCAACTGAAGAAAATTCACAGGAAGACAAGGCAGCCTCTTTTCCATCCTACTCATAGTTGCTCATACATAATTGCCTCCGTAACTTGATCATCAGCCCTGGTAACAAATCTCCCTCCCCTACACCTGTGAAGCTGATGGAACAGGACAGAGAAAACAGAATCCAACAGAACAGAAAGGGTAGGTTTCTCTAAAACAAGGCCTAGGATAAGGACATTATTGTCTGGAAGGAAAGACATGATTAAAAGGTCCTGAAAACTGAGATAGCTCCATCTCAAACAACCTTAGGAGCCCGAAAAAGAACAAAGAATGGCTTCCTTGCATAATAATAACAACAGTGGAAAGCAACTGTGAATCCATTCACAGAGTATGCCAATGGGAATGTTGATATGCCATAGTAGAACCCTTCTGGGACCCTGCAGAGGAGTAGGATCAGTTGTAGCAACAGGATCCAGAGCTGTCCCGAGGAATCATGTCCCCAGTGATCATACTTCAGTGACTTGACTCCTATTAGTCATTTTAGGATCAATATGAGGTCCAACTATGGGTAGTAAAACTGGATTCTGGTGATTTTTGTGAGCTGTCATTTGTAGTTTTTGTGCTTAGATCTCTATTTTCCCTACCTTCGTGTACATAGTTTATAAACCATCTGTGTGGTTTTCATGACTTGCTGATTTTATTTAGGTTTCTCTTTAATTGTATTGATTGGTACTAAAAGATGCACGAGGCTTTCAAGCCCTGATGTCAGTGAGAATGAGTTCCAGTATCAATAGTCTGAGGGCAAAGACACTTGTGGTGGAAAAAATTAAAATAGAGTTTGGTGGTTTTCTCCTGAGTCTGCTTGGGAGATGAATGTATAATGATTAGGATACATTTCTTTTTTATTAAAAAAAAAATGACTTCTAGAGCAATAGATTTATTTAAATATTCTCTACAAACTCAAACAGGTTTCTGTCTTTTTTTTTTAAGATTTTATTTATTCATGAGAGACACAGAGAGAGAGAGGCAGAGACACAGGCAGAGGGAGAAGCAGGCTCCATGCAGGGAGCCTGACATAGGACTCGATCCTGGGACTCCAGGATCAGGCCCTGGGCCGAAGGCAGCGCTAAACCGCTGAGCCACGGGGGCTGCCCTCAGACATGTTTCTAAAGAAAAAAGAAAACACCAGCAACAAAACGCAAAAGATTGAAGGAAACAACTAAAATAAACAAACAAGCACACATATATATGCCATCAGGTGTTTTTCTTGCTGCCTCCGAGCTCCTCCTGTTCAGTATGACCCTTGAATATTTGAGAAGCATGATTATGAAGTTCAGATTCCAGCATATATCCAGCATATATCCAGCAGTATCTTTCCCCGATATTGATCCACTTATACCCATGTATTATTTCTTTTTATTCTTTCGGTGAGGGAGATAAATACTCTGTGTAGCAGAACAGTGGGTTACTGTGTACAGCGGGTACTGTGGATTTTAAGCCAGGTCTCTGAAGGACCAGGGTCACTGGCTCTCTTTGGGTTTCCTAGACTAGAGAAGAAGACAGGAACCAGGATGGGAAAATGGACATGCTGCATTTTAAACTGGAGCTTCCTCTGCAGTCCACGGAGCATGTTCTTGGTGTACAGCTCATCCTGACTTTCTCCTATCAATTGCACGTGAGTCTATTCCTTAGGGAAGCCCGTCCCTGCCTTTTTGTCTTTTTTTAAAGATTTTATTTATTTATTTGAAAGAGGTGGGGGGGAGCAGAGGGAGAGGGAGAAGCAGACTCCTCATAGAACAGGGAGCCCGAAACAGGGCTCGATCCTAGGACCCTGGAATCATGACCTAAGCCAAAGACAGATGCTTAACTCATGGAGCCACCCAGGTGCCCCGTGTCTGTTAATAGAACTGAGCCCTCTTTCTGATTTCTAGGAAAACCCATGCTGCAGAAGACTCTTTTCTGAGATGTAGTTTGGAATTTAATTGAGGCAAATCATGGGTTTCTCATTGGAGTCGTATCAATGTGTGTGAGCCTTCGACAGCTCAGAGGGTTCTGGGCAGAGGGCTTCCTGTATGGCTAGGCAGGTGTTTGAGGGGCTGGCAGGCTGCCGCCACAGACAGGGGTGCCAAGAGCCCACAGGCTTCAGATCTACCTGAACTTGTCTCTCCTAATGATTTCAGAGGATGTCCACGTTCGTGATGCAGAGCATGGCATTTCTCCAATCGTCCTTCGCTGTGCCAGGGTCCCAGTTATATGTGAATGGAGAGCTGAGGCTGCAGCAGAAGCAGGCTCTGAGCAGTGGCGGCCTTGATGTCCGATACAATGTAAGGAGGCTTCATATTGTCCATCTCTTTTTGTTTCTCTATGTTACTGTTTTATCAAGTTCTTTGAAGAGGGAGACATGAATGTTAGAAATAGCATTTCTCTGTGGGTGGTACAGAAAAGGATTTCTGAGGAATTCTTGCCATGAATTCTTTCAAAATCTAGAGATAGATACACCTATATTTACATCTAAAAAGAGGGACGCCTGGGTGGCTCAGTGGTTGAGTGGCTGCCTTTGGCTCAGGTCCTGATACCAGGGTCCTTGGATCGAGTCCCACATCAGGCTCCCTGTGAGGAACCTGCTTCTTCCTCTGCCTGTGTCTTTACTGTCTCTGTGTCTCTCATGAATAAATAAATAAAATTAAAATGTATTTAAAAGAGAGAGAGAGAACAAAAATCTGTCCGTAAGAACTAAAATATTTATTGTTTGTGGGTGTGTTTGTGCACACACGTGCCATATTCCAAGTGGTCTTTTTAATTGGGGAAGTCATACTAACCACTGTTAGGGAGCGTATAATGTATGCCAGCCCTGAGTAAGGAGGTCACAAATTATCATCTCATTCAGCCATCACAGCTGCCCCACGAGATGCCTGCTCCTGTCGTTTCCCAGCTGTCCAGCCACTTGTCCTGTCATGGTCCCCCTTGCTCCTTTCTAGCCAAACCGGCCCTTTTGCTGTTGCTCAAACCCACAGAGCAGCTCCTGCCCTTCCCCCCCAGCTTTCCCCATTGACCTTTCCCTCTGCCACGTAACTGCATAGCTTGCTCTAGGTAACTGCATAGCTTGCTCTAGGGCTCCATTCAGGTCCCTGTTCAAATGTCCCTGAGCACCAGCCTTCCCTGACACTTCTATCTATTCCAGATACATGGATTTATAGTCCCTCTACCTGTAGTCAATATAAATTTAAATAAAAAGGAGGGGAGGCTATAACATATAAACTTGTTATTTGAAGGTTTATATATTAGATTATATCAATTGGAATGTGATATTAGAAGGCAGGAGATTGTTTCCTTCTTCCAAAGATCGTTTGCTAGTTCCATCTCTGCATTTAAAAGATGTAAATTACAGAGCATCCAATATGCTTATTATTTGCACTTGATCACGTTTACATCTCTACATTTAAAAGTGGTAAATTACAGAGCATCCAAGGAAAAGCAAAAAAAAAAGAAAAAAAAAGACAAAGGAGTTGAAAATATGGTCTCTTAAAAAAAAAAAACAAAGGAATTATTGCTCCTCTTGGAATAGAAAAGGGTATTTTATAAGAAACTGTAAGACTTGTTAAAGGTGGATATTGACCCCTTTTCCTATCTCTGTAAAATGGAAGACTGAGGAGTGCCTGGGTGGCACAGTCGGTTGAGCATCCAACTCTTGGTTTTGGCTCAGGTCATGATCTCAGGGTCATGATACCAAGTCCTGTGTTGGACTCTGTGCTCAGCTCAGTGTCTGCTTGAGTTTCTCTCTCCTCACCCTTTGCCTCTCCCACTTGTGCTCTCTCTCTCTCACACTCTAAAGTAAATAAATCTTAAAAAAAAAAAACAAACAGAAGACTGAATGTAGATAATTTAAATTGTTGCAAGGTGGGCAGGGGGTAAAGGGTTGGTGGTCACCATCTCTCCATTTGTAAAAAAAGGATTACCTATGTAGGAGTAGGTCACCAGGTACAAGAGGGTGGTCCCTGAGATCAGCCTGGGTGGGTGGAAGGGTGGAAAGAGGAGTGGAGAAGTGGCTGGGGGCTTATCCCACATCCTCCTGCTGTTTCCCAGGTATCTGTAATCAACGGGACCAGTCCTTTTGCCTATGACTACGACCTCACCCACATTGTTGCTGCTTACCAGGAAAGGAATGGTGAGTCATAGGTACAGTTCATTCAGCCGCTGCTCAAGGACCTTCCAGATTAGTGAGAACATTGGGGCCCTTGTCATGATGAAAGTGTCAATACTGGTGAATACTCAGTGATGGGAGGGGAACAAGCTACCCAGATTTATCCTTTGCCTCCTGATCTAAAGACCCACAACCCTACCCCCACCACACTACTCTTAAGAGTCTAGCAGGTAAGTGCTGATTTATGTGCCGTATTTATTTATTAAGTGCCACATTTATCTCACCACTGGCTTGATGTGTTTCCTTTTTTATATAATTGAGTTGCTCCCCACCATACCTACAAAAGAAGCCAAAGACAAATTGTTATCCCTAGTTTTCAGATAGAATGAAGGAATGTGAGTGATTTACCCCATGTAAGCAGTGGAGGTAGAGCAGAAGGCCTAGGCTGGAAGGCAGAGTGTGTCCATCCCTTACAGAGGAAAGGCTCTCAGGCCAGCCCAGGTGTTTGACTCAGCACGTTTGGCTGGTTGGTGGTCTGAGGTTTTTCTCTGAAGGCATCTGAAGCATTACTTGGCAACAAGATATCATGAATACTTGATTCATGATATCATGAATAAGTATGTGTACACACATACTTATCAAGTTTGGAGACTGCAGTTCCAGTATTTCTTCCTGATTTTTTCGTAATGCATTGATGGCATTATTCCAAGACTAAAGGAATTTTATTTATTTTATTTTTTTTTGACTAAAGGAATTTTAAAACAAAACCACTCATCTACAACTTTTCTTTGTTTATTTCTTCCAGTCTTTGTCCATAGCAGATTTTTTTATACAGCTCTTATCGTAATTTAGAAACATTTTAGGATCCAATTTTTTTTGAACTTCATAATATAAATATTTCCCCATGCTGCTACAAAGTTTTAATTGGTATTATTTTTAGTGGTAGTATAGGATTCCTTTACTTAGCCATTCAGCAATTGTAGAAGAATATATAGACGGTTCCAAGTTTGTTTGTTTAAGATTTATCTATTTGAGAGAGAGAGAGAGTGTGGGTGGAGGGGCAGAGGGAGAGGAACAGAAATCCTCAAGCGGACTCCCGGCTGAGCACAGAGTCCATGCAGGGTTTGATCCCACGGCCCTAAGATCATGACCCGAGCCGAAACCAAGAGTTGATGCTTGATGCTTAATTGACTGAGCCACCCAGGCACCCTCACCATTCTGTTTTTAACAAAAAAAATTTTAAGTAGGTTCTACACCCAGCATGGAGCCCAGTACACAGGGCCTGAACTCATGACCCTGAGATCAAGACCTGAGCTGAGATTAAGGGTCAGATGCTCAACTGACTGAGCCACCCAGGGGCCTTTTAATATAAATATTTTGACAAGTATTTTAATAAATTTGTGAGCAACTTTGCATATTCAGTTCTCTTTCCTTTTGAATCATTTCTTTGGAGTAAGTTCTAACATGTGGAATTTGCCTGAGAGGTCAAAAAGTACTTTTATAGCCCTGATTATTTTATTGAGAGAGCATTCATGGATTAACTTCTGCTTATATTACAGTAACCACCATCCTGATGGGCCCCCACCCCATCTGGCTGGTGGGAAGGGCTGCTGAAGCTCCATTTGTCATTAATGCTGTCATCCGATACCCAGTAGAAGTAATTTCATATCCTTTCAGTTAAAGAGCCACAGTAGCTCAGTTTCCAAAAAGGAGGGTTCCTCCGTCATCCCCAAAAGCAACAGATGTGGGAAGCCTTTGATTGGAAACTGCTACGGTATTGTGGCCCCACTCAAATGACTCCATCTGCTGTTCATACAGGGGGAATAATACTCATTTCCTCCTCTTCATATTTCTCTCTGGGCAATTCTTCAGGTCAAAATCATTCATATTTATATCTTAATCCTCTTTTATCATCCCTTTTATCTTAAGGGTATTTGAAACATTTTTGCCATTTCCCGTCTAAACTAAACCTTTGGTTTAACTTCCACTTAGAAAATATCACCTGGGACTCCTTAACTCTCTGTACATATCTACCAGGATTCTGGGAAATGATCAAGTTTGCCTGGATCCAGTATGTCAGTATCCTGCTTATCTTCCTCTGGGTGTTTGAAAGAATCAAAAGATTTGTGTTTCAAAATCAGGTGGTGACCACAATCCCTGTCGCAGTAATGCCCCAGGGAGAAACATATAAGGAGCACTTATCATAAGAAGACCACTTGTGAGAACTAAGCAGGACCCTGGCTACCTCCTTATTGTCTGAGAACTGCCATCTTAAGAAATTTTTGCAGAGAGCCCATGGACACGTGCCAGTGTGTATGCTTTTCCTATCAGAGACAAAGCACAATCCTTTCTCATTTTTCTCTATACAAATTCCGTATTTTCTAAGCACCTCACCCAGGACTAGTTTGTAGAAACATCTAAGGGTTCCTGAAAGCTATAATTTGCTTTTTTTTTTTTCCTTGCCTTAGGCTTCAATTTCAGGAGACAACTACAGTCATTTTAGAACTCTTGGAAAGAATCCCATCTCTAGTCGAGCAAAGACTTTTCCTCTCTTGAACTGAGAAACATGCTATGCATTTCTTCCCACTATTGTAAACCACTTTTTACTCTTTTCAGGTCTCTCTTGTGAGAGATGTGCAAATCAGTAAGTAGCACTTTCCACTACTGAGCATCAAAATTTCCCACTCAAAACTTTGGTTTCCAGCACCGAGAGGCCATGAAGGGGAGATTGGAAGCGCCCGAGAGCACATACACGAACACGTGTATGGGTGGGTGACTCCAGGACACTAGGACCATCCACCTGCCCTCCAGCTAACAGACAGTCGTCTATCATTATTAGCTCAGCTGAGCGGCCCTTTATCCCTGCCCTGCCATGGCTGGCTTGTTGCCCTGCCTTTCGCCCTTTCTGTGCCCCTGGAACAGCAGGCTTCAGCCAGAGTGCTGTTTCGTTCACAATCCCCTCGGCAACAGTGGGGGAAGTAAGGATTGCAACCGCAGTTTCTTTCTCTGGCCCTCATCCAACAGCCTGGACAGTTGCCACTCCTCCTCCTTGACAGCCCTCCCCTTTCTTGAAAAGGACGTGGGTGACAGAGGAGCTGTTGTTGGTATTGGCTCCCACTGCCAACAACCACAGAGTTTATTTGGAGGGCTAGCGGGAAACCCAGCACTTGTATTTCCCTTGATGAAGGAACAGGGTGCCCATCAGAATGAGCAGCTTTGGGGCGGACACACAAGGTGCAGCAAGGGGATAAAGAGGATGCTCACCCAGGCAACTTAATCTGGCCTGGCCATTAGCAGAATGTCAAGTAGTCCAGCAGGTTCACCCTTTTGCCTAAGTGAGCGTCTGTAGGATGGGACGACTGAATGCGGCTCTGTTGCGCATGAAGACTAGTTCTCCATTCTTGCCTTGAGGAAACAAACCGTCCTCAAAGGATAAATGGATGTACTTTATGGTCCTGAGATATCATTGACACTGAGACATGCCTGCTCTGATCCATGCTAACATACTCCTCGGTGAATGCTGCAGTTTACCTTGGAGATTCAGTTGTCATTTCCAAAGCACCTTTTCTTTCAGGCTGACCAAAATAAAAGTTTTGGAAACAGCTGTTTTGAAGTATTCAAGCACAAAAAATAGCTTAACACTGGCCCCTCTGCCTTTTCTTGTAATATCTAGGGCTGTTTATATACCTAAGCATTTTTTTTTTCTTAAGATTGAAATGAAAAAAAGGGTTTCTGGATTGAATCACAAAAAGGTAATGAGATATGGAAAAGAGCTAAAGACATGATGAACACTGCTTTGCATTTTGTTAAATTATTTTAATGCAAAATTTGTGTAAAGAACCATGATATTTTTTCTACCTTTCTGATTAAAATACTCAAAACGGAAGGTTTCTTGTGGCTTTTTCAAGAAGAGTTTGGAAAGGGGGTGGGGAGGGCAGAGGTTGCGCACACTTCTCCGCGTTACTCACCGGCAGCCATGTGTTGCCAGGTCTCTGCCCAAAGACCTTGGAACTTTTGTTAGCTCTTTGGCAACGTCCCCTGGTCTGGCCCCAAGTACATGTGAGTTTTTGGTGGAATCCACATAGCATGTGGAAAACACAGGCTGGAAAATTACAGCTGTGTCTGGTGAATATCGAATTATTTACAGATCAGATGTTGGTGGCTTCTGAACCCGAATGAAACAATGTACCTGCGAGAGGGAGAAAGGTGAGAAATCCACAGGATTTTACCAACCGAGCTGTAACTCAGAGCTAAGTCAGGGTTTGAAACAATTACTCAATACTTGTTGATTGGGATGGGGGGAGATCTCTGATTTTGCACAATGATTATCCAGTTTCTGTGTGACTCAAGTGTGGCTCCGGAGCCCCTGCTTCGGTCCTGTCATCTAAAAATTTGGTCTTCTTTTTTTCTTTCTCCTCCTATTCATGCTTCTTCTTCTTCTTTTTTTTTTTTTTTAATGTTTCATTTATTCTTTTAAGAGAGTATGAGGGGAGGGAAAGGAAGGAGAGGGCTAGAGGGAAAGGGAAAAGCAGATGCCCCCTAGAGCAGGGAGCCCTGCAGGGATCACCACTTGAGTGGAAGTAGAATCACCCAGGTGCCCCCATCATGTTCATGCTTTTTTAAAGATGTCTTGTTTCTTTCTGACCAGATAAATTCTAAATGCCTATTGGCAGCAAATGTAGTTACAGAAACCTGAAGAAAATAAGTTGTCCTTAGACGTCCCATTGGTATGCTGATACATGTCTTTCTATCGTACTGTTTCTAATTTTTTCACTGTAATAACAACACTTCTATGAACTTTGTGTATAAATCCTTGTTGCCGTTTCTTTCCTTAAAATAGATTCTGGAGGGGTGCCTGGGCGGCTCAGTAGTTTAAGCATCCAGGTCTTAATCTCAAGGTCCTAAGTTCAAGCCCCATGATGGGCTCCTGCTGGGTGTGGAGCCTACTATTTAAAAAAAAAAAAGAGAGAGAGAGAGATAAATCCTAGAAAGGAATTGCTAATTCAAAAAGCTTATGGCTGTTCTTAAGCATTTAAGTTCATGTTGCCAAACCGCATCCTGGAAAGAATGCACTAATTTATAGTCCCAGCAGCAGAGGCTTCTTTTAGATCCCACCACGAACTGCAAGAGGTCAGAATTCTCTTTCTTCAGATGCCTGGACTCTTGTTATCTGGGTGGGGGAGGGCCTGCTTTACTTACTGAAACTCACCCTGCATTTATCCGGACCTGCTCATCAGGCTAGAACGGAGGGGGGCAGCCACCCCGGCCCGGCTCCTGCGGGCCTGGCGCCAGGTCCCAGCTCGGCTGCTGCGCGGGGGGCCGCGCGCGTCCGCCTGGCACCCAGGGCCTCGGACGGGGCGCAGGTTCGCCGAGGCCGGGGCTGGGGCGCGGCCTGGCTCCCGAGTCGCCTCGCTGCGAGGATGCACCGAGGGCGCGGGGGACGCCCGCCCAAGGAGGGGGTCTCCTTCCCCGGGGCGCGCGGGAGGCCGCTTTCGTGGCGGGTCGGGAGGCTGGGAGGGAGCGCGAGCCCTTCGACGTCCTCCCCGGCCCGGGCCCACCTGCGCCCGCCCTCCCCGGGTCCCCCGGCGCCCGCCCCCGGCGCGCCCCTCCCCCGAGCTGGGGACGGTGGCGGGAGCCGCGGGCCAGCCAGCTCCTTCCTTCCTTCCGTCCCTCCCGCCCCGGCTCCCGCCCGCCGGCTCCGGGACCGCAGCCACGTCTGAAAGCGCCTCATTGTGCGCGCTCTCCTCCGGCGGCGGCACCCAGCACCCAGCACCCAGCACCCGGCACGCGGGGCGCGGGGCGCGGGGCTCGGGGGGCGCGCGGGGCGCGGGGCTCCGGGGGCGCGCGGGGCTGGAGGTCCGGGGCCCGGGCAGGGGCGCCCGAGTGTGCGTCTGGCCGCTGCCGGCGACTGCACCCCCAGCCGCCGCACACCCGTGCCCTCCCCACGACGCCTCCCGTTTGCCAAGCGCCCCCCCGCCCCGGTGCCCGCCCCGGAGCCTGAGAGCTCCCGGCGCCTCCGACCTCGGTATCCGCCGCCCGGCGCGCGTCCTCCGGAGCCTTCTCGCGGGTGTCACCGGGAGCCCCTCACCGGCCCCGGGAGCCCGCGGAGCACGTCGGCCCCCGCGGACCCTCCGGCGAAGCCTGGAACCGGGAGGCGGCGAGGTCGGGGGCTCCTGCCGCGCTCGGAGAGAGGTGCCGCCCCCGCGCCGCGCCAGCTCGGGCCGGGCCCGCTGCGGGGTAGGTTCCCTGGTGCTCTGCCGGCGCCGGACGCCCCCAGCCGGGCACCGACCTGGAGCGGGGCCGTCGGGTCTGGGCGGCGAGCGGAGGGTGGTGATTGGATCAGACGAGGGAGGGAGCCTGCAGCTCCGGGCGCCGGGCACGGTGCGCTCCTGCGGCTTCTGCTCACCTGAGGTCGCCGCTGGGGATCCCAGACTCCTGCGCCGCGAGCTTCCAAGGGCGGGGAATCAGTCTGGAGATCCGGGAGAGCAGCGCGGTGAGTGAACTTGCACCCCAGGCGGCTGGCCCGGAGTCTGGGGCCCCTGTCTCGGCTGCTGGGTCTTGGGCAGCAGGGAAGAGCTCTCTCGGCCTCAGCGCACGGTGACTTTCCCTTCTCTCTCGGTCTGGCGCGGGAGCCTTGCGGGTGGGATGCCCGAGGCCTGCGGAGCGGAAGGGCTTGGCCGGGGGCTGGGAGGGAGTGTGCGGGGCACCGGAGCTGGGGGAGGCTGTGCGGCCGCCGGAGCGTTGGCCGAGCCGAGGCTTCTGCGGTCCTTCTACCCCTCTCCCACCCGCGGGGCAGGCGCCCTTACCGCGGCCTTTACAAAGGAGCCAGCTGAAGCGCCAAGACCTGAGGGGTGCCTTGCTCAAAGTCACACCTCAGTGGGGCAGAGGCAGAAATTGCACCCGCCTGGCTCCAGAAGCCAGTCTTCCAGCCATTATTTGCTGCTACTTTGCATGTACCTGTTCTGTCCCTGCCCGGGCTTGCCACATTCTGTTGCTAGGATGCTGGGTCACTTCAGCCAGGCCACGCTGTTGTTGTTGAGCTTTCCTTATGAAGAAGCTTTCGATGGGATCCCTAGAATATAGCTGTAGCCCCGGATTTGAAAGATTGAACAAACACAAGCATAGTATGTGGCAAGATATTGTTCTAAAAGCTTGAGCAATAGTATTAACTCGTTGAATCTTCAAAGCAGGTCCTGACTTGGGTTATATTACTTCCTCTATTTTATTTTATTATTTTTTTTTAAAGTAAGCTCTAAGCCCAATGTGAGGCTTGAACTCATGACTCCAAGATCAAGAGTCACAAAGCTCTATGGACAGCCAGCCAGGCAAAATTTCCCCCTTTTATAAAACAACAGGTGCCAAGAGATTAAGTACCTTGCCCAAGATCACACAGTCAATGATCAAATGGAGTTCATGAGCCACTGGGCTATTCCTACTCCCTGTCACGGGACAGCATCCTGCTTCTAATCTAGTAAGGGGAGATAAGTACAGAAATACATGAATAAGAGTATTCCACATGGCGATAGTAGCACTGACAGGTATTTCTCAATATCACCTAGTACTCGTGCCATGTTGAAATTTCCAACTGCCTCAAAGATATCTTCTTGCCCTTGGTTTGTTTGAATCAGAATCCAAACAATGTCCACACACTGCTTCTGGCTGTTATGTGTTTTGAGTCATCTTCTAAGACAGCCCCTTCCTTTTTTTTTTTTTTTAATGTAATTGAATTCTAAGAATTATTTAATTCTCAAAAAATAATAAATTAATCAAAAGGTTAAAAAATAAACCAGAGAAGTTCCAGATTATCCCATTAGATGACTCAGTCAACACCTGGAGAAACACAGGAGGATGTGCTAAATGTGCACTCCGTACCCCCATCCCCTGCATATGTTACTTCAGAAAGGGGGCGGAAGCCCCTGCGCTTCAAGTCTCCCTAGCTGTAAGGCTCTATGATTAGGTCCTGTGCAAAGGGCATTTTGAGGATCCCCAAAATTCAGAGCCAGGGAAAGGTGTTCTGTGTTATCTGCTCACTTGCTCTCAAATGCCCCCAGGGTGGCTCGGAGCCAAGGAGACTTAAGAGTCCTTTCCTGGACAATTTGATTTCATTTCCCAATAGATTCCTGCAAGCAAATCTGTTTCCTCCAGCAGCATCTGGCCTGTGTGACTCCAGCTTCAGTGCCTCGGGCTAATGCCACGGAGCCACTCATTAGCACTGGCAGAGAGATAGCAGATGTGGCCTGGGCTGGGCTTAGGCCAGATTCCCAGGTGACAGTGGGCTTGGGGATCTTGATACCCTTCAGTGCATAGGAAGTAATTCTCCAGCCCATGCTTCTGTCCTACTCTGGCCCACTGGTACCCAGGTGAGCTGGGAGATGGATTTGCAGGCACTTCTCCTTCTGCAATGAAAGCTGGAGCAGGCAAATTCTATCCATGCCTCCTGTAACCAATGTTATGATTCTATAATTGCCAAGGTAATACAAGTCTATCGTAGACTGGAACCTGGAAAAGGCAGCAAAGCACTAAGAAGAAAAAAATTACCTGTAACCTGGCCATAGAAAGATAACTACCAATATTTAGTATGCATCCTTCCAGATTTCTTCTATACATTTTTGTGAGGTTTTTTTTTTTAAGATTTTATTTATTTATTCATGAGAAACACACAGAGAGAGGCAGAGACATAGGCAGAGGGAGAAGCAGGCTCCTTGTGGGGAGCCTGATGTGGGACTTGATCCCAGGACCCTGGGATCACGACCTGAGCCAAAGGCAAGACCCTCAACCACTGAGCCACCCAGGTGTCCCTGTGGGTTTTTTTTTTTTTTTTTTACTATTGTATTTATTTAATTGAGAGAGAAAGAGGGAGAGAGAGAGAGAGAGAGCATGAATGGGGCAAGGAACAGAAGGAATAAGAAGCAGACTCCTCACTTAGCAGGGAGCCCCATGTGGGGCTCCAACATGGGACCCCAGGATCATGACCTGAGCCAAAGGCAGATGCTCAACCAACTGAACCACCCAGGTGTCCCTTGGATATATATTTTAGAGTGGCATTGCTGCATCACATAGTAACCCTATGTTTAAACTTTTGAGGAACTACCTGTTTTCTGCAGGAACTGCACCATTTCCATCCCCCCCAGCAGTGCATGAAGATTCCCCACCTTCTCACTAATACTGGTTATTATCTACCTTTTTTATTATAACCATCCTAGTTGATGGCAAGTGGTCTGTCATTATAGTTTTGTTTTTTTTTTTTCTTTTTAAAGATTCTATTTATTTGAGAGAGAGAGAGTACAAGCAGAGGGAGGAGTAGGGAGAGCAAGAGGGAGAAGCAGGCTCTCAGCTGAGCAGGGAGCTTGATGTGGGGCTCCATATCAGGACCTTGGGATCATGATCTGAGCCAAAGGCAAACGCTTAACCAACTGAGCTACTACCCAGACACCTCCCATTATAATTTTTTTCCATTATAATTTTTTAAAAAGATTTTATTTATTTATTCATGAGAGACACAGAGAGAGAAAGGCAGAGACATAGGCAGAGGGAGAAGCAGGCTCTCTGTGGGGAACCTGATGAGGGACTTAATCCCAAGACCTTGGGATCATGACCTGAGCCAAAGGCAGACCCTCAACCACTGAGCCACAGGCATCCCCCCCCATTATACTTTTGATTGGCATTTCCCTAATGACTAAAAATGTCAAGCATCGTTTCATAAGCTTGTAGACAATTTGTATATCTTTGGAGAAATGTCTATTCAGACCTCTTGCCCATTTTTCAATTGGGTTGTGTTTGTTTCTATATTGAATTGTAAGAGCTCTTTATATATTCTGGATCCCTTGCTACACATATGATTTGCAAGTATTCTCTCCCACCTAGGGGTGTCCTTTCACCTTTTTGATGATGTCCTTTGATATTTGTATATATTTTTATATTTGGCATTTTTAACACACTGTATGTTCTAGTACTTGTGCGTTTTCCACTCAACACTATGTAGTTAAGAGCTCTAGGGACGGCTGGGTGGCTCAGTGGTTGGGTGCCTGCCTTCAGCTCAGGTCGTGATCCTGGGATCCGGGATCGAATCCCACATCAGGCTCCCTGTGAGGAGCCTGCTTCACCTTCTGCCTGTGTCTCTGCCTCTCTCTCTCAGTCTGTATCTCTCATGAATAAATAAATAAATCTTAAAAAAAAAAAAAAGAGCTCTAAAGTTAGACGGCTAGGACTTAAATTCTGACTTAAATTCCATGTTTCCAGTCCACCATAAACATGCACCCTTCTCTCCTCCCTTGCTTTTCTCTCTCTCTCTCTCTCTCTCTCTCTCATTTTTATTTTTTCTCTTTCCCTCCTTTTCAACCTTTTCCCTAACAGATGCCCTAGACTCCATTAGAACTGGTTTGCCCCCAGGGGTGGCCCTTGATGCCAAGAGTCCACTGATCCTTCATCTGGAATCTGTTTTTTCTAGTCCTTGGGATTCCTGAACAGGGATGGCCTCCAGCTGATGCCAAACAGAGAAATCTGAGCCATGAATTTGTACCTAGTATTATATTTCACTCCCTTAGATACCCTGCCAGGGCCGGGAGAGGCTACGCACAGGAGATGCTGCTGAGTGAGGGGTACGCAGAGCTGGGGTGCAGGTGAGGATTTCCCAGAGAGCTGGGTGCCTGGGCTTGCATCAATCTGATGCAGTCCTGAGTGCATCAGTCTGTGGAGCATCTGTCTCTTGATCACAGCTCAGGTCTTGATCTTGGGGTTGTGGGTTTGAGCCCTGCATTGTGCTCCACATGGAGCCTACTTAAAAAAAAAAAAAAAAGGTAAAATGCTTAGCAGGAAGAAACATGGGGCACATGGGGAATTCCCCCCCTTTGGATTTGGATCACAGAGTATCTGACTTCCATTGAGCAAATATTTATTCTTCATAAATTTTATTTACTTGAGAGAGAGAGTGAAAGCAAGAGAGCAAGAGCATGATCAGGGGGAAAGGGAGAAGCGTGTTCTCTGCTGAGCAGGGGCACAATGTGGGGCTCAACTCAGGCCTCTGGGATCATGACCTGAGCCAAAGGCAGACACTTAACTGTCTGGATGTCGCGCACGCTGGGGGCGACAACCGTCCAGGGATGAGGGTAAGGAAATGAGGAAAAGAAAAGAGACATAAACAGAGTGGGAGCAGGGGGGACACATGGCTGGATTCAACCACAATGCCAACTTTATTTGTGTTATTCACTCTTTTATAGAGCAGGGTATAGAGATATCAAGCAGGATGTCTTAAGCTTAGTTCTCCAAACATGTCTTTTCACAATAGATAGCAATGGTATGCGCTCTTAGATAGCAATAGTATGCGTCCTTGAGCCACAAGCCTTTAACAACAAGGGTGAGACAGGTGGGCCATGGTTGGAAGAGTCAACAGAGAGCCCTTGCTCGATCCATTAATCCCTTCCTGGCACGCGGCTCCCAACATCTCCCCCTATTGTTTTTAATTTGAGATCCTGAAAATAGAGATTTTTAAGGGCTTTGTGCTGGAAACTTTTAAAGGACGCATATAAGCATATTCCAATAGTTAAAGCAATTACCAAGGTTGTAGCGACAGCACTTATAATCCAAATGCCAGGGGAATTAAATTCAAACCATTGCAAGGGGTTAATACCTCGGATACCTTTTAAAAAAATTTTCTGCAAAAAAAAAAAAAAAAAAAATTTTCTGCCAATTCAGCAGGGTTCTCAATAGAGAGATGAGCATTGTTAAGTGCAGCCACTTGCTGTTCCATGCTTAGCAAATCTAAGCTTAAATCTGTATTGTTCCAAATCCCCTTTAAATGTTGCTGCACTTAAAAAAATAAATAAATAAATGTTGCTGCACTTGCTCCCATGTATGTTCTGTCTCGTTATAAGGTAATGCGGTGACACAGATATGCTGAAAGCCCGCATGACATTGCAATGATATCTGAGCTCGGAGCCGAGCATATTGCCCTCCCAGGTACTCCACAGCTTCTTCCAACCCCTGTAGACGAGCAACATTTTTTTGATCAATAGTCCCTTGTGTGGCAAGAGCCACAGATACATTATGGGCCAAGGAATTAACATGTTGAGCGGTGTGGATGGTTTGGCTGAGTGCCACAGAAGAAACAGTGGCAGAGGCTACCAAAGACACAAAAGCAGCTATTCCTGCCACCAATAGACCCAAAAACCTTTTTGTTTTTACCACCATATCAGTGAGTTGTTTAGCAAAGGAATACCCGTAACTAGTATACCACAACCCTGTAATATTAACAGGGAGCATGACATACGGGGGTTGCTGTACTAACATAACTGTAACAGGGCGAGCATCTCCAGGGGGCAGATGAACAGGCAAACAATTAGTCAATACACAATTTTGGCAACTAGCCTGGTATTTGTCCTGAGAGGCTTGAAGCTTATCAATTTTGCCTCTCCCCACCACCAACAGGAAGGGACGTGGTACGCAAGCCTGAATATACAGATCAACATGAGGGGGGTAGATAGGTCCCGTAGTAGAGTTTGTTTTAAGGGGACGGAGAGCTGCAGCCAGCTTCCAAAGGTCCGAATGTATCATGCGTGGTGTTGAAAGCGAGCCGGGAGGCACGTATCCATAATGTTCATAGGCAGCACAGAGTCCTGGAGATCCCACTCTGACTCGCACTTCTTGCCAGGCTGCAGATTTTGATTTTGACCAGTATGTTATACGCAAAGAGGGTGTCATTACTGGGTGCAAAGTCTCAGGGTCTCGCACTCTGCATTCTCTCCAAACTGGGAGAGATGATTTCCAATTGGGCACTGTAGGGCAGTCAGGATAGTCCCAAGGGCTCATTCCAGGAGGAGAATCTCGAAGGTTAGAAGTAGCCCCCGGTGCAAAGAATGGTTCATTAAGCGCCCAATAATCAACCATTTCCTCCTCCCTTCGATCTCCATTATGTCTTTCGTCATCCCAATACCAACGCTTGATGGTGCGAGTCACCTGCTTAGTAAAAAGACACCCATAGGAGGGGGACTGACCGTTTTCAGCGGCCTGGAAACAAATTGGAACCTGATCTGCCAACCCAGTCCAGCTGATGGGTCTTGTGACAGCCTCAATGGAATATGCCTCCAGCCCGCCCAGCACATCTGTTAGATTAGTACGTACATGAGGCGTGGGATTATCCCAAGTAACGGCCGTACAAAAGGAGGGTCCACCATAAAAGCCCAATAAGAGGACGCCTCGGCTGTTTCAGTAGAGGCGGAGATGACTGCTAAAAGAGCCAAAAACAGGTTAGTAGGAGTAAGGGGGGCCTGGACTTTACGTACGGTTTGTTTGGCCTCGCCAACCACCTTTTTTATTTGTCCCCAAGTAGGCAATGGGGCTCTCCTTTCCCTTCTCCTCCGGGGTTTCACCGTCTGGTCCCGTTGAGGAACTTGTGGTTGAAGGGAGAGACAGGCCATTTTCTTTGGTAAATCGGATGCACCGGAACGGCAGCCACCACGGCGTTTCCTCCTTCTGTGGGGAAAGACAAGCAAACCCTCGTCCTCGCCAGAGGACTGGATCTGGGCCAGACCACTGTCCCGTCAGCGGATCCTTCCATTGTGCATAAAGGAAGGGCTCTGGTTCTGGAGCCCAAAACCTCTCAGCTGCAGTCTTACCTACTGCATCAACATTCAAAAAATTTAAAACATATAAAGTTAATGCCAAATGCATATGTGGTGAATACTTAGTCTTTCCCTTAAGTATCTCCCCCTCTTTTAATTTATGTAAATAAGTTTTTAGGGTGGAATGACTTCTTTCAACAATGGCCTGACCCTGTGAATTATATGGAATACCAGTGGAATGTGAAATGCCGAAAGTTAGGCAAAATTGCTGAAAAGAAGACGAGGTATAAGCAGATCCATTGTCTGTCTTTTTTTTTTTTTTAATTTTTTATTTATTTATGATAGGCACACAGTGAGAGAGAGAGAGAGGCAGAGACACAGGCAGAGGGAGAAGCAGGCTCCATGCACCGGGAGCCCGACGTGGGATTCAATCCCGGGTCTCCAGGATCCCGCCCTGGGCCAAAGGCAGGCGCTAAACCGCTGCGCCACCCAGGGATCCCCATTGTCTGTTTTAATAGCCTTGGGGAGGCCTAGTTGGGAGAATGCAGCAAATAGATGATTTTGTACATCAGTAAAGGCTTCTCCACTGTGGGCAGAGGCAAAAATATATCCTGAAAAGGTATCAACAGAAACATGGATATATTTCAATTTACCAAATGGAGGATATAATGTAACGTCCATTTGCCATAGATGATTACGTAAGAGGCCTCAGGGATTAACAGTAAATGAAGGGAGGTTGAGGGTTTCGGGGCAAGTCCGACATTCTTTTACTATTTGGCCGATTCGCGTGAAATCTTAAATTGTCTTCGAAGAGCTGCTGAATTTTGGTGAAATTTGCTATGGCTTTCCTTAGCAGCATCAAAAGAAGAAAGAAAATTAATATGCGTGATTTCATCAGCAATTGCATTTCCATAGGATAATGGGCCAGGCAGACCTGAATGAGCTCGAATATGAAAAATGTAAATCAGATTATGTCTTTTAAGAAGACTGTGTTGAATAGACGAGAAGAGGATATATAACTCTTCATCATTACAACATAAAAAGGCGGAGGGAAGTAAGGGCACAGCTTGAGCAACATATAGACTGTCTGTGAAAATATTTAACGGCTCAGGATATTTTTGTAAAGCAATAGCAACAGCTTTTAATTCTGCTCTTTGCACTGATTTAGTTGAGTAATGGTATTTCTCTATATGTTCCTCCCTTTTTGAGATGTAATAAATTGCGATATTGCCATACTTGTTGGCGTCCACAAAAATGTTTGCAGCTTCCTTAATTGGGGAGTGAGATAGGGAACCTTGTGGGATTGTTGAAACCTTATTTAGAAACTGCAGAAGTTTATCTGCTGGCAAATGGAATTTGACCTGGCCCGGGTATGAGGCGAGGGCAATTTGCCAATTAAGGTCAAACTGTTGTAAATTTTCAAACTTCTCTTTAGTTAACATAGCACAGATTAAAAAGTCAGGCTCCTTGCCTAGGAGTTGTAGGGAACGCGTCCTCCCCCGAGTGAGAAGTTGAGCCAGCATGCTAAGAAGAGAATTAATAACATGCAGAGAATGTAAGGGGAGATGTATCCATTCTAAAGGGCCATGAGGTTGCCAAAGGACAGCCAAGGGCATGATGGCAGGGTTTAATAAAATTAAGTATAGTGAATCCACCAAAGAAACTCTTGTAACCTGAGCTTCCAAGAGTTTATTATTGACCAATTCTAATGTTTGTTTGGCGCCCTCCGCCTCCGTCAACATTCTAGGAGAGGCCGGATTCTCAGAGTCTCCTTTTAGTATATCAAAGAGGGGGCGTAACTGTTCCGCAGTTAAAGTTAACATTGAACGTATCCAGTTGATATCTCCTAACAACTTTTGATAATCATTTAATGTTTTAAGAGGGGCAGTGCGTATTTGAATTTTTTGTGGCTTAATAGTTTTTTGTTCAATAATATATCCAAGATATTCATAAGGTTCAGCTCTCTGAACCTTTTCAGGGGCCACTATCAAATTAAATTTTTGAAGGCAAGACTGCAATCTTTCGAATGCTCTTAAGAGAGTCCCTTCCTCATCAGCGGCTAGTAAAATGTCGTCCATATAATGAATACAATATACAGATGGGAAAGCAAGTCTAAAGGGCGTCAAAGGGATCCCTGGGTGGCGCAGCGGTTTGGCGCCTGCCTTTGGCCCAGGGCGCGATCCTGGAGACCTGGGATCGCATCCCACATCGGGCTCCCGGTGCATGGAGCCTGCTTCTCCCTCTGCCTATGTCTCTGCCTCTCTCTCTCTCTCTCTCTGTGACTATCATAAATAAATAAAAAAATAAATAAATAAAAATTTTTAAAAATTGAAAAAAATAAAGGGGGTCAAAGCTCTGCCTACAAATTCCTGGCATAGTGTAGGACTATTGGCCATGCCCTGAGGCAAAACCTTCCAATGATACCTGGCATAAGGGGCTTGTAGATTAGTAGTAGGAATTGAAAAGGCAAATTTTTCACAATCATCAGGAGATAGAGGGATGGTAAAAAAAACAGTCTTTTAAATCTAAGATAAGTAATTGATAATTCAAAGGAATGGCTGAAGGAGCCGGCAGCCCGGGTTGCAGAGCTCCCATGGGCTTCATCACGGCATTAACCACTCGGAGATCTTGCAGTAATCTCCATTTTCCTGATTTCTTTTTAATGACAAAGATAGGAGTATTTCAAGGACTGTTGGAAGGAACAAGATGTCCCAACTGCACCTGTTTCTGCAAGCATTTTATATGAGACAGGAATTTCAGTCCTCCTATTGTAATTAGCAAGATCATTACATCTGTCATGATAATCAGATTTCCAAATCAAATAATCCCGCCCAGAAAGGCATGCTTTGGCTACAACATGCCAATCTCCAGGGCACAGGGCCTCTCGACTCAAATTGTCCAGCATGGACAAAGTGAAAGGGGTAGTGGGCCCATACTGGGCACATGCAGTTTTTAATTCTTTCAACACTTTGAAGTTTAAGGCTGAATACATGCGCCGACTGGCATTATCTAAAGAGACAGGGAAAGCAGTAAATCCAGTGGTGTCCTCTCCGCGCCTTCCGGCCTCATACAGTGCCCTTTGTAAGGGGGTCACACCTTTAATATCAAACCCTCCGGCTGATTGTTGGTTAGTCATTATGGGGAAAGTCCGCCAGGAGACAGCAGGTGCTCCTTCCCATATCTCTGCGGTTGGAGCTTGTAAGATATAAAGGCAAGGGACTAGTAGCTTGATCCCTATACCCGGTGACTGGCCCCTTTTTCTGTCCTTTACCAGAAAATTTTGTCATTTGCATGTATCCTTTCAGAGGACTTTCATTATCACTGTCCAAAAATACATTGTCGTCCCCGAATTCATCTCCTCCCAATCTCAACAAAGGGGGTCCCCTAAGGCCTGCCTTATGAGACCCATAAGTTTTTGTTGGATCGGATATAGGGTGGTGGGGCAGGGGGGATGACCCCAGGAGGCTCAGGAATAATTTCACAGGAGTGATCCCCAGCTGGAGCAGCGGGGAGAACCAGGAGAAAAAGAGGATGATAAGGCCATTTGCATTATAGCTGCTGAGGGAGGCTGAATTCCCTCAGAGTCACCCTCAAACTCACTTTCAAATTGATCATTTTTGTTCTCGGTTTCGGATTTCAAAGAAATAATCTCAATCTTATGCAAAGGGTCAATGACTTGTCGCAACTGCTCAAACAATCTCATAGTCCCGGCTGGGACTGCTGTCTCGCCTCTAAGGGAAATTTGATTTTTCAGTTCCTGTCCAATTCTTCTCCACTGTTCTAAATCTAAGGACCCTTCAGTCGGAAACCACGGGCATAAATCCCTGACAGTTTCGAAAAAGCTTCTCAAGGCCTTATTAGGTACCTTGAACCCTCCTTGTTTGAGAAGGGTTTGTAATCCAGCTATAAACAAAACCTGATTCGCTGATTGCTCTTGTCCCATGATTTTACTCCCGCTGTTCCAGGACCCCGCCTGGTTCCCTTACCTGAATAATTCAATTCCGGATCCTTCTCATGTGCTCTATGCTCAGGTCCCTGTTCCGGCGCCACTTGTCGCATGCGCTGGGGGCGACAACCGTCCAGGGATGAGGGTAAGGAAATGAGGAAAAGAAAAGAGACATAAACAGAGTGGGAGCAGGAGGGACATAGGCTGGATTCAACCACAATGCCAACTTTATTTGTGTTATTCACTCTTTTATAGAGCAGGGTTGTATATCAAGCAGGATATCTTAAGCTTAGTTCTCCAAACATGTCTTTTCACAATAGATAGCAATGGTATGCGCCCTTAGATAGCAATAGTATGCGTCCTTGAGCCACAAGCCTTTAACAACAAGGGTGAGACAGGTGGGCCAGACAGGTTGGAAGAGTCAACAGAGAGCCCTTGCTCGATCCATTAACCCCTTCCTGGCACCCGGCTCCCAACAGCTGGACCACCCACGTGCCCCAGGCAAATATTCATTAATATCATCGACTCATTCAGTCTTCGGGGACATTCTTAGACATGATACTGTCTGATCCAGCCAGGATTCTTGACTTTTTATTGAAATATAACATAACATGCAGAAAAGAACACAAGTCATAAAAATATAGCTTGATAACACACTCAGGTAGTTAGCACCTCATCAAGAAACACAGTGTGACCTGCCCTCAGAAGTTCTATCCATGCTCACTACAGTCCTGCCCTCTCCCCACCCCACCCCGCCAAGGGGACCCACTCTCTAAATAAAACACTTGGTTGTAAATGGCAGATATTGAACTTATGCTGGCTTTACTAAAAATGGAGCCTTTTCCCCAGCATGAGAAGTCCAACCAAATCCAGATGCTGCCAGCTGCCCATGCGCTCTCAGATTTTCTTTCTTTAGCTCAGTTCTCTTCTCTGCTGGCTTTGTAACTAGGGAGTTTCCCTCTTTTCTGCAAATCTACAAAAATACTGAGATTGGACTTGGGGCAGATGTCCTTTTTTTTTTTTTTTAAGATTTCATTTATTTATTCATGAGGGACACAGAGAGAGAGACCAAGACATAGGCAGAGGGAGAAGCAGATTCCATGCAGGGAGCCTGATGCAGTACTCGATCCCAGGACCCCAGAATCATGACCTGTGCTGAAGGCAGATGCTGAACCACTGAGCCACCCACATGCCCCAGATGTCCATTCCTAAGCCTATCACTTGGTCGGGGGATAGTGTGTGGAATATATAGATGAACCAGGCTTGAGACACATGATTCCTTAAGAACCAGGAAGTGGGCGGTCAGCCCCATGCAAACCACATGCACTTTGTGTGAGTGAGGGTGGTTCCTCGAAGAAAAATCTTGAGGCTGTTAGCAGAATAAGGAGGAACAGGTACCGAGTGGACCCAAGCAAAGCCTGTCTAGTGCACCTGTGTAGCGTGAGCCCCACACTGGGTGCCTGGGAACAGACACACTCTCTTACCAAAAAAAGCCCACAATCTTGACTCTCAAGTTGCTCACAGGCAAGAAGGGCAGAGTGATGCATGCCTTAAGAAAGGCACAGGTGGGCAGCCCGGGTGGCTCAGTGGTTTAGCGCCGCCTTCAGCCCGGGGTGTGATCCCAGAGACCCGGGATCGAGTCCCACATCGGGCTCCCTGCGTGGAGCCTGCTTCTCCCTCTGTCTGTGTCTCTGCCTCTCTCTCTCATGAATAAATAAATAAAATGTGAAAGAAAGAAAGAAAGAAAGAAAGAAAGAAAGAAAGAAAGAAAGAAAGAAAGAAGGAAAGGCACAGGTGAGGTGTCTTGGAAGGAAGCTGAGATGACTCCTGGTGGGAGTCAGGGCTGGGCACTTAAAGCAGAGCAGAGGAGAACATGGGTGTAATGATTCCAGGTGATCTGACACACAGGATGCTGAGTGGGGACTTTGGGAAGTGAGGTGGGAAAACTGAAGGTTGCTGAGTAGGAGAACGACAGCATCAAATACAGCATAGGTGGCTCTGGTGGGTCTGTGCAATGTGAAATGCCGAGAGACACAGTGGGGGATTTTTCCAGAATCCAAGAGAGAAGTACGCAAGCCAGGACTACCACAACCCTCCCCTGGCACTGGATAGTTGGGCCACTCACTCGGACTACCATCTGGTCCTTTGGCCACTTCTTCGGTGTGTCCCTGATGCCTAGCTACATTGTCTGCTGTGATAAGGATGTTACACATTGGACCTCCTGGATTGATCATGCTCTTGCTCTCTCTCACACTCTTGCTCTCTCAAATAAACAAAATCTTTTTTTTTAAGAGTTTAATTTATTTATTCATGAGAGACACAGAGAGGGAGAGAGAGAGAGGGGGGCGGAGACACAGGTAGAGGGAGAAGCAGGCTCCATGCTGGGAGCCCAATGTGGGACTCGATCCTAGGACTCCAGGATCATGCCCTGAGCCAAAGGCAGACGCTCAACCACTGAGCCACCCAGGGATTCCTCAAATAGACAAAATCTTAAAGATAAATAAAGCAGCTAGAGGTAATTTCTACTTCCCAGGAATGTTGAGAGGATGCAGTTCAATCATGAAGAGAAAGGACTTATCCCAGTGCCTTCCTGACCTGTTCTTCCTAACTTTGAACCCTGAGGCAATTGAATTTGCTACACCTAAGGCTTCTTATCAGAAAACCCTCCTGTATGATCCGCAGGACCCTGCTGTCTCTGGATACTCTGCATGGGGTAGGATGTGTTAATTGCCTTCCTAGTTGTTGAGTTCCAATTAATAGGATCAGATATCAGTTCTGTATTGTGTGAGTCACCTAAGAAAACCTCTGGTTTCTCTGGAGGGCAGGTAACAAGCACGTTGGCCTGCATTCAAGATCCTCCCTAGCCAGGAAAGGGCTGGGCTGGCCAGGGCAGCTGTGTTTGGGCCAAACTCAGGATCCAGTGCTCTGCAGGGATTTCGTAGGAGTGGGCCAAATGACTGTAATGGGAAAGCGCTAGGAACTTTGAGATGGAAGTCCTGGGTTGGGGGTCCCACTTGCCCTGCTGCCTTTCCAAACTTTGGGTCCTTCACAGAAATAATGGAAATCATAATGTCCACCAAAGGAGCAATTGAGTTAAATCACAGCATCTACACTTGTGTGGGGTTCAGGACGCAGTGCTGGAGTCAGTAGCAGACCACAAAGCTGCCGGCCGTCCTCCACCTACTCCGGAAGCCTCCATATAAGTGAAATCTGCTCACGATTTAGATCTGGCTTCTGGTGGTGATGTGGACAAAGGAGGGGCCTTAGTGGGGAGTAAATGCTGTGAAAGCACAGAAGGCCCCTTCCTTCCAAAGCTGCTCTTCCCTGAGATCGTGGCAAGAGCAACAGGTGCAAAGAAAAAGCCCTGGGACCTTGGGGTGTGCGAACCTGGCTCAGTGTTCCTTTCACTCTGTGGGTCACGTGTGACATTCTTAAGATCCACTGAAGGCCACAGGGATGGTTGGGACCAGAGGTGGTCACAGGAGATTCTGGGATTCCAGATGTAGGTGACCTCAGCGTGTCTCATCTGGGTAGAGACCTCCCAAGGTTCCTTCTCTCCCAACACAGCATCATCAACAGTAGCACGAGGTGGAGGTACGGCATCGGCAAGCCCTTCCTCATCTGTGTTGGTAGCAGCTTCCCCACAACAAGCCCGAGAGGCTAAATGTTATCATCCTCATTTTACAGAGGACAAGACTGAGCCTTGGAGAAGTCAAGTCATTTGCTCCAGGTTTCATAGCTCGTAAGTGGCTATGAGAGGGCCCACTGCCAGCCCTCTCTCCTCCACCCAGCAGGAGACACCATCAATTCACACTCACTTGGAAAAATGTACCCAGCCCCTGGTCTGTGCCCAGCTCCAGCCAGGGGCTGGGTCGCTCTGTTCCCACCTGCAGAGAACTTTCTGTCCGCCTGGGAATGCAAAGCCCTCCCACGGTGCAGGGCTCCTTCCTCCTGTGAGACTGACCCAGCCTCCCTCCTGCTTTCTCAGGCTCTGAAAAACCTGCGGGCACCTTCCATGGATCTGTGACTGAAGTGTGCAGCTCTCCGGGCAGCCCTGGACTAGAGTGAGTAACCCCAGCATGGAAAGGGCAGAAAGGCCAGGAGCCTGCCTGCCGTCACCTCTCCCTTTACTGCTCTCTTCTGCACCTTCACACGGCTCCAGAAGGGTACCCTCCTCCCCCTGGAGTCCGTGCATCCTCTAGCCCTTTCCTCCCTGTAGATGGCAACAGTTGGTGTTTTTTGTCTAGGTCATCATTTACTTTTAATGATAAAAGCTATTATTTGCTTGGTGAAAAGAAGTCCGGCCACCCCAGAAGCACACTGTGTAGAAAGGGCAAGTTACAGGAGTTACTACATGCCCTGCCCCCCAGACTCCTGTCATGACTCCAGTCCAGTATCAATCCTCTTTTTACTGATGAATAAACTGAGTTACAGATTTATTAAGCGTTTGGTCCAGGATCACAGACTAGGAAGTGGCTAAGCCCAGTGAAGGAGTCAAATCACCCATCAAGCTGTTTTGCTGGACATCCCTGGGTGGCTCAGCAGTTTAGCGCCTGCCTTCGGTCCAGGGCGTGGTCCTGGAGTCCTGGGATCGAGTCCTGCATTGGGCTCCCTGCATGGAGCCTGCCTCTCTCTTTGCCTGTGTCTCTGCCTCTCTATCTCTCTCTGTGTCCCTCGTGGATAAATAAATTAAAAATCTTAAAAAAAAAAAAAAAAAAGCTGTTTAGCTAAACAACCTAAAATGGTCTCCCTACAAAGGAAATTCTCAAGCAAAAGGAAGGAATCCGTTTTAAAAATCGTATTTCCCTCTCCAGAAAAAGAAAGGAAGAAAGAGTAAGGCAGAGACAGTGAGGGAAGGAAAGATGGGAAAGACAGGAAGGAAGGCACCAGGGGTGAGCATGTATCTCCCATAGCATCTGCAACTGGCCTCTTGCTCTGCATAGACAAGATCTTGGCTGACCTCTTAAAGTCCTGTTCCTGGGAGAGGGTCCACCTGAGACGGCTGCGGTCTGGGGAGCCCCCCCCCCCAGGTCGGGTGGTCGGTCGGGGCGGGGGTGCTCCCTGCAAGCAGCAGGCTGGCGCTGGGGTGCGGTCCCTAATGCTGCCCCGCGGGGCCACCTGAGACAGCTGCGGTCTGGGGAGCCCCCCCCCCAGGTCGGGTGGTCGGTCGGGGCGGGGGTGCTCCCTGCAAGCAGCAGGCTGGCGCTGGGGTGCGGCGGGCCCCGGGCCGCGGTCCCTAATGCTGCCCCGCGGGGCCACCTGAGACAGCTGCGGTCTGGGGAGCGACCCCCCCAGGTCGGGTGCTCGGTCGGGGCGGGGGTGCTCCCTGCAAGCAGCAGGCTGGCGCTGGGGTGCGGTCCCTAATGCTGCCCCGCGGGGCCACCTGAGACAGCTGCGGTCTGGGGAGCCCCCCCCCCAGGTCGGGTGGTCGGTCGGAGCGGGGGTGCTCCCTGCAAGCAGCAGGCTGGCGCTGGGGTGCGGCGGGCCCCGGGCCGCGGTCCCTAATGCTGCCCCGCGGGGCCACCTGAGACAGCTGCGGTCTGGGGAGCCCCCCCCCCAGGTCGGGTGGTCGGTCGGGGCGGGGGTGCTCCCTGCAAGCAGCAGGCTGGCGCTGGGGTGCGGCGGGCCCCGGGCCGCGGTCCCTAATGCTGCCCCGCGGGGCCACCTGAGACAGCTGCGGTCTGGGGAGCCCCCCCCAGGTCGGGTGGTCGGTCGGGGCGGGGGTGCTCCCTGCAAGCAGCAGGCTGGCACTGGGCCGCGGTCCCTAATGCTGCCCCGCGGGGCCACCTGAGACAGCTGCGGTCTGGGGAGCCCCCCCCAGGTCGGGTGGTCGGTCGGGGCGGGGGTGCTCCCGGCAAGCAGCAGGCTGGCGCTGGGGTGCGGCGGGCCCCGGCGCGGTCCCTAACGCCGCCCGGCTGCTCTCTCCCGCGCAGGCCCGGCCGGCGGCATGTGGCTGCCGCGCATCTCCAGCACGGCGGTGACCGTGCTCCTGCTGGCGCAGACCGGCATCCTGCTCTTCCTGGTCTCCTGGCCCAGGCCGCCGTCGCCCGCGAGCGGCAAAGAGCGGGTGCACGTGCTGGTGCTGTCCTCGTGGCGCTCGGGCTCGTCCTTCGTGGGCCAGCTCTTCAGCCAGCACCCCGACGTCTTCTACCTGATGGAGCCGGGGTGGCACGTGTGGACCACGCTGTCCCAGGCGAGCGCGCCGGCGCTGCACATGGCCGTGCGCGACGTGGTGCGCTCCGTCTTCCTGTGCGACATGGACGTGTTCGACGCCTACCTGCCGTGGCGCCGCAACCTGTCGGACCTCTTCCAGTACGCCGTGAGCCGCGCGCTGTGCTCGCCGCCCGCCTGCAGCGCCTTCCCGCGCGGCGCCATCAGCAGCGAGGCGGTGTGCAAGCCGCTGTGCGCGCGGCAGCCCTTCGGCCTGGCGCAGGAGGCCTGCCGCGCCTACAGCCACGTGGTGCTCAAGGAGGTGCGCTTCTTCAACCTGCAGGTGCTCTACTCGCTGCTGCGGGACCCCGCGCTCAACCTGCGCATCGTGCACCTGGTGCGCGACCCGCGGGCCGTGCTGCGCTCGCGCGAGCAGACCGCCAAAGCGCTGGCGCGCGACAACGGCATCGTGCTGGGCACCAACGGCACGTGGGTGGAGGCCGACCCCGGCCTGCGCGTGGTGCGCGAGGTGTGCCGCAGCCACGTGCGCATCGCCGAGGCCGCCACGCAGAAGCCGCCGCCCTTCCTGCAGGGCCGCTACCGCCTGGTGCGTTTCGAGGATCTGGCGCGGGCGCCGCTGCCTGAGATCCGCGCGCTCTACGCCTTCGCGGGCCTGAGCCTCACGCCGCAGCTCGAGGCCTGGATGCACAACATCACGCACGGGTCTGGGCCTGGCGCGCGCCGCGAGGCCTTCAAGACCTCGTCGAGGGACGCGGTCAACGTCTCGCAGGCCTGGCGCCACACACTGCCCTTCGCCAAGATCCGCCGGGTGCAGGATCTGTGTGCCGGGGCGCTGCAGCTGCTGGGCTACCGGCCCGTGTTCTCGGAGAGGGAGCAGCGCGACCTCACCCTGGACCTGGTGCTGCCGCGCGGCCCTAGCAGCTTCAGCTGGGCCTCATCCACGGACACGCACCCTGGACCTTAGCGGACGCCCCTGCGTTGTGGCGGTGGGGAGGGAGCCGGGCGCACAGGTCCAGGGCTGCTATTGGAGGGGCCGGGAGTTTGGGAGCCCTCCCCTGTAATAGGAACAGACTGAGTCCCCAGAGCTCCAAGTTTCTTCCTTCTTGCTTCTGAATTTTCTTTTGAGTGCTCCTTAGCAGCTGGATTCCCATCAGGCGCACACTTCATGGAAAGCAAAACTGTGTCCACACTTCTGGGCACAGGGAATGAGTTCAGGTGACTTGGCTGTACTCAAGTGCTTTCTTCCAAAGTCTGTTTTCCTTTTGGATGCATCGTCCAGCAGCTGAGAAGGGGGCCCCAGCCCTGTTTCAGAGTAGAGGGGCATCGCGGTGAGGCCGGCTCTGAAATCTGTACAGCACCCCCACCCAGCACACACACACACTCTGGACTTCGGTCCCCCATGTCCCACCGCCACACTCCAGCAAAGCAACTGGCCTTTATATTCACTTCTTTCTTTCAGCAAGAAATCAGACAAGATGCCTCTTATCTTGTGATCTCCCTGTGGCTTCTCTCTGCCCCGTTACCTGCCCAGTTACCTGGGGTAAACCTTTCATTTGTCTTGACCCAAAGGATCCTACCCACAGAAATAAACAGTAATTTTTGTTTACTGGACTTCACAGTCTGTAAAGTTGAACAAGTGAAATGCAAAACTGAAGGGACCTGTCCAAGGTCACACAATGAGGAGGATGAAGGGAGGAGGGGAGTTTTGCTCTGATGCTATAGTAGGAAGGAGAGGGTGAATCAGGCTTGCACAGACCTGTCTCCTTCGTGAAGGAGGGTCAGATTTTCCCATCTATCTGCACTAGGAAGAGTAAGCAGCCGTAGCTGGGGCCGCAGGTGCAGGATGCAGGAAGTGATGAGGTATCTGGGCCCAGAGTGCAGAGCCTAGGGAGCCTCCTGGATAAGCCTGGAGGGAGGCAGTGAAGGGGAAAGGTAGAGGATGAAAAGGATAGAGAGGCCTGGACAGCAAGCCAGACAGAGCGTGTGGCAGAGCAAGAGGTTGGCATCAGGATCAGTGCCTGGAGGGCAGGTGGCAGGATGATTGTAACTAGATAAATCTCGCCAGGAGGGCAAAAGAAAAATGGCTCTGCTGTGGTGATTTTTGCTTGGTCCTCCCAGGTCAGGCCCTAGAGGAGAGCAGAATCCCTTTCCTACCTGTAAGCCCTGGCTCCAGCAGCAGAGACTTAATAAAGGGATGTTGGATGTGTAGAGGTCTTGGTCCTGAGTTCAGGAAATGAGAATGAGAGTTAGCAAGTGCCTAGTAGGTGTTTAAAAGGGAAAAAGAGGAGGGGGAATAAAATCTCAAAGAACCCCTGAGAAGAACAGGGATGCAGATCTGAGTGCGCACAGACTTGGGGCATGGTGTTGGTGCTAGGACTGACATTTGCCAGAACTTGCATGCCTGTTACCTCTGAAAATGAATGGGCTGCCTCACTTGCCATCAGTTGCCAGAAGGGGTTCTGGAGGTTGCCAGCTTCTTTTTCTCAGCCCAAGTGTGGCCTTGGATTGGTGGGACCTCGGTTGTGCACCCCCATCCTTGCTGCAAAGCAGGCGGGCAACAGGGAATCTGGCACTTCTTTTCTTGCAAGGAGTAGAGAGATACTGACCTTGAAGCTGAAGCTTGAGGACATCTCACTTAAGGATCTGTAAAGCTGTAGAAGCTTCAGGCCCCATAAAACCTCCATCTGCCCCTTCACAATAACATCGGAAGGTAATTAGAACTCTGAATTTACTGGGGCACCTGGGTGGCTCAGTTGGTCAAATGCCTAATTTGGCTCAGGTCGTGAACCCAGGGTCCTGGGATGGAGCCCCACATGGAGCTTCCCACTCAGCAGGAGTCTGCTTCTCCCTCTCTCCTTGCCCTGCCCCCTGCTCCTGCCGGTGCTCTCTCTCAAATAAATAAATCTTTAAAAAATAAACATTTTTTTAAAACCCTGAATTTATTAATGGGGACTCTGCAACTTGGGAAGGTTCAGGCCACAGAGCTTAAAATACAGGACAGACCTCAAACTCACATCTCTGACTTCGGTGCTTATAGTTCTAACAAAGTGAACTGGATGCAGTAAAAGGTCCCACTACAGGTTTGGAAAGCCACATCATTTCATCCAGTACTGACATGGCTCTCTAGGGGTGAGGGAGTCCTCCTGGCATTGGGCTGCAGATATCTTAAGGACCAGAATGTTGGAACGTATGGTGTGCAGTGGGCTGCGGTACTGGGGCCCCTGTTGTTGGCCTCTTTTCTCCCTCCCTGCACCTCCCTGTCCTCTGCCCTGTGCTGGCCACTGGGGATAAAAGCCAATCGGCCTGCCTGGAAGGAATGCAATATCAACTGGAAGAGTCAGCCTAGGAATGTTCCTGGACAATGTGGTATGTTCAGGCAAAGAGGGATAAGCAAGAGGTTTGTGGTGCCAGAAGCCATGAACGGGGAGACTCTGATCTTTTATGGAGTCCAGGAAGGCTTTTGGGATAGCTCGAAGCCCAACCTGATAGTGGCATCACACAAATTTCATTTGCCCCTGCTCTGGTCACAGATTGTATTGATGGTCACAATTAGTGGTTCTTACTGTGTGATTCATTCATCCTGGCTGGACACCCAAGGTCCCCCAAATGGGATGCCTGGCTCCCAGACTTGGCTCCGTGCATCTAATGTACCCTGGGCCTCTGGGTAAGTTCCCTGGCATATCGGATTCTAAGCAAGCCTGGGGGTGAACCCAGATCAGGTTTCAGGACAAGAACAGGCAGTGCCCAATTGAGTGCTTCAATGAGTCAGGGCAGTTCAGAACTTGGGGACAAAGTAGGGGGAGACCAGTAACAGACCTTGCTCTTGTGGGGAATGCAGACCCCAAATAAACAGTCCCACAGACAAACACGCAAATGTAAATGTCAATCGTGCTCTAAGAAGAAACAGTAAGAATGGGGAGAGGATGACCTACTGAATCTAGGCTCATGAGGTAAGAGAAGCCCCTAAGACGTGATCAAGTTTGTCTGTCTCTAGTAAAGATTCCTAGAAGTAGAACAACTGGATCAAAGACCATTAATGTCTTTAAATGTGAAACTGCCAAACTACTCTAAAAATGGAGTAACAACTCATACCCTCCAGAATGAGGTGAAGAAAGCTCTTCCCATCCCTCTTCTTCTAACCACCCCTACCTCACAACTATCACCTGTACAGGTAAGCCAGTCATTTCATCCTTAACTACTATTATTACGTGCTAAAAATAAATGAGCTTAACAAGCCATGAAAAGACATGGAGGAAATTGAAATGCCCATTATTAAGTGAAAGAAAAGTCAATGCTTACAGGCTGTACAATTCCAACTATATGACATTCTTGAAAAGGCAAAATTAGGGCAGCCCAGGTGGCTCGGCGGTTTAGCACCGCCTTCTGCCCCGAGACTGATCCTGGACACCCGGGATCGAGTCCTGCGTTGGGCTCCCTGCGTGGAGCCTGCTTCTCCCTCTGCCTATGTCTCTGCCTCTCTCTCTCTCTGTGTTTCTCATGAATAAACAAATAAAATCTTTAAAAAAAAAAGAAAGAAAAGAAAAGGCAAAACTAGGAAGACAGTAAAAAGGATTAGTGGTTGCTAGGGAATGGAGATGGGGAGGGGAAGGATTAATAGATGTAGCCAGGGTTTGGGGGTAATGAAAATACTCTCTATGATACTATAATGATGGAAATGATGGGAATATGTTATTAGATATTTGTTCAAACCCACAGAATGTACAACACCAAAAGCAAATTCCAAGGTACACTATGGACCTTGGGTGATTATGATGTGTGCATGTAGGCTTATCCTTGGTAACAAATGTACCCCTCTAGTGAGTGATATTGGTAATGGGAGAGGCCATGAAAGTGTGAGGGCAGGAGGTGTATGGGACATCACTGTACCTTTCTCTCAATTATGTTATAAACCTAAAACTGTTCTAAAAAACTTAAATCTTTTTTAAAAACTGGAGCAAAAGTATTGGTAGCCTCAGGAGGATGTGAGAGTCTGCTGAAATGAGAGGATTTGGCCTTACATGGAGACTGAAGCAACCACCTCAGACTGGACTTTCAATTTTCCTGGGTTGGGCGGTTCTTCAGCCAATCAAGTATTTTCTCACTTGGGGTTAAGACTCCCTATAGTTCTTGTTTTTTTTTTTTTTAAGATTTTATTTATTTATTCATGAGAGACACAGAGAGAGAGGCATAGGCATAGATAGAGGGAGAGGCAGACTCTCCACAGGGAGCTCGATGCAGGACTTGATCCTGGAACTCGGGGGTCATGCCCTGAGCTGAAGGGAGATGCTCAACCACTGAGCCACCCAGGAGTCCTGGCCTACAGTTCTGGTGCCCTTCTGATTCCAGTCTTCAAATCTTCCACATCTCCATTCATTTGTTCAACACACATTATGAATTAAGCACAAATCAGTGCAAAAGGAGGGAAGAATCACTGGGATTAGGGATGTATGTACATAGGGGTATGAGTTGCAATTTTTAATCAGGTGATCAGGGTAGGTCTTATTAAAAAAAAAGTGATATTTGAGCAAAGTATTAAAGGAAGTGAGTCAATTAAGGGGTAGCTACAGGTAGAGTGTCCCAGAGGAGGAAAAAGGCAATACAAAAATCCTAAGGAGGGAAACAATTTGGTATATTGAAAGAACAGCAAGAGGCTGGTGGGTCTGGTGTGGTGGGCCAAAAGGAGAGTGCTACATGAGAAAGTAATAAGAGAGAGGAGGTCAGGGGTGCCTGGGTGTCTCAGTGGGTTAAGGGTCTGCCTTCTGCTCAGGTCATGATCTTGGGGTCCTGGGATGGAGCCCTGGGCTGGGTTCCCTGCTCAGCAGGGGGTCTGATTCTACCTCTCTGCCTCTGCCCTCCACTTGTGCTCTCTCTCAAATAAATAAATAAAATCGAGAGAATGAGAGAGAGAGGAAGTCAGATCATGTAGGACTTATTAGGCCTTCATGAGGAGAGGACTTTGGCTTTTACTTGGAATTAGAGGGCATCCAAGGCCACTCTTGCTCTGTGGTACTCCTTTGTCAAACAAATACGCACATAATATTAAAAAATGTGTGCAATATGTCAGATATTTTTTAAAATAATAGAATAAGTACTCAGTTAAATAAATATTTCATTATCTGGGACGCCTGGGTGGCTCAGGAGTTGAGTATCTGCCTTTGGCTCAGGGCATGATCCCGCAGTCCTGGAATCGAGTCCCACATCGGGCTTCCTGCATGGAAACTGCTTCTCCCTCTGCCTGTGTCTCTGCCTCTCTCTCTGTGTTTCTCATGAATAAATAAATAAAAAATAAATAAAAATTTCATTATCATTTCACTGCTTATGTTAATATGAATTAGTGTATTGTTAGTTCTGCAAGTTTTTTTAACTGGATTTAAATTAATCACACTGTGGTGCCACCTAGCTGGTCAAAATAGCATGGGACTCTTGATCTGGGGGTTGTGAGTTCAAGCCCCATATTGGGTGTAGAGATTACTTAACTAAAAAATAAAACTTAAAAAGTTAATCTCCCTGTGGCCTTCTGCAATTTAGATTTTCCCCACACCTTTATATTCATGAGATTCATCATGTTGGTTGCAAGTGTAAGTCATTTCTTAAAAAGATTATTTATTTATGTAACAGAGAGAGAGATAGAGAGCAAGCACAAGCAGAAGGAGTGGCAGGCAACGAGGGAGGGAGAAGCAGACTCCCTGTAGAGTAGGGAGCTGGACACAGAGCTGGGATCCTGGGATCATGACCTGAGTGGAAGACAAACACTTAACTGACTGAGCCACCCAGGAGCCCCAGGTTTAAGTCATTTATTTCTATTACTGAATAGTATTTTGTTGAAAATCATATCACAGTTTCATTTACCCATTCTCATCTTGATGGACATGGCTTGTTTTTAATTGCTTGCTGTTACATGCTACTAGGAACCATCTTGTATGAATCTCCTGCTACAAATGCTATAGGATATTTACCTGGAAGTGATTTGCTGGATCATGAGAATCTTCATTTAACATTGTTCCAAAATGGTTGTTGTCAATTTACTCCTCTAGAGTTCCAATTGCTCTACAATCTCACCAACAACGGACATTTTCAGACTTTAAAATTTTTGGCTATCGAGTGGTTGACAAATGATTTCATTGTGATTTCATTTTGTGTTTCGCTGATTAATAATAAGGTTACATATCTTTTCCTATTTTTGTTGGCAAATTGTATTCTTTCTTTGATGAAGTACCTATTCAGGTATTTTATCATTTTTCTTACTGAGTTTTAGGAGTGCTTTATAGATATATAGATTATAGTGCTTTATGGATACTACTCCTATTCCAGTTACATGTTTTGCAAATATCTTTACCCAGTTTGTGGCTTGTCTTTTTGCTGTTTTTATAGTAACACTTGAATAACACAAGTCTAAAAGTAGTTAGATTTATAAAGTCTTTCCTTTATAATCTTTGCTTTTTCTATCTTAAGAGCACCTTCAGTATTGTGAGGTCATAATGATATTCAACATTGTCTTCTAAAAATTTTTACTTAAGGGGGGTGTGGGGTAGAGGGAGAAGTAGACTTCCCGCTGAGCAGGGAGCCTAATACAGGACTCAGTCCTGGGATTCTGGGATCATGACCTGAGGGGAATGTAGACTGAGCCACCCAGGCACCCTGTCTTCTAAAAGTTTTATAATTCTGCGTCTCACTATAAGTGAAATAAGTGAGGTTGTGGAGTTCTAAAAAGCAAGCAAACAAAAAACTTAGTTGCTTCATAATTTTCTTGCAGTCTTGTGTTTTTCCTGGACTTCGTATTGCCTTTCAGTTTTTTTCCCATTAAGAGAAAAAATAGATACCTTTTTCACCCTGCCATTAAAAATTTGAGCTTAACCATTTTTTCCATAGCTTGAAATCAATTCCACTATTTTTTCTGAGGATACTCTTCTTTCTGTTCTAATCTGCTTAGATGGCTGCTAGAATTTGTGCACAGAAGTTAGACTAAGTAAATCCATCATTTCTTGTATTGCACATCTATCCCTTTCTTGATTATCACTTTCTAACTTAATTGGAGGACATACTCAGCTTTCTTAGAAAGCATATATAAAATACATATATTCTGAGTCCTGCTAGTATAAAAAGTCTTTTTTTTTTTTAAAGGATTTTATTTATTTGACAGAAAGAGAACACAAAGCAGGGGAAGCAGTAGAGGGAAAAGGAGGCTCCCCACTGAGCAGGGAGCTGAAGCTGGGTTTGATCCCAGGACAATGGGACCATGACCTGAGCCAAAGCAGATGCTTAACCAACTCAGCCACCCAGGCTCTCGATTCAGAATTTGACTGGGGATAGAATTGTAAATTCAGGGATCCCTGGGTGGCTCAGCGGTTCAGCACTTGCTTCAGCCCAGGGCGTAATCCTGGGGTCCCGGGATCGAGGCCGGCACGTTGGGCTCCCTGCATGGGGCCTGCTTCTCCCTCTGCCTGTGTCTCTGCCCCTCTCTCTCTCTCTCTCTGTGTGGGTCTCTCATGAATAAATAAATAAAAATCTTTAAAAAAAGAATTGTAAATTCAAAATAATGTTTCCTAATGTGATACACAATTGATTGTTATATAACCCTAAAATAATTGGTTTCTTCCATTTCTCACACACTCTGGTGGTCTGGGAAATGTACCAAAGATAGCATTATTAAATATTTCATGGCTTTTATATGCCTATTGTTGCTGTTTTGTTTATTTATTTATTTATTTTTAAAGATTTTATTTATTTATTCATGAGAGACACAGAGGCAGAGACACAGGCAGAGGGAGAAGCAGGCTCCATGCATGGAGCCCGATGTGGGACTTGATCCGGGGTCTCCAGGATCACGCCCTGGGCCGAAGACAGGCGCCAAACCACTGAGCCACCCAGGGATCCCCCTACTGTTGCTGTTTTAGATATGTTTCTTCGTTAATGCAAAATTGCAGTTGCGGTGTTGAGGCACCGGTGTTAGTTCTCAAAGTCTTCAAGCGGGGGACTCTAATAAATAACTTGCTAATATTCTTGAATTAATATTATGTAAAATACTATGAATTTTGCACGCAATGCTTTTTAATTTAAAGTAAGCTAAGGGGATCCCTGGGTGGCGCAGCGGTTTGGCGCCTGCCTTTGGCCCAGGGCGCGATCCTGGAGACCCGGGATCGAATCCCATGTCGGGCTCCCGGTGCATGGAGCCTGCTTCTCCCTCTGCCTGTGTCTCTGCCTCTCTCTCTCTCTCTCTCTCTCTGTGACTATCATAAATAAATAATAAAAAAAAATTAAAAAAAATAAAGTAAGCTAAGCTTTCAAAAAAATCACTTTCCCTCCAAATACTGAAGGTATTGCTGTATTGTCTTCCAGCCTCCTTCTCCAGGTTCTCATCGCCAGATCCATTTCAAATCTACGTGTCAGGTCTGGGGTCGGTATGCAATTCCTCCACTTTCTTCTAGGTGGCGCTGCAGAGAAGGGCAGAGTAGAGCGCATCCTAATGGACTGGAGAGACTTGCCCGGTAGGGGGCGTAGCCCGCGGGTGCCGGGTCTCGGAGAGCCGCACGCAACGTCAGGGGCGGGAACAACCCTCGCCCCGCCCCCGGCCCTCTGCGGCGCCCTGTGATTGGAGGGAGGGCCCCTCACTAGGTCGCGCCGTTGGGCTAGGAGGAAGAGGGCCCCCTTCGAGGGTGACGCTGAGGCGGCGGAGGCGCGGAGCGCTCTAGTCCGTGAGTGCTAGCGAGCCTCGACAGCACCTCGGACGCTCTCCTCGGCTCTCTGCGGTGAATGGCGGCGGGATGGAGCACGAGGCGAGCGGCGGCAGCGGCGGGTCGGCCGGGCTCCTGCAGCAGATCCTCAGCCTGAAGCTCGTGCCGCGGGTGGGCAACGGGACCCTGTGCCCCAACTCCACTTCTCTCTGCTCCTTCCCAGGTACCGGCCCCGCCCCGTGCCGCGCTTGCGCAGTGCGCGCCTCGGCGCCGCCGCCGGCCCGCGAGGCGCCCCTTCCTCAGGGGGCGGGCGGGTGAGGGGGCGCCCTGCGCCGGGCGGTCCCACCCTCGGGGACGGGGGTTCCCGCTCGCTCTGTGGAGAGCCGGCGGAGATAGCCCTTCGGCGGTCGCTTCCTCGCCGGCACCGCGGGCGGGTCACTGCGACGCGGCGCTGGAGCCGGAGCGGAGCGAGCGGCCGCGAGGGGCCGGTCAGCGGAGGGAGCTCGGACACCGCCCGGACTGATGTTGCTTTTGGAGGTTCCAGACGCCCCCGGGTCACACTGGGACCCGAAGGAGCCCCGGAGGCGGTCGCCCCTCCTGTTTGGGCCCCTGTGGTGCGTGCCGGCCGCGCTGCTCCGTCTGCTCGGACGCCGAACCGTCTGGCGGGCCGAGGGGCCGAGCGCAGCCTCCCTCGGCGTGCGGTCTCGCCCGCAGGCGGTCTGCAGACCGCTCGCACCTCCGTCCCGAGGCGCCCACTCCGCCGGCTTCTCTTTCTAGGAATCACTTTCCGAGACCTGTTGCCGAGTCCCCCACTCGTGCGTTTGAGATCTTTGACACAGATCCCTTTTCCTTCTTCTTACGCCCACTGGAGCTTCTGCTGGGCCTGGTGTAAGGGTTTTTCAAGATTATAGTACGAGGTGGAAAGCTAGCGTGCTCAGAAAGCTAGGAGGAGGAGAAATTACTTGGGGGAAGGCTGATAAATGATCAAAGCTTTGAGGGGAGGGCACAGTTCGATGTTGGACTTTAAAGGCAAGAAGACACGACGTGGCGATGGAAGGGCGAGGGTGAGTTGTCCAGCAAAGCTGACTGGTATCGTGACTTAGTAAACAATTCGAGAACTGGGCCTGAGACCCGCAAAGGAGGGACGATCGGATTACTGACTGCGGTCATAAACAAGGCACCTGTGATTTCTCACCGCTGGGAAGCGACTGCCAGGCGCCATTCAGTGGACACCCGGGACTTACTGTGTATTACCTGCCTAGTGTTTTCCCGGACAACTGGTGATAACCGTGTTGGGGCAGATGGCAGATGTTAGTTCGGAACGATACCTAAAATGATAATCTGGCAACTTTGTTTCAAAACCTAAAATCACATTTGACAGTGACAACAGAAATGTAGGGCATTCTGGAGACACTGTCTAAAAAATGAAATGTTCATGCAGTCCGGAAGTAGTGCTGGACCAGATTAGCCTGTTTTTGTTTTATTTTCCCACCCAACTCTTACTTTGAAATTTCCAAACATACTGGAAAAGTGAAGTCCTAGTGTAATGAAGAACCTATATTTTTCACTTAGACTCATTATTGATATTTTTATTGTTTTTGCATCTCTGTGCATATATGCATGTATTACGTATGTGTATGTATATGTATATACTTTTACCTTCTACAGAGCCATCTCAAAGGAAGAAACATTTTTGCTTTCTACAGACCATTTGAAAAGAAGTTATTAAGTGATGGTGCCTGACACCTAATACTTAAGCATGTTTTACAACAAGTCCACTTCCTGTCTTAGCGAAAAAATCCATATCACACCCAAGAAATTTAACATTAATAAAATAATGGTGTCTAAGGGCACCTGGCTGACTCAATCCATAGAGCATGCGACTCTTAGGGTTGTGAGTTCAAGCCCCGTGTTGGTTGTGGAGCCTACTTAAAATTAAAAAAAATAATAATAATGCTGTCTAATGTATAGGCCTTATTTAAATTTTCCAATTGTCTGAATACTGTCTTTTATAGCTTTTTTATTTAAAAAAAAAAAAACGATCTAATCAACTATTACACATTGCATTTAATTATTGTCTTTTTTAGTCTCCTTGAATCTAGACCAGTTGCTCCATCTTTGTTTCTTGAGATTGATATTTTTGAAATTTTGTTAATTTCCTAGACAGTCCCATAATCTAAGTTTATCTGATTACTTTTTCATGGTTACATTCAAATAAACATTTTTGTTTAGAATACAAGGGGCACTTGGGTGGCTCATTCGTTTAAGCCGGTGACTGTTGATTTTGACTCAGGTCATGGTCCTGGGATTGTGAGATGGAGCCTCCTGCTGGCTCCGTGCTCAGGAGTCTCCTTGAGATTCTCTCTTTCCCTTTCCTTGCTTGTAAAATAAGTAAATCTGAAAAGAATACTATCTATATAGATGATGCCCAGTTCCCACTGCATTACATCAGGAAACATTGAACATCAGTGAGTATCAGTAATGCTATTAATAATCGTTTGGTTAAGGTGGTGTTTATCAGATCTCCACAGAAAGGGTACCTTAAGCCTTTTGTGATAAGTCATATGCAAGGTTTCTTTGAAACTGAATATTCTCTTTAGTCTGTCTGGCTTTTGTTGCCTTTTTAAGATTGAGATAAGTGGATTTGGGACAGTAGTTTTAACATTATATTATATTAGCTATGACAATGAGAATTGTTTTGCTTTCAGAAATTATTCTGAAAATAAGAAACTGCCATATGTACATGATTTATGGGTGCTTCAGTGGATGTATAATTTGGAGGTGTCGATCACTAGGAATTATTCATTCAGGAAGTATGTATTTGGCCCAGTGCACACTCTGGGCTGGGGGTATAAACATGCATGAGACAGAGCCCTTGACCTCAAGTTGATCTGAATGTGATGGGTAAACACATAGCCTCCCTGCTGTGTCTCATCTTTAACTGGACTAATAGATGTTCTGGGCACATAGAGTGTGATCCTTTTAGAGGCATCAAAGCCTCCTTACAGTGAGTTCTATTCATTGACCTGAATCTGGAATAGTTCCTATTTTGGCCTCACAGAAAAGGTTATTTGCACTTTATGCTAAGTCACTATGGTAAAATCACCGCTCTAGAATGCTCTGGTTTGTCACTATCAGGAAGCTTTGAATTGATTTTTTTTTTTTTTTTACCTGCACTTGCAATTTAGCCTTTTAGATTTCTGCCTAACTCTCCTTATTCCAAGTTGTTCAGATTTCTTTTGTTGTTGTCATCAGTTTTTGGTAAATCTGAATGCCAAGAAAGGCAGACCTTTTCTTTTAACAGGAATGGTATTAACACTGAAGGTATGAATTTTGTTAATATGAACATTAAGTATGTGATGGTTAAACCTACTTGTGTTGTGGTTGTGCCATTGCTAGAGTCAAGAATGGGTCAACAGTTTAAAAAACAAAAAAGAATGGGTCACAGTTGGACCAATTATTTACTCATTCACTCAACAAATATTTATTCAGGTCTGTTGCCTGCCTTCTCCAGGTACCAAGTAAAAATGTAGGGAACAAAACAAAGGAGCTTTCATTCTGACGGGGATAGAAAGAAAATAAAATTAAAAGAATAGAAAGGAACAGTCAGTGGTGAGTGTAAGACGGTTGGGCCAATGAGTGGTGGGTCTTGTGTGTCAGGGGTGGAATGCTGTCTTAAGGTCACAGGGACACTATGATGATGCCATTGGAGCTGAAATCTGAAGTACAAGGGGGACAAGACACACAGCTATTGGGAGAAGAGCATGGTTCAGAGCCCTGGAATAGGAGCTTGTTTAGGAAACATAAAGAAGGCCGTTGAGGAGAATGGAACAGTGTGGGCAAAGTGGGAAGGCGGAGGTGAGGTCAGATTCCGAAGAGTAGTCGTGCTGGAGGGTTTGAGCAGAGGAGGGATGCTCTGATGGACTTTTTCTTTTAAGTGTACAATTCAGCGATTTTTTAGCATCAACAGAGTTTGCAACCATCACCACAAGCAACTTTAGAATACTTTATCAACTTCATCCTCATTAGCACTGACTTTCTGGCTTTGTGTGGAGAATAGTTGGAAGGCCAGATCAGGGCAGACAAGATCTAGCCAGGCTAGGACCAAGAGACCCCTGGGGTGAGGCAGGCCAGATGGGCACGACCAGGGATGAGCAAGCAGTCCCTCAGTAGTGTCAGGAAAGAGGTGGCAACCCACAGTGGGTAGTCCCAGTGGGCAGGTCATCACTGTTAGGAGTGGAAGGGTCTCTAGGAAAAACTCACTGCTTTCTTTTATTCTTACACTATTCTCGCATTCGCAGTATTCTGACAGCAATTATATGGGTTTTCTGCACATCAAGCAGTTCTGTGACACTAGTTGGGTGTCCTGCAGCTCAGTTTAGTTTGTATGCTGTCTCCCTGGAGTTAGCACCAGATCCCACAGGTTAAGGGCTCAATTTCCCCACTTCACATGCCAGCCAAAAGTCCAGATTCTCCTGTGTGCTTCTGACCAGCTGGCTCTCAGCCGGAGATTGCTATGACCCCCTTCCGTGGTTAAGTTCTAGAGCAGCTCACACAACTCAGGAAAGCTGCTAGATCACCAGTTTAGGACACAGGATATTAAAGGATATAAATGAACATCGGATAAAGAGATATGTAGGGTGAGGTTCATAGGGGATTCTGAACAAAGGACCTTCTGTCCCTGTGCAGTTGGGAGACTGCCACCCTCCTGCACATAGGTGTATTCTCTGAACCTGGAAGTTCTCTGAATCCCGTGCTTTTGGAATTTTATGGAGGCTTCATCGTGTACCCAGGATTGATTATTAAATCTACTTCCAGCCCTTCTCCCCTTTTTAGAGAATGGAGGGTGGGCCTGAAATTTCCATGCTTATAATACCTATTTTTTTCTGGTGACCACCTTGCAGCCCACAAAGAGTTCCGTCCTGAGAACAAAAGAAGTGCCTGGAAATTCCAAGGGATTTTAGGAGTTCTGTAACAGAAACCATGGTTAAAGACTAAACATTAGAACAAAAGATTTTTCTAGTGCTACATTTTTTTTTTAAAGATTTATTTTAGAAAGCATGTGTGCGTGTGAGGGGAAGGGCAGAGGAAGAATGGGACTTAAGCAGAATCCTGCTGAGCGTGGGGCCTAACATGGGGCTCAATCTCACGACCCTGAGATCATGACCTAATGTTTAACTGGCTGAACTGCCCAGGTGCCCCCCAGCACCACTATTTTAAGGGTTTTAGGTTCCTGTGTCAGGAACTAGGGCAGAAAACTATATATATATTTCTTATTATTTTGCAAGAGAACAGATGGACCCCCTGGTAGGTAGGGGGTTCAGTAAGGGAGGGGTCTCACAGTGAGTGGCATGGAGAGATGTAGGCTGGTGGGCAGTTAGTATCAAGGCAGTTCAGCATTGAGTTGAGGACCAGGTAGGACTACAGTTCCTGGGAGGACTGATGTGGTCTACTTAGAACCGTGGCTTCAGAGGAGCTGACTGTGTTCGTATGGTTGTTTGACCTGGAGCATAAAATAGAGTGGGACCAGCTAAAAGGATAGCTGAGTGCTGAGCCTCACCCTGCCCACTTGGCTTAGGCTTCTTCCACTGCTATTAATCGGGGCCAGGTTGGTCTTGAGGCCTTGCTTGGAAATTGGATGACTCTGCTGTGGAAGTAAGAGGGTCAGGGGAGCCAGCCATTGCTAACCCCCTTTGAGAATACAGAACTCACCTAGAAGAATCTGCAACCTATGTAGCTTATCTAACTGAAATGTCTTCCTGAAAAACAGATTCTTAAAGATAATAAGCCCCTTGTGGGCACATCTTGTGTCTTGTCTTATTTCATTGATGGGCCTGAATCCTATGTGGTGGGCTCAGTAAATACTTGATTGTCAAATGAATTGACTCTTAGTGCTTGTATTAGTTTGCTGTTGCTCCTGTAACATCTTACCACAGTTCAGTGGCTGAAAACAACACAGATTTATCATCTTAGAGTCCTGGAGGTCAGAAATCCCAAACGGGTCAGCAGTTCTGCTTTCCTTCTGAAGGCTCTTGGAAGAATTGGTTTCCATCCCTTGTCTAGCTGTGGGAAGTTGCCTGTACTCCTTGGCTCACAGCCCCTCCCCTTGTCTTTAAAGCCAGCAGCAGAGCATCTTCAAATCTCTCTGACCCTTCTGCCTCCCTCCTGCAAGCATCCTTGTCATTACGTTAGCCCTACTCAGAGAAGCAAGGCCACTCACTTGTTCCAGGACCCCTAAATCTAATCACACTCGCAAACTGCCTTTGCCACCTACGCACAGGCTCTGGGGATGAGTGTGGACATCTTTGGAGCCCATTCTGTCACTAGTGCTTAATCTGATTTCCCCTTATAAATTTTTTTTGAAGATTTTATTTCTTTATTCATGGGAGACACACAGAGGCAGAGACATAGGCAGAGGGAGAAGCAGGCTCCCTATGGGGAGCCTGATGCAGGACTCAATCCCAGGACCCCAGGTTCATGACTTGAGCTGCTCAACCACTGAGCCACCCAGGTGTCCCGTTATAATTTTTTTGTTACAGATAACTTATCTGCTTTATACTTCAACATAAAGGGGGAAGTGATGTGACTTTAATTGTCAGAGTAAGCAAAGCTGAAGATAATGCACTTGATTTGAAATAGTGAACAAAGAAACGCTGTAAGATATGTAGACACAGATTTTTGACAGTGTGTTGAACCAGAGAAATGAAAAGTGCTATATGTTGATCAATAAATAGCTATTAAATAGCAAATTAAGGTACAGTAGGTTAAAGGAAAATCACTTAGTTTTCTTTTAAGTGTTTTATTGATCGAGGTTTGCCTTTGCTATTAAGAGTCCCGTAATAATCTCATCTATCTGAAAAGTGTTTTATAAACTATACTACTCATCTAACATAATAAAGCCTTTTTTTCTATTTAATGTGACTTAAGTGACGCTATATAAAATATGTAGGCACTGAGGTAGCTAATGGATGCAGCTCAAGGTTGTAGGAGGGTGCAGTGTGTGTCCCCTTCTCAGAAACTCAGGGAAGTGCTGCCCTGCCATGCTCATCCTTCTTTACAAATAGGCCTTTCAGCTTATAGGAAACTGGAGATGTAGATGGTGGCCTAGCAATCCTCCTTGGGCAGATGCTGTTCTCCAGGGAGATTGGAAATAAGTGAGTGTTGGTGTCTTAGTCTGCTTAGGCTGCTGTAACAAAATGCCCTATGTTGAGTGGTTTAAATAACAGAAACTTATTATCTCACAGTTCTGGATCCTGGAAGTCCAAGATCAGGGTGCCAGCATGGCCATGTTGTATTGAGTGCCCTCGATGTCCTCGCATGGCAGGGAGAGAAAGAGGGAGATGACAGGGAAGAGAGAGAGAGAGAGAGAGAGAGAGAGAGATCTTTCTCTTCTTATAAGGCCTTATCCTATTGGACCCACCTTTTTTTTTTTTAAGATTTTATTTATTTATTCATAAGAGACGACAGACAGAGAGAGAGAGAGAGAGGCAGAGACACAGGCAGAGGGAGAAGCAGGCTCCATGCAGGGAGCCCCATCTGGGACTCTATCCCGGATCTCCAAGATCACACCCTGGGCTGAAGGCAGCAACCACTGAGCCACCCAGGCTGCCCATATCGGACCCACTTTTATGGAAGTTGTGAGTTGGTGGGTCTAGGCCTCCCCTCCCAGTTCACTGTCCTAATGGCTCGATGGCATCCAGTGTGAAGCCAGTCTCTAGCAGTGCCTTGAGTTGCTACGGAAAGCAGTTCTTACCTCTAAAACTTGGGGACCTCCAGAAGGACCTGAGAACGGAGTCAGGTCACTGGTGGGATCTCAAGTCAGTTGTGGCAGCCAGCAACCAGTATGGCAACTGCTCTGAGTGCTCAGAGGCAGATTTGCATCCCTCTGTCCACCCTGGAACAGTGGTGTTCCTGGTGCCACCATAAGGTTTAGCAGACTAGGTGGTGGAATGGAGGTGAGTCTGTGAGTGATCTGAGTAGCTAGTAAGGGCTGTGGGATTGAAGATGGGGTTACTGCTCTGGAAGGGTATGGCATGGTGCTGTTCATGGCCTGGGGTCAAGCTGGCAGTAGGTGGTGATAGGGGAGGGGAGTGTGGGGCAGTCGGGGGGACGGTTAGGCTGGGAAGACCAGACAGCTCACTGAGCCAGAGTGCACATTGGCTGCCCGGGCAGGAGGGATCTGTGAGTACAAAAGCTCTGGCGGGTGCACATTTATTGGAGGGACAGTATCTGGATGCTAGACAGTGCAACCTCTGCAAGCTGCTGCCAAGAAGAGAGGGTGAGTCTCCTAAGTTGTGGAAGTGAGAGGAGCTCTGGCTTGAGGCTGGAACGGAAGCTGAGGTAGTATAGGTTTGTTTCCAAGGAGAACGGGGCTCAAACCCTGAGAATTGAGAACCCTGCCTACAATTTCTGATCAACACTATTGACTGGAAAGGTGTCTTTTTTTCTTTGGCAGAGGGACAGTAGTTAATTAGTATATGTATATATATTTTTTAAACATATTAGTTTCTTACATTATGCATATTTAATTTTTAAGCTTGGGACCTTACCTATTTGAATCACTTTATGCTCCATATTGCATCATCTAACTTGGTTTAGCAGAATTTCCCAAACCATCAAACAGAACCAGTTTCAACAGTATTATTAAATTATTCTGAAAATCTATCTTCAGCAAAAAAAAAAAAAAGTTTCACAAATGGTTTGAAACTTTTTATAGTTAGCTAATAGCTTTTTACCAGAGTGACAAAACACCCTCAGTCATTTTTTTTTTAAGATTTTATGTATTTATTTGAGAGAGCAGGGTGAAAGGGGCAGAAGGAGAGGGACAGACAGGCTCCCTGCTGCTGAGCTGAGCAGAGAGCCCTACATGGGGCTCAGTCCCAGGACCCTGAGATCGTGACCTGAGCTGAAGGCAGATGCTTAACCGACTGAGCCACCCAAGTGCCCATAGTCGTTTGTTATTTTTATTTATTTTTATTTTTTATTTAAAAAAATTTTTAAAAGATTTTACTTATTTATTCATGAGAGACACACAGAGCAAGAGAGAGAGGAACAGACACAGGCAGAGGGAGAAGCAGGCTCCACGCAGGGAGCCTGGCGTGGAACTCGATCCTGGGTCTCCAGGATCACACCCTGGGCTGAAGGTGGCACTGAGCCACTTGGGCTGCCCCGTTTGTTATTTTTTATTTTTAGTTATTTATGATAGTCACACAGAGAGGGGGGCGGGAGGCAGAGACACAGGCAGAGGGAGAAGCAGGCTCCATGCACCGGGAGCCCAACATGGGACTCGATCCCGGGTCTCCAGGATCGCGCCCTGGGCCAAAGGCAGGCGCCAAACCGTTGCGCCACCCAGGGATCCCTCGTCTGTTATTTTTAATAAGCCTTGAGCCCTAGATGGGGCATGCCTGATACTTTCACTTGGAGCCTTTCATCCAAACTTGGACTAGGTGTCCTAATTTAGGTATGTGTGGAATATGTTTTTTTTTTTTTAAGGTTTATTTATTTATTCATAAGAAACACAGAGAGAGGGGCAGAGACATAGGCAGAGGGAGAAGCAGGCTCCCTGCAACGAGCCTGATGCGGGGCTCTATCCCAGGACCCTGGGATCATGCCCTGAGCTGAAGGGCTCAACAACCACTGAGCCCCCCAGGTGCCACAGAATATGGTATTAGTTGAAACTTTGTGAGTCAGAATGAACACTGAGAATCAAACAGTCATCAGTGACAACGCTGTCAGTGGTGGCTTGAAGGGATTTGGCCTCTACTCTTAATCTCTCACCTCCAACAATTCAGAAATAATCTGGAAAGAAAGCATGCACAGCAGTAATCCTTACAACTGCTTCAAGTACAGCTTCAGATACAACTTTGAGAAAAGCCTGTGATCCTCCCCTTCCTGCTCTCCACCATCCCCAGGCCCAGTGGTGCTCCTCATTGTCTCTGTAATTGTTCATTCTGATCAGATCAGCCTTCCTGAACAGCTCTTTTAGAAACAAAGGCTCTTTTTTTTCTTTCTCTAGTGTTTTTTATAGTAATTTTGTAAAAGCCAATAAGCAGCTAGAAAAGCTTTTTTTTAAAAAATGAAAGTAGGGGCTCCTGGGTGGCTCAGTCAGTTAAGCAGCCCGCACTTGATCTTGGCTCAGGTCTTGATTGCAGGGCCATGAGTTCAAGCCCTGCATTGGACTTCTCACAATTAAAAAAGAGAAAAAACGGTCAAAATAAAAGAACGGTTATTAGTACTCCCCCAATCTATCCCACTCCCCAGAAATAACACTTTTCTGTTGCTTGCTGTACAGCACGAGACAGCATAGAGAATGAGAGCATGGCCTCGGGTGTCAGGCTCCAACTGGGCTCCAACTAGACTCCAACAGGGCTCTGCCTCCTGCTGGCAGTGTGGGCTCACCAGCAGTATATAGACTCCAGGAAGTTCCTTTCCCCCCTCTGCCTCTGTTTCCTCGTCTAGGGCCAGGGATATTCAGGATCTGTGCCTCATAAATTTGTGACAGGATTGCTTGTGTTAAGATTTGTAAAGCACTTAGAAGAGGACCAGCTCATGTGTAAATATTTATTAAATGCACCTATGTCCAGACTCTTCTTTGGAGTACATAGAATTATTTACAGACACGTTTGTTTGTTTCTTTTGTTTTGTTTTTGCAAATACAGGATCTTTTTCTATATACTATTCTGCAGCTTGCTTTTTTTTTTTTTTTTTTTTTTTTTTTACTTCCCACTGTGTCTTGGGCATCTTATCCCTTCAGTATATAAATATCTATGCCATATTTTCATGTGATTGTGTAGTGTTACATTATGTGGGTGCACCAAAATGTATTTGACAAGTCCTACATTGACGTGCAAGCAGTTGATGTCTAGCCTTTGCCATGAGAGATCATGCTGCTTGGAACACCTCGTACCTCTGCCCTCACCTGCAGGTGTATCCCTACAGGTGGTATTCCTGGAAGTAAAGTCACTGTGGCAAAGGGCATGCACACTGGAATTTTTTGGATGTACACTTCTAAATTACCCTCCAGAAAGGTTTTCTGGTCTGTATTCTGTAAGGTGGGACCTGTGACATAATGTCCTGATGACTCTTTACTGCTTAGAACCTTTAATGGTGGGGATCCCTGGGTGGCGCAGCGGTTTGGCGCCTGCCTTTGGCCCAGGGCGCGATCCTGGAGACCCGGGATCGAATCCCACGTCAGGCTCCCGGTGCATGGAGCCTGCTTCTCCCTCTGTCTGTGTCTCTGCCTCTCTCTCTCTCTCTCCCTGTGACTATCATAATAAATAAATAAATAAATAAATAAATAAATAAATAAATAAATAAAATTAAAAAAAAAAAGAACCTTTAATGGTGCTTCTGGGGCTCTCACATTGAAGTCTTTAGTCTGGCCTTCAAAACCCACTATAACATGACCTCATCTGTCTCTAGCTTTTTTTTAAAAGTAGGCTCCATGGGAATCCCTGGGTGGCTCAGTGGTTTAGCCTGCCTTCAGCCCAGGGCGTGATCCCAGAGTCCTGGGATCGAGTCCCGCATTGGGCTCCCTTCATGGAGCCTGCTTCTCTTTCTGCCTGTGTCTCTGCCTCCCTCTCTCCTCCATGTCTTTCATGAATAAATAAATAAAATCGTAAAAAAAAAAAATAAAGTAGCCTCCATGCCTTAATGTGGGTCTTGAACTCACAATCCTGAGATCAAAAGTCATATGCTCTACTGACTGAACCAGTCAGGCACCCCCATCTTTGTTTTAACTGCTTTTAATTTTATAGACCCTCTAGTTCAGTCAGACTAGTGGTTTTTAATCGGGGTGATTTTTGACCCCCATCCCCACCCCAGGACATTTGGCAAAGTCTGGAAATATATTTGATTGTTGCAACTGGGGAGAGGGTGCTACTGACATATAGTAGAGGGTAGAGGCCAGGGGTGCTGCTCCATATCCTGCAATGCGCAGGACTGCACCCCCCCCCCATAAAGGGTTAACTGGTCTGGATGACCGTAGTGCTGAGTTAGGCTGTTTACTGATCTCTGAAATTGCCTGTTACTTACCTGCTTCCAAAGCAAGGATGGATAACAGATTTTATCTGACGTGGCACCTTCATTGTATCCATGTGGGCACCAAAGGGCTATTTTGAGAATTCTAAAGCTTTGCCTGGGCTCAGTGGGGGAAATTGCTATGTGTGCTGTTTTCCAGATTGCAAAGTCATGACGGCAGGATGGTTGTTACCTCCTCCTTTTTTCTATTTTCCGAGGGGACTCACACATTGGTTATCAAATATTTTAACATTGCCTGAATTGCAGTCATCTTAAAAGTTAATTAGACATTCCCCATAGGAACTGGCTCCTCCATCACTATGTGCCATTTGTCTCTAAGCCAGACACTCCTATTTTCTGGTGTTTATTTCATATCTTAAGGAAATTTGCTATTCTAAGAGGCAGTGGACTGATACTTACTGCTTTGTCTTGAAAATGATTGTTGCTCAAAAAAAAAAAAAAAAAAAAGATTGTTGAATGAATAAAATTGTATACATTTTTCATTTTAAAAGACTAAAATGATTAGCCACTTTAGAGGTTGAGCCACTTACTCTGGAAACGGCCATATAGTAAATATTTCGGGCTCTGTTTCAGCTCTGCTCTTGTAGCTTGAAAGTGGCCATAGGCAAGACTTAAATGAATGGGCACAACTGTGTTACAGTAAGAATTTATGCACAAAACAAGGTGGTGGCATGTGAGCCATAGTTTGCTGATCCCTCTGGAACCATCAATATTTGAATGTTTGACTGATGAACCTACACTGCACCTGGATGGCTTTGAAAATGAAATAAGCGGGTATGATGACTAGCCCCTGGTAATCAGTGTGCTAGGAAGGTCGGTGGCTTACAACCTTTCTTTGCTTTCCCTTGTAGAGATGTGGTATGGTGTGTTCCTGTGGGCACTGGTGTCCTCTCTCTTCTTCCATGTCCCTGCTGGATTACTGGCCCTCTTCACCCTCAGACATCACAAATATGGTAGGTTCATGTCTGTAAGCATCCTGTTGATGGGCATCGTGGGACCAATTACTGCTGGAATCTTGACAAGTATGTTAGACATTAAAATACCAGTCAAAACGTTTCATATGACTAGTCACTTAATTTCTGGATCCATTTTAGAAACATGTCGGAGTAAAATGAAAAAAAAAAGTGGCTTTTAACCACGGGCCCTTTTTTTAGTGTCTTTGTTTTTTTCCCTACCTTTAATCCCACCTCTGCCCATTATTTGGCTCACATCTTTAATTTCCTAAGTTATATTGTCTCATATCTTTCATGTAAGCCAGATGAGGTTTTGTGAGATAGGTTACTAGTAAGAGAAGCTGTTTATGTTTTTGGAAGCTACTGCTTCTTTCTTGTCCGCTATCAATTAACTGATGGCATCCCAAGATTGTTGATGAGTTTCTTCTCATTCAAGTGGTCACTTGAGGGATGGAAGACTAATTGCAATGGCAAGAATTCTTGTTTAGACAAGTACCTGATTTGTCTTCTAGTATTTTTCCAAAACCCCTCTCAGAACTTTCTGAATAAAAATTGATATAACAAATACATTATTTTTACTTCTTTTTTAAAAAATCATTTGACTTTTCGTCATGTCACAAAGATGAGAATAAGTTTAAATCATTTTTAAGCTCAATTAAGTATAAATATCATTTATGTTTTATATAATTTAAAAATTTTAAGGAAGCAAAACTAAAAACACTCCATTATCGCATCCCTTAGTGAAAGCCACAATTTGCATTTTGGTATATGCTTTCAGACGTTTTTCTTAGTATGTATGTAAACAAATATATGCTTTAAAAATAGAAACATAATGTTCCTTCTAATTTGTAATGTATGAATTTAAGTCTTGAGTTCTACAGAACTGTCCCTCTGTCTTTTCTTTGACTTGAGTTTTTTTGGGGGATAAAGTGGCCTCATTTCTGTGTGTTCTGTAGGTGATGAAAAGTTTGTGGTAAAAAGAGGAAGAGGCCAGTTTTCTCTGGTCTGCATTAAGGTTTCCATAACTGGCTTTATATAGTATTTTTAACTATATCACCTGCTGCTGCTCTTGAGAGACCTGCTCCAGTTTCCTTGTTGGACTCCTGGCTCCTAGGGCCTGTCTCAGATTTCTCATCAGTAAAATAAGAATAATACCATCCACTTTGGATGCTGTGTGATGATAAAAGGAAATGTTTAAAGAACTTAATATAATACCGAACACTTAGAAACTGTGCACTAAGCCTGTCCGTTCTATTTTTAAGACTCCAGTTTGAATAGAGTCTCTTTTCCCGTTTTGCTGCTCCCCATGGCCAGCTTTTCCCTTTCTTCCCTGCCTCATCATCCAGACCCCACTTTAGGGCCTACTTCAAATTTCTCACACTTCTTTCTACCTAGCCCACTCTCTTTGGAGCTGAACTAAGAAGGGTCTGATGAAATGGGTTTGTTGCAGATGTTAATAACAGTATGTATATGCCTAGCCACTGGAGACTGACTGTTCAAAGTCACAGGTGTTCCAGGCAACGATACAGATAATGGTTAATTTGCTCTCTTTCTTCAAATGTGTTATTATACTTTCATATCCCAGACGTTTGATTTGAGATGCTATATATTGTATTATTCAAAGTTTGGTTCATGCTTATGCTTTCTGAGTCTCGGCTTGGTTCTGAACATTGATGAGAATAGGGATCATCCCTTATCAGACGTAGAGGTAAATAAATATTAGCGTGAATGAACACACTGACCAAAGAGCATCTGTTTGGAACAGTTTTTTAAGAGGAGGATCCTTTGGGAACTTTTGGTCTATTTTTTGTCCAGCTAATGAATTCTTGGCTTTCTTGGTACAATGCTGAGTCCCTATAGCAATTCATATGGGTTTCTAGGGAGATTAAGATGTTTGTGTTTGGTTTATTCAGTTTCTTGGAAGTTGTGGTGACTAACATAATAAAAACAATGATATCTGGAACAGAAAGGATCCCCTTAGGAACTCTCCCCTCATGCCATTAATAACAACTTCACAAGTGTAGAGCCATCCCCTCCTTTTCTCATCCTCTGCTCCCTCCTCTATCCACTTTGAGAGGGAAATTCTGAGTACAGTAGAGGGTGGATTGAGGATTCCCTGTGGCTTCTGAAATATTTCTTGCTTAGTCTCACATAGAAGCTTTGTTGGCATTCATTACTGGGATTTTTTTAAGGTACCTGTTAAATGCTAAGCATGGCAAAGAAGAGATATTTCTGAATTTGTAATTGGGTCATGTGGAAATTGCTATATCTTTGTGCTTTTTGTTATGACTTCCAGATTATTTTATTCTGTGAATCTAGGAGTCTCAGTTTTAAGAACTCACTTTTCAACATCTAAAAGCACTAAGAGATTTGCAAATTGTATGGGGAATACTTAAAACCCTAGAGTAGGCAGCAAAAAAAGTATAAGGAAAAGAAAACATTTCTACAATATTTAAATTTTAATGTAAAACAATCCAGAACATTCTACGTACAATAGGATTTTAAATGCTATATTTTCCTGACTATATTAACCTTGATTTTTTTTTTAACACCTCTTGAATTTTTGAACAGGTGCTGCAATTGCTGGAGTGTACCGAGCAGCAGGAAAGGAAATGATACCATTTGAAGCCCTCACCTTGGGCACTGGACAGACGTTTTGTGTAGTGGTGGTCTCCTTTTTACGGGTTTTAGCTACTCTATAGCGGATAGCCTTATGTCATGATACTGAACCTAAGTTTTACGGAATCCTCAAAAAGAATACATTATGGAATGTAGTGTTTTCTTAATTCTTCAAATGGAAGAAACTTGGATGAAGAAGTATGTGAAAAATGACATCTCAGCCCTTTCTTCAGTTTGAAGCTCCAGGAATTGAAGATCTTTCTGGACTCCAATTGTTCTCAACCAAAACAAATTGAGTTTCTTAGCACTTTTTTTGTCCTTTTTTAAAGTTTAATTTAAGCAGTTTTACAGGTGCATCTTTACCCATGCTAGGTCAACAGTGTTTCTGGGTTGACATCCTTCACACTGCAATTTACAATATTCTGTGAGAAAATGTAGTGTTGCATATTTCAGAGAAGCTATGAAAAATACTGGTTTCTTTCTGAGCAGAGTATACTGTACTATACTGTACAGTATAGTAAAATCCAAAATCTAACCTTGTACTAAAATCTAACCTTGATTAATCTTTGGCAGGCTCTTTTTTCATTACATATGAATGACATTAAGTGCCAAGTAGGTTTTGGTTGAGTAGAGCTTTGAGAACAAATTTGGTAAAATGTAATAGGAAAAAAAATCCTACAACACAAGTAGTGGCTTCATTTCCACTGTTGAAAGAAAAAGATGATGTGACATTTTATGGATAACTATCTTGACCTCTGATTACTTAATATATTTTAAGAGATGTTGTTGTTTTGTATATTTTATCAGAATAAGCTAGCTAATTGAGACTTTCCCCCCCAGAATTCCTGTATCCCTTTTCTCATCACTTTCATTCTATTGACTTTGTTTAGTTAAATTGGGAACAGACCCTATTAAATAACTTGAGTTCAGAATTTTAAGCCAGGTTGGCTAGAATGCTCTTTGGACATTGAGGTACCAAAAAAAATTTTTTAAACATTCTGCTATAGTTTTTCTTAGTGACTTTGGTTGAAATTGTAGAAATGCAGCTTAAACTAGACTTAGTGGTTATTAATTTCCTGGTCTTACTGTGATTACCACTTTTACAGTATTGGTGTCACTCCCAGAAAGTGCCTAAAGTTTAATTTTCAGATATGCTTCCACATTTATATTTCCCTTTAAGAGAATGTATATCCTTACAGAGAATTAAACATCAAGTTTCTTAAACCCAATTTTAGCTATCTTAATTTTTCTTCTACTGCCTAACTTTCTTTTTCATTAAAAGGCCTGAAAACTGTGACCTTCAAAAGAGAAATGATTGCAAAAATTGTCTACCTTGATCCTTACCACCTCAACTGTGTTAAATGGAATACAGTCCTTGTTCTCTGGTTCAGAATAGTTTCTGATCATTAAATCTGATGTTTTTAAAGGAAAGTTTTCATTGTAACAGTGAGGCTAACAGCCCACGAGGTCATGTACACACAAACACACAAACACATCCGTTCCATTTAAAGCAACATGTGCTCCGGCTTCTGATTAAAAATAGCCAGAAGGACCAACTAACCAGGGAAAGTCAAAGGGGAAAGAGATCACAGAAAATTAATTGGACACTTTCTCTTTAACTAAGAAGCCATTAGACTACTTAGCAAAATTATAGTGACATATGCTCAGACCAGGTGGAAAGTTATAAGTAGGCTTGGAATGCCAGCAAATGTTTTTATAAATTCCCCAACAAGGAATGCTCTTCAGTGCTCAAAATCTTTCAAGCAAACTTTAAGACTTTTTCTTAAAGATTTTATTTTATAAGATCTTCTTTATTTATTTGAAAGAGAGCACACGCACATACATAAGGGGAGGGGCAGAGGGAGGAGCAGCAGAGACATGGGGCTGGATCCCAGGACCCTGAGATCGGGAACCTGAGCCAAAGGCAGACACTTAACCAACTGAGCCACCCAGATGCCCCAAGATTTTAGTTTTAAGTTCTCTCTGTGCCCAGTGTGGGGCTTGAACTCACGATTCTAAGATCAAGTGTCGGATACTCCACTGGCTGAGCCAGCTAGGCGCCCCTAAGTCTCTAAATAAGACTCAACATTTTTCAGTTCAAGGAGCTGTGATTTTGCAAAGTAGCTCTTCACTTTAAGACATTTGAGACATTCTTATCTTTTGTTATAGCAAATGATTATAATCATCTCCCTTGAAGTATGCCTCTTATTAGAATTCTCACCTAAAATATTCTTTTGGATAGAATTTTTCGAATTGAACATATAGACCTGTGGTTGTTAGGCCTCTCTCCCTGAATACTAATTTTTGAACGTATTGATTGATGATTTAAATATTTGGTTATTAGAGCTAAGACACAAAAATTAATGCATTTTGAAAGATGTTTTTGTTTCCATCTGTTTCTTTGCTGTACTATGGTTATCCACTTTTTAAAAACTTCAAATATAAGATGTATCTTCAAATTATTGAGGATTTCATCCACTCCAATATATTAACATGCTCCTGTGAATAAATTTATATAGACCTTCATATGCATTGAGCTTTGTAGCTTGAAATGTTTTTAAGGAGAAACTATTTGAATGATATAAAGAATGTCTAGTTTTCTTTGGGCCTTTTTTTTTTTAATTTCTCAAATACACAATTATTTGTGGGTGGTCACTTAAGTGGAAAAATATTTGCATTTGTGTTGAACATTTTACTTTACCATATATAATTTTTAAGAATTTTTGCCAACAGCTGGCTTTCTTAGGGCCTGTGCAACCACCCCTTCCCAGCTGGACATCTACTTTTCCTTTATTTATTATTTTTTTTAATGTTTTTTATGCAGGAGAGAAGGAGGCAGCTCTCAACCATTAAAGCTGCAGTCTTTAATATGGGGGTTTGGGATGAAGGCATTTCATGAAGACAAGTCCATATACAAATGTGTAATAAATATTCTAAGAAAAGAATGTCTATTTGTGCTCTTAACTCATTTTTTAATTTTGCAGCAAAACATTGCTTCTTAGGAAATGTTTAAACCAGGGAGAAGTTGATGCAAATAACTAAACCATTCCTTATGTTTTTTTAAATCTTAAATTATATGTTAGCTTCTGATTTCAGTGTCCTTTCTGACTGCTCTGGTTTGAATTAAATTCTTAATACAACTGCAGTGCATACCAAGCTTGCCTAAGACACCATTTCCTGGAATGTGAAGCCTTGGTGCCATCAGCTATCCACACAGACGCAGAAAGTTTTGTGACCGTGTGTTTCTGTTTTGTGCACTGTTAGGCTGGTTGTGATGAAAATCAGCTTAACTTTTGTATGAGATTATTTCACTAACTGCCACAGTCAAAATGATCAAATCTTTGTACGATGGAGATTATTTAAATTTTATTTTTCTACTGACATTTCTAATTCTGGTAAAATGTTTATCAATAAAGAATTTCAATTCTGTTACCTGGAATGGTTCTTTCTTTTTTCAGTGGCCAATGAATTTAATCCTTTGCAGTAAAGTTGTCCGACTTAAATTTTTGAGTTTTTCAGTAACTGAATGCTTTACATATGTTTAACTCTATTTCTTTTATGTCCAACTTCTTACTAATTTTGGTAAAATTCTTGTTCAAGGAAGTGATTAAACTATGTCCATGTGTACTTCAGTCCTGTTAAATGCACTTTGTGGGCTGTCTCTACCATCAAGAAGCTTTTTGTCTGATTGCACACTGGGATGGCTGAAAGCTCACATAGTGTATGACAAAAATTATTCCAACAGTAGGCTCACATGAAGAGCAGCTCCAACGTTAGTTTGGCACTCTTGGTGACATCATAGAAGTCTTCCTCTGCTCTGCCGTTTTCAGCAAATTGTTCGATTTGGGTGTCACGGTCACAAGATAGATGACCACTGCAGTCACAGGTGGTGTAGATAGACATATAATGTCTGGCAGGAGACTGTCCACCCATTCTATTTTTTATTGAGGTATAATACACAGAAAAGTGCCCAAATCTTAAATGTATAGCTTGATGAATTTTTATGTATTCACATATTTATGTGACTACCATTCACAACAAGGTACAGAACAATTTCTAGCACCCCAGGAGAATTCTACATGCAGAATTCAACCAGAAACCCCCAGGATTATATGTATCCAGGACTCAAGGTGGGAGGAAATTTTCTTCAATTTTCAAAAGGTGATAACCCAAGATTGGACAATGGAAATAGACTGTGTGAGATGAGGGGCTAAACGTGCGCAGTATGGTAGAGAGGACCCCATAAATCATTGCTAAGAAAACGCAGTAATAATGAACCAGGAATTTTCTAGGGAGTTGAGGGAATTTGTACTCTGGCCAACTGGAGAGCCCTGTGTAAAGGGGCCAACCATTGCTTATTTCCAGCCTATTTTTACTGTGTGAGATTTTGAGCCCAGAATAGCCAGATTTTCCAGTTTTTCAAGAGAAGTTGGAAATCAAGATTATTTGAAATTTCCATTTTTAAGCACTTGCAACTAATCTGACTTCCCATAAAATGCTTTCCAGGTCAAACAACACATGCCTTTGGCCTGGAGTTGGCCTCTTTATTTGAAACAATGGAAAGTAGCTCCTACCCTGATTACCATTAAAGTGGTTAGAAACTGTGAATTTGGGTGCCTGAGTGTCTCAGTCCATTAAGTCTGCCTTTGGCTCAGGTTGTGATCCTGGGGTCCTGGGATCGAGTTCCGCATCAGGCTCCCTGCTCCTCAGGGAGTCTGCTTCTGCCTCTGCGCTTTTCTCTCTCTCTCTTTCTGATGAATAAATAAAATCTTAAAAGAAATTTTGTTAACTTGAACAAATGTATGGGGTGCTAGTGAGCTGTAAAGAGACTGGGAGAAAAAAAAAAAGACGGAGAAATGAGATGATGCTGGAGGAGAGTCTGCTAGAGAACCGCAACACATCCTTTTCCCCAGACTTGGACCTCATTGATGGGGCAAAGGGCTATGTCCTGGTGTGTCACTGCAGGTTCACTAATGCTATCCAAGGGAAAAGGCTGAGCATGTTAAACTCCCAAACACCAGGTCCTAATTTCACATCCATTCTTTTCTTCTCCCATAAGGAAGATCATAGACCTAAATGCACAAACTAAAACTATAAAACTGAAAACAAGAGTTAAGTTTCATGATCTTGAGCTAGGCAAAAGCTTCTTTGGTAGAACCCCAAACGCACCAAGGACAAGAGAAAAATAGGTAAATTGGACTTCATCAAAATGAGAAAAAAATTTCCTTTAAAGATTTTATTCATGAGAGACAGAGAGGGGCAGAGAGACAGGCAGAGGGAGAAGCAGGCTCCATGCAGGGAGTCCGACATGGGACTCGATCCTGGGTCTCCAAGATCAGGCCCTGGGCTGAACGCGGTGCTAAACCACTGAGCCACCTGGGCTGCCCAAAAAAAATGTTATGCTTCAATGAATGCCATTAAGGAAGTGATGGCACACAATAGAAAATAATTTTAAGGCCTATGTTTTATGAGATTGATATTTAAAATACATAAAGAAATCTTGAAACTCAACAATAAAAAGACAACCTGATTTTAAAATGGGCAAAGGATCTGAATAGACATTCTCAGAAGAACATGTAACATGGCCAATAAAGACATGAAAAGATGCTTAACATCATTAGTCATCAGGGAAGTGTGCAAATGCAAATCAAAACTACGATGAAATGCCACTTCACATCCACTAAGATGACTTTAATAAAAAAGACGAGTATTGGCAAGGTGTGCAGAAACTGGACTCTTCATACATTGCTGCTGAGGATATAAAATGGCTCAGCTGCTTTGGGAAGCAATGTGGCAGATCCTTGAAAGGTAAAGCACAGAACTACTATGAGATCAAGCAACTCCACAGGTACACGTCTAAGAGAAATTAGCTCTAAGATGTGCTAAGTGAAAGAAGACAAGACACACTGTATAATACCATTTATCTGAAAAGTCCAGAATAGGCAAATCTATAGAGACAATAAGATTAAGCCTGAGGCTGGGGATTGGGAAGAAATGGGAAAGAGGCTCATTTTTGGTGTGATGGTTGCACAAGTCTGTGAACTTACCAGAACTACTGAATCGTGTACTTTAAATGGGTACGTTTTATGGTCTGGGAATTATGTTTCAATTAGGCTGTTTTTTAAAGTTTGCTGGCATACTGCCATTGTAATGTCCTTTTAATCACAGACGTTCAGCTATTTTTTAATTGAGATAACTGTAGGACTAGGTGCCTCAGACCCAGTCATCCAGAGTATCAACAAGCAGCAATTTTCAGCTGAAAATTAAACCTTGGAAAACTAAACCTGAACAAAGAGGATGTTAATTGTTGATGTCTCATCTGCATTTGTTTCTGATTACTGCCTCCCATAGTTGGATTATAATTTTAAAAGTTTTAGTCTGGTAAAGTTATAAAGATTGTATATGGCTATACTTCTATATGGATATACTTGAAGGACTCATGGAGATGATGTCTGAATTCTAAAATGCAGCTGATTCCTGTCCACAGTAGTTATGTCTACAAAGTCACTGCACACACTCAATTAGTACTGAACCACTATTGGGGGAAATACAGGGTTGGGTTCCTGCGAGTCTCTGGTCACAATATTTTTGTCAACTGATCAATATGTAATCTTGTTTTATGTAGGTTTCTGTTCAAAGACACCTTATTTAACGTATCTTTCTTACAGTAGTTACGTGCAGTATTTCTTTATAATAAAACTATTTTAATTATAGCATTTTTGTGTGATGTCCTCTACAACACTGACACTGTATTACTTAACTCTTTCCGTCAGTCTATGCACACATGCAGTACACGTATATAGTACATGTAGTAAACACATAACGATATTCACAGAGTATTGTGAACACATACTGTATACTGCACAGTAATACAAATAGGGTCCTGAAAGAAATTAGAGATTTCATTAAAATGGTAATTAAAATCTTACTGTTGATGGAACAGCAGGATGTGTGTTGCAGCACACAGTGTGGTTAAACCTCTTGACCTTGGCTTGCCCCCAAAAACCAAGGAAGAGGTTGGTAGAATTTATTCTGCAGAAGAGGAACAGGGCAGCATGTCAGTGTTTGGCAATTCAACCTCAAAAGTTTGCCTCTCATGACTTGTTGACAGAGCTGGCAACTTTCCCTCCCAAACTGGCTCAAAAAGTTGGGTCAGCCTTGTTTGCTTGGCTTTTTGCCTCAAATCTTTAAGCATCTTGGCATAAGGGGCAAATGCTAGTGAGGTCAGGCATTTAAATTTAAGGCTGCGATCAAGCATAGGGTCACACTCTTCCGTGTCATTTTTTAAAAATTTTTTTATTTGGGATCCCTGGGTGGTACAGCGGTTCGGTGCCTGCCTTTGGCCCAGGGCGCGATCCTGGAGACCCGGGATCGAATCCCACGTCGGGCTCTCGGCGCATGGAGCCTGCTTCTCCCTCTGCCTGTGTCTCTGCCTCTCTCTCTCTCTCTCTCTGTGACTATCATAAATAAGTAATAATAAAAAAAATTTTTCATAATAAAAAACTTAAAAAAAATTTTTTTTTATTTATTTATGATAGTCACAGAGAGAGAAAGAGAGAGAGGCAGAGACATAGGCAGAGGGAGAAGCAGGCTTCATGCACTGGAAGCCTGACGTGGGATTCGATCCCGGGTCTCCAGGATCGTGCCCTGGGCCAAAGGCAGGCGCCAAACCGCTGCGCCACCCAGGGATCCCGCCCCCCCCCTTTTTTTTTTTAATTTTTATTTATCTTCCATGTCATTGTAAATTCTTTCCAAGGCAGAATTCCATTCTGATATATTAGTCATTGTAAGAGGGTCAATTCTTTTTTTAAAAAAATATTTTATTTATTCATGAGAGACACAGAGACAGAGAGCAACTCCACAGGTACATGTCTGAGGCAGAGACACAGGGAGAGGGAGAAGCAGGCTCCACGCAGGGAGCCCGACGTGGGACTCGATCCCAGGTCTCCAGGATCATACCCTGGGCTGAAGGCGGTGCTAAACCACTGAGCCACCCGGGCTGCCCAAGAGGGTCAATTCTTGAAGTCTTAGGTTGACTGACTTTCATCACCATCCTCGTCATTGCCAACTCCAATGCCTTGTTTTGCCATCTCGTCCAGGTCTTCATTGGTGGGTTCTATTGCCTTCTCTGCCAAAATTTCCTCCACATCTTCCTCCTTCATGTCATCAAAGCCTCCTCCACTTATTTGCTCTGTGATATGTGTTATCTTTTTGACACTGTTCTTTATACTTTCTGTAACACCGTCAAAGCCTTCAAAATTTTGCACACAGTCTGGCCATTTTCCCAACAGCTGTTGAGAGTAGCTTGTTTGATGCTGTCCCAGGCTGTCCCAACATAATCAATAACACTGTGTAGAGTAACTGACTTCCAGTAGTCCAACATGGTAGTCTCTGTGTTGGACTTGAGAGCCTCGAAAGCCTTGCTATAAAGCTCCCTGGTATAGTGTGCCTTGAAAGCTTTTATTATACCCGATCCAGGGGTTGGATGAGAGATGTAGTGTTTGGGGGCATGAAAAGAACTTCTACGTTGGGATGGGCATTTCTGAGTTCCTCAAGCAACAGACTGGGGCATTATCCAAAATTAATAAAACCGGGGTCCCTGGGTGGCGCAGCGGTTTGGTGCCTGCCTTTGGCCCAGGGCATGATCCTGGAGACCCGGGATCGAATCCCACGTCGGGCTCCCAGTGCATGGAGCCTGCTTCTCCCTCTGCCTGTGTCTCTGCCTCTCTCTCTCTCTCTGTGACTATCATAAATGAATAAAAATAAAAACAAAACAAAACAAAAACAAAATTAATAAAACCTTGAAGGCAAGGTTTCTGCCCTGGAGATAGCATTCAACTTCTGGTATGAAGCAGTTGTGAAACAATCGGATGTCATCCAGGCTTTTTTGTTCCTCCAATGGACCGGCATATGGTTGACGCTTTTCCCTGTAAGTGCTTGTGGATTCTGGGCTCTGTATACCATTAGGGGTTTGCACTTGAAGTCGCCCTTGGCATTGGTGCACAAGAGCAAGGTTGCATAGTCTTGTAATGATTTAAAGCCAGGGGCTTTGCAGGCCATTTGTGTCATATAGGTTCTGCTGCCAACGTCCTTGTAAAATAAGCCAGTCTCATCAGCGTTGAAAACCTGCTCTTCCACATATCCTTTCTCCTGTATAACACTCAGCAAGTGCTTTTTAAATTCTCCCGCAGCCTCCTGATCTGCAGAACTTGCCTCACCTGCTAGTTTAACATTGTTCACGCCACCCAGCCAGCGCTGGCGGAGAAAGGTTTCACGTTTTTCTGGCCCTGGGTTACATGACCGTAAATTTCTTTGGCTTTCAGCCTCAAGACAATGCCGTCCACCACGCCTTTTCTGTCGGTTGTCATCTCGTGAATCCACAAACTTAGTCGTTTTTCCATCTTTTCCATAGCTTCCTCACGTACCATAGACGTTACTTGCGCACTTTCCGGGGCGGCCTCCCGGACAGATGGGCGAATTTCCTTTTCCCTTTTTTTTCCTTTTTTTTGGATGTACCGGATTGTGGATTCATTAACATCGAACTCGCGGCCAGCAGCGCTACAACTCGCGCCTGCACGAAGCTTATCTAGCAACCGTATTTTCTCCATAAGGCACCTCACAGCCTTCTTGCGCTTCGGGAGCACTGGCAGCACCGCCACTACGTTGGGCGGTCATTTTAAACCGCGAAATCACCACCAAAAAGCACAAAAATGCAAAAAACCCCACACGGCCCTAAGTATACAGAGAAAAAGACAATCCTTTACACCCAGAGAGCGGAAGCAAGAGAGCCCACTGCGCCTGCCTTGTTCAATCTCAGCTGGTTTACCGCACCGCTGCTGGACTCGAGTTTCACCCTCTGCGCATGTCCGCGAATAACCTCAGAAAGCACCGCGAATATTGATTTTCGGGGTTACAGTCAGTGTAAGCAAGTAAGCGAACTAGAAAATACCAACCCATGAGTAACGAAGGTCAGCAATATCCCCACGGACACGTAATTCTGTTTAAGCACATTTATTAAAGCAAAGAGACCCGACAGTGCCAAAGACTACAAGTTCCGGCATGCACCGCTTCAGCGCGGAGCCTGGACTCTAGTCAAGCACTACAGTCCCGTCAGGGGCACGAGGCGTTGGCCTGGAAGTGTCGCGTTTGGACTACGTAACACTCTCTGCGCGTGCGCACACGTCGCGGGGTGGGGGGGGCCCGCCCCAGCCGCCGCCGCCGCCGCCACCCCCGCTGCAGCTTATGGTCTCTCCCTAGAGCTTTGCCGTTTGGGGCAGCTGCTGAGGTCGTGTGGTTCCGCCCGCCCCGCGCGGCAGCGACATGGAGGAATTCGACTCTGAAGACTTCTCCACCTCGGAGGAGGACGAAGACTACGTGCCGTCGGGTGAGCGATTCGGCCGGAGACGAGGGAAGGCTTGCCCCGCCCCCCGCTTCACGTGAGGCGCTCTGGGCCCGGCGTGCGTGGCTCGGCGGCGCGGTCTCCGGCGGCCCCGCCGCGCGAACCCCGCTTCCTCCGCCGCCTTCCCGTCCGCGCGACCGCCCCGGGCCGAGACGCGCGCGCGGGGGAGGCTCGCGCAGCCGACGCCCGCGGCCTGTCTCGGGCCGCCGCCCCCCTCGGAGCGCGGGAACCCGCACGTGGACGCTGGCCTGCCCCGGGGGCGCTGGCTGGGTCGGTCGGCGCAGGCGCCCGGGCGGCCGCACCAGTGTTCACGTCTAATGGGACGCGGCGTGAGCCGTGTAGGTTGTCGTCAGACCCTCCTTGCGTCCCGAGGGACTTGCTAGCACCACGTCCAGGATCAGCCTGTCTGCTTTATGCCGTCGCGTGGGGTCTGGTTATTAGAAAGTTCACCCGATGAGGCATTTTGTCTCTGCGGTGCATACCTATTCCTCTTTTTTTTTTTTTTCCCCCAGGCCCCTCTTCCTCTCGCTTTTTGGTGGTATAGGTTTCTCAGACTAAATCTTGTCAAAATAAATCTTGTCACTCAGACCTACCCCTTCTGCTCTATTGCTTTCCCCAGACTTCCCGTCTCATCTAAAGTAGCCATCCACACACACGTGCTGGTGAAAAACAGAAACCCCAGGAGTCACTCATCCTTGCTTGCTTCTGTCTTTTGGTTCAGGTAGTAAGTTCTGTGGTGTCTATGTGGGAAGCTGGTTTCTGACCGCCTCCCCGCCCATCTCCCTGTCCCTGGACCGCCATTCTTTCCTAGGATTAGCCGTAGCTTCCCAACTGGTTTGCCTGACTCCGTTTCCGTCCTCGTCCACCAACGTTGGTCTTACGGTAATGGCCAGAGTGGTTCTATGAAAACTAGTTTTCATTTTAATAAAAGTTGTGAGTACTCATACTTAAAGATAGGGGTGCCTGGGGGCTCAGTTCCTTTAACGTGGGACTCTTGATTTTGGCTCGGGTCCTGGTCCCAGGGTCGTGAAATTGAGCCAGGGTTGGGCTCCAGTGCTAGGGGTGGAACCTGCTTAAGAGTCTCTCTGCCCCTCCCCCATCTCAGTGTACTGGTCTGTGTTTTGATAGATGCTTAAGAGTTGCATGACAGTCACCAAAATTAACGGTTGCAAGGCCACCCTCCCCCAAATAAAACATAGACCATGATGTTTGAATAGAAACAGTTTTATTTCTTCTTTTCCAATAGGTATGCTTCTTGTTTCTTTTGCTTGCTTTACTGCTTTTTTTTTTTTTTTTTTTTTTTTTTTTTTATTCACGACAGAGAGGCAGAGAGAGAAGCAGACTCCATGCTGGGAGCCCAGTGCGGGACTCAATCCCGGATCTCCAGGATCACGGCCTGGGCTGCAGGCGGCGCTAAACCGCTGAGCCACCCGGGGTGCCTTGCTTTACAGCTTTTAATAAGACTTCCATGGGGATTCCTGGATGGCTCAGCGGTTTAGCGCGCCTTTGGCTCAGGGCGTGATCCTGCAGTCCATGGATCGAGTCCAACATCGGGCTCCCTGCGTGGAGCCTGCTTCTCCCTCTGCCTGTGTCTCTGCCTCTCTCTCTGGCTCTTTCTGTGTCTCTCATGAATAAATTAAAAAAAAAAAAAAAAAAAAAAGATGGGATCCCTGGGTGGCGCAGCGGTTTAGCGCCTGCCTTTGGCCCAGGGCGCGATCCTCGAGACCGAGATCGAGTCCCACGTGGGGCTCCCGGTGCATGGAGCCTGCTTCTCCCTCTGCCTATGTCTCTGCCTCTCTCTGGTGTGTGTGTGACTATCATAAATAAATTTTAAAAAATTTTTAAAAAAAAGACTTCCAGCATGATGTCAAATAGGAATAGTGAGAGTGGATGGACTTGCCTTGTTCTCAATTTTAAGAGGGAATTATCAGTGTTTCACGAGTTAGTATGTTAGCTATACAGATGCCTTTTGAGTCTGCACGTTTTAAGTCCTTTACATTGAATAATACATTATTAGCAATACTCTGCTACAGAGTATGTGCTATTCTCCTCATTTTACAGATGAAGAAAATGAGGCACAGAGAATTTAAGCAAATTGATCAAAGTCATTCAGCTACAGAGTAGCTGAACTGGGATTTGAACCCTGACAGTCTGCATATACTGCTCTTCACCGATGCATTTTATCAGGTTAAAGAACTTCCCTCTACTCATGATTTGCTGAGAGGACAATTTTGTCAGATGCTTTTCCTCCATAGGATTCTGTGTGGTTGATTTTCTTCCTGTTAATATGGTGAATTACAGTTACTGATTTAAAAAAAAATTTTTTTTTTTTTTACACTGCAGCACTTTATTTTCTTCACACGACACATTGCTGGGGCCTAATGTTCTCACATGACAGTAGAATTTCTTGTCATCTCTTAAAGAATTGAGAATTGTGTGCAAAAACCTTACATAAAAGGATGAATAAATTTACAGTTGTAAGTGCAAACCATTTTCCAACTCAAGGCAATTAATCACCCACAGTGTTCTGGCAGGTGATTTTTAAATTTTGAATAGCCTTTTATTTCTGGGATAAAACTCCCTTGGTCATAGTGTATTATTCTTTTTATACATTGCTGGGGCTCTTGGGTTGTTCAGTCTGTTAAGTGTCTGACTCTTGATTTTGGCTCAGGTCATGCATGATCTAAGATCCAGCCCCGCATTGGGCTCCACACTCAGCATGGAATCTGCTTGAGATTCTTTCCCCCTCCCTCTCCCTCCTCTGCTCTTTCTACTGCTCTCCCATGAGCTCTCTCTACTCTCTCTCCTAAATCAATCAATCAGTCTTTTTATATGTTGTTGAATTTTGTTTGCTACTATTTGTTGAGAAAATTTTTTTAAAGATTTATTTATTTATTTATCATAGACAGAGAGGCAGAGACACAGGCAGAGGGAGAAGCAGGCCCCATGCAGGAAGCCTGACATGGGACTCGATCCCGGGTCTCCAGGATCACACCCCAGGCTGCAGGTGGCACTAAACTGGTGCACCACCGGGGCTGCCCCAACACTTGTGTTTTAACCCCAACTTGAAATCATACTTTTTCATGTTATCTTGTAACCTGCTCTTTTCAGTGAACAGTCTCTCCCTGTTCATTTCAGTAAACTTTTGATTCATCTTATATACAGACCTTATTAAGATATTCCCACTGGACTCAGAATAGACTGTAGCTTGTTTATCCAAATCACAGTTAGGTTCAGGACTACTCATATTGTGTGGTTGTCCCATCCTTTAAATTTGTTTTAATCTGGCATGTTCTGTAATGACATTGATTTGCCTAAGAGATCAGGCATTATGTCCTGCAGAATGTCTTACCTTCTGGATTTGTCTGGTCACCCCCTCCTGGTATTTTAGGTTGTTCCTTTGTTCTTTGAATTCTCTGGAATTCTGAAGTTCTGAAATTCCTGGAAGTTCTATCTAGATGCTTGATGGGGGGGCGCCTGGGTGGCTTTCAGTCTGTTCAGCATCTGCCTTCAGCTCAGGTCACCATCCCAGATTGAGCCCCATGTTGGGCTCTCTGCTCAGTGGGGAATAGGCTTCTTCTTTTCTCCCTCTTGTGCTCTCCCTCTCTAATAAATAAAATCTTAAAAAAAAATACTTGATGGGTTCAAATGAAATATTTTTGGTTAGAATGCATTATAGATGACTGTGTGTTTCATAATGCATAATGTCAAAAGACCTACAATCCTTGGTTGGTTCCCATAGTTGCAACTATTGGATTCAGGGGATGAGAATCTGAGCCCTGTGTTGTGTAATTGTTTCTTCCCTTGGAACTGAAGTATTCTGTGTAATAATATAACACTTCATTTTTTGAAAACATTACTTGATAATCCCTGCTTAAATTAGTATCATTACAGTGTGAGAAGTGATATTTTTCTAATTTTGTGGTTCTTCTACAATTATTAGTTGATATTATTCCCTAAAGTATTGCTTTCCCTCATCAGTTGGGACAGGATAAATGTTTGATTCATTTTCTTTAATTATTAACTTTCAAAATAGAGAATAATTTTAATAGTAGCTTTAAGTAGTATAAATTATCTTTTGTCTTTTTTTAAAACATCATAAAGGGCTTATGGATTTATTGATTCAATATGTTTTAGTCCACTAGCAGGTATTCCTTTTAGTGCTCAAGTCATCATATTTGGCCACTAGGAGTTCTTTCAAGCTGGATCTTAAATCCTTTTAATGCGACCCATTATTCTTAAATAATTTCCTTGCTTTCTGCACAGCAAGATGTCCCAGTTTTACTTTGTTCTTTCCCTCCCTCAGACCTGAAATTAGATGTTTTTTTTTTTTTTTCAAGGATCCCTTTTTATGATGAATCGTATAAAGTAATATAATCTGGACTCTGAAGAGATGCTCATTGCTACCAGAGTGACATTGTTTCTGTGCCATTTCAGTGAACAGAACTAGAAAATATTTATTTTATAGAGTACATATTGATGGTTTTTTAAAAAAGATTTTATTTTTTAGTAATCTTTACACCTGTTGTAGGATTTCGGCTTATAACCCCTAGAACAAGAGTTGCATCATCTACCTACTGAGCCAGCCAGGTGCCCCTCATATTGATATTTTTGATTCAATTTTAACATTTGAATTTTCATTTGATTTCTTTGACTTTATAATCCTGTGTCATTCCTCTGAAGATCTGGATCCCTAATGTTTAACATAATTACTTGCTTTAGCCTATTATGAAGGAAGTAGTTTCAAAATACCAATGTTGATGTTACCACATGGAATAAGGGCTTTTTTCTTTCTTTCTTTCTTTCTTTCTTTCTTTCTTTTCTTTTCTTTTCTTTCTTTTTTTTTTTTTTTTTACAATGGGTCTTGCTAAAGGTGCAACAGTCAAAATACTGTGTTTCTGAAGTCCTTGGAATAAATCCTGTCAGTTATGTTAATGCTTGGGTATGCAGTTATTTATTCAAACAAGTATTTGTTAGTTCAAATTGTTCTTCATTTAAGAGATTTTCAAAATTCTTCAGAAAGTTAATCACAGAGAATTCTCCCACTCTGTTCTACCCTTACCCTTATAGGTACTTTTTTTTTTTTTAAGATTTTATTTATTTATTCATGAGAGAGAGAGAGAGAGAGAGAGAGGCAGATACACAAGTAGGCTCTTTGCAGGGAGCCTGACGTGGGACTCCATCCCGGGTCTCCAGGATCACTCCCTGGGCTGAAGGCAGGCGCTAAACCACTGAGCCACTGGGGCTGCCCTACGTATTCTCATTAGTATTTTGTTTATACTTTACAAATACAAAAAATAACATTGCAGCTACATACATACTTAGCTTGTAGTTTGTGTTTTTTAAAACTCTTTTTGCTGAAATGATTTTACTGGAGTTTCAGAGGAAGCAAAATGACATTTGTGCATTTAGACTGCCATCTTAGTCTGGAACTCAGTCCTGTGTTCAGGAAACATTTTAACTTATCGATTGGTCTGTGGTATTCAGTCTCAAATGTGTATTCTGCAGATTTTCACATGAATGGCTCCTCATCAGCTTTGTTCTTTTTAAAATCTCTGCCATTATATTTGTAGTTTTCAAGAGTTTAAAACATTTTTTAAAAGTTTTTTGAAAAATGTTTAAGTCACTATTTCATGAATGCCATACTTTCTCATACCTCTTTGAGGCTATTAACTATAAAGAAGTGTGTGTTTTAATTTCCTCTGAATTCCTTTCTTGTTTTAGTCTTACCTTTTTTTTTTTTTTTAAGATTTTATTTATTCATGAGAGACACACACAGAGAGAGAAGCAGAGACATAGGTAGAGGGAAAAGCAGGCTCCATGTAGGGAGCCCGATGTGGGACTTGATCCTGGGACGCCAGGATCACACCCTGAGCCAAAGGCAGACACTTAACCGCTGAGCCACCCAGGCGTCCCATCAGTCTTACCTTTCATATTGGAGGCTTTCCTCAAGTGTTTGGTGGTTCTTGGTTCATTATGAGTGAAATACGTAGAAGCTGTTTGGATGTACCAGAATATTCAAAACATTACTGTTTGTAACAGCCCCAAATTGGAAACAACCTAAATGTCAGCCCAAGAATGGATAAGTACATTGTGGTGCAGTTGTGCAGTGAAATACTATTTTGGAATGACAGTGAATAAATTAGAGCTACAGTGAACAGTACGGGTGACCAACACATAGTATATTGAGTGAAAGCCAGATGCTTGAGAGTGCATATTGTAGGCGTCTGTTTAAGGGTAAAAAGAAGGCAAACAGGGGATCCCTGGGTGGCGCAGCGGTTCGGCGCGTGCCTTTGGCCCAGGGCGCGATCCTGGAGACCCGGGATCGAATCCCACATTGGGCTCCCGGTGCATGGAGCCTGCTTCTCCCTCTGCCTGTGTCTCTGCCTCTCTCTCTCTCTGTGACTATCATAAATAAATAATAATAATAAAAAAAAAAAGAAGGCAAACATGGGATGCCTTGGTGGCTCAGTGGTTAAGCGTCTGTCTTTCGCTCAGGGCGTGATCCTGGGGTTCCGGGATGGAGTCCTGCATCAGGCTCCCTGTGAAGAGCCTGAGTCTCCCTTTGCCTATGTCTCTGCCTCTCATGAAAAAATAAATAAAACCTTAAAAAAAAAGGCAAACTTAATCTTTGGTATTAGGAGTCAGGATGGCTCTTAGAATGGGGTGGTGGCTAATGCCTGGAACAGGCATGAGGAACCTTCTGGGATGCTGGTTTGTGTTCTGGTTCTTGAGCTGGGCCTGGTTATACAAGTATGTTCACTTTGTAATATCATCAAGCTATAGAGTAGACTTGTGTGTTCTTCAGTGTGTGTGTTATACTTCAAGTAAAAGGGTTTTTTTTTTTTAAGATTTTATTTATTTATGCGTGAGAGACACACACAGAGAGAGGCAGAGACACACACAGAGAAGCAGGCTCCATGCAGGGAGCCTGATGTAGGACTTGATCCGGGGTCCCCAGGATCAAGCCCTGGACTGAAGGCAGATGCTCAACCACTGAGCCACCCAGGTGTCCCTACTTCCAAGTAAAAGTTTACATGAAGTTAAAAACAAAAAACAAAAAAAAGCTGGCTGAATCTCCATGTGGACAGCATTTATTGACTGATACCCACAGACTATGGTTATCCTGGGCATCCAAGTAACACCCTCTTATTGGGGACCCCTGAATGTTAGTGTCTGAAGATGGGAACTAGACATGTTTGATCTTTCTGCTGTGTCTAACTGGAAGTCCTTAGACCTCTTTTTTGTCAAGGTTTCTTTTGATTACTTTCGAAAGATATCCAAGGTATGGTAGGAACATCAATTTCTTCTTGGAACAGTTTAGTAGTAGAATTGGAATTTCTACTCATTTATTCATTCAGCACATACTTAACAAACAAGATCCATGTCCTCAAGATATGCAGAGCGTAGAAGAAATTGCAAACATTAAATATAAGTGGATACACTTATCGAGGGAAATATGGACTGTCATGGAAGCCTGGAATAGGGTAATTTAGCTTAGTCTTCAGGAACAGGAAGTCTTTCCTAAGGAAATGATATTTTAGTTAGATAAAGAATAGAGGAGAGTACTGGACTTTATTTATTTTATTTAAAAAAAATTTTTTTTTTTTATTTATGATAGTCACAGAGAGAGAGAGAGGCAGAGACACAGGCGGAGGGAGAAGCAGGCTCCATGCACCGGGAGCCTGATGTGGGATTCGATCCCGGGTCTCCAGGATCGTGCCCTGGGCCAAAGGCAGGCGCCAAACCGCTGTGCCACCCAGGGATCCCTGGACTTTATTTTTAATGAAAATGTCTTGTCTTGATGTGAAAATCTTTATTCCTGTATGTCTGACCACTCTATTATGTGATTTCAGGTGGAGAGTATAGTGAAGATGATGTAAATGAATTAGTGAAGGAAGATGAAGTGGATGGTGAAGAGCAGACACAGAAAGCCAAAGGGAAAAAAAGAAAGGCTCAGAGCATTCCGGCCAGGTGATGCTGCCCTCAAGGTCCTTAGAAGTCGGGCTACTGTCACAGTATCCAGATGGCTGGGATTGGTTTCAGGAGTTCTCCCTCCCAGGGTTTCTTACCTTTGTCTTTTCAAGGGAAACATTTGTGACTTTAGGATTAAATTCTAGGTCTTAGGTGAGCTTTAAAAGTTTTTGAGCTTTAATTAAAAAAGTTATTTTTAATAGACACCATGTACACTCGTTAAGAATTAAAAACTCAGTTACTACAAAAATGTGTACCCTCAGTATCACTTGTTGCTCTGAGAAGAACTATGTTGTCAGAGATAGTTTGTGTATGTAGGTGTATATTTCCTACTCTTTAAAAAAAACAAAAGACACCCCCCCCCCCACCGCCAAAACAAAGTGTGACATACTCTGCTTATAGTTTCTCATGTTCACTGTTTCTCATCTTAGAGATGTGTACCATGGGAGTACATTTAGCTATACTTTATTCTTTTCAGTGACTGCATAATGTTACATTATATGGCTACACCTTGCATTATTCAAGTATTCCCTTATTAAGGGACATTTAGATTATACCTGCCTTTACTATAACCAACAAGATTTCAGTGAGTATTCTTTGTTATGTCTTTGTATACAAGTACAGGTATTTCTGTAAATCAGATTTATAGAAGTAGAATTTTTTGATCCAGAGTTATATGCAGTAAAAAAAATTTTTTTTCATAAATACTAGTGAATTACCTTCCATGGGCCTGGTATTGAATTACACTCCCTCTGCCCCAATTATGAAAATTCTAACAGGTTATTTAGCTCAAATAAGAAATGCTTCCATTGACATCTTTTACCTCTCTTTCATTGGTGTTTCTGTCTTTTTGGGCATTGAAGCAAAAAAGCAGATTATAGTTTATAAAAATGAGAAAAAAAAAGAATTTTAGGTATTAGATGATTCACTTGAAGTCAGAATAGACTAAGAAACAATTTACTCTTTTAGGTCTTGGGCCCAGTTCTTTTGTGCTTGAATTTTTCTGTATTCCAGCTTTCATATTTTAAGAAAGTGGGGAGAAACCGATGTCCATCCCCCCACCCCCAAGAACGCTAGGAAAAAACAGTGCAAATGAATTTGAGGCTCTCCTCAATAGAACATGTTTTCCAATTGGAGTGTATATTCTTGGAATACACTTTCTGGATTGTATTCAGATTGATTCAGTGAGGTGATTTTGGGTGTTTTCTTGGTGAAAATAGCTGGTCCTGATTTAGGAGTAGAACACTATATTTTGATTCTAAGTTTTTGGGGAAATTGCTAACTGTAAGAGCTCAGTTCTTCTTTTCTTTCACAAAATCTCAGCTTAACCTCCCCCCTTCCCCCCCTAGTGTGGGTGTTAATCAGTAGTTCCAGATTTTAAGATTTTCTCAGGTTTGCAACATTATGTTTGGAATTGAGGAAGGGATAGCAGAAATCATTTTGCACTATCTGTCTTGTCTCTCCTTTTTCTTGTGACTGTTGGTGATTAGGAAGAGAAAACAAGGTGGCTTCTCATTAGAAGAAGAGGAAGAGGAGGATGCCAATGAAGAATCAGAGGGCAATAGCAGTGAGGAGGAAGATGCAGCTGCAGAGCAGGAAAAAGGCATTGGGTCAGAGGATGCAAGGAAGAAGAAGGAGGATGAACTGTGGGCCAGCTTCCTCAATGATGTTGGACCAAAACCAAAAGTGCCCCCAAATACACAGGTTAAAGTAAGTCGATAGCCAAATGAAATATAGGCTTTCCCAGAAATACCCCAAGTTCCCCAGGTAGATTTTTTTATTTCCATAATGAGATTTGATGCTTACAGCAGAAATCAGACTAGATGCCTTTTAACAATAATTCTATCAAGTGAAAAGCAAAGCATTCCCTATGGTAGGGAATAAATTTCTGATGGGTCTTTCTTTAATTGTGTAGAGATGAAACATTTAAGAACAGCCCTAAACAGCATGTTAGGATGGTTCTTTTAGTTTCATCCTAATGTGAAACTGATTGCATTTCTTACCATTTCATAGAGAGGAGAGAAGCCTGAAGAGACAAGTTCGAGTAAATTGTTGGTCAGAGCAGAAGAGCTTGAGAAACCGAAAGAGACTGAAAAAGTTAAAATCACCAAGGTGTTTGATTTTGCTGGTGAAGAAGTCAGGTAAGGTGGCCTTCACAGATTTGAAAACTAGTTCTTTTAAAAATGAGCATCATTCTGAATGGTGTTGGACATCTCTCCTCATTACACCCTATCATCATATAATATTTTGGAAGAGTTCTCTATTACTCCAGGGAAACGATGGCTCCATGAATTATCAGGGAACATGGGAGGAAAGGTCCTTTCATATACAGTGATGTAGTGCTTGCTTCAGCAGTGCAGTATACATATACAGTGATGTAGTTGTGGGTATTAGGAACTATTTGGCTGAATACAAACAAGAAAATGTAAGAGTGAAGTATTCGGTTCCACTTGTCATGCTTTGTGACTTTGAGTCATTTCTCCCTCTGTCACTTTCCTTAACTGAAGTCTAAGCCCCACTGAGGCCCCTGAAATCAGTTAAAAATTTAAAGTACTATGAGAGAAATTTGGTTCCAATATTATTTTATGATCTTAGTATAATTTTTAAAATTGATTCATAGGTTTGTTATTAAAACAACAACAACAACAACAGTAGAGACTTAATAACCTCCTGGCTCTTCTAGGTAAGAGCCACATGCCTAGAATTTCCTCTCCCCCTTATTTAGATTTTATTATGTGAAAACAGCAGACCTATAGTTTAGAGCTAAAAGGGAACAGATAAAGTACCAGTCGATAATTTTATAGGTGGCCACATTTATTTTACTTGGCAGTAATTAAGTGGACCTGTATGCTCTGAAAATGTATTTTGCCCTCAAATTTATATTTTTAGAAATAATATCTGGTTTCCAATTTCATTTATTTCATCTAATAAAAATAGATGTTGGAGTAAAAAGAATTTGGTATTAGTTTTATAAAGGGTATGGAACAAAACTTTTTTTTTTTTTCTCCTCAACCTTTTCTTCTGAAAGATTTCACCCAGAAATGTTGCCATAGTTGATATTACAACGAACTATTACATATACCTGTTATACACATTCACTGGTGATTAATGTTTTTTGCCTCTCTTTCCACCATCTAGATCTGTATTTCTTTTTCTCTTGCCTGAACCATATGAGAATTGCTTGTAGACATCATGATACTTCACTATTAAATATTTCAGTGTTTTCCTAAGAACAAGGGCATTCTTATCATGATACAATGTAATGGTTACATCTAGTAAATTTCATATTAATGCAGATTATTACCTACCTCTGTGGTGAAGGATGTTGATTACAAATTTTCAACCTTATTGCAGGCCCCTACTTTTGTAAAACACAATGAAAAGGAATTGCTAGGAAAATAAATGTAAAAGATGTAGAAAATACAAGCCTAAATTTTTAACAGTGAGATTCAGCAGACATAAACTGATATTTCAACAAATATAGTCAAAATGAATATCACATAGAAATAGGAAGATTTATATAGCTGTACATGCTGTTTAATAAAGTGTGAATATAAATAATTAGTACAGAAAATCACTTAAAATTATACCTTTATTCTATAATTGAAACAAAAAATAAGAGTAAAATATTAGTTCTAAGTACTTAGCATCTAGGTGCACACTTTGAATAAATGCTGTGTGTATTTTTAGTTTTTAATGTGACAAAATAGCTCACTTCTTATTAATTTATTGGGTCTCTGGGATACATGACGGCTCTACTGGAGGATGAGGTCTATGTAAATTATTTCTGTGTTGGTTTTCTTTCTTTCTTTCTTTCTTTCTTTCTTTCTTTCTTCCTTTCTCTTTCTTTTTCTTTCTTTCTTTCTTTCTTTCTTTCTTTCTTTCTTTCTTTCTTTCTTTCTTTCTTTCTTTCTTTCTCCTTCCTTCCTTCCTTCCTTCCTTCCTTCCTTCCTTCCTTCCTTTTTCTTTCTTTCTCTTTCTTTCTTTCTTTCTTTCTTTCTCTTCTTTCTTTTCTTTCTTTCTTTTCTTTCTTTTATAACATTCATCATAAAGAAAGTCATCTCACAGAGGTATTTTCCTGAGGATGGAAGTATAGATTTTAAAGCTATTCAGTAAGTTCAAGATTTTTATTTTTACTTTTATATAAAGTGAAGCCAGTGATACCGTATTTTCAAAGTTCATCTTCAATGTTTCATCAGTAGCCATTTCCAGCAATTTATCCTATCAAATTATAATTAAGTTATATTTCAGTGGAAACAAGGAATTCTGCATGCATGAGTGTCCTGTGTGTGAATATTCTTCTGATAGAATAGAAAATGGATGGAAGAGGCACCTGCGTAGCTTAGTGGTTGAGCATCTGCCTTTGGCTCAGGTCTTGGTCCTGAAGAAGAAGGGATCAAGTTCCACATCGGGCTCCCTGCAGGGAGTCTGCTTATGACTCTGGGAAAAAAAAAAAGGATAGAAAATGAAATTCAAAACATTCAGTGAAACATGTTAATTTGTAGAAACTTTTCCTCTAGGATTCTAGCTTTCATTTTTACTCTTATAATTTATTTGCTACTGAAAATCATGTTGAATCATTTTCTGGCATAGAAGATTATTATTATTATTTTTTGGATTTATTTATTTATTTATGATAGAGAGAGAGAGAGAGAGAGAGAGAGAGAGGCAGAGACACAGGAGGAGGGAGAAGCAGGCTCCATGCCGGAAGCCTGATGCAGGACTTGATCCCGGGATCCAGGATCGCGCCCTGGGCCAAAGGCAGATGCTAAACTGCTGAGCCACCCAGGGATCCCCCATTTTTTTTTTTTTAGGGCATAGAAGATTATTAAAAATACCTAAGATCAAACAAATAAGCCAGGTTTTGTTTTTTTTTTTTTTAAGATTTTATTTATTTATTTATTCTGAGAAAGAGAGAGAGAGAGAGAGAGAGAGAAGCAGAGACACAGGCAGAGGGAGAAGCAGGTTTTGTGCAGGGAGCCTGATGTGGGACTCGATCCCGGGACTCCAGGATCACGTCCTGGGCCGAAGGCAGGCGCTAAACAGCTGAGCCACACAGGGATCCCCAAATAAGCCAAGTTTTACTGTCTAATTAAGACCTTTAGAATTGGAGATCAACTGTTTTTTTTTTCTTTTAAAGGCACTTAGTTTATTCTAAAGCTCATTGTTCTCAACAGCATTTTTCCCTTGCATATGTGCACATTTATGGTCAGCTTTCAGCTTATCACATATAAAGACAATCATGAAAAATGTAATGCATCAGTCTTACATAATTTCAAATTTTTACTACTGTACTAAGAACAGTGGGGTTGTTTGTTTTGGTAGCAAGAATTTTCTCAATGAAGGAAGCAGTATGTTAATTTTATGTTCTATCACAAGCTCCTTAATCTAATGTTTTCCTGTCTTGCAGCTGTGCCATCAGAGCATACTCTTCCATACACTTAAACCTCACATCACATTTGTTGACAATGTGATTCTAGTTTTATTTTACGATTAGTGCCAGTTATGTTGTCAGCCAGAAACTGATCACAGACTCCTTTATATCACGGTCATGTTTAAATCACATACATAGCATGGTAATTTTAATGTTAGTAGTAACCTAGCATTCTTCAAATTGCATTGATAAAACATTTTGCTAACTTGATTATCGTTCTCCCTATGAGAAGCCAGATTCTGAGGACTTCAAGCTGTGGCATCACTGGAACATTACACTTGAATCACCTTCGTCAGGGATTCACCAAGCTTTCCAAGCAGACATCTTTGATACAGTCTTTTTCTTTTCTTTTCTTTTCTTTTCTTTTCTTTTCTTTTCTTTTCTTTTCTTTTCTTTTCTTTTCTTTCTTTTTTTTTAAGATTTTATTTATTTATTCATGAGAGACACAGAGAGAAAGAGAGGCAGAGACACAGGCAGAGGGAGAAGCAGGCTCCGTGCAGGGAGCCTGACGTGGGACTCGATCCCGGGTCCCCAGGATCAGGCCCTGGGCTGAAGGCGGCGCTAACCTGCTGAGCCACCTGGGCTACCCCATACAGTCTTTTTCTAATGTCTTGGCAGTGGTTTATTCTTTTTAATTAGTTAGCAACCTAAAGCACTTCTTTCTCGGAAGACTGCAGTGCATTAACATTAACGTATGGAATTTTGCATCTCTTTCTATTTGACTTTTTAGATCAGTATGCTTTTTTTTTTTTAATTTTTATTTATTTATGACAGTCACAGAGAGAGAGAGAGAGAGAGAGAGAGAGAGAGGGGCAGAGACACAGGCAGAGGGAGAAGCAGGCTCCATGCACTGGGAGCCCGATGTGGGATTCGATCCCGGGTCTCCAGGATTGCGCCCTGGGCCAAAGGCAGGCGCCAAACCGCTGCGCCACCCAGGGATCCCCTCAGTATGCTTTCTATCAATTCTTTTGATTTTGAATTTCTTTATGTTTTGTATGTAAATGCCAATGAGGTTTTGATGAATTCATTGCTTCATTAGCCAAAACACTTGTAAAGAACTCACTAGGATTTTAGCACTGCATGATCAACAACCAAATTCTGTGTGAGGGCTCATGTAGTCAAAGCAGTTTGACCTCAGTTGGCCTTTGTTTCTTTGGAATCACTTCCATTATCATCGTGTGGTTTACTACTACTGTCACATTCAGAAAAAGGTATGTTTTCTTTACAGAAATATAGTGAGGTTTGTTTGGCCATCAGTAAATTAGGATTAAGAAAAATATACCAATTTTACTCTTCTTTTTTTTTCTTTTTAAGATTTTATTTATTCATTCATGAGAGACAGAGAGAGAGACAGAGATATAGGCAGAGGGAGGAGCAGGCTCCCTCCCTGGATCCTGATGCAGAACTTGATCCCAGGACCCCAGGATCACGACCTGAACCAAAGGAAGAGACTCAACCACTCCAATTTTACTTTCTATTTTTCTTTTTAAAGATTTTATTTATTCATGAGAGACACAGAGAGAGAAAGAGAGAGAGGCAGAGACACAGGCAGAGGGAAAAGCAGGCTTCAGGCAGGGAGCCCGACCTGGGACTCGATCCTGGGTGTCCAGGATCAGGCCCTGGGCTGAAGGCAGTGCTAAACCGCTGAGCCACCCGGGCTGCCCATACTTTCTTAAGTTTAAGCTATAAATTTAAAAAGTCACACTAGGTTATCAGTGAAAATGATTGTAAAAATAATTTATAAAGATAAATGCTTAGATTTTATCACAGTTTTGAGTTTTGATACAATAACCCTAAACTATCATATGCATAAGCATTATGTCTCACTGTGGATGACTAATCTGCTACTGTTACATGTGACCAGCTTACAAGTTTGACAGTACCAGAATTGGTCTCCATTCTGGTTAATACAGTGAGTCTACCTATCATGTCTTGGCTATTGTGACATTGTCAAATTGCTAAACAGATTTCTAAGTATTTACATTGTCTGTACCCATCTTGTTTTGAACCACTAACAGGTAGTTTTGTAGCCCAAATTCTAAATAGCTCTAGATATGATTCTACTCAAATTTTTTACCAATTATTCCAGTAATATTCTTTTTTTTTAAGTAGTATTCTTTATGTAGCTGTATTTCTTATTCAGTCCAACATCCAGTGCAAGGTGACACTCTACTTTTTATTTTTATTTTTGTTTTTATTTTTTATTTTTTTTAAACATTTTATTTATTTATTCATAGAGACACAGAGAGAGAGAGAGAGGCAGAGACACAGGCAGAGGGAGAAGCAGGCTCCATGCAGGGAGCCCGATGTGGGACTCGATTCCAGGTCCTCGGATCACACCCTGGGCCGAAGGCAGCGCTAAACCTGTTGAGCCACCAGGGTTGCCCGACACTCTACTTTTTAAAAGCCTTTCATTTGGGATCCCTGGGTGGCGCAGCGGTTTGGCGCCTGCCTTTGGCCCAGGGCGCAATCCTGGAGATCCGGGATCGAATCCCACGTCGGGCTCCCGGTGCATGGAGCCTGCTTCTCTCTCTGCCTGTGTCTCTGCCCCTCTCTCTCTCTCTCTCTCTGTGACTATCATAAATAAAAATTTAAAAAAAATAAAATAAAAGCCTTTCTTTTATTTTCTTTTTTTTTTTTTTTTTTTTTTTTTTTTTTTTTCTCTTTTTTTTTTTTTTTTTTTTCTTTTTGTGTTTTTTTTTTTTTTGTTTTTGTTTTTTTTTGTTTTTTTTTTTTTTTTTCTTTTTTTTTCTTTTTTTTCTTTTTTGTTTTTTTTTTTTTTTTTTTTTCTTTTTAATAAAAGCCTTTCATTTAAAGTATTTCATGACACTGACATGTATAGTTAAACCTTGAACAATACAGGTTTCAACTGCACAGGTCCACTTATATGTAGATTTTGTTTTGATAAATACAGTATCGTAAATGTATTTTCCTTATAACTTTATCTTAATTACATTTTCTTTTATGTAGTTTATTTTATTACAGGAATACAACATGTAATATATATATAACATACAAAATGTGTTAATTGACTACTTATGTTACTGGTAAGGCATCTTGTCAACAGTTAAGTTTTGAGGGAGTCAAAGTTACACGTGGACTTTCAACCGGCTTTGGGGAGGGGCAAGTGGCAGCGTCCCTGTTGCTTTTTTAAGGGTCAACTGTATGTTTTTAAGAGTTGATTGGGGATGCCTGGGTGGCTCAGCGGTTGGGCACCTGCCCTTGGCTCAGGGCATGATCCTCAGTCTCAGGATCTAGTCCCGCATCGGGTTCCCTGCCTGGAGCCTGCTTTTCCCTCTGCCTATGTCTCTGCCTTTCTCTCTCTGTGTCATTCATGAATAAATAAAATCTTAAAAAAAAAATCGATTTGTTTTGCAGGATGATGCTCAGTTTGGAATTTTGCAGTTTCCTCATGATTAGCTTCAAATTAGTGACTTAGACAAAAATGCTATATTGGCGATGTTTTGCCTTCCTTAAGTGCATCACATCAGTAACAGTATTGGTGGTGATAAATTAGATTGTTTAGGCAATATCTGTCAAAATTCTCCATTGTAAAAACACCCATTTACTTGATAGTCAGTCATTTTGGGGATTCATTAAGTAATTCTTGATGATATAAATTAGTGATGTTATTTTACTGCCAGAATCACACTGGAAACTATTGAGTTGTCCAGTAGAGGGTAGCAGAACACCTACAGTAAGCCTTTAATAGTTTGGAAATCCTACAAAATAATGCAGAAGTTGTTTGATATACCATTAGGAATATATATTTAAAAATGTTTAGTAAAAATGTTTAGAAATCTTCCTTGACTTGTGTTACTTCCCATGTGTCATAAAAGATACCCAAAAAAGATTTATTATAATTTTACCATTGGCCCTACATAGTAAGAAAAAGAATAACTGTTATGAAAAACCATTAAATTTCCTGATCGAATACATTTTGTGGATGTATTAATATCTATAACAATGACACAGATTTCCTATTTTATTTTAAACAAAGCAAATGGATGATAATTTTAAGTATTACATGGGTATTTGGGAGCCTGATATTTCTGTCATTTGTCAGAGGGGGTGGTCCCATGTCTTTAAAAAAAAACAAAAAAATATATCCAGGGAAGCACCCTACAAATATACACATTCTCACCCATATATTTTATATTCAAAAGAAACACAAACTTATTACTTTAAAAACCATACATTACAGAGCTATATAACATGATAAGCAAATGTTCTCTGTAATTCCTTCTTCCTTTTTTTTTTTTTAATTCCTTCTTCCTAAAGAAAATAAAACCCTGCTAATTGGCATGTTGGCAAGATTTTTTTTTCACTTAAATTGCTTTTACTTAAAATTTAGATATTATATGGGATCTCTAGTTGGCTCAGTGGTTTAGCGCCTGCTTTCGGCCCAGAGTGTGATCCTGGAGCCCCAGGATGGAGTCCCACATCAGGCTCCCTGCCTGGAGCCTACTTCTCCCTCTGCCTGTGTCTCTGCCTCTTTCTCTCTCTCTCTCTCTCTGTCTCTCATGAATAAATAAAATCTTTAAAAAATTAGATAAAGGAACCCTCACATAGGAACTTGAGAGGCCTGAATTTTAATTGACAACCAGATGCAAACTTGATAGTATGGATTTGAGCATATCTTTTATGTATTTATTTGTTTATTTTTTGTTGAGCATATCTCTTAATCTCTTGATGTCATTATTCTGCTTTTTATTTTTCCTTTTGTATCAAGTTAAGGGCATTATTACATCTTTTTAAAAGATTTTTATTTATTTATTCACAGAGACACAGCTAGAGAGAGAGAGAGGCAGAGACACAGGCAGAGGGAGAAGCAGGCACCATGCAGGGAGCCTGATGCGGGACTCGATCCCGGTTCTCCAGGATCACGCCCCGGGCTGCAGGCAGCGCTAAACCGCTACGCCACCGGGGCTGCCCACATTATTACATCTTTAAGAAATGTGAGAAGGCTAGTGATGACTGGGAAGAATTTATAAGTATAAGCATAAAGTAGTGTTAGCACAAAGTTAGTCTTTTAGTTTTTTCTAATTCTGTTTTAATTGTTAAGCTTTGGACTTTTATCTTTTTGTTTTGTTTTCTTCCCCCTTGAAAAATGTGTAGCTTATTAACTTTTGAGAATGAGGAAAAATAGTATTTTTTACCCTTTGGTATCACATAATCAGCTGAGCCAGTTAGCTCAGACTTTCCTAAGTGATTCACCTTTTGGAAAAGGCCAGTCATGGAAAGTTTTTGCCTAAATAAAGGCTTTTCACGAAGTTCTGAGTAAGTGAAATGAAGTTAAAATGACATTTCTGCTGATAGCACTTTATAGCTAATAATGGGCCTTTCCTGTAGGCCTTTCCCTCTTATATATTAGAAGTGGTCCATGATTGAACTGTTCTCCTTGAAGATATTTTGAGAGCTTAATCCCTTCATATTACTTGTTAAAAATGGAGTTCTTCCAGACATACTATTCATGAAGAGTAAAATTCTGCTTTTTTACTTTTTTTTTTTTTTTTGCTTTTTTACTTTGTATTGATTCCCAAAGTCCTTGAAAGAAACATAGCAGTTTATAGATGTCATTTTTTGTGACTGTGGATAGGACTTTGGCATTAAGAAGTTAACAAGAGATACTTCCGTAGACTATATAAGTTCCACATCTAACACAATGCTTGGGTCTGGGGTGCTTTTCAGAAAATGTTCACCGATTTGCTTTAGGTAGCTGCTGCAGGAGCTTTGTGAGTCCTGTGGTAAAACAGGTAAATAAAACAAAACATGGGACACCTGGGTGGCTCAGCGGCTGAGTGTCTACCTTTGGCTCAGGTCATGATCCTCTGTCCGGGGATCAAATCCCACATCAGGCTCCCTGCGAGGAGCCTGCTTCTCTCTCTGCCTATGCCTCTGCCTCTCTCTCTCTCTCATGAATAAATAAATAAATCTTTAAAAAAATAAAAACAAGACAAAACATGCTTTGCATAAAGGCTTCTTTTACCTTTCTTATACCTTGAACCACTTGGTCTTCATATTTTATCATGAACATTCTAACATTTTACAGTGATGTTCCTTGATATGGATCTTAAAATTTCCCACATTAGGTATTCTGTGGTTGTTTTTTGTGAAAAGTCATCCTTCTAGGAAATTTTTTGTTAACAGCCTCTTTCATATGTCTTTCTGAAATTCCTACTTAGCAGATATAATAGTAACGCTATGCTAGGCCATGCTGTGATAACAAACCCAGAAATTCAGTAGCATAGCATGGTACAGTTGACCCTGAGAAACACAGGTTTCAACTGCATGGGTCTGCTTATATGTGGTATTCTTTTTGCAGAGCTATAAATGTATTTTCTCTTGTATGATTTTCTTAATATTTTTTTCTTAGTCTTTATTGTAGGAATACAGTGGTCACACATATGCAAAATATGTATTAAATCATTTGTTCATGTTATCGGTAAGGCTTCTTGTCAGCTGTAGGCTATTAGTAAAATTTTTAGGAAGTCAAAGCTTACATGTGGATTTTCAACTGTGTGGGGAGTCGGTACCCTTCACCCCCGCATTTTTCAAGGGTCAGCTCTACATATTACTGATGCAAAGTTCTATACAGATTGGGCAGCATTCCATCTTGTAACCAACTCAGCCATCTGGAACATATAGCTTTTGAGATTGTTATGGAAGAGGAAGAAAGAATAAATAGATTTTCATTTATTTTGTTTTCAGAATGAGACTTCCATGTGAGCCATGTGAGCTCGGACCTTCTACAGTTTTCATTTCTCTAAAGAGTAATGGGTTTTGCTGGTTGAGTAGGGGACAGTGGCTTATGATATGAAGTTAGAGAAGGGGATGTGGACCTAGTTGCTCCTGAGATAAACTTTCAACTGATTTTAGCCCTTCTTTCCCTTCAAAGGTTCCTGGGATCTCAATTTACTGAGCCTTTGTAGGATACTGTAGTACAGATTGGCTTATTATTGGCCATTCCATATTGCTCCAGGCTTAGATCAGAGAAAACAAAAACCAAACCCAATTTCTACGTGTCTGTCTACTTCCTACCTTCAGAAAATTTGATTAGCATCTTTTTTCTGTTACATCTTTTCTCCATATCCTTATATAATTTTGCCTTTGTAAATTTATTTACCACTGTTTAGTAGGGTTTTGGTAGGGAGCAGAGAATAAAGCATGTGTTTAGACCGTGATTTCTAAGTGCAAGTGTCCACTTATTTTCATGGCTGTCTCAGATTCTACCCAGGGCAAGGAGATTTAAAGCACCTTTTTTCTAGTTCAGTACGCTGGGATTCTGCATTAAGCTTTAGGTCTGGATGTGGGTTTATTTTGATCGTCTGTGTAACACTGTAAGTTACTCCAAAGTTTAGTGGCTTAAAACAATTGTGTTCTTGTCATTTTCCATAGTTGCAGAGGGTAGCTGGGCTCTGGCAGCTCTTGCTTAGGATCTGTCATGCAGTTGGAGTTAGTGGCTGGATGTGGAGCCATCTCGAAGACTTCCTTGCTCCCATGTCTTGGGCCTGGACTGGGACAGTCTCCTCAGGCATTTCTTCCTCTGTAGACTTCCCAGGTATTGTGTGTAGCATGGGAGATCCAGAGTAGCCAGGCTAACTTGAGGTTTCAAGGTTGCATTCTCAAGAGAGCACCAGGTAAGAGCTGTGTCGTCTTTTACCAGCCAGCCTCAAAGTCATGTACTGACACTCCCACTGAACTCTGTGAATCGGCAGCCACAAAGACCCACCTAGTTTTAAGCAGGGAGGTGGAAGGGGTGACATATATAATTCTTTCTCACTGGGATGATATCCGGTTTTGGAAGAGCATGTAGAATGGCTTGTGGCAACCATCTTTGGGTTATAGAATCTACTACAGGATTCTCTCTAGTATTGCTACTTAATCTCTCCATAGTTCTGGGAAGGTACCTTAGTTCCTTAGATTTCTGATTTCTTGTTCATGAATATAAATGTGTCAGCTGTTGTTATAGAAATGCTGTATGACAAGCCATCCCAAACCTCAGTGGTATACAATAATAAGCATTTGTTTATTGCTTGTGTGTTTCCAGGTGTCTGGGGTTCAGCCAATCTGGGTTTAGCTCCAAGCTGCTGGGTGGATTCATATCTTCAGTGTGTGTCCTTCAGCCATCTTGGACTAGCTGGTACCTGAGGTGTACGAATACAGGGCTAAGAGGAGGAACTCAAGGGACTAATGAAATAGCACAATATTAAAGCTGCTTTTCCTGTCAGATCAGCTGACATCTCATTGACTATCAAAGCGTGCACCCAGGTTCAAGGAATCAGTGGATTAGACAAGTTTCTTCTTGGTCAGTCAGGAAGGAATGTATATTTGCTGAATGATGGTCTGATCTCTGGTATAAATTCTCTCTCTTATTTTTGGCTCTTGGCTCTTGTTACTGAGAAGTTCATTGGGGAGAGTGAGAGATGCACAAAATAAGCCTAGTAAAGAGTAGGACCAGATTTTAGAGGGCCTCGAACAGGAGGTTCAGCAATTGCTGTCTCATCCTGAGTAAGACCAAGCCATTGCAAGAACATGGGCAGGGGAGTAACAGAAGCTGGTGTTGTGTTTAATCACTCCTCAAGATTAACTTGCCAGTGTTTCCCAGGGAAGGTTCTCAATACAGGACTCTCAAACTCACTCTGTGCTCCTGGAGTCGGTGACACCATACTGAGTGCAGGAGTGAGATGGCTCTCAATAAGAAAACTTACTGCTGCTCCCAAGAGGCCTAGTCGGAAGGAGAGAAGAGGCAGAGACTTACATTCCTGCAAAGATGGAATTTATCCAATTCACCTGTCAGTATTCTTGGCCCGTTTAATCTGGAGGACCTGGTTGAATGCTCATGGTGCAATGACCTTAATCTTGAACCCTCCTACAGATAGATTGGAATTTCTACAGAATTCCTCAGATGTTTTTGTTGACTTGGCAAGACTAAGCAGGCATTGGACACTTGTCCTCTCGTTAGCAGGAATCTCAGACATTGTAACCTTATTTGATCCTTTAGGAATCAGTTTTATTGAGGACCATTTTTCCAGATTTGAAATCAGACAGGATTCTTTATAGCTTTTTTCACTCCCAAATGAGTGTTGTTTAGCCAGTTTTAAGGCATTTTGTTTCATCTTTGGGTTATTTTAGCTGTGAAACAGGAGTATTCTGCAGAATATTTCCAGTTTATATTGTTGCTCTTCTTGAAATGTTAGTATTTTTCTCCCAAATATTCCATCTCCCCATTCCTCCCCAGACCTTTAAATGTGAGTCCTAATCTACATGTGAGGTGGAGTGGGAGAGCTCTCTCAGCCGTCCTGTCCACAGCCCCCAGGGACTGTGACTCAGCAGTGACCACTGGAGTATGTAGAAGCTGACAGAAGTAATGGGGAGATTTTAGGGAGATAGGTACATACGTTGTTAATTCTTTTAGTAAAGGAAAATGCCTTTATTTAGAACTGTTGTAGTAGACTTGAATCAGAAACCTTAGCCGCCAGAACTCATTGGGAGCCAATTGTGTGTTTTCCTTATTGTCACTTATTCCCTTTCCTTAGATTTTGAAAATACTTTTTTTTTTTTAAGATTTTATTTATTTATTAATGAGAGACACAGAGAGAGAGGGGCAGAGACACAGGCAGAGGAAGAAGCAGGTCTGGGCAGGGAGCCCGACGTGGGACTCTATCCCGGGTCTTCCAGGATCAGGCCCTGAGCTAAAGGCAGCGCTAAACTGCTGAGCCACCTAGGCCGCCCCCTTTGCTTAGATTTTGTTTCTCTCTTTTTATTCTTGTAAACTTGATGTCTCCTTCCTTGGCACAGGGTGACTAAGGAAGTGGATGCTACATCTAAAGAAGCCAAATCTTTCTTCAAGCAAAATGAGAAAGAAAAGCCACAGGCTACTGTCCCTGCACCTCTGCCATCACTCCCTGCTGGGTCTGGGTGAGTGTTCTGGTCTCAGGCTCAGGTATGCTTGGCATGTTGAGAAGCTGTTTTCAGTACAAGCACTCACTTTAACTGTAGCTGGCCTGACTTGTTTTCTGAGAGCAGGCATTATGCTGCTGCTTTGCCTTTGCTGAAATAGTTACCAAAATGGAGATGCAAAGAAAAATTTCTTATTTGTTTCCAGCCTTAAAAAAGTGCTGATTTACAATGTTGTTGTTGTTGTTGTTTTTAAAGATTTTATTTATTTATTCATGAGATACACACAGAGAGAGAGAGGCAGAGACACAGGCAGAGGGAGAAGCAGGCTCCCTATGGGGAGCCTGATGCGGGTCTCGATCCCAGGACCCCAGGATCATGTCCTGAGCCAAAGGCAGATGCTCAACCGCTGAGCCACCCAGGCGTCCCCTGATTTCCAGTGTTGACCACAGAGCCGAATATGTAGTAGACTTTACACTTAAAAAAATTTTTGAATAAAAATATCAGCAGTTTATTAGCACTTCTAGTAAAGATCAGGGTTGAGCGCTCAGGGACCGCAAGGACCTCAAAGGAACATAGGAAGGTCAAAGCTGATTTACAAATAATTCTATTAACACGTTATAGGGAACTTAATAGTTTTCCTCTCTTTGTGTTTTCCATATTCCTTGAGTTATTTTTAGCTGAAGACTAGACTTTTTTTCCTTTGGGGGAAATACAAATTTCCTTCTTCATAACCTGTGTGTATGGTGTAAAGCATCAGAGTAAATATGAGAAGCCAAGGCGCGCTAGCCTACAGTGATGGTGACATGGACTGGCCCATCGGCAGCGCCCATCAGCCACTGACTCCTGTGGGGAGGGCTGTGTCCTAGAGGGTTGGGGGTGGAGCAGATCACCTCTGGGGGCTTCTCTGACCTGTCAGTCACACAGTTTGTCACTTCTTCCTTCTCTTCCTGAGCATACCTACCTACCTCGTTGCTATGGATAGTGAAGTTTTGTTTTTTACATTACATAACAAAATTTTTTTAAAAAAAATCTTTGGTTTTCCTATCACATTATGAGCTTTTCTAGGACAGGCCTTTCTCATCTTTGTAGCCCTGGCTCCAAACAGTGCTATATAAGCTTGTGTGCTCATCTAGTTTGTGTTTACCCAAAGCAGACCCCAAGACAAAGGTTTGAGTACAAGTCATTATCATGGGAGGTGACTTCAGGAAGCTCCAGTAGGGAAGTGGAAGAGGTGAGGAAGGAAGCCTGGGTAAGATGTATAGATTCTAGCAGGTTATTGCCATTATTGGCTGGTGCTCACTTGGTTCTGCTTGGTATCTCAGGGAGGTGGTGAAGAACATGGCCAGGGCAAGGAGACTGGGATTGTTTTCTTCCAGCTCCCGCCTGTCACTGGCTCAGGACTGCTTCTACATGCCCTCAGTCCCCAGCTGTGAGCAGCAGGGACTTGTGGTAAGATGCTGCTCTCAGCATGTGTGATGCTGCTCTCAGCATGTGTGGTGGTGGCGAGTGCAGGAATGTGGCTGGGCCATGTCCGCTTCTGCCGCATGCTCTTCATCTGCTCTTTACCCCAAGGCTTTCTATCCCACTGGAGGTAGTAGGTGGCAGAAGTCACATAGCAGTTACATAGAAACTTAAGAAGGAAAAGGATTTGAGAGCTTGCTACCACAGTGGAAATGACATAAACACCAAGGAGGGCAGCCATGGGAGTAACAGAATAATGTGAACAGGGCTTTCCACACTGGCCCTGATCATATTTTAAGACAGTAGTTTTCAAGCTGTGGTTTGCGATCATCATTTAAAATGGGGGTGCCTGGGTGGCTTAGTTGATTAAGCATCTGCCTTCAGCGCAGGTCATGATCCCAGGGTCCTGGAATCGAGCCTGCATCAGGCTCCCTGCTCTGTGAGGAATCTGCTTCTCTGCCTCTCCCCCCTGGTTGTGCATGCCTTTTCTCCCTCAAATAAATAAAAAAAAGAAAATAGGGACACGTGGGTGACTCAGTGGCAAGCGTCTACCTTTGGCAGATCGTGATCCCTGGATCAAGTCCTACATCAGGCTCCCTCTACCTATGTCTGCCTCTCTCTGTGTGTCTCTCATGAATAAACAAAAAAACAAAAAAAAAAAAAAACAAAGAAAAGAAAGAAAATGGAATGAAGAAATAGTGCACTATACTATGTGGTATTATTTCATAAAATTTTTATACCAAGTGACAAAATAAACTATTTTTAGTGAGGATTGGGATTAAAAAAAAATGTATCTGTAGGATGAAGCAGCATGTTTTTAGCCTTATAATTATATTGTTTGAAAGGTTTTCTCTTCAAACCAGTAGCTTTCAGATTTGTTTGACTCACAGTAAGGAATATGTTTTATAGTATGTCCTAGTATAAATAATAGGTATGTAAAAAAGTAAAAGAAAATTTGGTGTAATATTTACCTTTACTACGCATGATGAATTCTCATTTGCTGTTTTAATGACTATGTGTAGTATATGTCATTAAAAAAAAAATGTTTTGGTCCACTGAATTGATTTCACAATCTACTACAATCTGAATTTGATAAATAGTATTCTGCAGGTTTTACTTGGGTTACCAGGTATGTATGTGGTATTATTAAACAGTGTCTCTTACATTTATTAAAAATCCTACTGTAGGGGATCCCTGGGTGGTGCAGCGGTTTGGCGCCTGCCTTTGGCCCAGGGCGCGATCCTGGAGACCCGGGATCGAATCCCACGTCGGGCTCCCGGTGCATGGAGCCTGCTTCTCCCTCTGCCTGTGTCTCTGCCTCTTTCTCTCTCTCTCTCACTGTGACTATCATAAATAAATAAAAATTTTTTAAAAAATTAAAAAAATTTTTAAAAAATAAAAATCCTACTGTAAAAATTAACTCTGGATTAAGTACCAGACAGAAATAAATATTTCTTTTTTTTTTTAAGAATTTATTTATTGGGATCCCTGGGTGGCGCAGCGGTTTGGCGCCTGCCTTTGGCCCAGGGCGCGATCCTGGAGGCCCGGGATCGAATCCCACATCGGGCTCCCGGTGCATGGAGCCTGCTTCTCCCTCTGCCTGTGTCTCTGTGTCTCTCTCTCTCTCTCTCTGTGACTATCATAAATAAATAAAAAAATTTAAAAAAAAAAGATTTTATTTATTTATTCATGAGAGACCCAAAGAGAGAGGCAGAGGGAGAAGCAGGCTCCCTGCGGAGAGCCCAATGTGGGACTCGGTCCCAGGACCCCAGGATCATGCCCTGAGCCAAAGGCAGACGCTCAACCGCTGAGCCACCCAGGAGTACCAGAAATAAATATTTCTTTAAATAATCCCCTATTGATGCTTAGAGATTCTAGTTGAAAACCATGTTTATTTCAGAAAACACTCTGTTGCTCTAATGATGAAGATAACTAGAGAAAAGGCAGCTTACCAAGGTCAGCTTGCTTCAGTCACTGTGTCACTTGTGGAAGCGTCACTGTTCTGTATTCATGTCTTCCTTTCTTGGAAAGAGTGAATAGCTCTCAAGGATAAATTGCTGAGATGATATCTGTATTAGGGAGACCCAGCAGGAAACAGATGGCATCCTCAAATTAGCATTCTTTCGGGAGAGTTTAATAACTCACTAAGTGATGAAAAACCAGATATAGAATAGTGTGGTGTGCTTGGGGCTAGTAATATATTACCTCCCCTAGACCTGAGGGGCCAAGAAGGGGAACAGTTTTGACACTGAAAGGGAGGGCCTCCTGACAGGAGCTGAGACCTTCACTTGAGTGATGGGCTCTCTAGAGGAAGCCAAGGACATTAATATCCAGATCTCCCATTCCTCCTTCTTTCCCACTGCTTGCTGTGACACTACATTCTGACAGTAAAATGGTAAGGAAGACTCAAGATTATTACAGTAGGTGGCAAGACTATCACAATAAGGGGGAGAGATCAGGCTCAGCTCTCAGTACAGCAAAAACAGCTGGGGATTTATGGTCAAGGAGCAGAATGAAGGTAGCCAGGAGGGTGTCTGAGGATGAACATTACTAAGAGACACCAGGGATAGGGAGATTCTTGTTAAACAGACTTAACAGGATTCTTGCTGAAGGCACGCTGAGTACTTAGACATCAAGGCTGGGAAATGAGAAACTTACATATCAAGAGTGATCATATATCAAGATTGGAGGATTTTCTTAAAACTAGTCTGGCAGGATTCTTGCTAAAATTGGGCTCAATTGCTAAAATGCAAGCCTAGCAAGGATGGAGGCCAAGATGGAGGCCAAGATGGAGGCCGAATTGAGAAGAGGACCCAAAGGAGCCTGATTAAGGTTTGATAAAGAAGAGTGTCTTTCTTGAGGTGTTTATACAGGACAGCATCTAGGACAGAGAGCTGAAAGACAGGTGTAATCTGGAGGGGCTGGTTGGTAAAATACCTTTTCAATAGATGAATGGGCTGCCAAGTCCCTTATAAAAGGGGGTCAAGTGAAATTTGATTAAAATCAGTTTCCTCTAAAGATTTTATTTATTTATTTAGAGTGCACCGGAGGAGTGCAGAGGGAGAGGGAGAGAGAGGATCTTAAGCATGGAGCCCAACATGGGACTTGATTTCATGACCCTCAGCTCATGATCTGAGTGAGCCAAAACTCAGAGTTGGATGCTTTTTTTTTAAAAGATTTATTTATTTATTTATTTATTTATTCATTCATTCATTCATTCGTTCGTTCGCTCATTCATTCATGAAAGACACAGAAGAGAGAGAGAGGCAGAGACACAGGCAGAGGGAGAAGCAGGCTCCATGCAGGGAGCCTGATGTGGGACTCGATCCCAGGACTCCAAGATCACGCCCTGGGCCAAAGGCAGGCCTTAAACCACTGAGCCACCTAGGGATTCCCCGAGAGTTGGATGCTTAATCAGCTGAGCCACCCAGACACTCCAATGTCTTATAAAATGGAGTAACGGAATATAACAGATTACAAGATATGTCTGTTGAGTTAAAAAAGTGCTCAGAGTTGTACATTGAAAAATTTTTTTTTTAATTTTTTTTTTTTTTAATTTATTTATGATAGTCACAGAGAGAGAGAGAGAGAGAGAGAGAGAGGCAGAGACACAGGCGGAGGAAGAAGCAGGCTCCATGCACCGGGAGCCTGATGTGGGATTCGATCCAGGGTCTCCAGGATCGTGCCCTGGGCCAAAGGCAGGCGCCAAACCGCTGCGCCACCCAGGGATCCCTGAAAATTTCTGAATAAATTTTTTAATAAGTCCAGAAGGTGACCTTCAAGGTTGTTGGCATGATCATTTTTCTGAAATGCATCTCAGAAAGCTTGTCCAGTTGTAATTGTGCGTGGGAAAAGATGGGGTCAAGAGGAATCCATCTGATCTGAGGTGTCCAAGTGGTCACATTTTATCAGTGCAAACATTAGTATCTGCTGCAGGAAGCACATGCCTGGCATGGGATGTCTTTTCAAGGGAAGAATCTGTAAGAATACAATTTATTAATATAAAATTATTGTAATATTTTTCCACAGATGTTTTTCATTTTCATTTTTGGAGTTGCTTCAGTTTATAGAAATTGTCCAGCAGAAACACTTCTATTTGTTTATTTTTCTTTCTCTAAACAGATTTAACCAATACAGGAAAACCAGAGCAGGAGGGTAAAACATCCTGTCCCACATCCTTTGCTAGCAAATAAGAACAGATTCACAGGAGCAAATGTTTGTAACTGAAAATGCGTTTCCTTTACATGTTTAAAATAGCACACTGCTTGGGCTATAAAAAGCCAAAGTTTATGCTTTGGGAATGAAGTAAACCAAACACCCGATTTTAATTAGAGGCAGAAATCAGAGACAATAAGAAGCGTTCTCTACATTTAGTTGTAGAAAGCACAATAGCTCAGTGTGTCTGAATTCCTGTAGTCCTGTTGTTCTAAACTCTTGATCCATTTCTTTTTTTTTTTTTCTTAATTTTTTATTTATGTATTATAGTCACAGAGAGAGAGAGAGAGAGAGAGAGAGAGGCAGAGACACAGGCAGAGGGAGAAGCAGGCTCCATGCACCAGGAGCCCGATGTGGGATTCGATCCCGGGTCTCCAGGATCGCGCCCTGGGCCAAAGGCAGGCGCCAAACCGCTGCGCCACCCAGGGATCCCTCTTGATCCATTTCTTGCCCTGAATGCTCCCCAGGGCTGCCCACAGCCCCGCCAGTCCCCACTCCAGCATCGACAGCCATTTGAATCCAGCTTTCGTGGGTATTTGGGTAGGTTATCCTTTATCCTCACACTTACTACTCACCCATTCCAGCAGTAGGCTATTGTTAAAGTTTATTTATTTATTTTATTTTTTTGAAAGAGAACCTTTTACTATTTTTATGTACAGAAAATTCAACAGCGTCTACTCAGCCCAGCTTGGTGGCCAGTTCTTTAGCTTTTGCTTTTTCCAGCTTGGCGATGTGAGCCACTGACTTCAAACCCAGGACGTTGCCTCCCCGGTGATGGTGGATCTCATCATATCTGTCATTGTAATTGGTTCTGATGGCTTCTACCAGCTTAGCCAGAACTCCCTTGTCTCCCGAGTTAACCTGTGTGAAGGCGACAGTGGCGCAGGTCTTCCTGTGGACCAGATGCCCCAGCCTGGCTTTCTCCTTGATAATGCAGTAGGGAACCCCCATCTTACAACACAGGGCAGGCAGGAAGACAACCATCTCAATGGGATCCACATCATGGGCTATCACTACCAACTGAGCCTTCTTGTTTTCCACCGAGGTGGTGACAGTGTAAACCCCTAGGACACAGAACCCATTAACCCTGGAGGACTGCTCCTTTCACAAAAGCCGTCCTACTACTCTGGGCCCAGCCGTAACTCAGGGTTAAAAAGCTTGATTTTATGCTTCACAGAGATTCCAGGTGAGACTTGTTAAAGTTTATAATCCTAGCCACAGGCATCAACTTACTTAAGGGCTTGCTGTTTAGTCGCTTCCTTATAGATTGGAAATGACCTGAAGCAATGAAACATAAGAGTGAAAAACATCATTTTTCCATGTAGTTTTGTCTTGTCTTCTTGGTCTCTTGAGAGAAGAGAGAGAGAGAAAAGACCTTACTGTTGAGTCTCACACATCGTGAGTAGAGGTTAGCAACATTTGCCTCCCATATAGAAAAGTCAGAATTCGGGACACCTGGGTGGCTCAGCGGTTAGGTGTCTGCCTTCAGCCCAGGGCGTGATCCTGAAGACCCGCAGTTGAGTCCTGCATCAGGCTTCCTGCATGGGGCCTGCTTCTCTCTCTGCCTCTATGTCTCTGCCTCTCTCTGTGTCTCTCATTAATAAATAAATAAATTCTTAAAAAAAAAAAAGAAAAGTTAGAATTCTGCATAGTGTACTGCTGAAGGTAGGAGACCCAGACGAAAGGCCTGGGAGGACAGTAGCCCCCGACTGTCTCTGTGGTTTGTCTGTGCTCAGCGTGCTTGACCAGATGGTCTCCAGGAGCCATTCATCTGTGCAGCATTCTTTCTGGCTAAGCAGGTGATTTCATCCCTCCCAGTCTCATTGGACAGGAGTTGACAAGACCTTGTTGGCTTTTAAGATTTTTACATTTTTCGGTGTACAGCCTTCTGATAGCATTGAGCATTTCACTTTAAGTAACAAAAATTAGGCAGAGCCACAATGTTAGGTGGAAAGGTTTCTAATTTTTTATCAGAATCTCTTGTTACAATGATCAGAGTTCTGATCTATCTTGATCAGCTTTTAAGCCCTTTTACTTTTAAAGGAGCTGCTCTCATGTGGAGAAGAGCATTTAAAAGCTGTAATAATATTTTGAGTATCTTTACTAACAGAAGAAAGGACCGCCCGAGTTATTCACAGTAAATGTATTCGTATCAACAACAACAAAGACAAGCTCCCTCAGAAGTCTGACTTTATCTCTTGGTCTGAGGCCCTGGTGAGATGCCTGAATAGTTGGTATGTGCCCCTGTTCTGGTGAAGAGATGTACCTGGTGAGGTTACTTTTAATGCCTAGAGAATGGCCACTCCAAGGAAGAGGAAAATCAGCTTGTTTCAAAAAAGTAAATATTATGAGTAAGGGCTTATGGGTAATAATTAAGATGATTGAGAGAAAGTGGGTTTCCAGCAGAAATGACCTGTAATAATATATAGTCTTTAAGGGAACAAATGGTATTAGTTTAATGACTTAAAATTGAATGTGCTTTTTTTCTTTTTAGAAACAGTTTTATTGAGCTGTTTTTATTTGAAATACACAATTCATTGGTTTTTAGCATATTTACAGAGTTGTGAGTTCATAAAGCTCTGCAACCACGATGATTTCCATCACTCCAGAAAAGAAATGCAGTTGCTCTGCATCCCTACCTATCTCCCACACTCGCAGGCAACTGCTAATTGATCTGTGTCTACTGGGTTTGCCTGTTTGGACATTTTATGTAATTGCATCATACGATATTTGTCCTTTTTGTCTGGCTTTGACTTAGCATAATGTTTTCAAGATTCATTCATGCTTCTGTACTGCATTCCTTTTTATGGCCAAATAGTAATCCCCTGTATGAATATACCATGTTTTGTTGATCCATTCATTTCGATAGACATGGAATTGTTTTCATTTCTTGGCTATTATAAATAAGGTGTCTATGAACATTGATGTACAGGTTTTCATGTGGACATGTGTTTTCACTTGGGTATGTACATGGCTGTGGAATTGCTCTGTCATATGGCAATTTGGTCATGCTCTTGAATAGGAGAATGAGCCGTAAGAGAAAAATCCAGGAATGTTACCAAAGGGTGGGTGCTTTGGTTGCCTAGATTTCTTCCACTGTGATTTCTCTGAAGCATGTGCAGTTCTGTTTGTAAGCTCTGGCTATAGGAAAAAAACTGGGTAGAAAACTATGATGTGGGACGCCTGGGTGGCTCAGCAGTTGAGCATCTGCCTTTGGCTCAGGTCATGATCCCAGGATCAAATCCCGCATCGGGCTCCCTGCATGGAGCCTGTTTCTCCCTCTGCCTATGTCTCTGCCTCTCTCTGTCTGTCTCTCTCATGAATAAATAAATAAAATCTTTAAAAAAAACAAACAACAACTATGACGTTCAGTAACACTATTATAGCAATGGCTAGAAAAAAAGAGAAGGCAGTTTTCTACTGTCTTAATTAATTCTAGAAATAGAGGGATGTTAGCCTTTTGATTTTTTTCCCACAACCAGCTTTAATCTTTCTACTGAGTGAGATTTCCTGTTTGATGATCATTTGGGATTTTAGTTCGGTTGACTCAGGGCTGGCCATGTTCTTATTTTATTGCTGGTTGAAAAGAGACGTTCTTGACCTTCCCACTAACTCTTGAATTTAACTTTGTTATTCTTAGTGGTTGTGGTGCTATCAATAGGAGGTGTTCAGAAATGTGTGGGGAAATATTTTGGTTGTTACAAGACTTGAGGAGACCACTGGTACTTAGTGCGTGGGGTTCGGGAATACTAAATATCTGCATTACCTAGGACAGTTTATACTGAGAAGAATTTTTTTTTCCAAAATCCCCTTTGAGACACACTGTTTTAGGGGAGTTGGTTGGGGGGGGTTCCCTCAGTTATATAACCACTGGGATTTTCTTCAGTTTCTGGTTTGAGACCCCGCTCCAGGGCAGGCATTCACAAACTGGCAGTTCCGAACCAAGCCTTCCATTAGATGTTCTTATTTGGCCAGTGTTTAAAAATCAGGAGAGTTGACATAAAAATCCGGATTCCTGGTTTTCTTTAGAAATGAGAATTGTCATTGCCCTCCATCTTTCCTTACAGCAGCATTGAGTTGGAACAGAGTGGATGGGGTTTGCCCTTTCCTGGCCCCAACTTAGCTGCTCCCTTTTATGTTACCTGCTGGGTTCCTGTAGTCAGGTGTTTCTAATGCTGGGATGACATGTTTCCCTTTAATGACCAGGTCAGTTTTCTTTTAGGACCAGTTTGTCCTTCGGATTAAATATCAGACATACTGTCTTCTCATGCATGCTGCATGTTAAGTGTTCTTTACCTTTTTCAAAAGGATAAACGGCTCCTATTGATAGATTATTGAATTTAAGGCACAGTGCTAAGTGTTTCACATGTATTATTTTCTTGAATCTATACATAAATACTTTAAGAGGTAGATGCTAACTTTGTGCCCATTTCACAGACCAGGAAACTGAGGCTCAGGGAGGCGCTGTTAATTTGTGGAGATTCTGTAGTTGTTGTTGGAGGCAGGGTTCCAGTCCAGAATCATTTGAGACCAGAGGCTGAGCTCTCAACCACAGTGTCGTACAACCAGTCTTACCCTCCTAATTGACTTTTTTTTTTTTGGTATCTCTTCAGCTTTATAACTGATGAGGGACTCTTTGAAAGCTATTTTGAGGGGATCCCTGGGTGACTCAGTGGTTTAGCACCTGCCTTTGGCCCAGGGCATGGTCCTGGAGTCCTGGGATCGAGTCCCATATCGGTCTCCCTGCATGGAGTCTGCTTCTCCCTCTGCCTGGTCTCTGCCTCTCTCTGTGTGTCTCTCATGAATAAATAAATAAAATCTTTAAAAAAAAAAGAAAGAAAGAAAGCTATTTTGACTTCTGTTGTGTTGCTTTTTTTTTAAGGAAATTAGATGACCCTTTCCTCCCATTTCCTTTGTAGACTTTTTCCCCATTAACCACAGCTAATCCAGGTTTCCTATACTGAATTTCAGTCCCATTACTATCTCATGAAACTGAAGGGGTAGCACATTTTAAAAAATGAGTTTCAGGTGTGTTTGTACATTGATCATGTGTCAGCGGTCCATAGTGAAGATCTACTCAGTCACCTGGGGATAATAGTACTAATGGTTATTGCTGCTTCTGTGTGTAATTGGCTCCTACTGACTGAATCCTACATTGCAGATAGCTTATGTGAGGGTGTTGCCAAGGGAGTCAGGTAGGAGATAATCCTTGCCCAGTTCAGTGGGTTTCTTCTGGCAATCATTTGTTCCAGGGCAGGACTAGCTAGAAGTAGCTTTTAAAATGATTTTTTTTTTCAAAGATCTTCTGAGAGAGTGAGTGAGCATAAGCAGGAGGGACAAAGTGGGGAGAGAGAAGAGAATCTCAAGCAGACTCCCACTGATCGTGGAGCCCAACTCAGGGCTTGATCTCACGACCCTGAGATCACAACCTGAGCTGAAACCAAGAATCAGATGCTTAACCACCAGTACCACTAAGGCACCCCAAGATGTTATTTCAGGGACCTACTATGACAGTGGAAATGATTGATTCTGTCAGGGTTGGTGGTCCTGCTGTTATCTTACTTGTCAACTCCAGAATGATTGTATTTTGTATTATGGCAAGAAAACTCTGTACTGGACTTTACCTTCATGTTCTTCAGTGGATGCTAAATATTCAACTTCATTCAGTTTTCACTTATTCTTAACTGGCTTTTTAAATATACCTCTATGAGTAATGCAGTTACAGAGTAAATGAGTTTGAAATTGAAATTAAATTAATTCTCTAAAGATTTTCACATGAATAGTTGGAATATTTTGAATTTATTAAAGGTTATCTCATTCATGTTCTTAATTTGAGGAGATTGTTCCATGGTAAGCTAGGAACTGGAATAATTATGAATGGAGAGACTAGTAATATTCTTTGTGGTTTTGTTTTGTTTGGTTTGGTTGGGGGAGAGTGATAGAAAATTTGACCATTTGAGTCAGACACTGAAGTGCTGGCCAATGTGAGGGTCTAAATGAGAGCTCAAACACAGAAAAGCTTTCAAAGCAAGAAAATTTTTCATTTGTGGTCACCAGGAGAGGATAACCTCTGTCAGTTTGGATTTAATACCTACAGCAAATACTATGAGCCTAGGAAGTGTCCCTAATGGTTTTCAAGGTTGCCCAGAGTAGAACAAATTCTGGTGTTCTTAGAAAATCCTTAGGGAATTTGAACTTTATTACACAGAGCAGCCTTCTTCCTTTTGTTCTTATCATTGTGGTGTAGTTTAAAGAAGTTTCAAAAGTCTGTGAGTTTAAGAGCCAGTGGTTATATGTGTTATAAATTTTTAAAACTTAATTTTGCTATAGTCCTATAACCTTGGTTGTGCCAGATTTCTCTTGGTGCGAAATACGAGTCAGGAAAATGCTTTGGGGGGCACCTGGGTGACTCAGTACGTTAAGCATCTGTCTTTGGCTCAGGTCATGATCACAGGGTCCTGGGATTAAACCCAAGTTGGGCTCCCTGCTCAGTGAGGAGTCTGTATCTTCCTCTCCCTTTGCCTGCTGCTCTATCTGCTTGTGTTCTCTCTCTCTCAAATAAATAAGTAAAATCTTAAAAAAAAAAAAAAAAGGCGGGGGGAAGTGTTTTGGGTGCTTCTCTGGGAGTATAGGGAGGAATAGAAAGGATAGTTGAAATTATGACATTCACAGTTTACTTAGTATAATCATTGGAAATGGACTTGGAAGCAAAGTTGTGAAAACCTTCCTTTAAGGAGAGAAGTATGATGCTCTAGGAATGAAGTGAAACCATTTTGGTTAATTTAACTAATATTAAAACACTAATTTGTCCATTGTTCTGCGTTTTAGCTTCTTTTAGTGTACACTAGAGGGCAGAACTCTCCTGAAAAGATATTTCTTTGGCATGCTACAAGGAACTTGAAGCTTTCCTACATTTGGCATATATGAGTGCTATTATACATTTTTCTTTGCCTAATTATATTAGTGTCTCTTGGCATGAGATTTCTATATTGCTATAAGGTTTCTATATTTTTCTTTAATTAAAATTTGTTTTATTTTCAACTCTTACCATTGTGTTTATAAATTGAAGGGTGGTTTTTCTTCTCTCATTTCTTTCCTTGAGATGCAAAATCTTTTTTTTATGTTTGTTTGCTTTTTTATCACAAATGAGAAAATAAAAATGACCCATAGTTCTACCACTTAATTTTTTTCAGAAAAAAAAAAAAAGAAACCCGTGAAATTTACTTGTCACCTGCCTGTTTCTTCATTCCCAACCCTAGAGGCTAATACAGTTGACCTTTAAACAGTGTGGTCTTTATAGTTGCCGATTCCCCTTCCCCAAGCAGTAAAAAATCTGTGTATAGGGATGCCTGGGTGGCTCAGTGGTTGAGCATCTGGCTTTGGCTCAGGGCATGATTCCAGAGACCGGGGATTGAGTCCCACATCGGACTCCTGCATAGAGCCTGCTTCTCCCTCTGCCTGTGTCTCTACCTCTCTCTCTTTCTCTCTGTCTCATGAATAAATAAATAAAATCTTAAAAAGAAAAAAAAAAAAAAAGAAAATCTGTGCAATAACTTTTGACTCCCCAGAAACTTAACCACTAGTAATGTGTTGTTGACCAGAAAGAAGCCTTACTAATAACATAAACAGTTGTCTGACACATATTTTAAATGTTACATGTATTATGTACTACATTCTTCCAATAAAATAAGCTAGAGAAAGAAAATCTTAAAATCATAAGGGAAAGAAAATACATTTTAGTTCTATACTGTAAAAAAAAAAACCCCAGTAGAGGAAGCTGGTGGCTCAGTTGGTTAAGCATCTAACTCTTGATCTTAGCTCAGGTCTTGATTTCAGGGTTGTGAGTTCAGGTTGTGGGCTCTACTCTGGGCATCGGCCTACTTAAAAAACAAAACAAAACAATGCATATAAATGAACCTGTGCAGTTAAAATCCATTAAAACATAAACAGACTCTATATTAGTCTGCAACTTGTACTTTTACTTAACAGTCTATTTTGGGCATCTTTTCAGGTTCAATATAAGCATCTATGTATTTTAATGCCTGCATTGTACTCCATTATATAAATAGTCTGTAGTTTGAGTAACTATTCCCTTATTGATGAGCATTTAGTTTTCCAAATTTTACAGTTAGGAATAATTCTTTAATGATCCTTATACATGCATTTTTATGTTTCTTATGCTGTTATTTCTGGGGGATGGATTCTTAGAAATGGGATTGTTGAGTCATCAGATATATGAACCCTAAATCCTAACAGATGCTGCTACATAGGCAATACCAATCTGAAGTGTCCCTGGTGTTACATTAGAGGCTTTTTCCAGATACCATTACCTATGGCTCTCAGGGTTTTCTCCACAGTCATGACATTAACTGGATTCTCATAACCTACTGGCTTCATTTGTGTTTCCTCTCTGAAAACCTTTACCAAATATAGATTGTTTTCAAGATAAACTAATATTGTATTTCTGTGTATTTGCCAAATGTAATTAAGATTTGAGTATCACTATAGGTAGTCTCCATCCTGTATCAAGTCATTAAAGTTAGCTAATTCTTAGTTACCGAAGAGTTCAGGTAAAAATCTGAGTTTTATGAACACTGAGAGAAATTGTGAGCCAATTTAGGAACTGTATATTATAGGTCCATCAGGGATCCCTGGGTGGCTCAGGTATGTAGATTACTTATTCATTTGAGAGAGAACATGGAGAGGGAGAGGGATAAACTCTCCAATGCATGGCTCGATCCCAGGAGCTGAGATCATGACCTGAGCCAAAGGCAGATACTTAACCAAATGAGCCATCTAGGTACTATTTCTACTCCCTGTACTGTTTCTTCCGTAGGTTCTTAATGTTGGAGGTTACTATTCCCTCCAAATGTTGTAAAGTCAGTGAAGAATGTTACAGTGAAGAATGTAAAGTCAGTGAAGAATGTTACTTATCCTAAGCATAGCAATCAGTGATTCATGTGTTCTGATACAGGCATCTTGCTGCCATTTCATGGAAGGTTATGATTATATAGAAAGATTCATATTAAGTAAATATTATAATTTGGGTCCAGGAATTTTTCTTATGGGAGAGGCCGAGCAGCTGTGTTCTAATTATTTTGGTCAGGATTGAAAATCAGTCTGATCTGAAGGCCAGCACTTACTATATTCAGTTGCTTAGCTCTGGATTCTTGCCAAAACCATTACCCAAGGGAACTTATGATAAATTTAAGCTGAAATAAGTTAAAACTTCTAAACTAGGCTAATATTTCTGTATCACTGAGAAAATGAAAGACTCTGAACAAGGATTTTTAGATCTAGTAATTCTGGATGCATAAGACCATAAAAATGTCACAGCCTTTCGATTATTGGCTTTTTCTTGAATTTGAAATGTGGTACAATTTCAATAGCTGCTAATTTGAGAATGAACAGGAAAAACCCATGTGTTGCCTTGGCTTCTGCTTTAAACTGAGATCTTTTAGCCCAATTGCTTGTGACATAGATGGTGAGCTATACAAGGGAGAAACCAAAGGAGAAGGAGAGTTTTCTCTACAGTCAGATGGACATAACTTGTTTAGACCAGAAAGGAGAATCAGATCCAAGGATAACCATGTGCAAAACACTCTTGATCTTGGTCTCTTGTCTCATGTAACGAGCTTCAAAAAAAGATTTGAGGAGAAGTTTCCTTTAGAACAGTAACCACAAGCATCATGTCTGCTTTCCAGCCATGTTTCTGTGTTGTGCTGTGGGTGAAGTAATTCCAAGTTTTTTATACTATTTCAGAAAGTCATTCCAGTTTAGCTTTTGTTGGACGAGTCTGGACTTCAATTTCTCAGTCTTGATGTGGTGAAGCCAGCTTTCCTATTGGGCTAACTTAGGTCAGCTGTGTGTTTGACATTATTGTATAAGAACCAGAGAGGCCAAATTCCAGCTAAATGAAGGCTTAAAGTATCTGGCTTTATGAAATTGGAGTTATATATATTTTTTAAATTCATTTGAAGTAGGACTTTGGTTAATACCATAATAAAAGCAAAGCGTTGATGTTTCTTAGGCAGGGTAGGGACAGTCTGTGATAAAGGTATTTATTTTCCTTATAGTTTATCAGTTGCTGACGAAATTAGTTGGCAATGGAAAATGAAACACAACTCCTTTCTCCCTATGATACACTGTCTCGGGCCACCCCTTGCTGATAAGACTGGTACGCCTCTGAGCTTCCTACTGCCACCTTTGCCATATTTGTTTAAGGTTTTCTCAAGATTCACAGACTTCTTCTCTTTGTGCATTTAGTAATATCATTCATCTACTCTAAAGTTTTACCCATCTCTTTAATTTCATGATTCTCTGTTCTGCCCTTCCAGTACTGCCTTTCTCTTTTAGCTCCAGACCCATATTTCTTCCTGTTTGCTAGAAATTGATTCTGAATTTCCTTGACACCACACCAGTCCAACATTCAACTCATTGTCTCTGAGTCCTCCCATTTTACAGAGCTGAAGAAACGGAGTCTGTGAAGTTAAGTAGCTTATCTGAGAGAGAGAGCCTGGACTAGAATCGAAGGCTTCTTTCCAGTCCAGTGTGGTCTTCTGTTGGGCCAAACTGCCTGTCTGTCTCTGGAGGAAAACAATGTGCTACCGCTGTTCCCCTCAACCACTTAGGGTATGTTCAGTTATTTCCCTTTCTTTTCCTTACTGCCCAGTCCATTCAGTGCTTTTAATTATACATTCATAATGTCTATAAATATTCATTCCGGGGATCCCTGGGTGGCGCAGCGGTTTAGCGCCTGCCTTTGGCCCAGGGCGCGATCCTGGAGACCCGGGATCGAATCCCACATAGGGCTCCCGGTGCATGGAGCCTGCTTCTCCCTCTGCCTGTGTCTCTGCCTCTCTCTCTCTCTGTGACTATCATAAATAAATAAAAAATTAAAAAAAAATTTTTTTATAAATATTCATTCCTATTCTTCTCCTCCTTTCTCTCCCCTCTTTCTCGTTTTATTTTTTTTTTAAATTTTTTATTTTATTAACTTATGATAGTCACAGAGAGAGAGAGAGAGAGAGAGAGGCAGAGACACAGGCAGAGGGAGAAGCAGGCTCCATGCACCGGGAGCCCGATGTGGAATTCGATCCTGGAGACCCAGGATGGGGCCCTGGGCCAAAGGCAGGCGCCAAACCGCTGGGCCACCCAGGGATCCCCTCTCCCCTCTTTCTCTATGTATTTCATCCCAATTCCCATTTGCCTTTTTTTCTGAGTCTTAAGCATCTGTCTCTGTGTGATTGGAGAATTTTCTAAAGGTTTGTACTATTGTAATCATTTCCTAAGTTTACTTAACAGCCTGCAGTCCCTCTTCCTGTAACCACCCTGTATGCCACTGCTGGGATAATTTGGCAGAGATTCAGTTTAGGTTATGACACTTGCTCAAAAATTTGATACTCATCTACAGTTAAGTTCACGTTCTTTAGCCTGATATTAGTGAATGCCATACTGTAGCTGTATAGCCAGCCATACCTTATTCTGAATTACTCTGACAGTCATAAAGGAAACCTTCCCTCTACCCATCTTCTCCCTCAGCTTTGTTCAGCTGTTCTCTACTGTCCCCTAGGTGCCTTCATCTGTCCCCTTCATCTATTGGAATCCTGCCTGCTTTTCAAGCCTCATCTCAGCCCTGCCACACTCTTCCCTGATATGTGCCTTCCTTGTATTCCTGTTCCACTAATGGTACCTAAAATGTTTGACCTTGAAGTATAGTTATTTTATTCTTTCTTATTCGTGCCCTACCTTTTAAGCTCTTCTCTGTAACTTTGGATTTCTGCAGTTTTAATACAATGTGGATTTATGGCTTTTACAGGTTCTGAAAAATTCTCAAGCATTGTCTCTTTGAATATTGCCTCTTTTGCAGTCTACTGTGTCTCCTTCTACAACTCCTATTAGGTGTATGTCAGATTTTCAGTCTGTCTTCCATGTTATTTCACTTCTCTTTGGTTCCAGTTATTTCCTGTTTTCCACTGCTTTACTTTTTCTTAAGCTGTGTCTAATCTCTTTTATTTTGTCCACTTGGTTTAATTGCAGTGACTGAGCACTTTATTATTTTTTTTGAGCACTTTATTTTTAAAAATCGTTTGGTTTGTTTTGAAATCTGCTTGTTCTTTTTCTTTTTTTTTAAGATTTATTTGTTTGTTTATTTATTTATTTATTTATTTATTTATTTATGATAGACAGAGAGAGAGAGAGAGAGAGAGGGGCAGAGACACAGGAGGAGGGAGAAGCAGGCTCCATGCCGGGAGCCTGACGCGGGACACGACCCCGGGACCCCAGGATCGCGCCCCAGGCCCAAGGCAGGCGCCAAACCGCTGATCCACCCAGGGATCCCCTGCTTGTTCTTTTTCTATAGGATCTTGATTTTGAGGCTTTCTTTTATATTTGTAATCATTTTAAGTATATACTTATAGTTCCTGTCTGATAGTTCTTTTATGAGAAGTTCTTGGGGTTCTAGAGTTATTCTTATTTTTTGTTGGCTCTTCTGTGCATTATTTTCTTTTGTGTTTAGTATTTTTTATTCATCTTTAACAAGGTTTTGTCTATGAGGTGATGTCATATGGCCTTTAATGAAGTTATATTTCTTAGAGAAATAGGAGTGAATTTGTTTTTTTTCTATATGCCCTTGCTTGGGCTAATTTTTGTGTTAATTTCTTGCTTTGGAGCTCCTGGAACATTCAGGTACTATAATTGAAATTAGAATTGGGATCCCCAAGTCCATATGACTCTAGGCCCACGGTTTCAGTTCTCAAGAGGTGCTTTTTCCGCTATCCCTTGCAGCCCAGGCAGAAAGGCTTTTTTTGTCTGCTCCCAGGCTGTTAGGTGAGCTTTCCTGAAATGTCCTCTGCTGCATAGAGTTTCTACTTTATTTAGGATTTTAATTCTAATTCTCCACCTTCCATAAGCCCAAGACCAGTCTCGTTATATAGGCATAACAAAACCCAGGTGGAAGTTATTGAAACTTCTTTCACCTCCCCATGCACTGCCCTAAAGCTGCTGTGTCTGCTCATGTGCTGCTACTGTGGTTTGCAGTTCCTTCTTTGAACTGGCGCTCTGGGATTTCCCTTTCTGTCTTTGAATTTATCTATACATTTATTTATTTTTTTATTTTTTTTATTTATTTATGATAGTCACACAGAGAGAGAGAGAGAGAGAGAGGCAGAGACATAGGCAGAGAGAGAAGCAGGCTCCATGCACCGGGAGCCTGACGTGGGATTTGATCCCGGGTCTCCAGGATCGTGCCCTGGGCCAAAGGCAGGCGCTAAACCGCTGTGCCACCCAGGGATCCCCTATTTATACATTTAAAATAATTTGGAGTATATTTTATCTGACATTTTTGGTCTTTATCTGGAAAACGTTTGGGTTGTATTAAGCTTTAGTTTTGCCTGAACTAGAAGTTCACTGTCAGCTCTTTAACGGCGAATACCCTATATTGCTTTTTTTCATGTTTCCCTACAACTAGTACAAAATGTTCATTCCATTTGATGAATTTGAAATGACCTAAAGGAAACATTTTGACTACTCTGAGCAGAGGAAGAAATAGCCAGTACCTTTTAAAATACATCTAGTGAAAAAAATAAATAAATAAAATAAAATACATCTAGTGACTTATCTTTCATATTACTTATGAGCCACTGCTTCTCCTACTCAAGATGTTGATTTTCTTAGTTAAAAGACTGCCATCTCTTAAATGTTCAGTGCTTTTTTTTCTCTTCTGAGCTATTTAAATTGTTCTATCTGTTGGGTTTCCCTATTCTGTTTAGAAACAATATCTGGGAATACATTCTGATATAGTCTCTAAAACATGAATTTTCCTGTGTAAAATTCTCTTATATCCATATCAGTTTCTTTGTAACCAAGAAGGGGTTTCAGCTGTATCTTACTGTTTTGAAAATCATTATCCTTGATTATTGTGGATGTTCTTTTTGTCTGTCTAGTGTCTGACTCCCTCAAACTTGTAGATGCCACCTTTTGTGGGAGGCAAGAAGCTGAAAATTCAAAACCCTTGATTCCCCACCCTCATTTGCTTCTAGTTTTTAGTTAGGAACTTTGGCTTCGTAAATCAGACATCTGCCCAAGGTTTGAATCTAGGGCTTGTGAGACAGAGGCAAGGAGCACTGCAACTCTTGGGCTCTCTTGGGAGTACCAGCTGCAGCATATGCATAGCAGCTGTGACAGCTGTGTCTTCACCAGGATAATCTGTGGTGTGATTTGGGGGTATTCTTTCTAGCCTCTGAATGTGGTTTTTGAGCCCTCTTGGATTTTGTGAGTAACTCAGTGCATTATTATTATTAGTATTAGTATTAAACTTTTTATTTTGGGAGATTGTAGCTTTATATGCAGTTGTTAAAATAATACAGAGATTCTTAAGCCCTTGACCCAGTATCACCTTATGGCAATATCTTATAATATCACAACCAGAATAATGACCTTGATACAGTCAAAATAGAAAACATTTCTGGGTTGTCTGGGTGGCTCAGTTGGTGAAGTGTCCAACTCTTGGTTTTAGCTCAGGTCATGATCTCATGAGTTCTAAGATCGAGCTTCATGTGGGGCTTCAGCAGGGAGTCTGCTTAAAGATTTTCTCCCGGGCAGCCCTGATGGCGCAGTGGTTTAGTACCACCTGCATCCTGGGGTGTGATCCTGGAGAGCCAGGATCGAGTCCCATGTCGGGCTCCCTGCATGGAGCCTGCTTCTCTCCCTCTGCCTGTATCTCTGCCTCTCTCTCTCTCTCTCAAATAAATAAATAAAACATTAAAAAAAATTTTTTTCTCCCTCTCCCCGCCACCACTTGTGTGTGTATAAGTGCATTTTCTCTTTCTCTCTCTCTCAAATAAATAAATATTTAAAAGAAAGAAAACATTTCTAAGTCCATTAAGATCCCTAATGTTACTTTTATAATCACACCCACTAAAAAACTCCACACCCACTTTCCTGCTGCCCCCTCTGGCAACTGCAGATTTGTTCTCCATTTCTATAATTTTGTCATTTCAAGAATGAAAAACACACAGTATAAACCTTTTGAAATTGGCCCTTTTCACTTTACAGATTCATTCAGGTTGTGGTGTGTATCAGTAGTTTGTTTTTATTGCTGACTAGGATTCTGTGCTATGGATGCACCACAGCTTGTATCACCATTCTTCCACTGAAGGACATCTGGGTGGTTTCCAGTTATGGGCTGTTACAAAGTGCTGCAAATCTTCGAGCACATGTTTTTGTGTGAATATAGATTTTCTATTGCCACTATGACTAATTACTACAAATTTGACTGCTTACACAGCACAAATTCTCTTTTAATTTTGTAGACAGAAGTCTAAGATGGGTCTCATTATATTAAAATCAAAGCAGGTTTGTGTTTCTTGTGAATGTAGGACTTAGGTTCTCATTTTCTTGGGGTCTTGTCATCTGTGGACCAGCCCACCTTCTGGAAACCATCCTCATTCTTGGTTTATGGCCCCCTTCTTCTGTTTTCAAAGCCAGCAACAACTTGTTTTCCCTCTCAAGCTGTGAATCATGACTCCTCCTTCCATCCAGCTCATCTCTCTGACCCAGCTGAGAAAGGTTCTCTGCTTTTAAGAACTCTGTGATTAGATTGGGCCCACACAGACAACCTAGGATAAATCCACCCCATCCTAAGGTCCATACTCTTAATCACATCCATTTTGCTGTATATGATAATTAATTCACAGATTTTGGTAGCAGGTGAGAAAGGGTGTGGACATCTGTTGTATCCCTTATAATTTCATTTCTCAGAGATAAATGTTCTGAGAGGGGTGCAGTTGCTGGGTCATATGGTGGGTGCATGTTTAGGGTTTTTTGAGTGCTTTTTAAAATTTTTTATCTTAAGTAAACTCCATACCATATGTGGAACTCAAACACAAACCACAAGATCAAATGTTGCATGCTCTACCTGCCTGCAGCCAGGCACCCTGCACATTTTTTTTAATTAAAATATTTATTAATGAATGAATGAATGAGAGGCAGAGACATAGGGAGAGGGAGAAGCAGGCTCCCCACAAGGAGCCTGATGCCGGACTCTATCCCCGGTCTCCAGGATCACATCCTGGGCCGAAGGCAGCGCTAAACCACTGAGCCACCCAGTCTGCCCTCTTCTCATCCTTTCAAGAGCATCTTTTACAGAGCAAATGTTTTTAATTTTGATGACGTCCAGTTTATCAATTTTTCCTTTTATGGATTGCACTTTTTGTGTCAAGTCTAAGAATTCTTTGCCTGGTCTTAGATCCCAGATTCCCAACCCCCTTGTTTTTTTAAAAAGATTCTATTTATTTATTCATGAAAGACAGAGAGAGGCAGAGGTATAGGCATAGGCAGAGGGAGAAGCAGGCTTCTTGCAGGGAGCCCGATGTGGGACTCCATCTAGGATTCCTGGATCACGCCCTGAGCTGAAGGCAGATGCTCAATGCTACGAAGGTGTCCCCCAGATTATCCCCTTTGCTTTGTTGTAAAACTTTTATAATTTTATGTTCTACCTTTAAACTCATGATATATTTTTGATTTAATTTTTATATAAATTCTGAGGTTTAGGTCAAGGTTAATCTTTTTGCCTATACTGTCTGTCCATTTCCAGCACTATTTCTTGAAAAGACCATTTTTAATTGTTTTTGTACCTTTGTTATTGAATTGCTTTTGCACTTTGGTAAAAAAAAAAAAAAATTTAGTCAAGCATATTTATGTGAGTCTAGTACTGTACTCTGTTCCTTCCATTTACATATGTCTATCCTTCTGCCAGTACCACACAGTCTTGATTGCTAACCTGTATAATAAATCTCAAAATCTGATAAGCTGATTCCTCCCTCTTTATTCTTTTCAAAATTAACTATTTTATTTCCTTTGCCTTTTCATACATACTCAGGCAGGCACAAGTAGGGGAAGAGGCAGAGAGGAGGGAGAGGGACAAGCAGACTCTGCCCTGACCGCAGGGCCTGATCCCATGAACCCAAGATCATGACCTGAGCTAAAACCAAGAGCCAAAACCAAGAGTCAGACACTAAACCAACTGAGCCATCCAGATGTCCCTACCTTTTCATATATATTTTAGAATAATTTTGTCTCTAGAAAAATCCTGGGAATTTGGCAGGAATTGTGTTAAATCTTGTTACAGACTGAATTGTGTCTCCCTTCCCCAAATTCGTAGGTTGAAGCCTTAACCCCACAATGTGAGTGTATTTTGAGATAGGGCCTTAAGGAGGTATTTAACATTAAATGAGGTTGTAAGGGTAAGGTGTTAATTTATGAGGACTGATGTCTGAATAAAAAAGAGGAAGAGGGGCGCCTGGTAGCAGAGTTGGTTGAGTGTCTGACTCTTGGTTTTGGCTCAGGGTCATGAGATCCAGCCCTGAGTCAGGCTCTGCGCTTGGTGTGGATTCTGCTTGAGATTCCCTCTCCCTTTCCCTCTGCTCCTCCTGCTCGTGCTTGCACTCTCTCTCTCTTTCTCTCTCTCTCTCAAAAAAATAATACAATCTTAAAAAAGAAAAAAAAAGGACAAGATATCAGAGAATACTCTCTCCAAGCATGCATAGAGGAGAGGCTATATGAAGACACAGCAAGAAGACAGCTATCTGAAAGCCAGAAAGAGAGGTACCTTAATCTTGGACTTCTAGCCTTCAGAACTGTGAGAAAATAAATTTCTCTTGTTTAAGCCACCCAGTGTATGGCTTTCTGTTATGGCAGCCCTCGTAGACTAATACAGACCTATATATCAATCTGAGGGGGAATTGATATCTTTACTAGGTTGGGTCTTCCAGTCCATAAACACTGTATGTCCGTGTCCTTCCATTCATGTAGATCTTCCTTGATTTCTTTTATCACCGTTTTGTAGTTTTGATCCTACAAGTGCTATATATGTTTTGTTAGATTTCTATGTAATATTTTTCTCTTCAGTGATTATAAATAGTACTATATTTAAAATTTCAGTGGCCGCTGGTTCACTGCTAGTATATAGAACTATAATTGATTGTTTATCTTATATCCTGAAAACCTGCTGAACTTACTTATTAGTACTAGGAACTTTGTGGGATTTTCTACATAGGTAATCATTATTACTTTTTCCTTTTCATTCCGTATTATACTGGCTCAGACTTCTGCCACTATGTTGAGTAAAAACAGTGACAGCAGACATCCTTGCTCTGTTCCCAGCTTAGGGAGAAGCATTCAGTCTTTTGATTAGCTTTGGTTTTTTTATAGGTGCTTTTTAATCAAGTTGAGTAAGTTCTCTTCTACTCATTGTTTCAGAATTTTTTATCATGAGTGGGTATTACATTTTGTCAAGTACTTTTTCTTTATTAATTTTTGTTGTTGTTCATGAGAGACACAGAGAGAGGCAGAGACATAGGCAGAGGGAGAAGCAGGCTCCACGCAGGGAGCCCGACGTGGGACTCGATCTCTCTCTCTCTCTCATGAATGAATAAATAAAATCTTAAAAAGAAATAAAACATGGTACAAGCCATTGGTTTTTATTATATTCACAGAGCTTTGCAAACATCACCATAGTCCATTTCAGACCATTTTCATCACCCTAAAAAGAAATCCTGCACCTATTAGCAGCCACTCACCCCTTTAGCTGTCCCTCTTCCTTTTTTTTTTTTTTTTTCTTTTTTTTTTTTTTAGAGGCAGAGACACAAGGCAGAGGGAGAAGCAGGCTCCATGGAGGGAGCCTGACTTGGGACTCAATCCCGGGTCTCCAGGATCACGCCCTGGGCAGAAGGTGGCGCTAAACCGTTGAGCCACCCAAGCTGTCACTCTTCCATTTCCTTCCACTCCCGCCACTCCCAGCCTGGGCAACCACTAGTCTTTCTCTATGTACTTCTCTATTCTGGACATTTCATTTTATTTTTTTTTTTTTTTTTTATTTTATTATTTTTTTTTTTTGGACATTTCATTTTAATGGGTTATATAATATGTGGCTTTGTGTGTCATTTTTTCAGTTAGTATAATGTTTCAAGTTATATCCATGTAGTAGTGTATTTCACTACTTTTTTTTTTTAAGATTTTATTTATTTATTCATGATAGACATAGAAAGAGAGAGAGGGGCAGAGACACAGGCAGAAGGAGAAGCAGGCTCCATGCCAGAAGCCCGACGTGGGACTCGATCCCAGGGCTCCAGGATCATGCCCTGGGCCAAAAACAGGCACCAAATCGCTGAGCCACCCAGGGATCCCCAACGATTTCTTTATTTTAGAGAAAGAGAGAATGTGCTTGTGGGGAGAAGGGCAGAGGGAGACCGATAAAGAACCTCAAGCACTCCCTACTGAGCACAAAGCCCAATGCAGGATTCAGTCTCACAACAAGATCATGACCTGAGCTGAAACCAAGAGTCAGATGCTCAACTGACTATGCCACTGAGGCACCTCTCTCTCAATATCTTTCATTTTTTATTTATTTATTTTAAAGATTTATTTATTTATTTATGATAGACATAGAGATAGAGAGGCAGAGACACAGGAGGAGGAAGAAGCAGGCTCCATGCAGGGAGCCCAACATGGGACTCGATCCCAGGACTCCAGGATCGCACCCTGGGCCAAAGGCAGGCACCAAACTGCTGAGCCACCCAGGGATCCCCTCTCAATATCTTTTAAATAAATTCCTTTTCTGTCTTAGCCAGAGTCAATGTCTGTGTATTCATCTAAAAATCCCAACAAATACCTTTCTCCAGCTGCATTTGTTAATAGCTTTTATTTTAGCACTTACTGTACTCACTCAGTTTACATATTAGTCTCTACCACTGCTCTGTGAGCTTAAGGGCATAGACTTTGTATCTTTTTTTTCTATGTCCAGTCAGACACATGGTAAATAATTTATAGATATTTGTTGAATGAAAGAATAAATAAATGAATAGGTTCTTTTTTTTTTTTTTTTTTTTTTTTTTTTTTATGATAGTCATACAGAGAGAGAGAGAGAGGCAGAGACACAGGCAGAGGGAGAAGCAGGCTCCATGCACCGGGAGCCTGATGTGGGATTCGATCCCGGGTCTCCAGGATTGCGCCCTGGGCCAAAGGCAGGCGCCAAACCGCTGCGCCACCCAGGGATCCCCATAAATGAATAGGTTCTATTAATGATCACTATTTTTTAAAATGTCTTGGGTAGACTTTGATCTATGGAGATTTCATTATTATCCTTTTGGCTATATCTTTTCTATCAGTCTTCATCTTAAAAGTAGAGAGCTTTTGGTCCTCCAGCTGTGTTCAGCAAGTAACTGACCCCGGAAACAGACTGTAATATTTATTATATGATTGGAATGACATTTTATTTCAGCTTAATCATGACCATAGTTCAAGCACAGACATGTGGGAAGTTCCTTACTCATTCCATGAGACTTATTTTGCAACTCCTACTGTTTCCTTTATTTCAGGTTGACTTGTCTGTCCTCTTGCAGAACTATGGTTTCCACAGCAGTGCATTTCACAGTGCGCATTCTTGTCAGAGTGAGCAAAAGCTTTGATGCGTGCCTGGAAGCCTTGTTTCCCACACAGGAAGCACATGGTATTCCCTCAGCCTTTCCTGCACTTAACTTTGGGTTTCCTTATGGATAACCTTTTCCCTTGTTTTCTCCCATTTAGCATAGGTCGGGTTAAAATGTGTCAGAGGGATTTTGAACTACAAAGTGTCCCATTACTAAAGTGTCCAGGCTGTAAAAAAAAAAAAAAGTGTCCAGGCTGTGACTGGGGTGACTGCTGGTAAGATTGCTGCATGGAGGAGATGGGATAGATGTAGGCGACGTAGGGATATGAGCTAAATATTCTGACACTTGGCACAGTGTCCTATTTATTGCTAAGGCAGTTTGGAGAGACTGCTTTTTTTGGTGCTTTGGGGGATTTTCTTACGGATTTTACTGCAAGAAAAAATAGAACTGAGTGAACCTGAGGAGGGGCAGCAGGGAAATAAATTGTTGGACTTTTTGAGTGACTTCCCTGACTTTCATTTATAAACATAGTTAGTGGCTTCATGTTTTTCCTCCTTTGAAACTAAATCAACTAGATTGCACTTGAACACAGGAAGCCCTTTCTAGATCTTCTCTCATACTTCGTTTCTTATCTTCTTTGCCATCCTTTTCCTTCCTTCCTTCTTTCCTTCCTTCCCCCACCCTCTCTTTCTTTATTGTTGTTGTAATTTCAGCTAGATGCCTTTAGGACATTCATTGAAAATACTCAAGAAAGGGGTGAGATATAAAGCAAAATTTCAGAAAGATAAAGATATCATTTTAGTTGTGATTAGTATTCCTTCATCTCATTTATAAATTATAAAACTACAGGAAAGTACATTGAAGAGATTTGTGATGACTCACAATGTAGAGGTAAAAGAATGATGGACAGCATTTTAGTGACAATTCTCCATATAGGTTAGTTTTCACAGGAGCGTTCACTTAATGAGTTTTGACAGTTGTATACATCCATGTAGCCACCACCCAAAATATGCTCTAGTGTGATTCCATCATCTCGGAAAGTTCCCTCGTGTACCCTCCAGTTGGTTCTCCTCTCCCACCCCCTCAACACCCTCTGCCTTGAGCAACTGTTCATTTTTATTAGATTAGTTTTGCCTGTACCAGAACTTCATATAAATCAAATCATATGTTGTGTAACTCTTTTGTGCCTGCCCTCTTTCACTCAGCATAGTGAATATGAGATTCATCCATGTTGCTTTGTCTATCAGTAGTAGTTCATTCATTTTTTATTTCCGTAGTATAAGAGTATACCATATCCATCCATCCTAGTGACAGACATTTGGGTTTCCGATTTTTTTTTTAAGACGTGTTTTTTTTTCTCTTGGGTAAGCAAAAACCTAGGAATGGGATTTCTAGGGCACAAGGTAGATGTGTGTTTAATGTTATAACGAAGTGCCAGACAGATCTTCCAAATGATTGTACTATTTTATGTCCCTGCCAACAGTGTATGAGGGTTCCACTTGGTCCATTTTCTTGCCCACATTTGGTGTTGTCAGTCTTTTTTATTTTAGTGGATGTGAAATGTTACTTCCTGTGGTTTTAAATTACATCATTCTGAAGACTAATAATGATGACATCTTTTTGTGTGCTTATTGGCCATTTGTGTCTTCTTTTGGTTAGTGTCTGTTCCAGGTTCATTTTGAATTGGGTTGTTCACCAGTCTGTCGTTGATTTGTAGAAGTTCTTTATATATTCTGGATATGGATGTGCTGTCAGATATAAATGTTATTGAGTATTTTCCCCAGTCTGTGTCTTGCCTGTTCACCTTTTTCTGCTGTGTTTTGATGAGCAGAAATTTAAAATTTTGAAGTTCAGTTTGTCTGTTTTTTCCTTTTATGCTAAGTGCTATTTGTGTCCTAAGAAACCCACTGATCTTAAGGCTGAGAAGATTTCTGTCTCTCTTTTTTTTAATAAACCTTATAGCTAATGGCTAAAGTTTAGATTTTTGCTATATTGGATTAATTTTTATATATGGACACATTTTAGATATTTTTCTAAAAGATTCTATTTATTTATTCATGAGAGATATAGAGAGAGAGGCAGAGACATAGACAGAAGGAGAAGCAGGCTTCTTACAGGAAGCCTGATGCAGGATTCAATCCTTGGACCCGGGATCGTGCCCTGAGCCACCCAGCCAGGTGTCCCCATTTTAGGTTTTTTTTTTTTTTTTTTTTTTTTAAAGATTTTATTTATTCATGAGAGACACACAGAGAGAGAAGCAGAGACATAGGCAGAGGGAGAGGCAGGCTCCATGCTGAGAGCCCGACATGGGACTCAATCCCGGGACTCCAGGATCACGCCCTGGGCCAAAGGCAGGCGCTAAACCGCTGAGCCACCCACGGATCCCCAATTTTAGATTTTTTTAAAGTGTCATAAAGGTAATACCTGGTTATTTAAGAAGGCCAAATAATGCAAAAGGATGAAGAAGATGAATTAATAGTTTGACATTTCTCTTTCTTAGCCTCCTTTGTCCAGTACTGTAAGTAGTAGCCACATGTAGCTATGGAGTGCCTGCGATGTGGGTAGTCCAGATTCAGGTGCACTGTAAGTATAAAATATACACTAAGTTTTAAAAACTTAGTAAGAAAAGCTTAAGCAAACTGTCTCAGGAATTTTTATGTCAGTTACTCTATTGAAGTAACATTAAATAGAATCAATGATTAAAATTCATTTTGCCTTTACATTCTTTAACGTGCTTTCTGTAAAGTTTTAAATTCTATATGTGGCTCCAATTTATAGTTCTTATTATATTTCATTTGGACAGTTCTAGACTTTTCCCTGAGCATTTTGTATCTGTGTATGGAATTTTTTTCCACATACAAAATTGCTTTTATTTGCATTAATGGTATCATCTAAGCCAGTTTTCCCGGAATTTGTCCTTTTTGCTTAAAAATACAAAATATATATAGACACTAATACATTTCATGTTAGTACATTGTAGATTTATCAGATATTCTTTTTTTTTTTAAGATTTTATTTATTCATGAGAGAGAGAAAGAATCAGAGACATAGGCAGAGGGAGAAGCAAGCTCCTTACTGCAAGCCTGATGTGGGACTTGATCCCAGGACCTCAGGATCATCATGACCTAAGCCAAAGGCAAGTGCTCAACTGCTGAGCCACCCAGGTGTCCCAGTTTATCTGATATTCTTATTGACAGCTGCGTAGTGTTCTATTTTGAATGTTCTGTAACTTATAAAGCCATTTTCCTATAAAGACATTTAGATTATTTACCAGTTGCTCTCTGATAATGTGTTTGTAGAGACAGCTTCATATTTAGAAAGGCAATAAAACTCATATTAGAATTTCCTTCTCAAATAGAAATAGTTATTCCTTCTGGGATGAGTGAGTTGTATTGAGGAAATAAGGCTACCCTCCTAAAGGACAGAATAACTTACCAACTATAATCAGAACAATCTGAAGGGGAACAAATACAATACAGTGTATTTCTCCTGCTGAAATTTAGACTGTGCCTCTCTTGTTCAGTGAGTTTAGCCAGCATAGAGGGTCACCAAGGAAAAGAACTAACATTTTTTGTCTCAGCATAGGGGATTTGTTTGTTTTATTTTTTTATTTTTATTACTTTTAAGATTTTTATTTATTCATAGAGACACAGAGAGAGAGAGAGAGAGAGGCAGAGACATAGGCAGAGGGAGAAGCAGGACCATACAGAGAGCCTGACATGGGACTCGATCCCGGGTCTCCAGGATCACGCCCTGGAGTGCAGGCGGCACTAAACCGCTGCGCCACTGGGGCTGCCCTTTTTTTGGTTTTTAAAGACATTTATTTGTTTTAGAGAGCACAAGTGGGTGGCAGGGCAGAGAGGGCGAGGGAGAGAGATTCTCAAGCTGACTTGCCACTGAGTGAGTAACCCAACTTCAGGGCCGATTCCATGACCCATGAGACCACCACCCAAGCCAACACCAGGAGTTGGACACTCAACCGATTGAGCCACCCAAGCGCCTCACTTAGCAGAGTTTTTAATGCCTGCTGTATGAAAATTCTATAGAACTACTTCCTTCTCTCTCTCTCTCTCTTTTTTTTTTTTTTTGAGAGCAAAGCAACCTTCCTAATACTTATAAAACATTGTATGAGCATTTTGTGGGAGGAAAGACCCAGAAAATAACAAATCTGTGAGTATTAGCAAGAATGAATGAGATTAGATTAGTTAAATATCCTTTGGTCAGTTTAACATCTGTTTGAGTGCCAAAATGGGTCATCATCTAATTTCCATAAATTAGGTGGCCTGGGAAATACGCCTTCTTTTCAGTTAGCACATGGAACTGATAAATCCGAAGCTTGAAGTAGTTTTTAGAGGCAGGGAGGAAAGTCGACAGATGGAAGCAGCCGCTCCAGCAGAGGTGTATCCAGCACAAATGTCAGCATTTCATCCTCAGGCCGGAGTTGTTTCAGTTCCTAAACTGGGAATTAAGTCTATGATCTGATTCTGTCCCTGGGAATTCTTTTAAAACAATGAGGTCATGAACTTTTTTTATCTTACAGTTAATAAAATTAATTTCTCTTTCCAGTTAGCAGTTTGCATTTAGAATTTTGGAAGTGAAATATTTCCTTGGTGAGGCTTTTATTTTCTTCTCCCTGACCCGTGTTCTGGTTGACTTAAGATTCATCCAGGCATTCGAAGCCAGTATATGCGTGTGTGTGTGTGTGTGTGTGTGTGTGTGTGTGTGTGTGTGTGTGTGTGTTCTTTTAAATACGTGGGAAATGGGTGCCAGGAGAAAAAGTGAGCAGTCTCTCGTAAACAGCAGACTGACTTCTAGACCTTAAACTGAGTTAAGGCCTAACTAGAGTACCTCTCATAGGTTTTCATGAACGAGATATTGATACACTGAGCCTAGTCTTGAGTTTTTAAACATTTCTAGTTCTGATTGAGTTTTGGAACCATTTTTCTAGGCAACTATATATTGCTTCCTTTGAGAACCTGACAGTGTCACTAATCTGGATCCTTTGGCAGAAGTTGACATCTTACTGACTCAGCACTCCTGACTGGAGTCTTGAAATCGTGGGTGTATTCTTGCTGCCCAGTGTTGTTATTTGTGAAAAGATATGAAATATCATATAATTTTTATTTATTTAGAGATTCTGAGCTCTTTGTCAGACTCTTCAGATTAAGACCCCTCTTGTAACTATTTTGAGCCTCTGATATTTTACCGGTAAAGAGAAGAGAAAGCTGTTACTAATGTTACTCTTGGCTCCTTCTTTGGAAGTAGGTACAGTATAATTATATGTGCTCTTTACTTGGATAGTCCTGCCTTTTTCAGACCTTAGCTTCATGTAATTCTTCAAGCTGTAAAATAGGGATCATTCCTACCTCATAGAGCTGTTTTGAGAATGAAATGAGATAAAGTATCATGATACAGATGATGGCACAGAACGTCTCAATAAAAATTAGTTTTTGACCCCTTTTACCCCTTCTTAAATAAAAACGTTAATCTTCACTTATTAGTTACTATTTGGACGAGGAAATTAAAAATGATTAGGAAAAATAGGTAGAGTTAACAAATACGTAAAACTAAATTAGTTGAAAAAACTGTGTAGGTTTAACCAATATTTACAGCCTCTTCCTTCTAAGTGAAAACTTTGAATTAGAAGAGAACGCTTTCTGGCAGAAATTTCACTGACTGTTCTTTCCTCTGTTTATCCTAATGTATAAAGAAACACCTGGGGTTCCTGGGTGGCTCAGTAGTTGAGCATCTGCCTTTGGCTTGGGTCGTGGTCCTGGAGTCCTGGGATCGAGTCCCATATAGGCTCCTGGTTTCTCCCTCTGCCTGTGTCTCCAACTCTCTCTCTGTTTCTCTGATGAATAAATAAGTAAAATCTTAAAAACAACAACAAAAGATAACATCTGAGGAGAGAGACTCAGAAATCGGTTCTTCCTGTGAATGTTAGGCTATATTAATGTTTGTATGTGTTGGACTATATAAACGCATTTTTGGAAAAGAGCTTGAGAATAAAAACTTAGCTACAGGGGAAGCCTAACCATAGGATTTTTTTTTTCTAACCATAGGATTTATGAAGATATTAACCTTAAAAAAATTCATTTGTGTTTGTAGAAATCTTTTAAGTTTATTAGTTTGTTCTGGTATCACAATTTTTTTAAGTCCTCAGTTTCATTTACTTAGGATATCATTAATTAGCTGATATTTGATCATTTTATACATATATATATACACACACAGAAATCACTAATTATGAAGTTGTATATGTTTCTAGTGATACTATTTAAGATGTTTTAATTTGTAGCCTGTCTCAGAGAACATTTGGCAGTGTCTGCAGATATTTGTGGCTATCATAATCTGGGCTAGATACAGGGGAGGCAAGGGTACTACTGGCATCTAGGGGTTAGAAGCCAATGATGCTGCTAAACATCCTGCAATATTATAAAGGATAGCCTCCCACAAGAAATAACTGTCCAGTTTGATAGATCAGTGCCCAGGTTGAAAAACCTTGATTAACACTGCAGTGAAGCCTATGTGATTATTTAGCTTCTTTTTTTTTACAGTTCTAAAATGTGCCCCCCCCCTTTTTTTTTAACTTGGTACAGTATATGCTCATATAGGACATATTTGATAAATGAATAAACAAACTAAGCAAGCCCTGTCTTGAATTTTGTTTTGGGCAAGTCCTTTATTTAATTAATTTATTTATTTATTTGGGGGAGGGGGTGGGCAAGTCCTTTAGCAAATGAGTTGATTTCTACAAACTGATCTTCATTGTTGTCTAATAAGATTTATGGACTGTTTCTTTGAGTCTAGTGCCAATTAAAGGCTCCCAAGGAACATATGAAGTGTTTGATATAATCCTCATATTAAAGATACATTTATTACATGAAGCCTCCCAAAATATAAGATGGACTGTGTCTGAGTGCCAGAATATATAGCATTAAATGGAGATTTTAAAATTTTTTTTAAAGGGAGACACTTGGCTGTCACTAAAACCTGCTACTCTTAAACTTGGGGTTGTGAGTTCGAGCCCCACATTGGGGAAATAGATTGTACTTAAAATTTAATTTAAAAAATTTAAGAGGAACCTCTGACACACATACAGCACTGTCACATTCATTACGGTTGAATTAATTCTACCTGATTGAAACAAGAGCAGGGAGCATCCTGTCTATGTCTGTCTATATTATTCTAGGACAGGAGTCTCAAACTCCATTATCAACCAGTCAGCTCTTGGAGCATGAAACATTATGAGATCTTACAGTTTTTTAAGAGATGTTGGGGATCTGGATTTTATGTGAATTTGTGTGTGAATTTTTTTTTCCTGTTTTAAGAAAAACAATGTGTGGTCAAAGAAAAGCAGGCCAGTTTGGAAACTCTGATTTGGCTTCTTAACCAGTTCTTGAGACTCTAAATAATACATAGAGAATAGATTGCCTTAGCATAGAAAACAGACTGATTCTATTTCCCCCTCTTAATCCCCTTCATATCTGGTGGACACTTTGCAATCATTGCTTTTCCAGTTTCATCAGAGGAAACAAGTTGGGACATAATGTTTCTAGCAGTAGTCTGTGTTTAGGTGATTGCAGAATAGTCAGCTACTCACTGCAAAGCTAGGAGTCAAAATTTATAGAGTAAAGCAGAAGCCCACATCTAGCTAACCTACATAGCAATATGTGTCTTAATTCTTTTATTATTGTTATTATTATTCCCCCAGTTAAAAAAAAAAATTCCCCGTGCCTAATGAAATCAGTCTCATTTACCTTTAAAAACTATGAAGGAGGGATGCCTGGGTAGCTCAGCAGTTTAGCGCCACCTTCAGCCCAGGGCGTGATCCTGGAGACCTGAGAGGAGTCCCGCGTTAGGCTCCCTGCATGGAGCCTGCTTCTCCCTCTGCCTGTGTCTCTGCCTTTCTCTCTCTGTGTCTCTCTCATGAATAAATAAATAAAATCTTTTTTTAAAAAAACTATGAAGGAGAACTATATTTACTTTTGACTTTTGAGCAACTCATTTTTTATTTACATCATACATATTTTATTTATTTATTTATTTATTTATTTATTTATTTATTAGATTTTATTTATTCATGAGAGACAGAGAAAGAGAGGCAGAGACACAGGCTGAGGGAGAAGCAGGCTCCACGTAGGGAGCCCAACGCGGGACTCGATCCCGGGTCTCCAGGGTCATGCCCTGGGCTGAAGGCGGCGCTAAACCCCTGAGCCACCCGGGCTGCCCTATATATTTTTTTTTAATTTATATTTCTGATCTACCTATTTTGCCCAAACCTTAAATTTGATACATTAGCCACATAAGTGTCTTGGTCTTTGTAAAGCAAGACCTGATAGTGCAAGTATTGGAATATTTTACTCCATTTTTTCTTATTTTGTTTAAATTATTGAAAAATGAAAGTGCTGATGGCAGTGAAACATCTAGATCTCAGACTCCTTTTTTTTTCTTTTTTAAAGATTTATTTTTTCATTTGAGAAAGAGCGAGCACGAGCAGAGAGGCGAAGCAGAGGGAGAAGCAGACTCCCCACTGAACAAGGAGCCTGACATGAGGCTTGATCCCAGGACTCTCATATCATGACCTAAGCTGAAGGCAGATCTTTCACCATCGGAACCACCGAGGCGCCCCCTGCCGGCTCCTTTTTTTTTAAAAAAAATATTTTTTATTATGGAAAACTTCAAGCATACACAAAAGAGGAAAATATAATCCCTATACCTATGATCAGACTTCAGCAGTTACCAATATTTTGCCAATTGTGTTTTATGTTAAACCCTTCATATATATTATCAAATTGAATATTCAGAATAAATCTGTGAGGTAGATGTATTGTCTCCTTTTTATTTTTTTACTATGGAAAAGTCCAGACATGGAGAAAATAGTATGAATCTTGATATACACATCACCCAACTTCCACACTTACCAGCCCAGTTCTCATCTGTATCTCCTGTGATCACCCCATCCACTCCACCAAAATCCCCACCAAGCATTTTGAAGCAAAACTTTTAACACCATGTCTTTTTATCTGTAAATATTTTAATTTGTATCTCTAAAAAGGAAGTATTCTTTTAGACACAGTTACCATTATTACATCTGAAAGATAGCACCAGTTTCTTGAGATCTTCAAGTATTCATTTGCTGTTCATAATTCCTTAATTCTATCATAAGGGTTTTATTTTTAACTGTTGATTTGCTCAAAGAAGGACACAAACAAGTCTGCAAATTAAATTTGACTCGAGTCTTTGAAGTCTCATTGGACCTCCTCTCCCCTGCCCCTGTCTCCTAGCAATTTTTTTAACAGCTTTTTTAATTGTACCATAAAATTCACCCAATGTAAGTATATAGTTTTTTTTTTTTTTTTTTTAAGACTTATTTTTTAGGGCAGCCTGGCTGGCTCAGCAGTTTAGCGCTTACCTTTGGCTCAGGACATGATCCTGGAGACCCGGGATCAAGTCCCACATCCAGCTCCCTGTGTGGAGTCTGCTTCTCCCTCTGCCTCTGTCTCTGCCTCTCTCTTTCTCTCTCTGTATCTCTCATGAATAAATAAATAAAATCTTTTTTAAAAAAATAAACTTTTACTTATTTTAGGGAGAGAGAACAAGCCAGCACGGGGGAGTGGGGAGGGGCAGAGGGAGAGAGAAACTCAGGCAGAATCTGCTCACTGAGCACAGAGCCCGACATGGAGCTCCATCCCACGACCCTGAAATCACAACCTGAACTGAAACCAAGAGTTGAATGCTTAACCGACTGCACTACCCAGGCACCCCTACAGCTTAATGATTTTTAGTAAATTGTTTAGAGTTGAGACCTTCATCATGTATAATTCGGTATTAGGACACGTTCAACTCCTAAAAAGCTCCCTCTTACTCATTTATAGTCAGTTTCTGCTCCGGCTTTAGTCCCTGGCAACACAGGTTTGCTCCCTGTCCCTGTAGCTTTTCCTTTTCTAGAAATTTCCTGTACTAGAGTCACACTTTTCATGTCTTTAGTGTTTTAATGTTTGCCTTCTATTATTTGGTGTCATGTTTTTGAGGTTTATCCATGGTATAAGGATCTATCAGTAGTTCTTTCTTTTTATAGCTGACTAATGTTCTTTTATAAGGATAAACAATATTTTGTTCCTCTTCATTTAGATCATTTCTACCTTTTGGCTATTATGAATCATGCTGCAATGAACATTCATGTTACAAGTCTTTGCATGGACATGTGTTGTCATTTCTCTTGGGTTGATACCTAGGAGTGTAATTGCTGGGTGGTATGGTAAATTTGTTTAAAGAAATTGCCAAGTTGTTTTCCAAATTGGCTGCATCATATTACATCCATATCATCAGTAGAAGGGGGTTCCCATTTCTTCACTTCTTTACCAACACCTGGTATTATTATTGTAACTCTCTTTGATCTAGTGGGTATGTATTGGTACCTCATTCTATTTCATTTGCACTTCCTAATGACTAATGACGTTGAGCATCTTCTCTTGTTTCACTAGCCAGTTACATACCTCCTTTTTTTTTTTTTTTTTTTTTTTTTTATGATAGTCACACAGAGAGAAAGAGAGAGAGGCAGAGACATAGGCAGAGAGAGAAGCAGGCTCCATGCACCGGGAGCCCGACGTGGGATGCGATCCCGGGTCTCCAGGATCGCGCCCTGGGCCAAAGGCAGGCGCTAAACCGCTGCACCACCCAGGGATCCTTACATACCTCCTTTGATGAGATATCTTAAACTTTTTTTTGCCATTTTTTAACTGGGTATGGATAATATATCTTTTCATTAAATTGGGGTTCCCCCCTTATTTTCCAGCTGCTCTGACACCCAAACTCAGTACTATCTCTTCAAGCCATGAAAATGCAGCTTTCTGCTTGATTTCTAGCCACTCCATGTCACAGGGACTGGCAGGTGCCTGCAGGCAGCATGCTGTCATTTGGCTCTCAGGGTCATTTTCCTTCTTCTTGTCTGATATTGGTTGCTCTCTGGTGCCTTCATGTAACTGGTTTTTTATGTTTTGTCCAGAGTTTATAATTGTTACCTGTATCTGAAACAGTTAGTTCAAAAAAGCCACTCCGTCATTATTGTGTTATTCCATTTAAAAATAGCTTCTTTTGGGATCCCTGGGTGGCGCAGCGGTTTGGCGCCTGCCTTTGGCCCAGGGCGTGATCCTGGAGACCCGGGATCGAATCCCACATCGGGCTCCCGGTGCATGGAGCCTGCTTCTCTCTCTGCCTGTGTCTCTGCCTCTCTCTCTCTCTCTGTGTGACTGTCATAAAAAAAAAAAAAAAAAATAGCTTCTTTCTCTACTCTCCTACCACAGTTATGAATTTAACCTTGCCATTCAACTTTAGATATCACATGTACTTTATAATTACTTTCTGATTTGTAAGCTCTTTTTAGGCTTACAGTAACTACAAATTAATACACTAAATGTTTGAAATGGTGTGGAAAAACAACTAGCCTTTCATCATGATAAAATTTGTATTGTGTTGGTGGGCAAATAACCAACAATACATTATAGCCACGAAGAAGTTATTGGTTGCCTTTTCATCACTCAGCTACTTAAAATACACTCAAAACATTCACCAGAATGCAGTAGATGACCAGTATTTCCTAGAGTTAAAAATGAACAACTGATAAGCATTTATAAATGCTTAGTTGCATTAATGGTTCTCAAGCTCTTTGGTTTAGGACTTCTCTACATTCATACAAATAATTGAGGACTTCAAAGAGCTTTTGATATCTATTGGAATTTACTGTATTAGAAATTAAAACTAAGAAATATAAAGTATTTGTTTCAAATAGTAATAAACTCAGTACCTATTAGTATAAATAGCATCTTTATGAAATGTAAATGTATTTTCCAAAACAAAAAGGAATTCCGTGAGAAGAGTGGAATTGTTTTACATTTATACAAATTTCTTTAATATGTCTTAATAGAAGATAGCCACATTTCCATACTTGCTTCACATGTTCCGTCAGCTGTCCCTGTTGGTAGCATTGCCTATCATGTAATCTCTGAAATACTCTACTGGATGCTATATGAGAATGAAAGAGAAAAAGCCAGATAATATCTTAGTGGTGCCATGAAATTACTTTTAACCTTTTCAATTGCCTGAAAAATCTCAGGCATCCCAGGGCACACTTTAGGAACTGCAAGTTCTCCAGAAAGAGACTCAAGTAGTATTTGTCTCAGGGGCAGAGGAATTTGGTAGCCGAAGACAGAGGAGAGAAGGGAAGGTTATTTTCAAATATCTTTTGCGTTTGGTCTTGTACTTATTTTGCATTTTTAAAGGTGAAATTATTAAATAATGCTTATATGTTCCTTTTGGTAGGAAGGTGCTTGAAGTAGTAGATTTTTAAAATGACCTTTTACATACATGTAGTCAGAGGGAAGAAGAGCCTCAGGAGATAACCTCTCCTGTCTGCTTGGTTCCAGCTGTCATCCTCTCTCAGAGCCCCTCTTTGTTTTTCTGTGGCACTCAGCTCCACATTTAATTCCAGGGATTGTCATGTATATCTTTTTTTTTTTTTTAAGATTTTATTTATTTATTTATGAGAGGCACAAAGAGAGAGAGAGAGAGGCAGAGACACAAGCAGAGGGAGAAGCAGGCTCCATGCAGGGAGCCCAATATGGGACTCAATCTTGGGTCTCCAGGATCACACCCTAGGCTGAAGGCGGCAGTAAACCACTGAGCCACCCAGGCTGCCCTATATCTTATTTTTTTACCTCTCCTCTCCCCCACTGGACTATTAGCTCCCTGAGGGCATGGAGCAAGGCCATTTGTACACTATTCTCAGTCTAGTACTCGATTCATAGTAGTATGTCAGGACCGAGTTACTAAATGAACAAGTGAGGATCTTTGGGTGCTCACGCCAGTTTCCCATTTGTCAGCACTGAGCAGTTCTAGGCAGTAGCCAGAAGATAGCTAAGGTGCCTAAATACCATTTTTGCGTGGGGGAACAGCTTTCTGCGTCTGTTGCAGTTCCCTAGTCACACGAGATGAGCAATAAGTCTTTATAAGCAGTTTAGAAGGTGAAGCATGTGTCAGAAGAGGGGGCCACAGAATGGTTCTTTGGTGTTCAGACTTTTGTACATGACATCATCTTGCTGTTTAAAGATTTCCTTCTCATTCTTTTGTTATATCTTTCTCTAAATAAAATAAATTTTTTTTTAATTTTTTAAAATTTATTTATGATAGTCACAGAGAGAGAGAGGCAGAGATACAAGGCAGAGGGAGAAGCAGGCTCCATGCACCGGAAGCCCGACATGGGATTCGATCCCGGGTCTCCAGGATCACTCCCTGGGCCAAAGGCAGGCGCCAAACTGCTGCGCCACCCAGGGATCCCCTAAAATAAATTTTAAAAGAAAAAAAGACCCCATTTGGATTTGTCCCAAACCTGACTCTAGTGCCAGGGTAAAGAGTATTATACCAAAACATTTTGTGCCTGGGGCATTTGGGTGGCTCAGTTGATTAAGTGACCAGCTCTTGATCTCAGCTCAGGTCTTGATCTCAGGGTTGTGAGTTCATGCCCAACATTAGGCTGTACGCTGGGTGTGGAGCCTACTTAAAAAACAACAACCAAAACATTTTAGACTTGGATGAAGTTGGCCAAATGTGTCATCTGTTTCCTTGTGGTGGTTTGTTCACTCAGTTTCTCAGCTCATCCACCACCAGGGCAGTTAGAGGCAAACACCTGGATTTCGGAGCCAGTGGTTTGCTTGTAGGGGTCCAAGACTCTCCATTGCCACAAGATCTCCCCCTGTCACAGCAGCAGACCTCCGCTATAGCTCTTACTTACAGTTGTTGAGATCCACTCGGAGGCCCCTGCCCTTGCCTATGGCTCCATGTAATACCATGTGTTTTCTCTTTAAAACAATCCATGGATAGGGACGCATGGGTGGCTCAGTGGTTGAGCATCTATCTGCCTTTGGCTCAGGGCATGATCCTGGGGTCCTGGGATCGAGTCCCACATTGGACTCCTCGCAGGGAGCCTAGCCTGCTTCTCCCTCTGCCTATGTCTCTGCCTCTCTGTGTCTCTCATGAATAAATAAGTAAAATCTTAAAAAAAAATAATAATCCATACAGGGGCACCTGGGTGAGGTTCAGTTGTTGAGCGTCTGCCTTCAGCTCAGGATGTGATGTTGGGGTCCTGGGATCTAGTCCTACATCTGGCTCTCTGAGGGGAGCCTGTTTCTCTCTCTGACTACATCTCTACCTCTCTCTGTATCTCTCATGACTAAATAAAAAAAATAATAATAAAATAAAATAAATAAAACAATCCATGGAGCAGAAGGTTTGCGTTCATTAGTAGGGCCCACAGTGAACTACAGTTTCATAGTGAAGCAATTCTTTTCCTTCTTGAGTAGCAATGAAGAGCAGAGAGTACTCTTGTGGAAGGTGCTTGAGCTCACAACTTGTGTTGTATATTGAGATTAGCTTTATTATTGTGCTACATGGTTTTTTTATTTGCAGATTTATATACCAGAACGGTATTACAATAGTATAAAAAATAAGTTAAATGTTAATAAATGTTAATGTTAAACAAGTTAATACATTAAGGAATATAAAGTTAAAAAGTTGAGAGGGTCCAGGAGAATCCAGCAGGTAGGGTTGCCTTGTCTGGAAGGATGACAAGAGTTTGAGTTTGACTGTTTATCAGAGCAGTGTGCTCTATTTTAATTTCTACTTTGCTGGTCTTTCAACACAGTGTTGACCTCAGCACTCCTAAAGCTGCACCCTGGCCCCGTCTTAGACTACAGGAACAAACCATTGGTCTGTGTGGAGATACAGTTTCTGGTCTGAGGACATTTTTGCTTTGAAACCTTTAGGACAGATAAGTGGGGCAACAGGACAAGACAGTAGTGACCCAGAACTGTCCTGTGTGACTCTCATCACCTAATCTGTATAGGTCGTATGCTGTAGGAACATGCAAGTCTTTGATGCTAGTAAAAGTACCTCTGAGAGAGAAGAATTTCATTGAATACTTTGCATTTGAATCCCAAGCAGACTTCCTGCTGAGTCACAGAACCTGATTAGGGGCTTTGATCTCACCACCCTGAGATCATGACCTGAGCTGAAATCAAGAGTCAGGTGCCCAACCAACTAAGCCACCTAGGCCCCCCCTTATATACAACTTTTAAACATTTACCTATATCACATCTGTAGTTTGTTTAATATTTAATTTGTTTACTGAAAATTAATGTTTAAATATTAAACATTAATATGGCTTGTTCTTTTAAACACTTTAGCAGATAAAATATACAACTTATTACTGTTTGGTTTGTGGGTAAACTGGTGCTAATTTCCAATTATCTCGATTTTTTGCAGCTAATGGAAAAGTCGGATGGAGGGAATTTTAATCTGCTATAGAAAAGTTATTGTCATATTTGCTGTTTTTGTCTTTACTTTATGTTCTCTTTTGGCATTACTGAGATGGAGAAAGAGAGCTCCTGTTTTCTTGCCATATACAAAAACCCTTTTTAGACCCTCTGGACATCCCATTTGTGATGCTCAATTACTTTTACAAAATTAGTTTGTTTCAATTAACCATGGCTGTTTTCTTTTTTTGCTGTAGCTGTCTCTTGGCCTAAAAGCTTTTGTCTTTAAGCCAATCCCTTTGTTCTTTCCGCATGATTTGGGCAGATTTAAGTATTCTTGCTTTCTGGCAGTGCTAGAAGGTGCCAGAACAATCTTGATTTTTTTTTTTTTCCCGAAGACCTGGAATCACCTCTCATCCCAGGAATCCTGATTCCTTTTTAGTAGGGAATAATATTAGAAGTCAAATCTGGATTCAAGGGAGGTCATGAGTGTTGTTCACCAGCAAAAGTCCTTGAAAACTGTTGCCATTAAACTAATTTTAGTGACAGGTTTGTTCTAATAAAGTATCTTCTAATGAAGTATTGGATATAATTCTCATAATGAATACTTCATTAGAAGATACTTGCCTATGTACAAAGAATGTGTAACGTGCCTATAAGAGATATACACAAAATATATACCCTTACGTTCACAACCCAGTTTAAGAAAGAGTTTGTTACTCAACTTCAGAAGTTCCCTGTGAATCCTTTATATTGCATCCCCTTTCCATTCTGGAGAGGTGAATAACCATCATCTTAATTTTTGTTTTTGTTATTCTCTTATTTTTCTTTATAGTTTTTAATCACTTGTATTAGTGCCTCTAAACAATCATTATTAGTTTTCCTTTCTTTTTAAACTTGAAGTAAATGCTGTCATACGATATGTATTTTTCCCTTTTTTTTTTACTTAACATTATTTTGAGATCCATGTTGATGCACGGATCACTCATCTTCACTGCTATATTTTCCATTGTATGAATATGCCACAATTCTTACTTTTTTTTTTTACATTGTTTCCAGTTTTTTTGCTTTTGGAAAAAAACTCTTGTGAACATTCTCATACATGTTTCCTTGTGTACATGCATAAGGGCTTGCCCAGGTCACTGTCCTGGGAAATGTTTTTAACCATGAGCCTATATTAAGAAATCATTTTCATTGTGACCTCAGTGCACATGCACACACTAATTTACACACACTACTGAAACAAAAATTTTACTAGTATAGTAAGATAAACTGTAATACTTGTCTCTAGTGAGGTGAAAATATAACATTCTATTTTATTCTCTTTCATTAAAATAAAATACTGGTTGTGACATACTAAATTGATTAGTGATCCACTGGGTTACAAAAATCAGTTTGAAAAATTGCTCTAAGGGCAGCTCCGGTGGCCAGTGGTTTTGTGCTGCCTTCAGCCCAGGGCATGATCCTGGAGACCCAAGATTGAGTCCCATATTGGGCTCCCTGCATGGAGCCTGCTTCTCCCTCTGCTTGTGTCTCTGCCTCTCTCTCTCTCTCTCTCTCTCTCTCTCTCTCTCTCTTTGTGCCTCTCATAAATAAATAAATAAAATCTTAAAGAAAGAAAGAAAGAAAGAAAGAAAGAAAGAAAGAAAGAAAGAAAGAAAAATTGCTCTGAGAATGAATTTGCTGGGAACAAAATATGTTTAAATGTGAACCTAAGAAAATTATGGTGATTTGGGGGCACCTGGCTGGCTCAGCTGGTAGAGCATGCGACTCTTGATCTCTGAGTTGTAGATTTGAGCCCTATGATGGATGAAGAGATTGCTTAAAAATAAAATCTTTAAAAAAAGAAAAAGAGGGATCCCTGGGTGGCGCAGCGGTTTGGCGCCTGCCTTTGGCCCGGGGCGCGATCCTGGAGACCCGGGATCGAATCCCACATCGGGCTCCCGGTGCGTGGAGCCTGCTTCTCCCTCTGCCTGTGTCTCTGCCTCTCTCTCTCTCTCTCTCTCTGTGACTATCATAATTAAATTAAAAAAAAAATTTTTTTAAAAAAAAGAAAAGAAAAAGATTGTGGCGATTTGTTTTTCAAAGTAGTTAATCAGTTTAGCAGTAAGTGAGAGTTCCTGTTGCTCTGGTCCTTGGCGCACTCAGTGTTGCCAGTCTCTTGGGTGTGAAATAGTATGTCCTGTAATTTTAATTTGCATATCCCGATTCCATATTCCTAACTAGATTATCTTGTGGAGAGATAGTGATTTAATCTGCAGTTAGATTGTGCTTTGATGTTCATCTAAATATAAAGTAGGTCTTAACTTTTCTTAGATCATGGTTCTTGACCATTCAGGACCTTCAGCAAACAGATAGCTGGTGAGAAGTTCCCAGGGATTCTCAAAAAGAGAGATGGTTAATTCTCTTACAAAAGTCATTTACTTTGCTGGGTTGAGATTTCTCTCCTCCTCCATGCCCACCTCTCCTGTTGGACCCCAGCATCCTGAAACCTTCTGCAAAGGTTTAAAATGGCCTACAGCTTTGCATTGGTGGCAGAATTGAGTTGGAATCCATTATAGGGCCCCAACACGTAGAACATTGTGTATATAGACAGTGTGTGCTAAAGAAGAGTGACAGAGATTATAAATTCCACATGGACCAAAAGAATTGAAGAGAGAAGCAACTAATAAATGAAAGATCCTAAGAATATCCAGAAGAGAGTGGGAGGATGCATGTTTTCCCTAGGTATAAGATAATCAAACCAATTTCATTCAAATCGTAATAGACAAGATCATCCAGTAGCCTTGAGGCCCTGCCTTGGTGACACCTTGGTAACTGATAAGAATTACATGGACCCCACTTAGACACAACCATATTTGTTCACATTATTGGTGGAATGAGTAGGTGGGTATAACTAACTCTACATGTGTAAATTGATCTTAAAAGAAAAATGGTTTATGCTTTCTTTACCATAGAAATTTTTTCAGCTCTGTTTCCCCTCAGGCTTCTCTTATTTATCTAATGCCAGGATTTAGAATTTATCCCACTACTTTGGCTCCAAGGAACTTTATCCCCCACCCAGCTGTCTGACTCAACATCCAGTCAGGGGTTGAGGCTGATTTAGATCCATTATTCTCTTTGGAGACTCCTCTAGTTCTTCTCTGCCTTCCAACTTTCCAAAGTCCCCAAGAAATAAAGTTGTATTGTAGAATAAGGACCTGTGTGTTTAGTTTCTCAAACAGTGTCCTTCTAGAAGCTATCTTTTATCTGATGTGTGGTAAGAAGTATGTATGGGTAAGTCACAAAACAGGTATTCCAAGCTCTGTTGTGAGATGAACATTTGAAAAGATAGAAAGTATACAAGCCTTAGCCAAGTAGAAACTACTCGTCTCTCAGGAGATTGTTTTCAGTTTTCTTTGGAGAGTAGCCATTAACAATGCAAATGTGAGGTTTGGTTTGATATTGATAGCACAATAAACAAAACATTGAAAACTTTATATGGTACTTACGAAACACTGGCACTCAGAGAAACTGACTTTGGTCAAGTAGACAGCAAAGCACATCCCTTTTGGGCCAGAGGTTGTTATCCCTCTGTTCTGAATTTAAACCAGTTGTATTGTTTTTGTTTCTCTTTTTTAAGTAGGCTCCATGCCCAACGTGATGCTTGAACTCAGGACCCTGAGATCAAGAGTTGGCATGCTCCACTGACTAAGCCAGCCAGGTGCCCCAAAACCAATTATTTTTACTGGTCCTGACTATGTCTCCAGATTTGCTTTGGGCTCTTATCCCTGGAGAAGGAGATAGGAAAATCTGACAGAAAGTGACCACCTCCATTAGTGCTAGGAAGAGGTGGTGATGGTCCGTGAAACTGCATACAGGCCACAGAAGCATGAAGTCTCAGGATAGATTGCCTTAATGTTTTTCCAAACCCAGGGCATGAGATTTTGGTAGTTTTGTTGTTATTTTGTCTCCTTCTCTCTCTCTCTCTCTCTCTCTCTATTTAAGAATAAGAATAAGTGTACACACTAACAATCAGAACTTGATCCACTTCACTGCATATCAGCTTTGCAGAGCTTTGCTAGTTTGGGGCCAGTGGTATGAGTTATTCTCTTAATAAGAATCTGACCTTTCTTCCCCAGTTGCAGAAAAGAAGCTTGTGTGCACATGACCCAACTATTCTCAGACTTTTTGCAACTCTTAAAATTATTGAGTGGGTTATAACTGTCGTTTGTAGTATAATAAATTAAAACTAAGAACTTTTTTTTTTTAGGTAACAAAGATATGATTATTGCAGGGTAGAATCTAGAAAATAAACAAAATCTTAACTTACCTGCAATAAGAAAAGAGTCATAACAGATGAGGTAGCGTCTAAAATTGAGAGCAGTTTGGAATATTTATTGATTCATTTTGAAATCATAATAAACCTATTACATGTTAATATAAGTTAGTGAGGAGAGTAGTACAGCAGTCCCCTATATCTGTGGGGGTCCAAGATACCCAGTAGATACCTGAAAGCCCAAAACCCTCTACTTACCATGTTTTTTCCTTTACATAACATAGCTACGATAAAATTGAGTTTATAAATTAGGCACAGTAAGAGATTAAGAACAATAACTAGTAATAGAACAATTACAACAATACACTGTAATAAAAGTTATATGAATGTGGTTTCTCTGCCAGACTATCTTATTATATTGTTCCTCCCTTCTTCTTGTGATGATATGAGATGATAAAATGCCTATGTGATGAGAAGAAGTGAGCAGAATGATGTAGGTGTTGTGATGTGTCAGGTTGCTATTGACCTCGCTTTGGGGCAGGAGGAGGGTGATCTGTTGCTAGACTCTGATTGGCTGTGGGTAACTAAAACCACAGAAATCAAAACTAGTTGAAAGGGGCTGCCATATTGTGGTTTTTTATATTTTCAGGGTCAAGCTTAAGAGAAAACAGCTGGATCTCAGATCTGCTTCTCTATTCAATCTGTTTTGATATGTTATTTTGGTTGAATTGTGTGAAAAAAAATCTAGCCTCACCCAGGTATGTAGTTGCAGAAGGAGTATTCTGATAGTTGTTTAGATAATTTTGGACATCACTCTGTGATACTACACCAAAATATGAATGGTGGTAGTTTTAAGATGTATTTATTTGAGGGATGCCTGGGTGGCTCAGTGGTTGAGCGCATCTACATTTGGCTTGGGGCGTGATCCCCAAGTCAGGATCTAGTCCCGCATCAGCTCCTTGCAGGGAGCCTGCTTCTCCCTCTGTCTGTGTCTCTGCCTCTCTCTGTGTGTCTTTCATGAATAAAAAAATAAAATCTTAAAAAAAAAAAAAAGATGTATTTATTTGAGAGAGAGTGCATGCATGTGGGGGTGGGGTAGGGGCAGAGGGAGAGGGAGAGAGAATCTCAGGCCTACTCTGCATGAGTATGGAGCCCAGAGCAGGGTTTGATTTCACAACCTTAAGATCACAACCTGAGCCAAAACCAAGAGTTGTACGCTTAATCAACTGTGCCACCTAGGTGTCCCTAATGGTGGTAGTTTCTTAAAGCTTGATGGCAAAATAGGATCTGAGACCACATCAATAAACTATTTGTACTATTATATCAAAATCTTTGGTTTCTCTTGTACTTTGAATGAACTTTTTAAATCAATCTGCATGATTTATAACACCATGCATTAGTCACTTAGAAAATACTAGTGTACTGAGTTATATAGATATAATGTTGGTTAATTTCATTAACAAGCTACATTCATTAATATTCTGCCAATCTGGGAAGCCCAAGTGGCTCAGCAGCTTAGCGCCTGCCTTCAGCTCAGGGTGTGATCCTGGGGGCCTGGGATCAAGTCCCACATCGGGCTCCCTGCATGGAGCCTGCTTTTCTCTCTCTCTCTCTCTCTCTCTCTCTCTGTCTCTCATGAATAAATAAATAAAACCTTAAAAATAATAAGAAAATAAAGTTATTTTAGGGGTGCCTGGCTTGCCTAGTTGGTAGAACATGTGACTCTTGATCTCAGGGTCATGAAATTCAAGCCCCACATTAGGCATAAAGCTTACTTTGAAAAAAAGTTATTTTAGGGGATCCCTGGGTGGCGCAGCGGTTTGGCGCCTGCCTTTGGCCCAGGGCGTGATCCGGGAGACCCGAGATCGAATCCCACGTCAGGCTCCCGGTGCATGGAGCCTGCTTCTCCCTCTGCCTGTGTCTCTGCCTCTCTCTCTCTCTCTCTCTGTGACTATCATAAATAAATAAATAAATAAATAAGTTATTTTAGAATAATTTTTTAATTGAATAATCTGAGTAGATTGTTATTTCAGAAAAGTTGCTAAAATGATGTAGAGTTCCAATGTACTTTTCACTCATCTTCTCCTAATGTTAACATCTTACACAACCAAGGAACATTTAGTAAAATTAAGAGATTAATAGTGAGACAGAACTGTTAACCAAACTCTAGACTTTATTCCAGTTTTCCCACAAATGACCTTTTTTTGCTGTTCCAGGATCCAATCCAGAATACCCCATCGCGTTTAGGCAGCTAATTTTTAAGCTGCACTTTCTCCTTTTGCCCTACCATATTTAAGAACATAAATAAATTTTAGATTTATAGAAGAGTTGCAAAGATAAAACAGAGTGCCTTGTACCCTTCATCTAGCTTCCCTTGATGTGAATGTCTTGCCTAACCACAATGCATTTGTCTGAACTAATAGACCTCTGAGGCTACCATGCTTTTATATCCTCATGAGGACACCTCTCCTGGAGATATGTCATAGATTTTTCAGCATCTCTGTATCTGTGAGCCTTGCAGGCAGGCAGACCAGGACTTTGCATCTCATCTGGCCATGTCCTCCTGTGGGACCTCCCTGAGCCTCAGCTGCCTCCTCTACAAATGGGCAAATGCAGTTTTGGTGGCAGGAAGAAACTGCTACTTTCTTCTTAAGTGAAACTATCTTCTTTCCCACCTTCCCCCCCATCTCTCCCTTCTTCCTTTGACTGTGTGGCAGTAAGAATACTTTTGGCAAAGTGTTGTCCTAGGCATACAGAGAAGAAAGAAAAAAGTCTCTGTCCTCAAAGGACTCAAATCCTAATGGGAAAGGGAAGTATCTCTACAGCTAACTTTGAAACAAGTTATTCTTAATTGTTGATCTGAAGCAGTCATCTCTAGCCCACATAATCATTCGGGGGACACCTGGGTGGCTCAGTGGTTGAGCATCTGCCTTTGGCTCAGGTTGTGATCCCGGGGTCCTGGGATCGAATTCCACATATGGCTCCCCACAGGGAATCTGCTGTTCCCTCTATCTGTGTCTCTGCCTCTCTCTGTGTCTCTCATGAATAAATAAATAAAATCTTAAAAAAAAAAAAATCATTCGGAGGCACCTGGGTGGCTTAGTCGGTTAGGCAGCTCTTAATCTTGGCTGAGGTCATGATCTCAGGGTCCTGGGATTGAGCCCCATGTTGGGCTCCACTGGGCTCTGTGCTTAGTGGGGAGTCTGCTTGAGGACTCTTTCCCTCTCCCTTTGCCCCTCCCCACAACGGCAATGGGCTTGTACATGCATACTCTTTCTTGCAAATAGTTTTGTTTTTTGTTTGTTTGTTTGTTTGTTTGTTTGTTTTTTAAGAATCCTGGGGCACTTAGGTGGCTCAGTTGGTTAAGCATTTGCCATTGGTTCAAGTCATGATCCCAGGGTCATAGGATGGAGCCCCCATTGGGCTCACTGCTCAAGGGGACTCTGCTTCTCCCTCTCCTTTGCCTCTCCCCCTGCTTGTGCTCTCTCGCATCCTCTCAAATAAATTAAGAATCTTTTGGCTAGGGGTGCCTGCATGGCCTCAGTCAATAGGGCGTGCAACTCTTAATCTCAGGGTTCAAGAGTTCAAGCCCCATTTTGGACATAAAGCTAATTAAAAAATAATAATAATAGCACATAAAAAAAGAAGAATCATTGGCTTGTGTACATCCCTATAAGCTCTTTCCTTACATATCACCACAGTTCACTGTAGTATGTGGCTTACACATACTACTTCTCCCATAGACGTGGATCTGGAAGGCATATAGTCCAGTATTTCTTTATGGGCCAGAATCTTCTTTCTCCCAACTCTGCTGGATATTCTGCTACCCTTCAGGTAGTGGTAGCAATAATGGCTTGGCACTCGTTCCTTCAACAAGCCTCAGGAGAGCATTATAGTATAGTTATTTAATATTATAGATAAACAGGTTTAGATAGGCTTGTTAATTTGCTCAAAGTAGTAAGAGGCAGAATCCAGATTCACACGCAGGTTTGTCTGATGACAAAGCTCAAAATCCTTTCACTATCTTATGCTGCTTTTTCTCCCTCCCTCCCTCCCTTCCTTCCTTCCTTCCTTCCTTCCTTCCTTCCTTCCTTCCTTTATAGGAAGAGAGAGATGGAAGGAGGGAGAGCGAGCAAGGGTGGGGGCCAGAGAGAGAGAATCCTAAGCAAGGGCCCAGCACGCAGCCTGACACAGGACTCGATCTCAGGATCCTGCGCTGAAATCAAGAATCAGATGCTTAACTGACTGAGCCACCCAGGTGCCCCTTACGATGCTTTTCCAAGGAAAGGAAAGCCAGGAAGCAAATACATGGTTGCTAGATATTTGCCATTCCTGTTATAAGTGATAATTTTCCCTTGGACGTTTACCCTGTCAGTTTTCTAAAAGAATGGCTTTCGTGTTGTCTGGACTTTAAATATTCCTTGAGAAACAGGAATTACATAAAGGTTGTGATTCACATTTAACTTTTTTTATATTTAGTATCTCCCAGTGAAAACCACTTAGTTCATTAAAGCAAACAAGCTTATTTTTCTGTTCATTTTGTGTTACCTTAAAAAATCTTTTATAGGGATCCCTGGGTGGCGCAGCGGTTTGGCGCCTGCCTTTGGCCCAGGGCACAATCCTGGAGACCCGGGATCGAGTCCCATGTTGGGCTCCCGGTGCATGGAGCCTGCTTCTCCCTCTGCCTGTGTCTCTGCCTCTCTCTCTCTCTCTCTCTCTCTCTCTCTCTGTGACTATCATAAATAAAAAAAATTTAAAAATTTAAAAAAAAAGTATTTTATAATATTGGTATCAGGTGAACAACTATTTTGTTGGAGACATGATTGTATACTTAAGATTCTTAGAATGGATGTTTATGGTAGTTTCTGTGGAAATTCTTCTTTTAAACATAAAAAGTAAAAAAATAATAAACACAAAAAAGTAATTACAGCAGAAAGTGTTAATTATTCCACTTTAATTATGAATAGTCTCTTTTGTTCCCAGAGAGAGACAGAGACCAGAGATTCAGTAGAATGATTTAAAACTTTAAAATTGGAAAAAAAGGGGTTTAGTAATATTGATAAATAATTTTTTTAGTGTTATTTCTCTAATATCATGGTCCATTTATTTTTTCTTTTTTTACCCACCTTCAATAATTAAGCATTAGTGTCCAGTTTTATTTTCATCTATATTAATACTCAACCCTACCATATTGAGGCAAATCCCATAATATAATTTTACTTATAAATATTTTAATATATATTTCTTTTTTTTTTTTTAATTTAATTATGATAGTCACAGAGAGAGAGAGAGAGGCAGAGACATAGGCAGAAGGAGAAGCAGGCTCCATGCACCGGGAGCCTGATGTGGGATTCGATCCTGGGTCTCCAGGATCGCGCCCTGGGCCAAAGGCAGGCGCCAAACCACTGCGCCACCCAGGGATCCCTTAATATATATTTCTAAAAGAAAAATATTTACCTATAAATATTTTCTTTTTTCTTTTTTTAAACATAACCACAGTTACCATATCACACCTGAAAAATAATTGTTTTCTTAATATTGCCAAATATCCAGTCATTGTTTTAATTATCTGATTTGTCTCATGTTTGGTTATTTTTCTATAGTGTATTTGAATCAGGATTCAACAAGGCTTAGGCTTGGCAGTTGGTTGATATATCTTAGTTCCCTTTTAATCTTAAATTTTCCATTCCATCTCTTACTTGAAACGTATTTGATAAAGAAACTAAGTTGTTTGTCCTGGGGATTTTCCCACATCCTAGATTTTGCTGGTTATATCCCCATAGTAGAATTTAACGTGGTCCTTTGACCTGTTTCCTGTAAGTTGGTAGGTATATCTAAAGATATGATGAGGTTCCGATTATATATATAATTTTTATTTTCAAATCTATCAGAGTGCTATGTAGGAATCATAATATCTAGGGTTTTTTTTTATGATATTAGTAGCTATTGATCCTAGATCCATTTGTGGTTGCAAAGTGGTGACTATCTTAGTTTCTTCAAGTTGATGTAACAGATTACTAGAGACTAGGCAGTTTATAAACAACAGAAATTTATTTTTATTTTTTTTATTTTATTTTTTTTAATTTTATTTATTTATGATAGGCACACAGTGAGAGAGAGAGAAGCAGAGACATAGGCAGAGGGAGAAGCAGGCTCCATGCACCGGGAGCCCGACGTGGGATTCGATCCCGGGTCTCCAGGATCGCGCCCCGGGCCAAAGGCAGGCGCCAAACCGCTGCGCCACCCAGGGATCCCACAACAGAAATTTATTTCTCAGTTCTGGAGGCTAGAAAGCCCAACCATGATCAAGATGGGTGTCTGGTGAGAGCCTGCTTCCTGGTTCTTTGCCTTTGATTGTCCTTAGGTGGCAGAAGGGGTGAGGGAGTTTTCTAGGGTTTCTTTTTTAAGCATATTAGTTGCATTTATGAGGATATCACCCAAAGACCCCACTTCCAAATATGATCACATTGTGATTAGATTATAGCGTGAATTTTGGGGAGATACTGAACATTCGATCTGTAGCTTTGACAATCTAATTCTTTTTTTTTTTTTTTTTTTTTTTTATTTATTCATGAGAGACACACAGAGAGAGGCAGACATAGGCAGAGGGAGAAGCAAATTCCCTGCAGGGAGCCCAGTGCAGGACTCAGTCCTAGGATCCCAGCATCCCGGATCACCACCTGATCCAGATGCCCTGACAATCTAAATCTGTCATTCCTTCTTCATTTATTAGCTGTTATACTTCCCTAAGTACAAACCTCTGTTTGGTTCCCAATTTATATAGGAAGGACAGAATAAGTGCTTTATTCTTTCTTTTTATTTACCTATTTTCAAAATGAGTTGGTTCACTAACATGTTTCAGTAGTAGCCAATTAGTATTTCTTATTATGAACTCATGAAGTTAAACATTTGATGCTGTCTCAGTCCCTTGCTGTCCTTATTATTGATTGTCAAATTGTTTCATTTGGTCAATAAGTACTTGTTCAAGTAAGTTTATAAGTCCTTTTGATAGTGACCCTCACTTCCAAATTATCTGGTATGACAAAATATCCCAGGACTATTTTATACATTTCTTACCCCAGACCTGATATCCACTATCTAATATAGGAGTCCTGGGGCCTTTTAGTGGGAAACACTATTTCAACACAACTAGGGATAAGGAGTTGCTACTGAGTAGGTCATTCTCACAAGGACTTTTCAGTACACAGAGCAAAGAACTTTGTTTTGTTTTTATTTCCTTACTCTCAACACAATACTGCTACTTCAAATCATATTTAAGACTCTTCTTTTTAGCGCCACCTGCAGCCCAGCGCGTGATCTTGGAGACCCTGGATCGAGTCCCACGTCGGGCTCTCTGCATGGTGCCTGCTTCTCCCTCTGCCTGTGTCTCTGCCCCTCTCTCTCTCTCTCTCTCTCTCTCTCTCTCTCTCTCTCTCTGCGTCTCTATGAATAAATAAATAAAATCTTTAAAAAAAAAAAAAAGACTCTTCTTTGGGGCAGCCTGGGCGGCTTAGCGGTTTACTGCCACCTTCAGTCCAGGGTGTGATCCTGGAGACCCGGGATCAAGTCCCACATCAGGCTCTGTGCGTGGAACCTGTTTCTGCCTGTGTCTGTCTGTCTGTCTCTCTCTGTGTCTCTTATTAATTAAAAAATTTTAAAAAGGACTCTTTTTGTTCCAGTATGATTAACATATAGTGTTATATTAGTTTCAAACGTACGGTATAGTGATTCAACAGTTCTGGAAAACAGTATGATGGTTCCTCTTGAGTTATTTTACGTCTGAGGCTTCTACATTCCTAAACTGAGATCAAACACAAGGAATGATAGAATATCACATAAATGCCCATTTACTTCATTTCACAATATACAATAAAAACTTCAGTGACAGTACCAACAGTACCATCATGAAGTGTGATTAGTACAAATGGATTAAGTTGGGTTTTGTTTTTGCAGTTCTTTTTGTCCTGGGGTATTTTTCACTAGAAATGCAGAATCAGGGGATCCCTGGGTGGCGCAGCGGTTTGGCGCCTGCCTTTGGCCCAGGGCGCGATCCTGGAGACCCGGGATCGAATTCCACATCAGGCTCCCGGTGCATGGAGCCTGCTTCTCCCTCTGCCTGTATCTCTGCCCCTCTCTCTCTCTCTCTCTCTCTCTCTCTGTGTGTGTGACTATCATAAAAAAAAAAAAAAAATTTTTTTTGAAAAAAAAAAATGCAGAATCAAATTCTAAAGTCCCTTGGAATAGTTTTTTGTTTGCTTCCAAGTTTCTCTTGGAATAGCTGGATACATATTAGATTAATTTGTTTTTTACTTTTTTAAGAGTAGGGAGAGCAGAGGGAGAAAGAATCCCAAGTGAACTCTACGTGCTCAGAACTCTACGCTGAGCACAGAGCCTACTCAGTACTCAGTCTCACAACCCTGAGATCATGACCTGAACCAAAACCAGGAGTAGGACACTTAACCAACTGAGCCACCCAGGCGCCCTCATGTTTTATTTTTTATTTTTAGGGGATTTCTTTTGTTTCTACTTAAATTTTATTTTGTATTTATATAAAATTTATAAAAACATTTTCAAATAAATTTAGCTTCTGTGTTTCCTTTATTCTCTCTCTCTCTCTCTCTCTCTCTCTTTTTTTTTTTTTTTTTTTTTTTATGATAGTCACAGAGAGAGAGAGAGAGAGAGGCAGAGACACAGGCAGAGGGAGAAGCAGGCTCCATGCACCAGGAGCCCAATGTGGGATTCGATCCTGGGTCTCCAGGATCGCGCCCTGGGCCAAAGGCAGGCGCCAAACCGCTGCGCCACCCAGGGATCCCTATTCTCTTTTTATACCATAAGTAATCTTTTTTTTTTTTTCATAAGTAATCTTTTTTTAATGGTTTATCGTTTCATTAAAAAAAAAATTACAATTATCTCCCCTGACTTAGATTAACAATAGTATGATATATACAGTTTTCTCTGCCTTGCTTTTTTGTACTTAATAATATATTCTGGAGATCACCTGAAAGTAATACTTAGAGTTTCCTCATTCTTTTTTTTTAAGATTATTTATTTATTCATGAGAGACATGGGGTGCGGGGGGCAGAGGGAGAAGCCGACTCCATGCAGGGAGCCTGACAGGGGACTGGATCCCTGGATCAGGCCCTGGGCCGAAGGCAATGCTAAACCACTGAGCCACCCGGGCTGCCCTCATTCATTTCTTTTAACATGCAAACTATTTCATTGATAAGTGTACCAGAGTTTATTCAGTTAGTTTTCTTTGATAAACATTTAAGTTGTTTCTGGTCTTTTGTTTATTATGAAGAGTCCTGAAATGAGTAATCTTTATGCCTATATGTTTTTGTGGTTTCTGGCCAGAATTTCAATGTGATTTAAAGCTATCCTTATTTAGGTTATGTCCAATTAAATGCCTGCAATAATTTTAAATAACATGTAATTAAAAAGAGATTGTAATAAATAATTATTCATTAGGGAAATGCAAATCAAACCACAGTGGGGTGCCTAGGTGGCTCAGTGGGTTAAGCACCCAACTCTTTTTTTTTTTTAAGATTTATTTATTTATTCATTCAGAGAGAGTGAAGAGAGAGGCAGAGACACAGGCAGAGGGAGAAGCAGGCTCCATGCAGGAAGCCCGACACGGGATCGACCCCAAGTCCCCAGGATCACACCCCCGGCTGCAGGCAAAGCTAAACCGCTGCACCACCGGGGCTGCCCAGCACCCCACTCTTGATCTCAGCTCAGGTCTTTATCTCAGTATCATGAGTTCAGACCCCACACTGGGCTCTGTGCTGAGGGTGGAGCCTACCTAAAAAAATAAAAAATAAGAAAACAAAAAGATGGAAATAGCAAGTGTTGATGAGGACATAGAAAAATCGAAACCCTCATACATTGCTGGTAGGGTGTAAAATAGTGTACCTGTATTCTTCTTAGAAAAGAATTTGGCAGTTCCTCAAATAGTTAAACACAGATTTACCATATGACTCAAAAATTCTACTCCTAGGTACATACCCAAGAAAAGTAAAGACAGATATCCACACAAAAACTTTTACACAAATGTTCATAACAACATTATTCATAGTAGTCAAAAACTAGAAACAACTCAATGTCTGTCAGCTGAAGAATAGATAAAATGTACATTTATTCTGAAGGGTTTTCCAATACAGACAGCCATTTCTTTGATTCTCCAGACATCAACTGGGGTTCAAGAATTCAGTTCTGATATTAACTACTTGGGAGTTAGCATATACCCACCAAGTCCCCAAGGACTTAGTCCCACAAGATGTTCCCCACTTAAGACCCTAGTCACAAGTTTTGGGCCATCCATACTTTTGGCCAGTTACCTGTAAATTAAAATCACAGCCCCTCCTAAGATTTTATAATCACCTAGAATGGCTCCCAGAACTCAGGAAGGCCTTTACTTAAATTTACCAGTTTATTATAAAGGATACAGCTTAGAAACAGCCAGATGGAGGATATGCTTAGGGCATGGTATTCAGGAGGGTGCAAACAGAGCTTCCAGGCTAATCTCCAGGTACACACCCTCCCAGTACCTGGATGTATTTACTAACCTAGAAGTTCATCACATCTCTCTCTTCAGCAACCATTCCCCTTTCCTGAGGTCAGTGGGTAATACTAAAAGTTTCAACACTGTAATTACTTGGTTTTTATGGTGACCAGCTCCGTCCTGAGGCTCTATCTAGGGGCTCTACTTTAAGTTGCCTCGTTAGCATAAACTCCCCGCGTTATCAGAAAGGGCCCTTAGAAGAACAAAAGACACTCCTATGCTCAGAAAAGTCTGAGGGTGGGGATCCCTGGGTGGCTCAGCGGTTTAGCGCCTGCCTTTGGCCCAGGGCACCATCCTGGAGTCCTGGGATTGAGTCCCGCGTTGGGCTTCCAGCATGGAGCCTGCTTCTCCCTCCTCCTGTGTCTCTGCCTCTCTCTCTCTCCCTCTCTCTCTCTCTCTCTCATGAATAAATAAATAAATCTTTAAAAAAAAAAAAAAGAAAAAGAAAGAAAAGTCTGAGGGTTTCCAGAGCTCTGTCCTAGGAACTAAGGACAAAGACCAAATATATTTCTTATTATACCACATCCATATACTAGAAGTAGAATTTACTCAGTTGTTTAAGGAAAAAAAAAAAGGGAATGAAGTACATTCAACACACTAGGAATAGAAGAGAACTTCCTCAAACTGATAAAGGTCAATTTGTGAAAAACCAACTCACAGCCAGCATCTGACTTAATCACAAAACACTGGATGCTTTCCCAAGATAGAAATAAGACAAGGGCGTCCCCTCATGCCTTTTTCTTCAGCACTGTGTTAGAGGCACAGCAACTACACAAGAAAATGAAATAAGAGGCATTCAGACTGGAGAGGGTGAAGTTAAACTATATTCACAGATGACATGATCTTACATTACATAGAGAAATGTCTAAGTAATCCTCCAAAAAACTATGTGAATTAATAAATGTGTTCAGCAAGGGAGGATACAAGATCATTTTGATGTGAAATGTTGGAGTCTGGCAGTGAATGGTCAAGAAAGAATTCTTGAGATATTTTTGTGCGGTAAAGGTTTTATTATAGCACGGGGACAGGACCTGTGGGCAGGAAGAACTGCACTGGGATTGTGAGGAGTGACTGATTATGTACTTTTAAGTTATGAGGGAATTAGGGAGAGTGTAAGTCTAAGGAATTTGGGACTTTAAGGAATTAAGGACGTTGAGGAGCTAGCTGCTGTTTAGATTGGTTCATGAGACCCTTCCAACAGATACCACTGGGCCATATGTTTAAAGGGTAATTTGCTAACATGTATCTTGGAAGGATTGAGGTAAAAGAAGTTTCCAAAAGGATTTTTAGATGTTAGAGACTTACAAGTATCCTGGAGGTTGGACCATCATCAAGCTAGGGTTGCCTTTCATGCCAGCAAAGTATTAACATTGAGGCAATTAAGGTCCTAGAGAAGAGGCACCTTGCCTGTCTCAAGTACTTGTCAGTGGGCTTCAAATTGTAAGGAGATTTAATTTTTTTCTACATTTCTTTTGCCTTTGTTCTCCATATCCATGATACAAAAATCAGTTATTGTTGATAAGCTGGTAATGAACAATCTAAAGATGAAATTAAGACATTTCTACTTTGAAAAGCGTTAAGAGGGGATCCCTGGGTGGCGCAGTGGTTTAGCACCTGCCTTTAGCCCAGGGCGCGATCCTGGAGACCCGGGATCGAATCCCACGTCAGGCTCCCGGTGCATGGAGCCTGCTTCTCCCTCTGCCTATGTCTCTACCTCTCTCTCTCTCTCTGTGTGTGTGTGACTATCATAAATAAATAAAAATTAAAAAAAATAAAAAAAAAAAAAAAGCGTTAAGAATGATATACTTGGGAATAAATTTAACAGAAGATCTTTAAGACTGTACACTGAAATCTCTAAAATACTGGAGAAGAAATGAGAAATCTAGATAAATGGAAAGACATCCATGTTCATGAGTTGGAAGACTTAATATGGTTTAAATGGCCAAAGTTGATGTAAGAGTCAATGCAGTACCTATCAGAATCCCAGCTGGCTTCTTTGTAGGAATTGGTAAACTGATTCTAAAATCATGGAGGGCCACCTGGCTGGCTCAGTTGGAAGAGCATGTGACTCTTAATCTCAGGGTTGGAGTTTTAGCCCCACGTTGGGTATAGAGTTACATATATATATACATATTTTAAAAATAAAATCATATGGAAACTTAAGGGATCCAGACTAGCCAAAACAGTCTTGGAAAAGAAGACCAAAGTTGGAGGATTTACATTTTCAGATTTCAGAATTTACTAAAAAGCTACAGTAATGAAGACAGTGTGGTACAGCTTAAGAAAACATATACAGAGCAGTGGAGTTGAACTGAGAATTCAGAGATACAGTAGTTTCCCCCCTTATTTGTGGTTTTGCTTTCCAGGGTTTCAGTTACCTGTGGTCACTCATGGTCCAGAAGTAGATAGTTGATCCTGATGGATGGTCAGAAGGTCAGTGGTAGCCTAGTGCTATGTCATGGTGCCTTTATCATTCACCTCACTTCCCCTGACCATGTAGGCATTTTGTCATCTCACATCATCACAAGAAGAGTAAATACCAGACAATAAAGTATTTTGAGAGAGAGACACCACACTCCTCTATAACTGTTATTAGCTATTGTTATCTCTTATTGTGCCTAATTTTATAAATTAAACTTTATTATAGGTATACATGTATAGGCAAAAATATAATATATATAGGGTTCTGTACTATTCTTGGTTTTGGGTATCCTCCATGGATAAGGTGGCGGGATTACTGTACACTCACATTTATGGTCAGTTAATTTTTTCTAAATTTTTTTTAAAGATCTTTTTTTTAAGATTTTTATTCATTCATGAGAGAGACAGAGAGCACGCAAGAGACAGAGACATAGGCAGAGGGAGAAGCAGGCTCCATGCAGGGAGCTCTACGTGAGACTCGGTCCGGGTCTCCAGGATCATACCCTGGGCTGAAGGCGGTGCTAAACCACTGAGCCACCCAGGCTGCCCAATTTTTTCTAAATTTTTAAAAAATATTTTATTTATTCATTTGAGAGAGAGAAAGAGACATAGGGTACAAGCAGTGAGAGAGGGAAAAGGAGAAGCAGACTCCCCACTGAGCTGGGAGCTCAGTGTGAATGGGGCTCAATCCCAGGACCTAGAGATCATGAAGTGAGCCAAAGGCAACCATTCTAAGCCATCTAGGCACCCCATAATTTTTTTTAAAGATTTATTTATTTATTTATCATAGACAGAGAGAGAGAGGCAGAGACACAGGAGGAGGGAGAAGCAGGCTCCATGCCAGGAGCCTGACGTGGGACTCGATCCCAGGACTCCAGGATCGCACCCTGGGCCAAAGGCAGGCACTAAACCGCTGAGCCACCCAGGGATCCCCCCATAATTTTTTTTTTAATGATGATTTTTTGAGAGAACATGAATGGGAGTGGGACAAAGGGAGAGGGAGAGAGAATCTCAAGCATACTCCTCACTGAGCATGAAGCCTGATAGGGGGCTCAATCTCACAAACCTGAGATCATAACGTGAGCCGAAACCAAGAATTGGACACTCGACTGAGCCACCCAGGTGCCCCTGTGATCAGTTAATCTTTGACCATGATGTCAAGACAATTAAATGGAGATGGTGTAATGTAGTCTTTTCAACAAACAGTTCTGGGATAAGTGGCTATCTTTTGTCCACACAGTGTTTATAGTAGCGTTATTCACAATAGCTGAAGGGTGGAAATAATCCAAATGTCTATCCTCTGGTGAATGGATAAATAAAATGTGGTATAAAATCCATATGATGCAATATTAGCCACAAAAAATGAGGTACTGATTTCATGCTACAACGTTGGTAAACCTTGGAAACCTTATACTAAGTGAAAGAAGCCAGAAGGCCATATATTTTAAATTCCACTTATGTGGAATATCCAGAATAAGCAAATCCATGTGGAGAAAATAGATTAATAGTTGTCAGGGCTGGAGAAGGTAAGGAATGGGGGCAGCTGGCTACTAATGGATACAGGGGTTTTTTTGGCAAGAGGAAAGCCAATGGAAACGTTCTGGAATTAGATGGTAGTGATGGTTACACAAATTTGTGACAATACTAATAACCACTGAAATGGGCAGTTTAAAATAGAGTGCATTTTTATGATGTGCATATATGTCTCTATCAAAAAAAAAGCTTGCAATAAATTACTATCTTATTTTGGTTTAAGGTAAACTGAAAAGAAGAAAACAACTTGCAGTTTACTGGGGTTTTTCAGTTTTTTATGTCAAATCATCATTTCTTTCCCATTCAGGACAAGACAATGACTGTCAATGCAGAAGTCAGGAAATTGTAGGCTTTGGGCTTAAAATTTATTTATTTTTCTTCATATTTTTAAATTTATTTTGAAATAATTTTGGATTTACTGAAGAGTTGTTAAGATAGTACAGAGAGTTCTCATAAGCCCTTCATCCAACTTGCTTTCATGTTAAAATATCTTTCATAAACCTGGTACATTTATCAAAGCTAAGAAATTAACATTGTTACAGTGCAACTAACTGCAGACTTTATATTTACATTTCACCAGTCTTCTAACTAACTTCCTTTTTGTGTTCAGGATCTAAACTAGGAATCTGCCTTGCAGTTAGTTGTCAGGTCTCCACAGTCTCCTCTAATTTGTGACAGTTTCTCAGTCTTGATTTTTCATGACTTAGCTACTTTTGATGAGTACTGGTCACGTGTTTCATAAACGTTCCTCCGTTTGAGTTTGCTTCATGATATCTCGTGATAGAACTGGTTTTGGATGTTTGTAAAGACTGCCAGAGGATCCCTGGGTGGCGCAGCGGTTTGGCGCCTGCCTTTGGCCCAGGGCGCGATCCTGGAGACCCGGGATCGAATCCCACATAGGGCTCCCGGTGCATGGAGCCTGCTTCTCCCTCTGCCTGTGTCTCTGCCTCTCTCTCTCTCTTTGACTATCATAAATAAATAAAAATTAAAAAAAAAAAAAAAGACTGCCAGAGAGGTGGCATGTTCTTCATATTGCAGCTGATACCGACATGATTAGTGATGGTAACCTTGATCATTTAAGGTGGAATCTGCCAGGTTTCTCCACCATAAAGTTACTGTTTTTCCCTTTAAATAGAAAACTTTTATTGCTGTTTTTCAGGGTACTTTAGATCAGTGTTTTTGTGATACGAATGAAGGAATACTGACTCAAGTTACTGAACTTGAGCTCCCAAAGTGTGTTGTGGCATCAACTACGTCCTGTTTTGTGAGAAGGATGGATGAGAACATCTGAATTTTCCCAAGGAAAGCGAAATCACTTTTCAGTGGTGGGGCCGGAAAGTCCTGGGGACTGACCAGATTTCCCAATCTGTATTAGGTAGCAAAATACTACCTCAAAGGAGAGGAATGGAGCACAGTTATTTCCAGAGTTTGGATGGCATACTAATCTTTTTTGCAAGTGGGTGTTGACTTTTTTTTTTTTTTTTTTTTTTTTTTTTTTTGAGTAGAAGTCTTTAGAGCTGTTTTGGAAAATCAAAGTATACCTGGTGTAGAATATCTAGAAACTCAGTAGTATATTCTTCTTTCTTTCACTCTACCTGCCCTTCTGGTATTATGTGTAGTAGAGCAATTATTCCCAAAGAACTTTGGCTAATTAACATTCTTGGTCCTTGGGCTATTTCATTTACATTTCACCAAGAGCTTTTATGTGGGAATCTAGGACATAATCTTCCCTCCTTTCTGTTCACGCTTAGACGAGTGAGCACGGTGTGTGTCTCACAGCGAGGGAGGCTGGTCTTCATGGACAATGTATTTGAACACTGAACACTTGTTTTAACCATCACTTCATGCTGTTCACACTACCATCCAGTTCTTTTATTTTCTCTTAATGGATGTGCAGATTTCTTTTTGGTTAGAGATCTGGAAGCTTCTAGACTTCATCTGAAGAGGACCTTGATTATTCCTAGTGCAGCCTGACTATAGTCACTACTACAAGACCAGGCCTTGTGGCAGCTAGTACTAATGTAGGACCAAATAACACATGTCGTAGATCAACATTTCTCAGGACACCTGAGTGGCTCAGTTGGTTAAGCCACCAACTGCTGATTTCAGGTCATGATCTCAGGATCATTTGATCCAGCCCCGCATCAGGCTCTGTGCTCTGTGCAGAGTGTGCTTGAGATTCTCTCTCTCTCCGCCCCCCCTACCCCTGTCTCTACTCACATGCCTCTCTAAATTAATTAATAATTTAAAGAATCTTTAAAGAAGAAAGGTCAACATATCTCAAGCTCTTAAGATTCACTCAGTTACATTCCTTATATTCCAGCTTCCAATTGGCCTCCCTCAAACAAGTCATGACAGGAAGACAAATGATGTTAAACTCCTGTTAACTACATTCTCTCACAGGTTCTGGGGACATTTTTCCTAAAAGGTATTGCTTCTGGGTTGTTCTTAAAGATTATTATTTTCATTCTAAGAATTTATTTTGAATAGTCTTCCATTCAACTTTCCTTCTTTTTTTTCTTCTCATGTGAACACACTTCTTTTTAATTTAATTTATTTTTTTAAGATTTTATTTATTTATTCATGACACACAGAGAGAGAGAGACTGGCAGAGACCAGGCAGAGGGAGAAGCAGGCACCATGCAGGGAGCCTGTTGTGGGACTCGATCCTGGATGTCCAGGATTACACCCCAGGCTGAAGGTGGCGCTAAACCGCTGGGCCACAGGGGCTGCCCTAATTTATTTATTTGAGAGAGAGAACATGAGCAGGGGCAAGGGAGGCAGATGGGGGGGCTTGATCCCAGGACCGTGGGATTTTGACCTGAGCCAAAGGCAGACGCTTAATGGGTTGAGCCACCCAGACACCCGTGAATACACTTCTATAAAAACATCTGAACGTGAGCTATTATAATAGGATTGTTTGATGATGAATTGTACCGTTGTTTTATGGATATTTTCGAATAGGCCTGCTTCTCATGATTTTGTTTTCTAAAGCAATTAAGCTGATTTATCTCCTGATTCCTTTGTTTTCTTACTGAGGTGAAATTCACGAAACATAAAATTTAAATTTTATGTATAATTATGTATAATAATTAATTATGTATAATTTTATGTATAATTTAAAGTATACGGTTTAATGATACTTAGTACATTCATATTGTTGTGCAATCATCACCCTGATTGCTTTTTTATGTTTGTGTTATAGTAATGAAAAAGAAATGTATAGGCCTCCAAAGCCTTGTATATGCTGAAAAGGCAAGCTTTTCATTGGCTTCAGAATTTGTGCATTACTGCTAGAGGTTGGTTAGCTTCATCCAACAGCCAAGCAATTGATCCATTGGGTTTCAAGTAACTATGGTTTATTAAAGCCCATTGTCTTACCATAATTGTGCAAAATAAGAGCTCTCAAATCATTCATGCTGGTTTAATTTGGGGACAAAGGGCAAACAGTTTCTTACTAGAGATTTTTAATATGTTCTTATAATTAAATGCCTTTTAAAAATTTGGCATAAAGATGTTACATACTCATTACCCAGTCTACTCAGCTACCCAGTGGTCCACTGAATTATTCCCTTTCCTTTGCTTCCTTAGGAAATCAGCCTTGCCCTAGCTGATCTTGCATTGATTGATTTACAGTGGTATGGCAGGATGGAGAGGGCTAGTCAATATTAAGAGATTGATCATTTTTAGCTCACCAGGCTACCTTTGAGGCTCCACTTAGTTTACTAGGTAAGATAGTTCCAAATCTTAGTGCTTGGTTTCTATTTAGAAGCTTTTAAAATAGTTGAGCTAGTGATGAGATCATGAAATCCCTCCCAGGCTTCCCTTACGTGCTCTGGGGCCTTATGTTCCCCTTAAGACTGTGGGAATTGCCCCAGCTGTTTTGTCATGGACATATATTTTCTCTCAGATTCCTTCCCATTTTGGAACAATTCCATTAGCGATTGTTTCTCATCGACTAATGTGGACTGGCACCTTTTTTGCCGGAGAAAAATGAAGGCAACACAGTAATGTGAGGGAATCATAGCCAAGCTTTTCCCAAGCCGCTTGAAGACTGCTCGGAGGTGGATTCCTCAGTAAAGGAGCTTCCATTAAACCAGAGAGAAGAACATGTACATTCAGAGAGAACTGGCTGTCTCATTCCATAAGCATTTTGTTCTCTAACCAGCTAAAATGTGAAAGGGTTTTTGCTGATGTATTTAGAAATGTTTATTGTCATGCAATAGAGTCTTTACATTTAACCCAGAGATTTTTTTTTTTTCCATTTTCCCAAGAACCAGGCTAGTTTCCATCTTGCCCAAGAACCACAAGTTGGAGCTCATGGAGACTGTTCGTTGATGGATCTAACCTTAAGTCTGGTTTTCTTCCAAGAACTCCACTGAGGGTGGGAAGTGATGAGCCAGCAGTGTGACCTCCTTACTACCTGCCCCTCTTACTCTAATTAAACAGATTTTTATGGTGTTTCTGTTAATGAGTCAGCTGGTAAAGAAAACAGTCTTTTTTTCTTTTGCCAAAGCTACTGTTAAGCAGAGATAGCAGAGGTGGGTTTTGTTTTGTTTTTTTTAAGATTTTTATTTATTTATTCATGAGAGACAGAGAGAGAGAGAGGCAGAGACATAGGCAGAAGGAGAAGCAGGCTCCCTGCAGGGAGCCTGATGTGGGACTCGATCCTGGGGCTCCAGGATCACACCCTGAGTGGAAGGCAGGCACTTAACCACTGAGCCACCCAGGCATCCCGATAGCAGAGTTTTATATTACATAAGTGCCTGTTGTACTACTGATTTGTTCTTGCTGGAGAGTGCGGGAGGATACCACTGAAAATACAAGTGTTAACATGGATTTGTGAGTAGCAGTTTATCAAACAATAAATCAGAGTTTTTCCCCAACAATAATAATTAGAAAGTACCACTGATCTGTACATCTTACAGTAAAAAGTAAACTCTAGGGCAGCCCAGGTGGCTCAGCAGTTTAGCACCTGCCTTCAGCCCAGGATCGAGTCCCACGTCGGGCTCCCTGCCTGAAGCCTGCTTCTCCCTCTGCCTGTGTCTCTGCCTCTCTCTGTGTGTCTCTCATGAATAATAAATAAAATCTTTTTAAAAATAAAAAAAGTAAAAAGTAAACTCTAACATCAGCAGAGGATTATAAAACCCCCAGCATTGCTGGCTCCACAAGCTGGTCATGGCAGTGTGCTAGAAACTGGGAACATCCGTGGTGTAGCCTGTAATCATCAGGACCCTGAAGTGCATATTTGAAGTGTTTAGCTTAGAAAATGTGTACTGTACAAGTATTAGGAATTAAGAAAATGCCACTAAGGTTTTAGAAGTGAACGAGGCCGTGGGAAAGGAGCACAGAGAGTCTAAGGACCAGAGCAGAGTCCAGAAACTAGGCCTCTCAATTCCTGCAGCCAGGTCTTTCCACTTGTAGCATATTGCCACCTCAGCTGGCTGCTTGGGAAGAGCAGTAAATGGGGATCCCTGGGTGGCGCAGTGGTTTAGCGCCTGCCTTTGGCCCAGGGCGCGATCCTGGAGACCCGGGATCGAATCCCACGTCGGGCTCCTGGTGCATGGAGCCTGCTTCTCCCTCTGCCTGTGTCTCTGCCTCTGTCTCTCTCTCACTGTGTGCCTATCATAAATAAATAAAATAAAATAAAAAGTTTAAAAAAAAAAAGGAAGAGCAGTAAATGGAACACAGAAAGGGAGTCTTAGAAATGGTCACAAAAGCAAGAAGTGGGAAGGAAGCACAACCTCTCTACCTCCTCAGAAATGCTGTGGCTGCCTTTCCTTTTCTTGGCGCGGTGGAAGCTGTGTCAGCAGTGCTGGTTTGGGGCTGGGAAGGGAGGGTGGGAAGTCAGGTCTTTTTTTCCTTATACCCTGCTGAAACCTGCTATTTACAGTAAGGCCAAAGAAGCCTTCTCAAGGCTTAATTGCCAGAGCAATGCCTAATACACAGGATCTTGACGTATAATTCCCCCACTGAGAGGTTTTACTTTGGAGTTTTGCTTTAAGCTCTCTGCTGATCCAACCAATCACTTATTTTGGTGAGAAATTACCAGTCTTTTGGCAGTGCAATGATTGTACGATCTTTCGCTGTTTTCTTCCTCAAGGTGAATGCCAGGCTCACCACTACAAAAAAAAAAAAAAGCCTTTCTGAACATGAGAGCAAAACTAGTTGGGTTTCCATAAGGTTATTGATAGCTTTGAATCAATTTTGGGCTCTGAACAGTAGGTCACACAGTCAAGAAAAGGAGCCATCAGGGAGAATGGTAGCGGCTGTACGCGGTGCAGGCGGATAGATGGGCAAGCAATCACTGCTGAAACTTGCCTCATTTACAGCTATTAACATTTACCAAAAAATTCACTTAAAAAGTAGTGCCTTGTCAGTAAAACCCAATGAGGTTACACATAACATCATTAGAACATAATTAACTGGAAACAAAAAGCATTAGAAAGTCTCTGGGAGTAAAAGCCCCAAGTTTGCCCATTGGGCCTTTGGGCCAAGTGTAACACCAGCCTGAGAAAAGAATAGTCATCATGAAAATATTTTCTTTCCTTCCAAGCCAGGAAGCAGACTCACAATGGAGTCTGCTTCTCCATTCTGAATTTTGAGATGTGCAGGAAACAACCAGCCATTACCAGCTGAGGTTTTCCTGCTGATAAAACGAACCCTGAGGCCACAGTGACCTATCTTGTTAATGAGTTAATGAAGAATCTAGTCCTTGCATTGACCCTATTCTTAAAAGCTTTCTGTGGAGCTGAAACAACATTCCTCTAATTTATGAGTTAACTCTTTCTTACTTAGCAAATGAGAAACAGTCGGAGAGAAAAGAACCAGAGAAGCAGAGAGCCTATTGTCAGGCTTCTATTGCTTAATTTCTTTGTTGCAGCATTAACTTCACTTGCAGGCAGAAATCTCATTTAAAAAATACTTTTCAAAAAAATAAATAAAATAAAAGATACTTTTCTTCTTATTGCAGAACCTTAATAAAACTGATCTTCTATTTGTTATTTTGCTTTTTACCCCAAAGCAGTGACAGTTTATTGAAGAATTTCCCCATCCATTACTCAAAAGAAACAGCTTTGAATCGAGCAAGATAGGTATTTGAATTTTGTGAATATTTCAGTGTAAGAAAGAGAAATTTTAACTTCTGTAAGTAAACGTTATTAACCTAGCATTTATTATAAGAGGCATTATCCTTTCTTCCATTTACTAGAGAAAGAACAGTCTCCTTTAAATTGAGTTATCTTGGAGAACTTTTAGAAATTACTTCTTCTCCCAAATTATTTTTTCTTTTAGTAATTGGTTATTGGTGATGTTCCATGATTCGAAGGGAGCCCCAGGGGTCCCAGGGTTATGGATACCTCTGTCCCAAGGTCATTTCTCAGCTTTGCAATTCTAAAAATGTGATTTTATCAGTCAGATATTGGTGAAATGATTCATGACAGCCATACTCATAAGGCTGGTGTTACATTTGGTTTAGAAAATGTTTATTTGGGGCAGCCCCGGTGGTGCAGCGGTTTAGCGCCGCCTGCAGCCCAGGGCATGATCCTGGAGACCCGGTATCGAGTCCCACGTGGGGCTGTCTGCATGGAGCCTGCTTCTCCCTCTGCCTGTGTCTCTGCCTCTCTTTCTCTGCGTCTCTATGAATAAATAAATAAAGTCTTAAAAAATATATTTACAAAAAAAAAGAAAGAAAATGTTTATTTGGGAAAAAAATGTTTATTAACTTATAAATTGCTATTTCATTAATCAGAAGAGTTTGTCCTATTAAGGCATCTCAAAACCAATTACCAGAAAATCATAAAAAGTAACAGGAGATGTTGTTTGGTTAGCAAAGGAAAAAAAAAAGGGATCCATCATTTTAAAGACGCCTCATACAAAGGCCCGTTTTGAGACTTGGAAGGAATCTTGTATTCTACTATAAGACATGTATTTTTCAGTTGCTTGGTATTAGTGGCTTGTATATAGAACACTCTCTACCTAGTCAGTGCTCTATAGCCACTGCTAAATGTCTCAAGATGGTAAATTGAACACATGCTGCCACACATGTACCCCAAACTCCTAAATCAGACTGATGTTTTTAACAATGGTGAAAAAAAGAATGTTCTTGGAAGTCTAGAAATTTGAGAAATTCCTGAAGGACAGAAGGTGGATGGAATCCTATTAAAGTAGAAATCTAAAAGTCTAAAAGCCCCCTATGTCCCATCCCCTCCCTGTGATTACTGGATATAGGCTCTGGTGAATAGACTGATGTACTGAGGACCTGAAACATCAGAGCAAGCACATAGCTCAGTCACCAAACATCAGAGGAAAACTTCTAACATCAGTTATAAAAGAGAAGCTCCAAATTCTGGAAATTGAAAAGTTAAATGGGGGAGGATCCAAGTAAATAGAATATAAAGAAGGAGACTTTTTTTTTTTTAATTGAGAGAGAAAGCAGGAGAAGGGCAACTGTAGAGAGGCAGAAAATCTCAAGCACACTCTGCACTGAGTTTGAAGCCCAACTCAGGGCTTGATCTCATGACTCTCATGACCTGAGCTGAAACCAAGTGTTGGTTGCCTAACCAACTGTGCCACCCAGGTGCCCCATAAAGAAGACGACTTTAAGGAAGGTGTGTTCATACCCTGAAAAGTATAAAAAGAGAATATTCATGAAATAAGAACAGCTATTATGGTAAAGAATGAAGTTTATTTCCTAGATCTTGGAAATAAAATATGGTCGCTTAGCTAGAACCTCATTAAAGAGGCTACATAGCATAATGAGAAGAACTAAAGGGAACAGGAGAAAAAGCCAAAGAATTCTCTATAAAATAACAAAAAGAGATAAGGCTGACAGAGAGTGAATACAGTAATGGTTCATTTCAGAAGTTCCTGGGTGGCTCAGTGGTTGAGCATCTGCCTTTGGCTCAGGTCATGATCCCAGGGTCCTGGAATCCAGTCCCATATCGGGCTTCCTGTATAGAGCCTGCTTCTCCCTCCGCCTGTATCTCCTCCTGCATGGAGCCTGCTTCTCCCTCTGCCTATATCTCCTCCTCTCTCTCTGTGTCTCTCATGAATAAATAAATAAAATCCAGTCCCACATCGGGCTTCCTGCATGGAGCCTGCTTCTCCCTCTGCCTATATCTCCTCCTCTCTCTCTGTGTCTCTCATGAATAAATAAATAAAATCTTGTGATGCCTGGGTGGCTCAGCCATTGAGCATCTGCTTTGTCTTGTCAATTCTTCACACCTTTGGCCCAGGGTGTGATCCTGGAGTCCCAGGATTGAGTCCCACATCCAGCTCCCTGCATGGAGCCTGCTTCTCTCTCTGCCTGTGTCTCTGCCTCTCTCACAAATAAATACATAAAAATCTTTAATAAATTAAATAAATAAATAAATAAAGTCTTTTTTTAAAAAAAGAAGTAGTTCCAGGGTTTATCTAGTGAGTTCTAGAAGAGGGGAAAATGGAGGGGAACACGCCCTAAAAAATAATGAAAAAAAAAAATCCCAAATAGAAGAAAAGAATCCGTAGAATGGAAGGGTGGGTTCACCAGAGTGCCCTCTGTGAATTTATCAGTGTAAGAAGACTGACATTTTATACTGTTAGAAAGAGAACTACAGGAGCACCAGGGTGGCTTAGTGGTTGAGCATCTGCTTTTGGCTCAGGTGGTGGTCCTGAGGTCAAGTCCCACATCAGGCTCCCCACAGGGAGCCTGCTTCTCCGAACTCTACCTGTGTCTCTGCCTCTGTGTCTCTCATGAATAAATTTTAAAAAAGAAAAAAGGAACTACAGGCCCAAGGTTGTCACCTGCAGATTTAAGTGCAGATTCAGCCTCACTTGGAGTGGAATTTTACCACAGTTAATCTGGAATTTTCTGGTTGGCACCTATGAAGTAGTCTGCACATTCTTGTTCTCCATCCCTCAAAGGAAAATAAGGTAATCTGCATAAAACCTCAGGGAAAATAATCCAGTCTTAAATAGTTCTTTCTTTTCTTTTACCAGTCACTTTCTGCCCCCACTTCCTTATAAATATCTTCTATTTTGTACACCTCCTAAGAGCTCCTTTCTGCTTGCTAGAATGGATGCTGCCTGATTTATGAATTATTAAAGTTTACTCTGTTGAATTTTGTTTTTTAAAAACACATCTAACAGAAACCTCAGAACATGAAAGATATGGAAAAATCCCAGAAGCTTCCAGAGAGAACAGATAATCCAGCCTATAAAGAAGCAAGACTCAGGCAGCCCCCGTGGCTCAGCGGTTTAGCACCGCCTTTGGCTTAGGGCAGGATCATGGAGACCTGGGATCAAGTCCCATGTCGGGCACCCTGCATGGAGCCTGCTTCTCCCTCTGCCTGTGTCTCTGCCTCTCTCTATGTCTCTCATGAATAAATAAATAAAATCTAAAAAAAAAAGAAGAAGAAGAAGCAAGATTCATGTTGGCTGGCATCAGAGTCAACATTGGGTACAAGATGATGCTGACCCAACAAACATATTTATGGTTCTGGGGCCCCTGGTTGACTCAATCGGCTAAGCGTCTGGCTCTTGGTTTTGGCTCCAGTCATGATCTCGGGGTCATGCAATTGAGCCCTGTGTCGGACTCCACGCTCGGGATGTCTGCTTCTCTCTCTCCCTCTCCCTCTCCCTCTGTTCCTCCCCCATTTGTGCATGCATGTGCTCTCTATCAAATAAGTCTTTAAAAGATTTTTTTTTTCTTAAAAACATATTCATGGTTCTGAGAGAAAATAACATAGAGCCTAAGAGTCCATACCCAGGAAAGATATCCCTTGGATTTTAAGGGTAAATGGCCTTTTTCAGGTGTATAAAAACTCAGTTTTCCCCTTGTGATGTCTATTTTATAGAATTACAAGAGAGATGTTATCCAGAAAAATGAAAAGGGAAACAAAAGAATCATTGATGAAGAGGGGGGAGAAAACAGGTTAAGTCTGTAATTTAGAACTTGAGCAGCTGCATCCTTCTGACAGCAGTGGCATCTGTAGGCACAGGTAAAAGCAGATACCAGAGGTCCGCCACCGTGATGTGCTCTGACATCAATTGTGGTTGTCACCAGAAGTCTAGACCTCCAGATTAGATTCATTTGTAAGATGCTAGTCCCCATCCCTTCCCTCCCTATCTTCTGATACCCACATGCACTTTGAGACTGAGTGATGTCTCTTTAGTTTTATAGGAGTAGAAAAATTTTCCCTTCTAAGTTCTTCAACTGATCAAATAACTAAATTGGCATAAAACAGATTAATAGGAGAAAATTTTTAATTTTGTATGTTTGGGAGCCCCATAAAAATATGGGACTCAACAAAGTGACCAAAGCAGGAAGCTTTTATACCCCTTCTTTTTTCTTTTCTTTTCTTTCTTTTCTTTTCTTTTCTTTTCTTTCTTTTCTTTTCTTTTCTTTTCTTTCTTTTCTTTTCTTTTCTTTCTTTTCTTCCCTTTCCTTTTCTTTTTTCTTTTCTTTTTTCTTTCTTTTCCTTCTTTCTTTTCTCTTTCTTTCTTTCTTTCTTTCTTTCTTTTCTTTCTTTCTTTCTTTTTTGCTTTTATACCCTTTAAACAAAGAGACAAATTTGTGAAGAATTGACAAGACAAAGCAATTTGGGCTAGGGGGGTAGTAAATTGGTGAAGTAACAAGATTTATTTTTATGACCTTCTCGGCCCTGAATTCTCCCATCTCTGGTGATAAGGATGCCCTCTACCCTTCTGATACAGGGAAGGCACCTTTCACATGGGAGATTTATCTTCTGCTTTTAGGTGGATGGAGAAGGGTCAGAGAGTCTTCCTTGTACTATTTCTCAAGGACCTTTAATTCAAAATAATCATTGCCATATTGGGGCAGTAATCATTGGGGTTACAGACTCTGAACTCCTACAGTTTCAACTTGATGAATGATCCCTTGACCTTCTGCCTTCGTGGGAAACTGGGCCCAGTGGTCTTAAGAGCAGCCTCCGACAGAAGCTGGTTTTTATCGCCTGTACTTGACATTTTCCAAGACCTGAAGGTGAAACTAATGTCTTCCATATACCCTGTCACTGCTTCCAAATTCTCTTTTTTCCTCCTTCCAGAATTTGCTATCGCGGTTAGTGGAAGTACTAATGTATTTAAGCAACAAAGGGTAAGAGGAAATTATCAGAGAGTAGAACCTTTGAAATAGGTTGTAGAGGTTTGTTGGTATCAGAGAATGCCTGTAGGGATAGATGGCTGAGTTGGGTTAAAGAAAACATTACTAAATTAAAAAAAAAAAAAAAAAAAAAAGGGATCCCTGGGTGGCGCAGCGGTTTGGCGCCTGCCTTTGGCCCAGGGCGCGATCCTGGGGACCCGGGATCGAATCCCACGTCAGGCTCCCGGTGCATGGAGCCTGCTTCTCCCTCCGCCTGTGTCTCTGCCTCTCTCTCTCTCTCTCTCTCTCTGTGACTATCATAAATAAATAAAAAATTAAAAAAAAAAAAAAAAAAGAAAACATTACTTGGGGGGGGGCACCTGGATGGCTCAGTTGGTTGAGCATCTGACTCTTGCTTTGGGCTCTGGCCATGGTCTCGGGGTTGTGGGATTGAGCCCCATGTTGGGCTCCTTGCACAGTGGGGTGTCTGCTTGAGATTCTCTCTCTCCCTCTTTCTCTGCCCCTTCCCCCCAATAACTAAATCATGCTGCTTTTTTTTTATGGTTTTATTTATTTATTAATGAGAGACACAGAAAGAGACAGAGACATAGGGGAAGAAGCAGGCTCCCTGTGAGGAGCCTGATGCAGGACTCTATCCCAGGTCCCTGAGATCATGACTTGAGCCAAAGGCAGACACTTAACCACTGAGCCACACAGGTGTCCCACGAATTTTATGTTCTTTTTTTTTTTTTTTTGAATTTTATGTTCTGATAGCTCAAACATTTCCTTGTAAATCAAGAGATCTGGGGTCTTTGAAACCTGACCAGAGAGCAGATTACAGCATTTATAAGAAGACAAAGCCAATGCAAAAATAGATGGCTAGCTCCAGAAGGATCATTGAATTAGTTGAGTCCTTGGACTGTCCTCCTCGGGAGACTAATTTTAGGGGCACCTGAGCCTTCTCTCAGTCCCGTATGTGTACCCTTCATCTCCAGATGTAAAGAGGCTTTTTATCCTTCATCTCCAGATTTGTTTCAGTTTGATAAGAGTATAGATTGTGCTGGGAGGGTCCCACCTTTCCTTTCTTTTTTAGCCTTGTTTTGACAATTTCACATGAATAGTCAAAGATTCCACCTTTTTTCCCTTCTCCCTCTCTTCTGATGGAAACCTCCTCCACTCCCTGTACCACCTCCATCATCAGACAGGGCTGCTGGCCTATACAGACTTTTTCTGGGGAGAAGTGCAGATGTTCTCCAGAGCATTCCAGGCTGGCAGGATTGTCTGGACAGGTGGGATTGCTGCAACAGTTTATCCTTATTATTACCCTCTTTCCTGTTCCTTTTCACCTGTTTCTGTTGTTTTAAAGGATTTTGTTTGGATTAATTAATTACAGGAGAGAGAAAAAAGCAAACTCTGCCTAGCTGCAAATAGGTCGGGTGCCCTACAGAGGCAGCAAGTCAGGGATCAGTGGGAGGCAGTGGAGGTTGGGTAGTGATGATTGTTGGCCTTTCCAGATGATCAGGAGTAACCAATAATGCAATATGTCTGTTCTATGGAGGCTCTTATAGGGCATTAATGATTAATAATGTCCACAGCCTCTCGCAGTTAAATTGGTCTCTCTGTGTCTCAGTCACTGAAGTAGAAAATGTGAAGGAGTGATTGCTCCAGGGTGGGGGCAGCCCACATGGCAGATGAATTAGAGTGCAGCCCAGAAGTTGCACAGTTTTAATGCCTTGCTCTAACCGCCATTACTTCCTTTCTTGTTTTTTAATAAGCTTGTGGGGAGAGCAAAAAAAGGAATGGCTGTATAATAACCAGAATGTAGAATGAAGTTTTTAAAGACTTCCTTGCCTTGCCTTTTTCACTTCCCACCCCTTATTTAAAACAAAAACTTTCTGGTTTGATGACAATCATGTTGGCATTTCAGGACTTCCCTCTCTGATTCTAACTTGATAGAGGCCCATTCCTTTTTAGACATTTCCTGTGATTTACTTCGTGACTCTGCAGCACAGCATCTATCTGAAAGGTCGCCATCAAAGATTATGTCTCTCTAAAATTTAGCTTGTTCTTAGGCAATGGAATGAAAATGATTCTGTATTTGCTAAAGAAGAAATGCTGATCAACTTGTTTCTTTAGATCTGTGATGTCACTACTTTCTTTGCTTTTATGTTGACCCAGTAGCCCTCCTCTTGCTCATCTAGAGATACCATTAAGTGAGTGGGCAAGTCACAGAATGAAAGAAAATATTTGCAAAATATATATATCTGATGTATATACTTAAAATAACTATGACAATAAAAAGACAAGTCCATTTTTTAATGGTAAAAAATTAGACATTTCACAAAAAATTACAGAAAAAAAGTTTTCATCAGCATTAGTCATCAGGCAAATGCCAGTTAGAACCACAGTAGATCTCCATTCAGACCCCCAGAAATAGCTAAAATGAAAAAGACTGAGAACACTATGTGTCAGTGAGAATATGGAACAGCTATTGATGTGTTGCTGGTGGGAACCTAAACCATGAGGGTTAATCATTTTGGATAGTTGTTTCACATTTTGTTAAGTTTAAGATACACCTACCCTGTGATTCAGCATTCTACTTTTGGGTTTTCATCCAAAAGAAATTAAAGCATGTCTAAATTTTTTTTTAATAACCTGTATGAAAATGTTTTATTCATGGTAACACAAAACTGGAAACAGCCCTGGTGCGTCTTGACAGGAGAATGGATAAGCCAAGTGTAGCCAAACCAAGGAGCAGGCCACACAGCACTGATGAACTTAGAAACCTACATGAGAGAGCCGGACACAAAAGAATAAATACCATATTATTCCATAAGTTCAAAAGAAGGCAAAACTAATCTAGAACAATAGAAGTCAGAATGGGGAGTGGGAATTGGCTGAGAAGGGAAATTTCTGGGAGGATAGAAATATTCTATATGGTGACTAGGGTGTGAGTTACACAAGCATTTACTAAACTGGAAGATAAATTGTACCCTAAATCTGTGCATTTCACTGTATGTACATTTCAAAAAAAATGGGGCAGGTGGGTACTGCTGTAAAAGACAGGAATGACAAATTAAAGAAGCTTCTCTTCCTTCTCTGTTGTCAGTGCAAGAATGCTTGAACACAGAATGGGGGCCAAGGCAGGGGTTTGACTGCATTTGCTTGCCTTGTGGGGGGGGGGGCAAGTTGGAGGCACTGTGGAGTTTGATTTTTTTCTTCTAAGTCTGGGTCCATCATTGCCTGATACACCCCACACAGCAGGTAGAGCAGTGCCTGACGGCGGAGGAAGCCCATCCCAAATAGCCGTGGAATGAGTGCCACTGCCCCTTAAAGTTGCCCTGGTGAATAAGACCCACTTTGTGTTTTTTTTTCCAAATTTCAATAACTGGAATTTGCTTCATTTTGTCATCATAAGGGGTGTCTTGTCTGCCTGAGAAACAGTCTTCAGAATAATTGCAAAATTGTGCTACTTGGACTCCATGTACTTGGGGATGGATAGTGAAGCTTGACTATTAATAAAATTAGGGCCATTCTTCTGATCTTCTGAGAGCTGTGAATAGTTTTATATTCTTCATATTCTAGTTAACAGCATACAAGACCTACTGAGAAATAAATGTGATTTTGGAAGACCTTTTATATTAAGTCTTAGAAGAATGTTGTAGCTTTCATCTCTTTCATCATTTCAGTGGTGTACTCCCTGGGGAACAGATTGTTTCACCGGCTTTTCCAGGGGCGTGATCTGCCTGATACATTCAGAACCAGATGTAGAAGGCAGAGCCACTTTATTCCTGGCCTCACCTTAACCCTCAGTTAGTCAGGCTTGGTTTCAGCTAAGTCATGATCTCAGGGTCACGGGATCAAGCCCAACATTGGGCTCTGTACTGAGCACAGAGTCTGCTTGGGATTCTCTGCCTCTCCCTCTGCCCCTCCCCCAGCTTACGCTCTCTTGTGTGTGCACTCTCTCTCAAATTAATAAAAGTCTTTTTTTTTTTAAGTCCTCAATTTCTTTATCTGTCATTATTTTTTAAAACTAGCCTCGTGACTCCTCAGTGACTTAGTTTGGCTGACCCAAAATAAGTCCATAGCCTTACCTGAAAGTTTGGACAGCCCATTCAGTTTATCTTCAAACCATGATGTTTGGATAATTACTTAAGTGGTAATGTGCATCAGTGGGAGGCATAAGGAACTTTCTCTAAAGGCCTTCAAGGGCAGCCTTGGTGGCTCAGCGGTTTAGCGCCGCCTTCAGGCCCAGGATGTCATCCTGGGGACCCAGGATTGAGTCCCACATCGGGCTCCCTGCATGGAGACTGCTTCTCCCTCCACCTGTGTCTCTGCCTCTCTCTCTCTCTCTCTCTCACTCTCTTTCTCATGAATGAATAAATAAAATCTTTTTAAAAAAGAAAAAAGATAAAGGCCTTCAAATTGTCATATGCTCCTAGTATATATAGTACAGCTCCTCAGGCCCTGAGCCCAGAGGACCTCTGGTTCAGGAGTCACGATGGACCTGGAGTTTGCATTTGAGATTGTCTCAATCTCAAATGAGAGAGATTGTCTACACTGAAAAATGTTATACTGGGTGTTTGAGGGAGGAGAAAGAAGAGGATTTCATCCCTAAAATTTATCAGGCCCCCTCAGGGACTGTAGCTCCCTCTGAACCCTAATGAGGCTGTCCTTTTCTTTGTTTCCCTGGCAGCCGCCTGGCTGCTGGCATATGGCAGGAGTGTAAGACATTTTGAATGAATAAATACATTAATTAAAGGAACAAGTGACCCATACAGAGAACACTGTCAAATACAGCTCAATTCAGGTACTTCAGTGTTATGAGAAGGATTGTACATGTAGAAAATCTTTATTAAGCATTAAACAATAAGAAACATGTTAAATGACAAGAGCAGCAGAGGTCAAAAAGAACCCATTGCCAACCAGGAGGACCAAGCGCTTAATAATAACTACCAGACTGATGGCCACACAGAAAAATCCCTTTCTCTTCTTTTCTGCTAAAGGAACAGAAAGATGTATTAACCCAGATTGGGTCTCAAGTCAGAGATCATATAGGTGCATAGTTTGCAGAAACAAATGTACTGTTCAGTCTCCTGATGCAATCTTGGGCCCTGCTCTCCCGACTCCTTTAGCTAGTTCTGATATTTTTTTGGTCCATATTTTATTTGATTTTTTTTCTAGGATTTTATTTATTTATTTCACAGAGAGAGAGAATGTACAAGCAGAGGGAGAGAGAGAGGCAGACTCCTCGCTGAGCAGGGAGCCCAATGCAGGGCTCAATCCCAGGACCCTGGGGTCATGACCCTAGCAGAAGGCAGACACTTAACCAGCTGAGCCACCCAGGTGCCCCATGGTCCATATTTTATTTTATTTTATTTTTAATATTTATTTATTCATGAGAGACAGAGAGAGAGACAGAGAGAAGCAGGCTCCACCCTACGTAGGGAGCCTAACATGGGACTCGATCCCGGGACTCCAGGATCACGCCCTGGGCCAAAGGCAGGCCCTAAACCACTAAGCCACCCAGGGATCCCCCATGGTCCATATTTTAAACTGATGTCTTTAGCATACTGTTATTTCTTGGTTTATCAATTTTAGACATTGTTTATTAACTTCCTGTTAACTAGTTTTTAAGAAGCACCAGCTCTTGTTGTGGAAGAAGCATGACCTCTTGTCCCACCCTGCCCCTCTGCATCCCAAGTCCTCCTTCCAGTCCTCCAGTTTAATGATACTGCCATCACTGTAGTCATATTGCTACTGAGGCAGGATGTGGACTAACGTTATATTTCCTCTCATGTATGTGTGTGTATATTTGTTAGTTTGCTTGTTTTTTTATGTCCCTATCACAAATTTTTTCCAGACTCTTTCAACAAGGCTGTAAAATCTCTCTCAATACTGTTCTTGACTATGTCAGAAAATCTGTCATTTCTATCCCTCCCCCTTCCCCCCCCCCCCCCCATCCCTTCTGGACCCTTCTACCCTCCTGCTCAAGTCAGCTCTTTGTTCTCTTGGCTTTCTGTCTGGCTGTTGTTCTGGGCCTGCCTTTTATCCCTCTGTGTAACTACTCTGTTTCTTGGACCTCTTGTTCTCTTCTTTCTAGGTTTATTCTCACATCTTCATAGAGCTCATCCTCCAGTAACATCCTGAGGAAATGGTTTATGGGAGATAAATTTTTGAGACTTTGCATTTCTGAATATACCTTTGTTCTAACTTCACGTTTTATTAGTGGTTTTCATGGGTATAATACTGCAGGTGGAAAATTACTTGTCTTTACAATTATGAGGACATTGCTGCACAGCCAAGCTTCTAGAAGTCTGAAGCCATTTGGAATCCTTTTGGGTTTTTTGTTTTTTTGCCATTGGGAATTCTTGCATATTTGTATATGACCTCATTCCCCAGCCCCCACCCCCCATCTCCCCCACCCACGTCCCACTGGAAGTTTTTAGAATTTTCTTTTTATCCCTGGGATTCTCGCCAAACACCAAGACCCCCAACAGTGAGAAGAACCAATTCCTTTTTGCATCTTTTTCTAGCTGCTTATCACCATTTTATCCCTTCCATTGTGTGTACTAACTCCCGATTTGATTCTCGCTGAAGAAGAGAGAAAGTTAGTATCTGCTTAAGTCTCTTACCTTGACATGGTTGTTATGACAGCTGGAGGGAGGGCTCATCTTTGGTGCAACTCAGTTTGCTGCCTATAGCAACTCTGTACACCTGGATAATTCTTTCTGGCAGATTCTGACAAGCAGTTGTTCAGTTAGCTGAGTATTGAGTTAGCTAATTGCTCCAATTACATCCATTCAAGTATTGGTTTTAGCTTCAAAGCTGGACTCAGGCATTGCTCCTGGCTTATAACATAGTACTGTAAATAACTTTAAAACTAGTCCCCTAAAACCAAACAAAAACAGCCCTGCGTAAGGTGGCCAATGTCAAGGGAAAAAAACCTCATTCGCCACACACATCAAACGAGGTCTCCTGACCTGATTGTTCCAAAACTGCAGTTTCACATAAAATAAATCCAAATACCACCTTTGTTGTTGTTGTTAAATATTTTATTCATTTATTCGTGAGAGACACAGAGAGACAGGCAGAGACACAGGCAGAGGGAGAAGCAGGCTCCATGCAGGGAGCTGGATGCAGGACTCGATTGCGGGACTCTGGGATCACACCCTGAGCCAAAGGCAGGTGCTCAACCACTGAGCCACCCAGGTGTCCCCTTTATTTGTGTTTCAATTGAGGTATCTTTGCCCCTGGTAGCCCAGATTGCAGTTTATGACAAGATCATTGAACATTCTGCAGGCTCTCGGGGGTGGTGCTGAGGTTAAGAATTTGTCCTAACAAATCCCAGGCTACTGACAGCCATTCAGGGGGGACTACCATCTGTTGCAATGAACAAATGCTTTTCCTGTGCCTGCTCTGAAATACTTAGTTCAGGGAAAACCTAGCCAAAGGTGGGCAGCAGCTACAAGATTAGCCAGCACAGAGAATTGTTACTTTAGTAGGTATCATTATTGGAATCTATTTATAATGTGCAAAGTTGATGTTTTCTCAATATTCATACATTCTTTTAACAAATATTTATTGGGTGGCTACCATGTGTTTAGCACTGTGCCAGGTACTTGGGATTTTATCAGTGAACAAAACAGACATTGGTTCCAGCTTTGTGGAGTCTCCATTCCAGCATGGAGCTAGAGAGTAAACATGACAGATAGACTACACGGTGTGTCAGAAAATGCTATGTTATGAAGGGAAGAAAAATCTGGGGAGGGTAGGTGGGGTGAGGGTGAAGTGTTAAATAGGACAGTCAGGAGTAAGCCTCACTATGAAATTGAGCCTTGAACCAAGACTTGACAGTGGTGAGAAAGTGAACCAAGACACTGTCTGGGAAGGGGATATTGAGGGCAGAAGGGAGGGGCTTTTGAAGATCCCTCAGTGGGCACATGCCTGAGGTACGATGATGGGGATAGTATCAGGAGAGGAGGTCTGAGAGGGAAGCACAACCAAATGTCATTGCCCTCTGCTAGGATGTGGCAAGCTGCTGCAGGCAAAGTCCACTGCACAGGTGGGTAAAGGAGGCTGGAGTTAGGCACAGAAGTCTGGGGCAAGGATAAGGAGGACCCAGGGGTTAGAGGCACAGAACTGGTATGTGAGCCTTGGGCCTGGATGAGGTCACTCAAGCAGACAAGTCCAAATTGTGGGTTGTTCTACAGGCAGGGCGACTATTCTAGATTAAGGAGATTAGCTTTTCTTGGTTTGGAATTTTTCAAAATGAAAAATTTGGGGTTGGGGGGGGTGCAGGGAAAAAGTCAAAATTTAAAATCTGTGCTGCCGGGATACCTGAGTGGCTCAGCGGTTGAGCATCTGCCTTTGGCTCAGGGCATGATCCTGGGGTCCTGGGATCGAGTCCCACATCGGGCTCCCTGCGTGGAGCCTGCTTCTCCCTCTGCCTATGTCTCTGCCTCTCTCTCCGTGTCTCTCATAAATAAATAAATAAAACCTTTTAAAAAAATAAAATTTGTGCTGCCATAGATGAATTAGCCTCAGAAAAAGGTAGAACAAGCAACTCTTAAAATACCAGATCCACTAATTTTTCTCTAGTAGCAGCAGGATTTTAATTTCTTTCTGGATTCTAGAGCATCTTTTCAAGGACTAGGAGAGTAAGAGTGGAGACGACAGGAAATACTGATGATCTGTCCTTTGCCAGGCATTGTGCTAAGTGCTTCCGTGTACACTGCAGTGTCTTTCTCGTTTGTCGTCCTGGCAAATTCCTTCTTGTCCTTCAGACTTCAGACACCCCCACCCCCTCTCTGCAGCCTTCCTCAACTTACACTAATGCTCCTAGTACTCTTACCGAGCAGCAGTTTTCTCCTAATGTAATTATTTGTTTACATATCTGTCTTGCATGAATGAATTAAATGAGCATAAGAAACCTGCCTCCATTTCCAATGGCCAGCAGAGTCTGGCACACTGGAGGCGCTTAGTAAATAAGGCCTAACTTGATGAATATCTCATTTAATTGTCATCCTTCAATGCAGTTATTATCCTTGTTTTACTAATTGATTAGTTGAGGCTGAGAGAACTGAACATGCCTGGGATTTAAAAACAAAAATTAAATGGTTAAGGGCAGGTTTCTGCACCGAGTGCTGAGCTACCACGCCCCACCAGTTTATAAACACAGATCCAAACTAGTGCTGGTGATGTGCGAGACTTGGCTGTCCAAGCAGTGCTCAGATATTCCAGAGTCTTATCTCAAGTCTAGATTTCTGATTTTTCCTGCCCCTCATGAAATTTTTCTATCAGCATAGGGGACAGACAGGGAGTTTCAATGCATTTCCTATAGGAAGATGTAATGGGCATGAACCAAGAGACATGTTGCTTCTAAATGCTTTAAGGTAGTCTTAAACCTAGGATTTAAAAGTCTTAGTTGTGGGGCACCTGCATGGCACAGTCAGTTGGGCATCTGACTCCATTTCAACTCAGTGGTTAGTGGCTATCTCAGTGTCCTGAGATCAACCCCTATGTCAGCTCTGTGATCAGCTCAGAGTCTGCTTGAGATTCTCTCTCCCTCTGCCCCTACTCCCCTTAATTGAATAAGTCTTTAAAAAAAAAAAAAAAGATATTGTTGAGAGAGTAGGCAAATCAGTAGAGAAAGATTAGCAGTTGCCTAAGGCTGGGGACATGGGGATGACTGCTGATGGGTAGGAGGGTTTTTTTAAGGGCATGACAGACAGAATGTTCTAAAATTAGATTGTGGTAATGGCTGCACAACTGAAAATACTAAGCACCACTGACTTATATACTTTAAATGAGTGAATGTGAATTATATGTGAATTGTATCTCAACAAAGGGCTTTAAAAAGTATTAGCTTTGGGGGCACCCGGGTGGCTCAGTAATTTAGCACCGCCTTCGGCCCAGGGTGTAATCCTGGAGACCCGGGATCGAATCCCATGTCAGGCTCTCTGCATGGAGCCTGCTTCTGCCTCTGCCTGTGTCTCTGCCTCTCTCTCTGTGTGTGTCTCTCATGAATAAATAAATAAAATCTTTTTAAAAATATTAGCTTTTTAAAGAATAAGAAGTGATCATCAGATTTTCCAGCACTCTTTCAAAATCCAAGTAAATTTAGTAGCTTCTATATTTGGGTTATTGTCTCCATTATCTTCATTCTTAGAGGAAACCTCTTCCTCAGTACAGTGAGGTAATTTGGGGGTTGTTTGTATTGCTTGCTTGTTTTCATTTGAGCTGCAGCATTCAGATGGGAGCGTTTGTTTCCTAGCTCCAAGCCTCCTTCCTTCATCTACATCTGAGCAGTGAGAATGCTGAACTTGCTCATGCAGCCTGCTGATTGACCAGCTGAGCCTCACAGCCCGGAAGGTCATCTGGAAGCCCCTCCCTCCTGCCCCAGGAGAGGGAGATGGACTCTCCCAGGCTGCTCTGCTGGCTTGGGGGCAAGGAGCTATGCATCAGAGCTACAGTCTTGTTTTAATTCCCTCAAACCAACCCTGTTTCAGCGAATACTCATCTCAGCCAGCAATTGCTAAAGCACCATTTCAAACTTTCTGGCCATGACCCTTGGTGGATCTTGAGCATAAAGGCACATGCTGTGAGGGGATCCCAGAACACTAAGAAACTGAATTTGTTCAGGGTTCGTGTATCACTTGTCAGTAGGGTTGGGTGATAGGAACTTTGTAGAACAAACCTCATTTCTGAATGAAAAAGCTGCTTTAGCAACCCCTAGCTGGCAGATAAAGGAAAGAGACTTGATTTATGCTTTCTCTTGCCTTAGAGATGAAGGGTGGGAATTCTTTTTGGTGGTTAGTGATGCAATGGGTAAAAATCTTCCATTTATTAAAGAGAAACTATGTTGTGGTTGTACAGATTGCCCATCTGTGGTTAACGTCTATGAAAACCATTTCCTGCGTGCAATAAAAAGAAAGTGTTCTGCTTTCTCTACCAAATTCCGTGGGAACAGATATTTCTCTTTGTTGAAATCCACTACCCAGGGGCGCCTGGGTGGCTCAGTTGGTTAAGCATTTGTCTTCAGCTCAGGTTATAATCTCAGGGTCCTGGGATCGAGCCCTGCATCAGGCTTCCTCTTGCTCAGCAAGGAGTCTGCTGCACTCCCTCTTCCCACTCCCCTCACTCCCCACCCTTCACCCCATGCTTGTGCTCATTTTCTCTGTCTCTCTCTCTCTCTCTCTCTCTCTGAAATAAATAAATAAAATATTTTTTTTAAAAAAAAAGAGAAATCCATTGCCCTGCCTTAGCAAAATGACATCCTAGGCTTAGGCTGAAACAACCCCCTTCTTTTGATCACCCTATGCAGGTAACTGGACTCCTCTAACTGCTGGATTGGGAGGGTGCCATGACAGGGAAGCCACTAATGCTGATGGTAGTGTGCCTCAGCTTTTTAAGGACAGGTGGGAGCAGCCCTGGGGAGGTGAGCAGGTGGGAGTCTAAACCTCTTCGGGGCGGTGGGGGGGGGGGGACAAAAAACCTCTTCGAGTTGCCTGTTTAGGTTAGCAGGATTGCAGTTTCTAGGAGACTCAAAAAGATACCCTGGCAACAGAGTAAGCAAGGGATGTTGCAGATGCCACCGTGAGAGTGATATGGAGTCAGGACTCCAAGCAGGAGTGCCAAGTGCTGAGAAATGATCTTTTTACCGCTTTAGCCTAATCAAGTAAAAGGACCATAAAGCATACTCCCCTCTAGATAGGACTTTGAGGTGTCAGGAATCCCAGCTGTGTCCAACTTCTATATCCTCTCATTTGGAATTTAGCATGCTTCTTTAGGAGCAGTGAGAAGTTTGGAATGGAGAGGGAGTAGTTTTGCAAGATGTATGGTAGCCAGCTCATACGAGTTTCATTTAAAGCCCTGTGGTTCGTGTGCCTACCCATGTCTAGGAAGGAGCACAGGCGTGACTCATTTTCCATGAAGTCTCCATGTTGTAAAACAAAAGGAATATTTCTGATCAGACTGAGGACACCCCCACATTCTGAAACTTAACCTGATCTCAACCTGGGAAGTGCCCAGGAACTTAACATCTATTTTACGTTGACATCCTCAGACATTTTCTTGAGGAGATTGAGACTTGCCTGGGAGAAAAAGAAAGCTGAAAGTCAAAGAAAAAACTAAATGCTGTGGTTTGAGAAAGCATGCCAAGTCCCTAATCAGCAATTAGCCAAACAAGCCATAATTGAAGCACATTTATCTTCCGTGTCCTATGCTTTGCTTCTCATGGTGGCTGGTTTGAGAGATGTGCTGTTTGCTCACCCATGTTTCCTGATAGGAGTGATTGGGGTGAGTGTGGCTCCTACCCTCAGATCAGGCAGGTGGTCCGCAGACCCACACTGGCTTTGCACTGTCACAGGAGAAAGTCAGCCAGGCTCTCCTTCGGGGGGCTTGTGACTGTCAGCAGCCAGGTCCTGATTCTGCCCCTTCTCATCCTTACCTCTGTCGCTATTGGTTGGGAGCCCATGTAGAACCAGTATTTGGAAAACAAGCTGTGCCCTCCTCAGTAGAACTGCCAGACTCAACTGCATAAAGAAAAATGTCGTTATGGGCTCCATTAGAAGCTGTATTTAATAATTCCTTGAAAATTCTGCCTCAGAACTGTAAATGGTATATTTGTGTTGGTCAATAAATTATTCCTCCCAGCTGTACCCGATCATACAAATTAAAACAACAGCACTTTGCACCTCAGGGGAAAGCATCCCCTTCCCCAGGCATAGTCCTCATTCCCAGTAAATTAAAGGTTTCCACTGTGGAGAGACAGGCCTTCTTCACTCCCTGACTGCTATAAAATGAGAGAGGCCCTTCCCTGCTGTGCCATGATCCCCACCATAGGAATAGTGGAAGGAAGGAAACTGCTGGAGCAGAGGCAGGAAGAGATGTGGCATTATTTCTTTCACAGAGAATGAGATGAAACCACAGGGGAGTGGAACAAAGAAGGGAAATTCAAGAGTATCATTTCCTAGGGGTCTTGTGGGCCAACCGGAAGGGTTTTCCTTTGCCACTGACTTCTGTCACTTAACCCGTAGGCATAGCAGGCCCCTGGGCCCTTGAGAAGAGTGTCTGGCTATGTAAATGAATGCTTCCATGTTGGCCAGAGACCTTTGTACTTACCATTGACTTGTCCAATCTAGGACTGTGCTGATGATCTTATAACCCTTGGCCTTTTCTCTAGTTACTGCTTTTTCACTTTTAGAAACTTTCTTACAAGCTAGAGTTTTATGATTCCTTTGAGATTAATCAAATATTTGTCCTTGCAACCGGATCCTTCACTTTTTTCACCTCAGTCTGTCCTGAGACATTGCCAGGGCATTTATAGAGTGAAACACCAGAAATAGGCAGTCAGAACTTCGTGAACATCCTTAGAGTATTGTCCTACGTATTTACACATTGATTACAAATTCATTACAGAGGGGAGAGTATACCTTTACAGGTGAGAGCTATGGCAGTCACCACCTTCCCCAAGGGACCACACTGAGCATCATGAGTCCTGAGCTGACCTGACACTCTGCCCATCGCTATGTGATGGTGCAGTAAGCAGTACCCAGCCTCATCTACCTGCCTACTTGGCACAAGAAACAGACAAACCCTAAACAAGCAGTATTCTATAAGACTGCCAGCCTGGACTCTAAAACTTGGCAATGGCATCAAAGACGAAAAATCAAACAAACAAAAGGCAGGAGACTATGCTAGATTAAAAGTAAAGGAGGCTAAGAAAACGTCAGATGTAGTGCCTGAAGGATGGAATAGGACGACCTTCAAGGCCATCTGGAAAGGCAGTGAGACAAATGAGAATAGGACTTTAGATGACACCTTTGTATCAGTGTTAAAATTCTTGGGTACAGAGTGAAATGTCGTGTTTATGTAGGAGGATACCTTTAGGCATCACATGTCCAAATGCTTTGAGGTAAAGTGGCATGATGTCTGCAATTTTCTTAAAAGTAGTTTTGCACCCCCCAAAAAAATTTTAAATAGAGAAGGGGGGGAGGGGGAGAGAGAAAGCAAATATGGGAAAATGTTAATAGTGAGTGAATCTAAGCTAAAGTATTCAGATAATAGTTCTCTGCTTTCAACTTTTCTGTCATTGTGACATTTCTCAAACTAGAAAGTTGGAAATTTCTGCCAGACCACCCCCAGAGTTCTTGTGCGAGTGCTCCCATATCCCATTCCTTAGAAGCCCGAGTGGATTTAAAGCAAAAAAAAAAAGCCTGAGTGGAAGGAATGCTCATAGTAAAGCTCACATTTTCCCAACTGACAGTACAAGTCCTTGTGCATTTCCACGCAGATTTCTCTCTGCATTATATATATGAACCAAGTACTACAGGTACCTTTGTACACCAAGGAAGTGCGAGGGACAGAACCTGGTCTTCCTAACACTTGTCTTACTTTGATCTTCTTTGAAAAGTCTGAACTAGGCAGCTAAATAAAAACAAACAATGGCCCTTTGTGACAGGACTCCCAAACCCACTGAACACAATAGACCAGCAGAGGACTGTTGTTCACAAAGAAAAGGGACATTACATTAACTTTCTCTTGGAGTGTGATGCTAAATAAACGCACTGCCCAGCAGATCCCAGAAAAAAAGTCTTCATTGTCACTACAGAGCCTCTAACCCCAGTTACTTGTCTCAAGTTGAATAGCCTTGATTACAACCAAGACCAGGAGACATCCTCTCCTGCTTTGGGAAAACAGTTCATGGCTTTACTGTGAATGAATGGTTCATCCTCTCCAGGAAGAGCTGTCCATATCAGTAGAACCAAGTCAGCTAGAGTGGTTGGGCTTCCAGCATCAGCTGAGAGGCCAGAGCAGGGCATAGGCTACCTCTGTGCTTCATGGACAAAGAAGAAAGAGCTAGAAAGGGCTTTCTGTAATGTATTGTTTCAGAAGTGATGAAAATTCAGAACTTTGCCACCAGAATAATCAGGTTTGTTTCAGAGACATGTTTTAAAGATGTATGCCCCTGACATCAGATAAGACAGACTTGGGGCACTTGGGTGGTTCATTCAGTTCTTGATTTCCGCTCAGGTCATGATCTCAGGGTCATGGCATCAAGTACCACATTGAGCTCTGCACTAAATGTAGAAGCTGCTTAATATTCTCCCCCTCCCCCTTTCACTCTGCCCCTCCCCTTGCTGTCTAAATAAATTAAAAAAAATTTTTTTTTAAGATTTTACTTATTTGACAGCACAAGTAGGGGAAATGGCAGAGGGAGAAGCAGATTCCCTGCTGAGTAATGTGGGGCTCCATCCCAGGACCCCAGGATCATGACCTGAGCTAAAGGTAGATGCTTAACTGAGCCACCCAGGTGCCCCAATAAATAAAATCTTTTTAAAAAATCAGACAGACTTGGGATCCCTGGGTGGCGCAGCGGTTTGGCGCCTGCCTTTGGCCCAGGGCGCGATCCTGGAGACCCGGGATCGAGTCCCACGTCCGGCTCCCGGTGCATGGAGCCTGCTACTCCCTCTGCCTGTGTCTCTGCCTCTCTCTCTGTGACTATCATAAATAAATAAAAATAAATCTTTAAAAAAAAAAATCAGACAGACTTAAGGGTACTTCATTCTTGGATTGGTGTAAGAGTAATAGAATTGAGTGGCAGATCCTTGGCTATTTGTATAAACACTGAAGCTGCTGCCATTTGCTGGCCTTTATGTCACCTTTTGCTGAAAGATGCCATTTGGGGAGGGATGCTGGCACTGTATCAATGTTAATAACAGATTCAAGAGTACTGACAGTTTGTCAAGCCACAAAATGTTTAAGATCATTTGGAATTTCTTCCCTGACTTCTGATTTTCCACTTTCCTGAGCCCAGTGTCCCATAGCATACTGCCAGCACAATGTTGGGAAGTGAATGGAATTTAAACTCTCCCTAATGTAATGCTGGCTTCCAGGCCATTTCCCTGAGTTGTCTCATCTTGGGCTTTGGGGAGATTACTTAGAGATTTGCACAGGTGAGGAGTAAAACTGGCCCAGGGATTGGGGCTTTACTTTTCATTCTTACAGATTTCAGCTAAATCCAAAGAAGGTTTAAAAGAGAACAGTGGTTCCAAGCAGACAGCTCTCACTGAAGACTTAACCATCGTAAACTTTCTTCCATTTCTCAGGGAGTAGTACCATGCCAGTTCCAGATCCTTGTATGGCTCTGGAAAGTAGTCCATGTGTGAGCTACAAAAAAATCCACTCCTGCCTTGTAAACAGATGACAAATACTAAGGAAACTGCATAGCTGTGCCAAAGAATCTTTGTTCCAAATAATTTGCATTTTAGTGGTTATGCAAGTTACAAGACATAAGGCATAATGGAGCCAGGCTCTGTGTGTTGAAGTTCTAAGTAAAGGTCAGTAGTACTTCCTTGTACATGTGCTGACCCTATCCTTGCTGGTCTATTTTTACAGCTGCCTTTTCTGGCCTGTTGGTTCAAGTGCAGTGTTGACTCTTCCATTTGGATAAGCCCATTGTCAAACCGTGATTTAGTTCATTAAATATGTAGTGGTCACGCACTATGGTGAGGCTTTGTGCTACACTGTCAGTCAAGAATGAGTAAGACAGGAGCCCTGTGTACAGTGAGCTCCAGGACAACAGGGAAAATAAGAATACCCCCTACATACAACACCACCACCAAATCAGCAATGATAAAAGTTTCAGTATGGAAGGGATCCCCAAAAACTACCTATTCCCAGCTCCAGCAGCAACCATGTGGAAAAGACAGACTGGAGGTAAAAGCACTGGGTGCTAGTACCATGTCTCCCCCTGGGAACTTGGGCCAGTTCCTAACCTTCTTGGATTTTAGTTAATTCATCTCTAAAATAAGGAGGTTGAATTAAACATCCTCTCAGATGGTCCCTCTTTTGTGCCCTCACAGTATGCTGTTATTATTTGCCTGTGTGTTGATCTCTATTACATTGTTTCCTTGAAGCCAGAGATCATGCCTTATATGTTCGTGTGTCCCTAGTTCCAAGCACAATGTCTGGTATACAGTAATTTCTGTTGGAGGAGTACAATGAATGACCCACTTAAAATTCACTCCCCAAAAAAAAAAAAAAAAAAAAAAAAAAAAATTAAAAAAAAAAAATTCACTCCCCCCCAAAAAAAAAAAAAAAAAATTCACTCCCAAATCTAGAATTCTATTCTGTGGGCCAGCTGGGTGCCTGAGGCCAATTTTAAAGATCATGGAGAAAGATGTGCCCACTTTTCCTTTACACTACAACCAGTTGTAGTGTCCTGGCATCCTCTCTGTTTCCATTTAAGTTATTTTTCCCGGCTTCCTTCCAGCCCCTATGGTAAATACACAGCAGAATCCAGAGCATCATGATGGTGGCTACAAAACAAATCGGTTGGGCAAATCTGAGTCCATGCTTATGGAGCTGGAGCAAAAAAACCAAGTTACTATCATATCTTTCTGACAGATTCTACAGGATAGAGTTTATAACTTAGGTGCAGTGAATTTTGTTAAACTTCTATTTCTGGAGCTAAAGAGAAGCAGACGTTTTAGCAGATTATCATCATAAACTTGGAATTCAGTAAGGAAGAAGCTAACTTTCATTTTGGCCTTTTTGTCCCTTTTACTTTTCTGAGTTCTGAATTTTTGTTTATGAGGTCTTCGTTGGTGTCTTCATTGGTGTCAATGTTAGCACAAGACATTGGGCCGGGTGCTGACATTGGGAAGGGAACTGAAGATAATTCCTTATTGAGGGATAACTAGACAGAATGTATGAGAAAGAAAGGCTTGGGGGGCACCTGGGTGGTGAAGTTGGTGAAGTGCCTGGCTTGGCTTAGTTAATAATCACAGGGTCCTGTGATCGAGCGCTGCATCAGGCTCCTTGCTCAGGGGGAAGTCTGCTTCTTCCCTCTGTCCTTCCCCCTGATCTTTCTCTTTCTTTCTCTCTCTCTCAAAAATAAATAAAATATTTTAAAAAGAAAGAAAAAGAAAAGTCATGGTAGGAGCCTCTTTCATTGCCCACTGCCCTCAGCCATGCTCTCTTATGGTATCAAAGCCTGCTGCTTAGAGCAGAGGCAAGCAGAGCCCATGCCACTTGGACAGGTTTGTCTTTACATCAGGCTTACAGTAGTTAGACCAGTAGAGGACTGTGACATTCAGGAAGAGGTGGTTAAAATGTCATTGTTACATTGGAAACATCTTGGCAGCAATGTGCTAGACATGTCTGAGTATAACGTGGATGTAATCTGCCAAGGGGCAAGTAAATGGTGCATTTCTTTGGACTTTGCCTTGCAGTAGGCAAATGAAGAGTCTTTTGAACGAAATACTGTGGTCTTCTGTGACACAGCTCACCATACTTTAGAACCAATACCAGAAAATCCGTGGCTGAGGAAAGAGGTGGTCTGTCAAAGCCAACTCTCTGATAGTACCTTGCCCAGTACCTCCCCTTGATGGCTTTGGAGCCCAGAAATAGAGAAATCAGAGGTTCTGTTGATCTGGTGCCTGAAATTGCACCAGTTCCTGCTGACAGCAGGGCAATCCCCAAGAGAGTTCTAACCTCCCCCTTTCCACAGCTGCCAAAGGCCTGTGGGAGGCCACTGCTGATTTACTCTCTCCTTGATAGCTGCAGTTCTTGGTACCAGCGCGGTGCTCTCGGCAGTGCTCTTTCCCAGCAAAGAGCCAGCAGCCCTTGCCCAGAAGCTGAGGCTTTCTTGCCTGCTTTGGCTTTCCTGAATGTCTGATTGATGGACCTTAACAACAGAGATAGGGCCAAGTTCACAGTAAATGTGCCTGCCTGAAAACTGTGATGGAGTGATGCCAGAATTGTACCATGGAAGCCCCATGTGAAGGGGGTGATGAGTGTGAGCGCTCAAAAGCCTGCAGGAACCCCACATGCCAGGTTCCAGGAAGAAAGGGCTGTCATGATGAGCTTCTGCATGTTTTGGCTGCTACTGTAAATGTGTCATTCACTTTGATTTAGCCTCAAATACAAGACAGGTAATTTTGCTTTCAAGACTTTCAGATTAGGGAATCATAAACCATGTTCGTGACCCAATGAAAGCAGACCTGGAAGCTTTCTCTTAAAGCATATTAGTACTGGTGACATTTTGCTGATGTTTAGCAGTAAACAAGGCAAAGAGGGATTATGGCTTTTTACTTTTCTGGAACTCTTTTCACTGCTATGTAGCAAAAGATTATTTTCTCAGATCTCTCAAAGTGAATTGTCAGAAAGATTATATAATTTGGGAATAGTGTCAGAGCTATATAGGCTGAGAATGGGAGATAGTGTACAGAGCCTGTGGTGTTGCCCAGGTAAAAGCAGAAATTCTAGATGATTAAGAGCTGATTAGTGAATGAATGCAAATGAAAATTATAGTCCTTAGAATCCCTCAATTTAAAAGTGTTGTGAACACCCTTTATTTGAGCTACAGAGATCTGATTCTCTCCTAATTGTTTCTGTGATCCAGGTTACATTTATTGTGTGCGTACCGTGTACCCTCAGAGAATAGTGTCGCTCCTAAGCATCTTCATTAGATTCCCCTCAAAAAAAAAAAAAGATTCCCCTCAAAGCAGAACCTCAGATAAGTCTGTTAGTGTAGGTCATTCATTGGGAAGCCATCCTTGGGAAGTAGGAGTGAGGAGGTAGAGCGAATGAGAGGAGGAGGGAAGAAAAGCCACTATGAGAGCATGTTTCCAGGACTGCAAGGGCTCCTTGCCATCAGAACTTTTCATGAGCCTGGCCCCAATGGCATGAACTCCATCACACGGCCAGGCAGGCCAGGTAGTGCTTCTGACTTGTAGGCAGGGTCAGAGCAGGCCCTGCAGGCAGGAAAAGAAAGCCTTGGGGTGCATGCTCTTGATGGATGTTGTCAGCAGTGACTCTGAGCTTGCTCAGGATTGAGCAGTATGGCAGCAGCTAGAATCAGCATCCTCAAGCATCTGCTATGAGAGGGATTGGTGCTGTACTGGAGCACTAGAAGGACTGGGTGCACTAAAAACACCAGCAGAAGGCATCTCATCCAGAGATTGGGGCAGCGTCCAAGAAGGAAATGGCCTCTAAGCTAAGACAAGACTAGATGAATGGGAGATGAACTATAGCTCTATGGTTGGAGCTTAGATTGCAAGGGTAAATATGCTGAGGGAAGATAAGCAAGAATTTTGCAAGGTAAGGAAAATAGTCTTCATTGTAAGAGCAATAAAGGGTCAGGGAAGAGGGGCATCTGGGTGGTTCAGGTGGTTAAGTGTCTACCTTTGGCTCAGGTTGTGATCCCAGGGTCCTGGGATCAAGCCCTGAATCAGGCTCCCTGCTCAGTGGGGAACCTGCTTCTCCCTCTCCATCTGCTCTTTGCCTTCCTTGTGCTCTCATGCTTTGTTAAATAGATAGATAGATAGATAGATAGATAGATAGATAGATAGATAGATAGATAAATTCTTTTAAAAAGGGAGTGGGGGCTTAGGGAAGAGACATGTAAACAGAAAGACATGATAAGTTGTATATTCTAGAAAATTTCACCCTAATGACAGTATGTGAAATAGATGCCATGGTGGAGCCCGTGACTGAGGGTGAGACAAAGCAGAAGTCAGGGAAGCCAGTGAAGAAACTGCAGCTCTCCAGGTGAGAGTGTATAATGGTGAGAACTGGGGACACATTCTAAGTTTCTATGTCCTCACTCATGCTCTGCTCCTGGTAAATATAGCCTGAGTGCACACGCCTGCCCGTGTGTACATGCATGTGTGTGTGCGTGCTTGTGTTTTGATGAGACTATCGTAGGGAGTGAGTTATCTAGAAAAGAATTTTTAGAAGATGTGAATTGAAAGTTCATAAAGAGCTGTTTGGAAAATTCTAAAGCAAACTGGGAAGGAAAATGACTGTGAGAAAATATCTCAAATACTCAGACATGAGACAGCACAGGGAGGGCTCTGCACTGAGAATCAGAAAGACCTAACTTTGTCCTGGCTCTGCATTTTCTATTGGCTTGACCTTTGTTGTGTCATTTAACCTCTCTGAACTCTGTTTATTTGTCAAACTCAAAATGAGGATGATGATGCTTGCCCAGCCTATTCTGAGTCAGTGTAAAGCTAACAGTGTGTGGTGGGAAATGACCGCAACAGGGAAGCTAACATCCTCTAGACCAACATGAATAGGACAGGGGTATGGAGGGTCGTGGTTTAGCCCCAAGAGTCTTGTGTTCAGTGTAGACATTGGCCTGTCTACCCACTCCGGGGCAGGAACAGGGCATCCTTCGCAGTCCATGTGCTTCAGGGAGGTGGGTTCCAGAAGGGTTAGTGTGACACTAGATCCTCTTGAAGACTCCTCCCCTTGTTTGGAAACTCAGTGATCCTCCTTCACAGGCCATTGTGAGAGTAAGAAGAGAAAATAGTAAAGCACCTGGAGAATTAGCATTGTAGGCAAGTGAAAGGTATGACTACTGATGTTGTCAGTAGGTCTTGTGATGTTAGCTCAAAGAAGATGTACACATTTGACTCTCTTATATATCCTAGCAAAACAAAGTCACTCCCAGTTTCCTGCATGGTATATGATATATTTTAGTTTCATAAAGAGACCAATGACCATGTTCCTTTCCCCTAATACCACCTTCTTACTAACTAGCTATGTTCTATTTTCCTTATTTTTTTCTCTTGCATTTAACAATGACTGGAAACATGTGACCTGCCAAGACTTGAACTTGGCATGTGGGGTTTCTCCCACAGTCCATGATCGAGTCACCAGCAGGGAGAACACAGGCTGTATATTCCCTCCTTTCAGGGTGAGGAATGTTCTCCACCTCCTGGGAAAATCCAGGGTCCTGACTCAACAGGAGTCAAAAGGAAACTGATCTTAGAATCCTTCTAAGATACTGTGACTTCTTGCTCATCAGTGTTGGGATCTGTTTTTCTTTTTCTTAAAAGCATTCCCTGGGGTGGCCCCGGGTGGCTTAGTGGTTTAGTGCTGCCTTCCACCCAGGGGGTGATCCTGGAGACCCAGGATCGAGTCCCATGTCGGGCTCCCTGCATGGAGCCTGCTTCTCCCTCTGCCTATGTCTCTGCCTCTCTCTCTCTCTCTCTCTCTCTGTCTCTCATGAATAAATAAATAAATAAAAATCTAAATAAATAAATAAAATGTAAAAAAAATTTTTTTTCAAAAAAAAAGTATTCCCTGGGGTTTTAGGGCACAAAAGATGACTGACTCAGTATGGCTGACATTTATTACACCTTTACTCTGTGCCAGGTGATATCGTAAAGCACTTTACATAGAAGATACACCACAGCCCTATGAGTAACTATTCACTTGGTAGATGATCGAAAACCAAGGCAGATGTGTTTAAGTAGCCTAAAGTCACACAGAGCTGGAATATGAACATAGGCATGTGATTCCAAAGCCCTGTCTGAATCATGCTGCTCTTCTCCCTCCCTGCAAGCAGAGACCTGTCATAAGAGCATACAGAGGGCCTCAGGATTTCCTATTCCTTGGTCCTTAGAGCAGTCAGAGATGTTAAATATAAAAAGTGCGTTTGAATTCTGGTCTACTTAAGTATTCTCCACAGCAGGCAAGAAGTACCCTAGATATAAAAATGGATTCCATTAAGATAAATAGCTCGAATCTCGGGAGCCCTGTGCTAATCAGAAAAAAATGTGAATCGAAAGCTGACAGTTCTTATATGCTTCATGTTTCATTTTTTTCCACTTTCTCTAGGTTAAAAAGATCAAGTGGCATGAGCAGCCTTTTGGGGAAAATTGGAGCCAAGAAGCAGAAGATGAGCACCCTAGAGAAATCCAAATTGGACTGGGAGAGCTTCAAGGAGGAGGAGGGCATTGGTGAAGAACTAGCCATCCACAATCGAGGGAAGGAAGGGTAAGAAATAGTAGATTCTATTCCTCTGAAAATCCTAAACTCTGAAATAGTTTATTGTAGACAGGCCACCCAGGGTTTTTTTTCTTTTTTTCTTTTTTTCTTTTTTTTTTTAAGATTTTATTCGTTTATTTGACAGAGAGAGAGCGAGCCAGAGAACACAAGCAGGGTTAAGCAGCAGGCAGAGGGAGAGGTAGAGGGAGAAGCAGGCTCCCCACTGAGCAGGAAGCCTGATAGGAGACTCCATCCCAGGACTCTGGGATCATGACCTGAGCCAAAGGCAGATGCTTAACCACCTGAGCCACTAGGCCAAGGCCACCCAGTTTAAATAAGTGGGTACTTTTCATGGTGAAACAAAAAATGTGAGTACTTTGGTTTGTCGGTAAAGCTCTGTTCTGGGGAGCAGGTCCTCTTAGTGAGAACACTGAAGGTCACGAGGTTAGGTGGGGTGGTATGTGAGCAGCCCTGCTCTCAGGGCCAGACACATCTGCCAGGCTGAGGTTTCCGAATGATAGCTTCTGTGAACTGTAAGTCACCTTGCTTCATCACATGGTCAGATCTGGCTCTGTCAGCCTTAGCCTGATCTGAATGATTTGGCCTTCTGTGAAGCCAGCCCAGAACAGAGCCAAGAGTGCCTAGATATTGTCATCTCGTGGATTTTTGTCTGTGTCACTATGACCCAAGCTGAGGCTTCAACCTGTATGACATGCCAGCCCTCAGCACCCAGACTATCACTTGCACCCCTCCTCTTCAATTTGGAATACAAAGAGGACGTCAATAGGCCCGTATTTAGGAATGCCAAGAAAGACAGTGTTTGGTGAGTACTTAGGAACCTCAGAAGGAGCTAAGAGGCAAAGTTGCTGTAGATCAGGGTCCATGGCTCAAGATCATCACTCTCTGCCCCTAATGGTGAATAGAAGTGTCTTGGGGCTTATCAGATAACTCTGGGTCCTCCCCGCCCCTGCCTCTCACCAGAAAGGGCTTTCCATGCTGCACACAGCATTTCTGAGGCTCAGCTCCTTTGCCTGTGAATTGGGATAATGGTACCACACTGGAGGTGAGTGTGAAGATCTCATAAAATAATGCATGTAACATATGTATAACATACATACATGTGTATAAAGTACATAAAGCCCTTTGCAGAGTGCCTGTCACATAAAAGCATAATTAAATGGTAGTCATTCAGGTTATTTATAAGCTAAGTTATAATAAAGACAGGTGAGGGGGTTATTTTGGGGGTCATACTTCTAAATTTGGCTTCAAGATCATTTGAATGAACCTACAAGCTGTTCAGTATGTTTTAAATGACTTTATGAGCTTGGTTAACTATCAGGCTCCTAAAATCACTCTGTCAAAGATAGAATGCCACAGGATAGAGGCTAAAGTGCCAATGTCTTCTGAGGAAGGCCCACGATAAAGCACAGGCAGGAGTCAGTGTTATGCAGAGAAGGCCTCTGACATTTGCCCCAAACATCCCTGTCTCTGACTCTATTCTGGTTACTCACAGGTCATTCCTCTTCTCCACATTTGCCTAGTGATCTAAGGCAGCAGAAGGCCTGCCAGTGTGCAACACTTTATTGGTCCTCTGAGTATTGATTATGTGGGTCGGACAGTGTTCCTTCTGCTCAAGTTAATCGAGGTCTTATAAAAGGAAGTGATGATGCTGTTGAAGATAAGACAGAGTTAATAAATGTAGACTGAAAGAGAAAACAAGATTAAAAGGACATCTGTCTGCCCAATGAGGACTTTTCAGGTGATAGAAAATCACGTAACTAGGTTAGGGAACCACTAATAGTGTGCAGCCTTTAGGTACTCTGCTTTCCCCTCCTTCTCTGAACCTCTTTGCCCCACCCAACGATTCCACCAATCTGATTGTGTTTCTCCAGTGTGGATCTGATGTCTTCTTTGCTCTGCCTCTGGCTCTTCTTACCTTCCCTCTCCAGTGCCTGCTCCCACCTCCACTCACATGCCTTTCCTAGCTCTTGCAGGCAGATTAAGGGGCCCAACCCCTTGTACAGGGAACAGGCTGTAGCTCTGCTTCTTACCTTGGCTAAGCCTGAGAATCATCTTGCAGGGGTGCTTTCAGAGTTGGGGTAACAAGGCCACTCCTGTACAGAGCTGCTGGATCAAGAGTCACAGATAGCTGTATTTTTAACTCACCCCTCAGGTGCTTTTGATGCATGCCAGGGTTGAGAATCACTAGACCATAGCATCACAATTCCAGAGATTAGAGCAAGACAACCAGCTTCTGGCTGAGCCTTTCCAACACATACATAACTAGAGAGCCAATTTCAAAACAGGAAATGTCAAGAAGGACAAGAAGATTTCTCCTGAGAAGTGTGCCCAGTGGCACGCTATGGAAGGAAAGAAGCATAGGAACCAAACCTATAAGGTCTTTGGGTAGAGGGCAGGCAGGTCAGGCCCCTAAACTCTCTCACAGGGATGCCAGTGGCAGCAAAGTCATCACCTGGGAGGGGGATACTCTGCAGGAGTATGTGGAGAACCCCAAGAGGTGTACCCCTGGAATAAAAGTGACCTTTGCTGAAACCAAGTGGTTTCAGAGCTACCTACCTGTGAGTACTGATTGACCTCTGCCATATATTTTTATAAGACTATGGCCTTTTCATAAGTACCAAATTTAAATTGATCTTTTATATAAGAATTCAAGTCATAACTGGTGGTAAAAATATTCCTATTACGCACACAGTCCTTTTTTTTTTTTTTTTTACGCACACAGTCCTGATTAAAATAAGATTGTATTGAGATTAAAAGCTTAGGTCATGCTTTTTATGATTTGATAGTAACTCCAGTTCAATAAATGCTAACACATCTTTCCCCTTGTAAAGATTTGATAGAATTTGAAGCTAGATTGGTCAATATATGTTTATTATTGTCCAGTTATTTAAAAGGCAATTTTGCCATCTTCAAATATGCACATAAGGAGACAAGGTATCTAGAAACCACTGGCACAGGACCAGATAATTTCTAAAATCTGTATCTGATACTTCCATTGTCTACATTCTTTGCAGAAAATTTACTAGAACTCTCATTAGACATCAATAAACTAAGCACTCCAGTGAAGGGCCAGAGATTGACCCTTCATTGAATTAGAAAACAAAAAATGACTATATACTGATTAAAAGAGACATATAGAAACAGCAGGATTTGGGATAAGTGAAAATAAAAAAGAGACAGGATAAACCATGCAGCCACGAACCAGAAGAAAGGTGTAGTAGTCAATAGTCATACTGATATTAAACAAAACAGACTTTGAGACAAAAGTGTTACCAGAAATAGAAGTGATCGCCTCATAATGGTGGAAACACTCAATGCATCTGGGAGATAAGACTGTTCACATCCAGATGTCCCCCTGACCTTAACTGAACAGCAGTCACTCCCTGCAATTCAGCAGTCCCGCCCCAGCTGTGTTCCCAGCAGAAATTCAGTTGTGTGTTCCCCAAAGACAGATGTGAGGATTTCAATGATAGTGCTTTTCATAATATGCCCAAACTGGAAACAACTCAAGTATCCATCAGTAATGCAGTAGGCAAAGTGTGAAGATCGAATTGGCTTTATGCAGTAGTTCCTGAATCAGGCATCCTCTCTACCAAGAAAAAGGAAGCTCTAGAGGACTACAGAAAGGGAATGATTTTTAAAAGGAGGACAAGGAAGTCATATATAGAAAAAAGGATTATTTCAGGTGAGGTCACCTCCATTTGTGTACAGAGGGTTTCAGTAGGTGGATTGCATCATCTTTCTTTGGAGGTTGAAGAAGGCCCATGTGACATATTGGTGCTGACCAGAAGATTCCTCACTGACCGGTTAAAGGTTACATTCCTAGAGGGTTGAAACCGCAGTGAAGTTAGTTATTAAGTCTGGGTTTAATAACCTGGGGCTTTAACCTAAATGACACCATTTTGGGCCTCAGGTTTTCTTTTTAACAGTTTACAGATTGGGTTACTCTTTAGCAACCAGAATGAACATGGCTAAATTCCAGTAATAGAGTAACAGAGTTCTTTGCAGTATGATCCCATTTATATAAAAGGTCAAAAACAGGCAAAAGCAGTGTGTCTATTGAGTCATTTTGTGAAAGAAGCAAGTCATGAAAGAATTCACAGTATAAGTCTATTTATATCAAGTTCAAAATTAGGCACAACTAGACCATAATGTCAAGGGCACAGAAACTTAAAAGGCAAGCAAGCTCACACCTGGCCGGACCGGCATTGGCCTAAGAGTTATGCAGGGGCCTCCTTTGAGCAGCCAGCATTCCGCTTCTTGATTTGGCAATGGCTACATGAGCACTTGCTTTATGACAGGTCATTTGTCTTGCCTGTTTTATACACTTTAATCTGTGTATGTTATATTTTACACAAAACTGAATTGAAACTGGGGCGCCTGGGTGGTGCATTCGCTTGGATGTCTGACTCTTGGTTTCAGCTCAGATCATGATCTCAGGGTCATGAGATTGAACCCCTTGTTGGGTTCTTTGCTCAGTGGGGAGTCTGCTAGAGATTCTCTCCCTCTTTCTCTGCCTCTCCACACCCCCACTCACTCATGGGCATGTGTAGGTGCTTGCTCTCTCATAAATAAATCTTAAAAAAAAAATTTGAAACTCTATTTGTCCTGGCTCTACTACCAACCTGCCATGTGCTCTAGTCCATATCTTCATCTATAAGGTAGAAACTCTTCAGTGTACTATACTTCTCAAGTTTATCATGAGAAATAAGTAGGGGAGATGTCTGGTGCGCTTATAAATATAATGAGTCCTCTGCCCACTCTTCTTTCTCCCATCTGCCATTATTAACCTCACTGTAGGGGGCATTGCTGCAAATGGAAAGCTAGGTGCCTTACTCTTTTAAATTCCCTCCTGGTGTCTTCCTGCCAGCCCTTCCAGAATACTTTCTACAGAGGTGGCAGCTATAGTTTGGGGGCATCTCCTCCAATCTCCCTGGCTCATGTCTCTTCCTTCTCGGGGCTAAGCTCCGGGCAGCCATCCGTCCTCACATTCCCTGCAAACCCCACACTCCAGGAGAGCTCACTAGTTATGTGGCTGAGGTTCCCCACTATGATGACTCCCAGAAAATTTCTCCTTGCCCGACCCACTGTTGGACTGAACTCCAGACTCCTTGAATAACAGCTGTTGGGTTGACCTCTCCATTTGCATGTCCAAGACACACATCAAACCTAACATCCAAAACCGAACACTTGTATCCTTTCCAAAAAGATTCCTTCCTCAGTCAGAAAATGAGACCATCACCATCCAACTTTTAAAAGAAAAACCTAGGAGTCATTCTTGATTTCCTCTTTGAATTCACATTCTGAAAGTCCAGGAGACAGTTCATTCAGAAAGTACTTGAGTCCAGCCCCATAGCCACTGCTCCAGCACAAGCCACAGATCTGTTGTGCTCCCTCCTTCCCTTTGTCCCTTCCCTGCAGTCTCCCCCACAGTAACTAAAAGGATTTTCAAAATACAACTTTTCCTCTGTTCCCTACTGGAAGTCCCCCAGTGGTACTAAAAGTCAATGTTCAGTTCCTTATCCTGGCATTCTAGGCTCTTCCTGAGTTGGCTCTTGCCTACCTCATGTCCCCTTTTCCCCTTCTCATGACAGCCTCTGTAGGGTTTCTCCCAGTGCTCCTTCATGATGGCTTTTGTCACTTGGAGTTCGACTCAGATGCCACTCTAGCCACACCCCAGGAACTGTCAGCCCTATCACTTTGTTGGAGCGTGTCGTGTTCTGGTTGATATACAGTGGACCTCCAATGGCAGTGCCAGGTTCACCCCCAAAAGAGGACCCAACCCAGAGCAGGTGCTGAGCCATCTCACTGTCTACATGCCTGTCCCACTAGCCACTAGACAATCATGGCTTTGTTTTAGGACCTAGTAGGATTAGAATTAGCCCCCCAGAAAAGAAGGGCATGATATACCAGAATGATGTCTCTGTCCAGGCATCATTTCCAGGCAGCAGAGTTGCTTAAAATCCCAGTACCCAAGATGGTCCATCATCTCCACAGCAGAGTGGCTGCTCTTCCTCTGAGCCCCGGACTCCCGGGCTGGCTCAGCATTTCTGGAGCAGCCTCTAGCATTGCTTGCTCTAACCCTGTAGCTGATCATCCAGGCACCCTGGCAGTGTGTGGGGCCAGCTGAGGTAGAGAGACCAAGGGGATGGCTTGGCTGCAGCTGGCATCAAATTGAAGGTCAAGGAACACAACAATTGGAAACCAGGTGTGTTGATGATATGGAGAGGCATGAAGGAACCCAGGGAAAGTCATTCTGCCTCCATGACCACCCAGGAGTTACTCAGAACCAGCACAGCCTGGTGAGATGGGAGGACAGCAGTGAAGAAGCTTCACTAAAATCACCATTCTTTTACTCTGGGCCTCAAGAGGTTTACAAGTTATATACTATTCCACAGGGATGAGGGGGATGCAGGCTTGTGCAACACTGGACAGGTTGCTTCTCTCAAGCAAAACACTGCCTGTCCTATTGCACCCATCACAGGGCTTTATCTTCAGACATCCTCCAATGCCTGCTGTTTCCCAGAGCTGGGAACCAAGCTGACCCATGCTGCCTGTCACATTTGTGCATGTGTATGTGCATGTGTATGTTTGCTCAGGGAACTGAATGCTGGCTCTCTCGGAACAGTCATAACACAGCTGGCAGTGCCCTCAGTTGGGTACCTGCCTCACATGTCCCTGCACCTCCATGTGCTCCTCCTTTCCCTAACCAGTGGGGAGGAGGCCTGGATCTCAAACAGTTGGTATCAGAAAAGTAATTTGGGTTGAAAAATCAAAAAGATACCAGAGCCTGTTTTATTTAACCTGGTTCTGAAAGGAAAAGCTATAAAATAAAATCCCTTAGGTTTTGATTTTATTAGCATGTTTTATTAATGAAAGTAAAGAGCAGCTTCCTCTTAAATGGGCCACCTAGAGCAGTAGTAGCAAGAAGGTATGATGCTCTCACCCTACCTACGCCCCCGCCTCGGCTTCCCGGTGGACTGGGCCCAATCAGGCTGGGTCCCCAGGAGTGCTGGGCGCAGACCAGAAAAACACTATTTCACTTGTCTGCTGGTGGCTGTGTTCTGGGATTCTAACCAGCTTACTGTTCCTGAAAACTTCCTGAAGTTCAGTTTAAATAGGCCATCTACGTGGGACCCCATGGAGGAGGCAGCGTTCCCCAGAAACCCTTGCTCTTCTGGGGCATTTGGTCTCTTGGCCCCTGTTCCAGCTATCCCAGGTTCTGAGGCTTTGTAGTGGTACAGTCACCTCTCAATGCTCAGTTGTTCTTTGTTTTATTATTACAAAGCACTTCTCAAAGGCTCACTGCATTGTCAGAGGGGCATTACAATCTTTATTCCTGTTTTACAGTGAAGAAAAATAAGGCAGAGAAATTAAATATCTTGCCCAAAGTCAAATAGTAAATATCAGACCCGCTCTCATCCTCAGCACCTTTCCTGTCTCTTGGGGAGAGGGGTGGTCCATATCCAATAGAAGTTTTGTTCCTGGCCAGCTCTTGGCTGGATCCTGTTAGCAGCTGCAGATGGCTGTAAATGGGGAAATGAAGTCGCCAGGCCTGCCTTGATGGCCTTTGTCTGGGTTGCCCTTGAGAATTCAGTTGTGTTCTGCACCTGTGCCCCTCTTGGCTGCCTGAACCCTTCCCTAAACCTGAGCTCTGCCTGCACCTGCCTGTGAAGTGCCCAGCCTGCCTTTACTCTTGAGAGTCTCAAAGTCAGCTGGACCCAGCACAGCTTCAGGGAACCTGCAAGGCCATCAGTCATGCTCAGTGAGCATCCTAATTTAAGTATCACTTCCTCTTTAAGGGAAAATTGAGAAGACCACAAATGCTCAAGCCCACACACTTCCTCTTCCTTCTCTGACAGCACTGGGTAACGGCTCTCTGGAGATATGCCCTAAATTCTCCTGTAGCCCGGGTGTGCACCCTTTTTTTTTTCCTGCTGAGCATCAGGGGATAGTTAGGGCTGTCAAAATACTGATTCCCATCTCCGTCTTCACCCAGGGCTGTTCAGCTAAGCTGGGGTGGGCAGGCCGGGGGGTGGTGGGAATGATGGTTGAGCCATGGCAGAGTCCTTTGGTCAATTTTGGTTAGCATCCCCTCTGGAGAATTGAGGGCCCCTTGGTGATCGGTGGAAGGCCAGCTTGTCTTCTTCTTTATCAAAAGGGGGTCCACAGTGTCTGTGGCTTTCCTGTCTGCCAAGGAATCTGAAATCCAGATACAGCCGTATCTGGCCATAACACACATAGCCAGGCATCCTGTGTTTCACTCACTAAATCTGATGGCCTGATCTGGAGGGGTTATGTCAAACCGAGGAGCAGGCCCTACTGTTATTTCCAATCATTCTGGCCTCTGGTTGGTGGTGTAGAGTCAATAGCTTAGTTCCTGATCCCTGACCTAGTTGCTGATAATACCCATCAAGAGACCTGACTGCTCCCCTTTTAGATCTGTTGTCCTTCGGGACCCTGGCAGAAGCTGGCCTCTCAAAACGTTGGTGGCATTAGCTGCCATTTTCTTGAGCACCTGCTCTGCTAAAGCATTTTATGAACACTCTTTCATTCAGTACACAAAGCAGCCCAGAATTCATTTTTCTTTCTTGTTAGATTAGGAAACAAGATTGACAAAATTAGGTGGTTTACCAGAGTCACACAGCTAGCAAGTGACAGTCAGGGTTTGAACTCAGAGCCACCTGGGCCTCTGCAGGAAGGTATGGGAATGGGCTGCAGCAGGGTGCCACAGCAGGGCATGCAGTGCCCCAGCTCTGCAAGGGAACACAGACTCCTGAACCTGGTAACGTTCTTGTCCTAAACATAATGACTTTGTGATGACAGATGCACATTTTATACAGTGCAACAAAAGAAAAATTAGTACAGAGATTCAATTATGTCTCCTGTTTTCAATGACAGTTTTGCTCTCTCGGTAGATTAATTAGCAGCAGAGATCCCCTCCCCCAGGCGAGACACGACCCACTTTATGGCGTAAAGGTGCATTAAAATGCAGCTGTGTCTCATTAAGCCGCCAGCCACTCCTCCTTCCCTGCCCACTTCTGCCCTGCGCTTCCTTCCCATCCCGCTTCCTTCCCATCCCGCCCTGCCCAATGAGGACCTGGGGGAGCCATGTCTGTGAAACTTGACCCCCGTTAGGGCACAGAGCCCCGACCTTGTGAGGGGCCCTGGATGTGGACTATGGGTGGCTGCTGTTGCTCTCATTCCCTTAGAGAGACCTCAGGGAGGCATTTTGGACCGGAGTGGGCAGAGGACACCCGAGAACGGCAGGGGAAGGAAGAGGAGGGCACTGAAGACAGTGGAACCCCTTGAAAGGGAGTGCTCTATGTGCCCACTTGAAGCTTCCCTGCAGCCCCAGGAAGTAGTTTCTACAAAGACCCTGTTTCTCCCGTTTTCAGATGCACCTTTTTCCCACAGTTGGAGGTATAGTACATATGCAGGACTCATAGCTTTCCCTGGCCCCCCAACTCCACACACTACTAAGACCAGGAAATACGGCATCGCTATTTTGCTGTTGAGAAAAATGAGGCTCGGAGATGTTCAGTCCTTGGCCAGTGCAGCCTAGCTAATGTGAAACAGAGCTAGCTACCCACTGAACCCATGCCTGACTAAGCCTATGTGCTTCTGTCCCTAAAACCTTGTTACAGAACAGCAGTGTTTGAACCCAGGATAGGTTGTTGCTTTCTCCTTTTCGTTTTACTTTCAGTGACATCTGAACCAGAAGCATCGTTGTTTAGACCAAATATGAGTGGTTTGGATATTACTGAGTGAGTCGTGGGTGGTCACTGTGGTCAGCAGCTGTGGTCATCTACTTGTATTCGCTGTAAGCTAGTGATCCTGCCGGTGGACAGTTCACACCTCCGTGGGTGGGGGGCGCTGTGCTCCTACAGGAGTCTGCTGACAAACCTTTTGTATTTTCTTCTAGGTACATTGAAAGGAAGGCTTTTCTAGACCGAGTGGACCACAGGCAGTTTGAAATCGAGCGAGACCTCAGGCTGAGCAAAATGAAACCCTGATGTTATGGGGGGGAATCAACAACAGCTTAATCCTGTTTACAATGTGAGCTTCTGGTGCATCTGTGAAATGTCTCCAGTGTTTCTCATCAGCTGTTCCCACCAAGGTCTCTTTTTCTACGTTGGATTTCTGTCTTTGTATCTTGATCTCATGTGTTTCATTCATTTTACTTTTAAAAGTTTGTCCTTAAAAAAAATAAAAATAAAAGTTGGTCCTGCGAGATGAGAGGCTGGTGAAGATGAGGGCACCACTGGCCTTCCCTTTATTCTCCAAAGGCCACCAGCCAGGCCTGCCTGGGCTGGCCCTGGGGTGGAGAGCTGAGCAGCCCGAGGGTGCGTTTCTGGGCTCTTTCTGAAGTCGGCCTTGCCCCAGAGACCCAGGGAGAACTGCTCACTAATGTGGGTAGAATGCCAAGTCCTTGGCAGTTTTGTTCTTGTTCCGCTGCTACTTCTCTCCTAATCTCTTCCTCTCTCCTAAATGGGATTCTTATTCACTGGTGTAAGGTCAGGCTGAAAATAAGCATGCATTATTGCTGAATTAGGGATGTTTTCCCCCCTTTGGCCTTTTTCCTCTTCCCAGAGTTCAAGTCAGTTTAAGATGTGCTCCCACCTCAGTAATTCTTTTTGTTTGTCAAAGACTCTGAAAGACTCTTTTTTATACTCAGTAGGAAAATTTAAATTCCAAACTTCGTAGTAATAAAGCAGTAAAACCCCACAATTTGCTTTTGGGGTGTGTGTGTGTCTGGGTGTCCTGAGCAATATGGACAGGTTAAGGGGAAGGTAGAGTTCCAAAGACTGGAAGCCAGTGCCTGTCTGGACGTGTAGCCAGTGTGACCTTGACCACAGCTTGGCTTTCTGAGGCTTTGTTTCCTGGTGTGTAAATGGTACAAGTAACACCAGTACCTTATATGGTTGAGACGAGCTAATGATATACCTGGAGTCCCCCATCCAGTCCTTGAATTCATGGGAAGAAGATCATGGCAACCAAGACCTGATCCTCGATACTACATGGTTATGGGGTCATGGACCTGATTACTCAGAAAGGTAGTTTACTGGCTATGTTTGAACACATTGTCTGTTCACATCCACTCTGATAAAGGATTTTAAAAGTGGTAATAGAAGCCCTTTGAGGGCTTACAGATGGCCTGTAAGGCCTCAGTACAGTCCTGCACAGTGATACAGGAGTAACAGGAAAGTCCTCTAAGGTAAGACAAGACAGCGCTCCACTTAGGGCAAGTGCATCCAGACCCTCAGGAGCCACAGCTGAGACTGAGATGATGCCAGTCCTGCCACATGTCAGCCTCTGGGCATCACCCTCTGTTTACCACCTCTTCCCTTCTGAGTCCTGAGGGCCTCTAGCGCTGGCTCTCTCACACAGTTCTTCATACTACGGCAGCCATATATGAGCCGGCTCCTCGTCTGGTTTGAGAAACGATCTGGAATCCCACAGAATAAGTGGTGCTCAGCCCATCATAAGTTAGGGGTTTTCTTCTTTAGCAAATCTTCATGCCTTTGAAGCCTACAAGATCAGGACAGCAGCTGCAAGAGCATGCTGGGTTCTTCACACAGGTGGGTTTGCTCCAAGGTATGTGGAGAGAAGTTGGAAAAATCAATGAGCACTGCAGCGTGTGCATTTGCACTTCAGTTTCTGTTCCCAGCCCTCAACACAGGCTTCTCTCCTGTGCCCTGCATTGGATTAAATTTACAGCTGTGCAAAGGTTAGTTCCTTTCTGCTGCTTTTGAGTTAGTGGATCTTTTCCCAGCAGGTTCACTGTACACATCTGATCTCCACTCAGTGACTTTTTACACATCCATGCATCTCTTACAGAAAGCCCTTCGGGAAGCAGCCTAGTGACCAGTCTGCCAAAACTAGGACTGGGCCCCCGTCCTGAGTGGCTGCCACCAGCCACCAGACTTCAGAAAGCGCTAGGCTCATCAGAGTCTCTCCCTCTCCTCCCCTATAGACTAGGCAGGCTGCTGCAAGCAGAAGCAGTTGGGTTCTTTTATATCAAAAGAGCAAAACACCAAAAAGGAAGTTGAGAGAACCCCACTCTTTACTATCCAAGCCACATGCAAGCTATCCTGACACCCTCACCGTGTGCCTTGCACCAAGTGGAACATAAACTCCACGCAGCCAGTAAAATAAAAAGCCCTTCAAGTCTAGCCCCTTTTGGCAGAATCTGGCAGCTTGTCAAGGAGTGTGTAGCTGTTTACACCATTCCTGTTACAGAAGCCCTTCCTCCCAACTTTGTGCACCCTTACTTCAGTGTTCCCAGACTTTCACAGTTCAAATAATTTCATTTGCCTTTCAGCTGCCTCCATAGAACCTCTTTAAAAGCCACCTGCATTGGGGCGTTTGGCTGACTCAGTTAGTACATGTGACTCTTGATCTCAGGTTCTAAGATCGAGCTCCAGGTTGAATGTAGAGATTACTTTAAAATATTTAAGGGGCGTCTGGGTGGCTCAGTCAGTTGAGTGCCTTCTGCCTGGGTCATGATCGCGGGGTCCTGGGATTGAGCCCCACATCAGGCTCCCTGCTCAGCGGGCAGCCTGCTTTTTCCCTCTCTTTGTCCCTGTGTGTTCTCTCTCTCTCTCTCTCTCTCAAAATAATAAAATCTTTAAAAAATAAATTTTTAAGTGACTTATATTAAACTAAGTTCATAATATTGATGAAGCCACTTCTTCTGGCTAATACCTATGCACGTGTGTATCTATGTGCACACATGTATCATCCTACAGTGAGACTTAAAAGCAGCTTCAAAGCTGGCTCTTACATACATCTCATTGGCCTTTGCTGGATCATCTGCCTGCCCCCAGCTGGAGGGGAGGCTGAAAAAACTTGCCGTGGGAGATGGGGAGTGGAATTAGGAATAGGTGATAGGGGGACGCCTGGGTGGCTCAGTGGTTGAGCGTCAGCCTTTGGCTCAAGGTGTGATCCTGGAGTCCGAGGATTGGATCCTGCATGGACTCCTTGTGGGGAGCCTGCTTCTCCCTCTGCCTATGTCTCTGCCTTTCTCTCTGTGTCTCTCATGAATAAATAAAATCTTAAAAAAAAAAAAAAAAGTGGGTAATAGGTCAGCCAAACAGTGGTACCTGAACACTCAATTCTTTGTCATAAATCTACAGACTTGTCTCCATTTGGTCCTTTAAATTGTCACCAAGGAGTGGGAGGAGAGATGGGCCATGTATTGATAATTGTTGAATCTACCTGAGGAATCCAGCAAGTCCTTCACACTATTATCTCTACTTCTATTTGGATTTGTTATTGATCGTGAATTGTTCTTTTTTTAATCATGCCAGAGAGAATGGAGCTGTTTAAAGGAAAGGACTAAGAAGTGTGTCGGCTGTTCTAGGACAGAACGGGCAGCCTCCCAGAGACCCACTCCCACTCTGCAGGTCTGACAGTGGCCAGGAATGTAGTGGCAGGGAACCTCTGGTCTACGAGGAGGTGCTCCCCGCCTCCCCAGATCCTGTGCTTGTTGTAACAACTTGGAACCCAGTCTTTGCAAGTTGCGTTTTGTCTCATCTTGTGGACCTCCTCACCCCCTGTGTTCTCTTACTGTTGTGGCTCAGTTCCCAGGGACAGGAACCAGCCAGCAAGACTGGTGCCGGGGCAGGCACATGAATGACTGCTAAGTGTAAACCAGGCCGCAGGATACGGGAGTCTTCCTAGCCCTGCCTGATGATGAACAGGGTGCTGGGTGCTGTGGCTGCTGGGTGGGGTGGGCCTCGGGTCTCCTGAGACCACCCTTGGGCCTTCTTGGGTGGTGGGCTGTGCTCCTGCCTGACCCTGTCTGTCAGGGCTGGGAGGACCTTCCTTCCCAGCCAGTGTTGCCACCTGTCCCCCGTCTACTTACCTCACTCTCAGTGACCTGAGAGCTGCCTCAGTGAATGCCCGGCCTTTCCTGGTGGGCCCACTGAGACCAGGCTGGGTGGTGGGGCTTGCAGAGGTGTGACCATGTTTAGCCGAGAGTCCCCTTTTCCATTGGTCCTATTTGAACCATGGCAGACACCATCTAGCCCAGTTTTTAAGAACAAGTGGATAGTATTTTAACTGGCTCTTCACATCTACATTTAGTGAAAACTATTGTTCCCAACTCTAAGGGAAATGATTTCTTTTTTTTCTTTTCTTTTCTTTTCTTTTCTTTTCTTTTCTTTTCTTTTCTTTTCTTTTCTTTTCTTTTCTTTTTTGTTGTTGTTGTTGTTGTTGTTGTTGTTGTTGTTGATTTCCCTTTATCCGGGAGTCAGGAGTGGGCAAGTGGAGTGGCTGAGTCAGTGCTGAGAGGCAGTTGGGCTGGGGCACCATGCACTTTGCCTCCAGGCCCTTGGGCCAGGTCTATTGTGTGAATGATGAGTACGGCCCAAGCGCAAAGTGCAGAGAGTCCCCAAAAGTTGTTTCCTGCCCCCATCCTCCGTGCCATGAGTCTTTGTCTTCTCCTTGTCCCACATGGGTGTGTCAGATTTCCAGGGCATCGGATGTCTTCTCATTGCTGAAAAAACTGCCCCCAAATAGTGTAAGGTCAAAGAATAATGAGCTTCCTTCTGCGATTCTGCTCACCCATTTGCTGAGGAACTCGGTGCTCTAATTAGGAGCTCAGCGATGGTCTCCGGGGAAGAAGGGAGGGTGGTGAGAAGAACTCAAGGGAGCTGTAGCCGCGGGAGCTGCCGGGAGGCCCTGGGATGGGAGCCCTGGCAGGCAAGTGGTGCAGTGGTCCCACTTCCTCGTGTGCCATCTGTCAGATGCCCCTCATGTTTCAGCTGAGGAAACTTGCCTGAGGTCAGACTGTGAAACCACCAGTGATCACACCTCCACCTTGTGCCTGGAGGGTCGGGTGGGGGCGGGGAAGGCAAAAGTGGACCGCCTTTCCCCCTCTGGATCCCAGCGCAGTGCTGAGTGCAGGGGGACGGTGAACCCGAGATGAGGAGAAGCTTGCTGTTGGAGAATGACAGCTGGCACTCGCAGGGCCCAGAGCTTGTGGCAGAAGTCCACCCCAGCTGTGGGCACACCTCTTCCGCTTCCAGTCCTGCCACTGCTCCGGGGCAGTGGCCCAACCACTCTGCAATGGCAGGAGCGCCTCACCCAGGCCCCCGGGCCTTGTTCACACAGTCTCTGGTGAAGCGTCCCTGAGGCATAAGCTGTGCTCTAGAACCAGGTTTCTGTGCTAAGCAAGGTACACGGTGTTGCCCTCCTTTGGGACGCGGCCGGTTCCAGGGAGTGCGGGGAGGAGGGGGCGGTGTCCAGTTGCCGGCTCCTTGGAGAGTTGAGATACCTAAGTGCCTCTCACGCTGTACCTCCTTCGCTAGGGGTGTTCGCAGTTCCTCCCCTGGACTTTTCTGTAAAGCCTTTTCTGTTTTTCGTGCCCTCCTAAGGCAGCTTAGATCCCAGAATACTATCAGATTCGATCTTGGTGCATAGGCAAGTCGACCACCCCGAGGAAAGTGGAATGTGTGAGTCCAGAAGATTCTGACCTGCTTCCCTGCAGCCGGGAATGGCCCAAACCACAGAGACCGTCTTTCAGGGTCTCCTCTCCATGGTCTGCCAGCCAGCTTTCATTGTGTTGTCACCTCAGCTGATGGGGTAGACTGTGACCTATGCTTAAGTACAAGGTGGGAGGGCGTGCGGAGAAATTACCATTGCGTAAGAACACCATCCTAGTGTGACACACGGGTTGTCCTGCCTCTTCTCTCCAATCTTAACTGTGCTGTGATCCGGGTGGAGTCCTTCTGCGTCCCGGATACCTTGTTCAGAAGGTTGCTGAGAATGGAGAATACCGCTCAGCCTACCTCAGGGTGTTTCGTTAACTGAAGTACACTATCCATGTGTTAGGTTACTATAATTAAATTGCTTGCCTGGCCCCCAGCTCCCCAAGACAGGCTTACGTTAACATAAATTAGCACTTTGAGGATGTGTAATCTGGAACTGTCCTCAGCCCATGACGCAGCAACTTTACTCCTGGCTTGACATCCTGGAGAAGCCGTGCAAGGAGACAGGCTTATTGGCGATCGTAAAAACCTGGAATCTACCCAGTACCCATCAGGAGAAAGGATCGATTGTGAAATAGTCACACAGCACAGGACAGCACAGCAGTTAGCCGAATGAGGAGGGCTGCATGCATCAGCACAGATGAGCCTCATAAGCAATAATGATGCAAAAAGCAAGCAGCAAGTCCTAACATAGGATCCCAGTTACACAAGTTCAAAAACATGAACCTGAAGGTGATGGTTGCCCAACACTGCAGATAGACTGAATTTTACACTTTAAAATGGTTGGTTTGGGGGATGCCTGGGTGGCTCAGCAGTTGAGCATCTGCCTTCAGCTCAGGGCGTGATCCCGGAGTCCCGGGATCGAGTCCCACATCGGGCTCCCTGCATGGAGCCTGCTTTTCCTTCCTCCGCCTGTCTCTGCCTCTCTATCTCTCATGAATAAATAAAATCTTTTAAAAAATAAACTAAAATGGTTGGTTTTATGTTATGTGAATCTTAACTGAATATAGAAGGAGTATATAATTATATATGTAAATATAATTATGTATAATGAACGGGTGATAGACAGTAAACTCAGCATAGTGGTTACCTCATGGGTTAGGTCATGGGTCAGAGAAAGAAAAGGAGCTTCATTTACAGATGTGGTTTTATATCTTAAATTGGGAGCTGACACACATTTCTTTTTTTTTTTTTGACACACATTTCTTATATTATTCATTATGCCTTTATTTTCTGAAGTATTTCAAGACAAAAAAAAAAAAAAGACAAGCTCACATTTTTTTAGAAAGATTTTATTTATTTGACAGAGCCAGAGAGCACAAGCAGGAGGAATAGCAGAGAAGCAGGGAACCGAGCAGAGGGCTCAATCCCAGGACCCCCGGATCATGACCCGAGCCAAAGGCAGGTGCTTCACTGACTGAGCCACCCAGGTGCCCCACAAGCTCACATTTAAACTTGCATCACCCCTGTCCGTCTCACAAAGAGATGTCCAAGGGATGGGCAGCACAGGGATGCAGGGGTTGCCATGGTGATGAGCTTGCTGGCCATCAAGGAACTTTCACTGCATCCCTAGCAGTGAACTTTCACTGCTGGGCTAGCAGGCATTCCAGAATGATCTTCCCAAATGGCTCCTCATTTCCCCAGGAGATGAGGGACTCACTCAGGCAAACTACCAGGTGCCCCCCCCCCCATGTCCCTTTCTCTGTAGAGCATGTTGGGTGGCTGGGAAACTAAAGGGTCTGTGCTAGGCCATGTGCCCCCTCCCAGCACAGCCAGTGGTTCCAGGACTGCTGAGTCAGCCTTCCCCTTGCCCACATGGCCTTGACAGATGCGCAGACAGGACACAGACCATATGTTAGAAAGATGCTTCAGTGGGCCTCGACTTGTTAGATGCAAATAAATGGTCCCTGACCCAGATAAACAAGGTTAAAATGTGAAAATACCAAAATGAATTATAATGTGTGTTGTTTTTTTGTTTTTTGTTGTTGGTTTTTTTTTTTTTTACATATTTATTTATTCATGAGAGACACAGAGAGAGAAAGACAGGCAGAGACACAGGCAGAGGGAGAAGCAGGCTCCATGCAGGGAGCCTGATGTGGGACTCGATCCCGGGACTCCAGGATCACGCCCCGGGCCGAAGGCAGGCACTAAACCACTGAGCCACCCAGGGATCCCCAATGTGTGGGTTTTCTAGTTATGGAGCTGCCCATCTTCAAACTCTGCCCAGCATCCTCAGCTGTCCTCAGGGCCCTTGGGCCGCAGTGGTGGGTGCCTTTTCAGAGGGAGGGGTGGCCAGAATCCTCAGGGTGTGGAGGGTTGCTGCCCAGCTGCTCTGCTCTCTTTGGCCTTCCCTCTTCTACCCTAACATTGCTGCATTATTTCTAAGTCTGAGGCTCTTTGGGGCCCAGAGAATGGCTTCTAGGGCAGGGACAACCCTCTGTCCCAGCCACCTCATGGAGATTTCCTTTTCCTTTGCCTTTACTTGTCTCAAGCTGGACCCCACAGTTCTGTTACCAGTCTGCCCTTGAGCTCCATCATGGGACCTTTGAATTTGAGGTTAAGGTCCCATCCCCACTCATCTACCCCCAGCCTTCCTGCACCAACAGTGCAACCTGTGTGTGCCTGTGAGACTGCTGCGGACAGCTGGAGCTGGAGATGATGAGAAGCGTCATTTTGCGGAAGCCTCTTGTCTTTGCAATGCAAGTGTTTTCCACAAAACTGCAAATAGCTCACATGGTATAATAAAAAAAAATTAACTAATTAAAAAATAAATAAATATTTGTTTTTTGTGCAGTTCTGGGTTCCTAAAGCCCTTGGGATTTGTATGCTAATGAGAAGATTCCTCAGGGAGCCCTAGATAGTTTCAGGATGGGACCTTGTCACCAGCAACACCACTCCTGTAAGTAGAGGTTTTAAACTTCCACTCTGGGGCACCTGGGTGGCTCATTTGGTAAAGCATCTGCCTTTGGCTCAGGTCAGGATCCCAGGGTCCTTGAATCGAGGACTCCCTGCTCTGCGGGGAGCCTGCTTCTCCCTCTCCCTGCCTTTCCCTGGCTATATGCATGCTCTCTCTGATAAATAAATAAATAAAATATTTTTTAAAAAGTAAGCTTTCAGTCCTATCCCTGGGGTGGGAGGAGAGGCCAGAGATGGAATCCAGTCAGACCAATGATTTAATCAATCCGGCCTATGTGAGGAGATCTTGTTAAAAACCTCTCAACAGTCAAGTTTGGGGAGCTTCTGAGTTGGGGAGCACATCCACATGCCAGGAGGGTGGCACACCCAAATTCCACAGGCCACAGGTATAGAGGCTCTTGCATGGAAGCCTTCTGGACCATCTTCGTCTGGCTATTCATTTGTATCCTTTACAACGAACAGTAATAATACATAGTGCACTTTCCTGAGTCCGTGAGTTCTAGCAAACCATCAAAGCTTTTGGGGGTGGTCGTGGACTGAGCAGAAGCCTGGGTAGTCCGAGCACCCCATCTGCGGCTGGTGTCTGAAGTGGAGGCAGCCTAGTGTGAAGGAACCTTTCATCGGCGGAGGGTCTGAGCTGACTCTGGGTACTTTGTGACAGAATTGAATTGTTGGACATCCAGGTTAGAGAATTTATCAGACCCCACTTTTGTCTATTCCCTTAACACCAAACATCCACCGCAGGTGACCGAGAGGCAGCATGGTCCAGTGAGACACCCATATTGCAGAGTGACTCGCTTGGGTACATGGCTTGGCCCCTGGCCTCCCCTGCCCCCATTTCTGTATCTGTAAAGCGAAGGGGAAGGGTTAAATCATCCCAAGGGTTCAGGGGTGGGGGCAGGGAGTGAACACTGGGAACCTACATTTCTAACAAGCAGCCAGGTGATGCTTATGCGCTCTGAAGTTTGAGAACCCTGCTTATTAAAAGTTTAAAAAGCCTCCAGCTATGTATTTAGGACAATTCCACCTTCTTTTACTCTTTGCCACTTCAAATAATTCAAACTCCTAAATTCCTGACTCATCAACAAACCAGCAAATCAGCGCCAGTAATGAGGGTGCCAGGCGTTCCTTCCCTACTGTCTACGGAGACCCACCCCTAGGAGCTTTCTCTGACTTCCAGAAGCCTTTGTAGGCACAGTCAAAAGCTTAGCAGGAAGCCCCTGAAAGTTAGCAGTGACTTGGAAAAGCAGCTGAAGGCCCCCAGGGAAGCAAGCAAGAAATTCAAACGACAAAATCCACCCAAGTCCCAGCAAACACAGCTGAGGCGGCAACCCTTCGCTGCCAGGCTGGCAACAGATGGCAGCCCCACGTGCACGCACACGCATGCTCACATCCGCTAGGCCAAGTCTGTAGTGTGTCAGCGAGGTTGCCCTGTAGCTTGGAGGAGCCCCAAGCCACCAGAGGTGCAATGCACCCACCCAAACAAGCCAGGCCCAGGCCCTCCTGCCTGTGAGCTCCGTGCCTCTCACTTCTCCCTCCCTCTGATTATAGGAGACTGTTGGTTGTTGGGCAATTTGGAAGCAGAGAAATCAAACAGAATTTAAAGCTCTCATCATCTTACAAACAGAGAAAACTGCTAAATTTGGGGATACTTTCAGACGCTTTCCCATGTTTTTACATAACTTTTCTTTTTAAGATTTTATTTATTTATGAGACAGAGAGAGAGAGAGAGGCAGACACAGGCAGAAGGAGAAGTAGGCTCCATGCAGGGAGCCCGACGTGGGACTCGATCCTGAGACTCCAGGATCATGCCCTGAGCCGAAGGCGATGTGAAATCCCTCAGCCACCTGGGCTGCCCTTACGCAACTTTTCCTAAAGCAGTTGGAATTATACGGTACCTGTGCAGCTCAAAACAGAAGCTACTGACCACGCGTGGCTATTTAAAAAAATGTTTTTTAAATCGACTCCATGCTCAAAGTGGGTCTTGAGCTCACAACCCCAAGATCAAGAATTGCATGCTCTATCCACTGAGCCAGTCAGGTGGCCATAAACTTAAGTTTTAAAATCACTAGAATTGGGACACCTGGGTGGCCCAGTTGTTGAGCATCTGACTTTGGCTCAGGTCGTGATCCCTGGGTCCTGGGATCGAGTCCCTCATGGGGCTTCCTGAAGGGAGCCTGCTTCTCCCTCTGTCTATGTGTGTGTGTGTGTCTCTCATTAATAAATAAAATATTTTTTAAAACTTTTTTTAAATGAAATAAATACGTTAGAATTCAGAATCCAAAAAAAAAAAAATAAAGAATAAAAAATAAAAAGAACTTGAATTTCAGTTTCTTAGTCACACTAACCAAAGATCTCAAGTGCTCGGTAGTCACATGTGATTAGTGGTACAATATTAGAATGGGCAGGCACCCAATGTTTCTATCACCATAGAATTTTATTGGACTGCACTGATGTATGCAGTTGTATTTTTTTAAATTTTTTTTATTTATTTATGATAGTCACACAGAGAGAGAGAGAGAGAGAGGCAGAGACACAGGCAGAGGGAGAAGCAGGCTCCATGCACCAGGAGCCCGACGTGGGATTCGATCCCGGGTCTCCAGGATTGCACCCGGGGCCAAAGGCAGGCGCTAAACCGCTGTGCCACCCAGGAATCCCCTGGTGTATGCAGTTTTATATTTGCCTTTGTTTACTCTGTAGTACATGCCAGGAGCATTTCCCCATTGATTCAAATATCCTTTTTTTTTTTTTTAAGATTTTATTTATTTATTTATTTATTTATTTATTTATTTATTTATTTGAGAGAGAGAGAGTGTAAGCAGGGGGAGGAGCAAAGGGAGAGGGACAAGCAGACTCTCTGAGCAGGGAGCCCAACTCGGGGTTCGATCCCAAGACCCCAAGATTATGATCTCAGCTGAAATCAAGAGTCAGACACTCAACCAACTGAACCACCAAGGCGCCCCTCAAACATCCTATGAGGAAACAGTTTTAACAGCTGTATAACATGCCATCACATAGTTGTACCATAATTTATTATACTGGTCTTCCACTGCTGGTCACTGAGGTTACCCACTTTCTGTTGTTATAAGTAATGCCGTGATGAACCACCTTGTCCTTAGTTCTTGATCAGCATCCTGGTTATTTCTAGATTACTTTCTACAAGTGGAGTTGTCCTGTCAGGGAAAGCACACGTTTTCAAGGCCTTGAAATATAATGCCCAGTTAACCTCCCAGAAAGGTCTCCCTCTCTCCAGCCAAGTGGTTGCGTGAACCCTCTGAGGAGACAAGATTCAGCAAAGCAGCCCTACTTGCCTGTCTCTGAGCATGGCGCCCAGTGCTTCAGGTGGGATGTGTCCGGAACTAGGAGGAGAATGGCCGTCCATGGAGAAGACTGGACTAGGTCGTGCTTATGTGCTGAACTTTCTTTGGTACCAGCCCAGCCCAGCCCAGCTCTGTCTCTAGAAGCAGCATTTGAACAAGGCAGACATGGTGGTTGATTTTATGTGTCAACTTGATGGGCTAAGGGTTGCCAGGATAGCTGGTATACCATGTCTATAAGAGTTTTTTCTGGAAGAGATTAGCATTGGAATAGGTAGACTGAGTAAAGATCCTTGTTACCAGTGGGCAGACATCATCCAATCCATTAAAGGTCTGGTTAGAACAAAAGGTGAAGGAAGGCGAATTTGCTCTCTCCTTGAGCCCAGACATCCTTCTAGATTGATCAGCACTCCTGGTTCTGGGAGCCTCTGGACTTGGACTGAGACATGCACCATCAGCTCCTCCCCAGGTCTCCAGCCCACGGACAGCCTGTCATGGGACTTGGCAGCCTCCCTGTCTCCTGTTGCTTCGGCTTCTCTGTAGAACCCGACGAATGCAGCAGCATATGCCTCAGGACCGGATTCATCACAGACCTAGTTTTGTGGCACGCTCATCTGTGACTCGCTCTAAACATTTTCTGAACCTGGCTAGCCTTACCTCTCGGGGCAGAAGAGTTTTGTCCTTTAAGAGGTGCCTGGCTGGCTCAGTTGTAGAATAGGCCTCTCCAGATCTCAGAGTCATTAGTTCAAGCCCCATGTTGGGTGTAGAGCTTGCTTTTAAAAAAATTTTTTTAATTAAAAAAAAAGAAAGAGGTAGGGCTTCACTACACTTCTTTCACACTTTCCCACCAGTTCTGAGGTTTGGTGAACAAGTCCGAATTTACCTTAAACTATTATACCCAGCTGCAAGGCCTCCAATCTTACTCCCTCTCTGTCTTTATCTTCCCAAACTAAGGTTTCCCCTCCTTTTTCTTTCTTCTTTTTTTTTTTTTCAAGATTTTATTTTTAAGTAATCTCTACACTCAACGTGGGGCCTGAAGCCACAGACCCAAAATCAAGAGTCCAGCGCTCTACCGACCAAGCCAGCCAGGTGCCCCCACCCTCCTTTCAATGGCTCGCCTGCCCTCTTTCTCATCTTAGCCCCTTTGTGCATTCTCCAGGTCTACCATATTGACCTTGACCTGGGACCGGGCCATCAGTTCTGGCACCATTGTTTCTTTTTTAATTTTGACTGCTTCTTGCAGCCTCACTTTGGTTCTCTGTAAGATGGGGGTGCCTTTGACAAGTATGAAAAAGCACCGACTGGGCTGATGGCAACCACCTCATTCAGTGTGTCCTTGGAAAGAGGGAGCCAGTGAGGCTGGGGCAGCAGGAGAGCCAGAGCTGGCCTGGGCTTCTGTGAATGCAGATGGCAAACTGGTTCACTGACAACTACAGCAAGACCCCAGGCATCCCAGGATGAGTCAGGCTTAGGCTATCCCAGGCCTCACGACCGCTGAAGCTCCTTCCTTGGATTTGGTTAAGTGGAATATCTAGAAGGAAACCATTTATTTTTATTTTTTAAAGATTTTATTTATGTGACAGAGATGCCGCAAGCAGGGGTAGTAGCAGGCAGAGGGAGAGGGAGAAGCAGGCTCCTCACGGAGCAGGGAGCCCAACACAGGACTCAATCCTAGGACCCTAGGATGATGACCTGACCCAAAGGCAGATGCCCAACTGACTGAGCCACCCAGGAGCCCTGGAAGGAAACCATTTAAAACCAACCCAAAGGTTGTCTGGGTGGCTCAGTCAGTTGGGCATCTGACTCTTGGTGTTAGCTCAGGTTATGATCTCAGGGTCATAGGATCGAGCCCCGCATTAGGCTCCAGGGTCCCCATGAAGTTGACTTGAGTGTCTCTCCCTTTCCTTTACCCCGCCCCTCCCCCACATACTATCTCTCTCTCTCTCTTTTTTTCTCTCAAATAAATAAATTAAACCACAAACACATCCCTTTCAAGAGCCTGAGATGCTGGCATCAGGAACAATACCCCACAATGCCCAGAGCTCTCGGGCAGCTGCCCTGGCCTCTCTCCAAGCTGAGTCATGGCAACGAGTCTCCCTCAGGCTGCCGGCCGGCCCAGGGGTTGTTCTGTCCTTGTTCCCTCATCTCTCGCTGTGGCCCAGGTTATCCAGCAGCCTAAACCAATGTGCCCAGAGGCCAGAAAGTAAGAAGGGATCCTGCTTCAGTCACCAAGGGAGGTTTCCCTTCTCTCACCCCCACAGGAGGGAGACCCTGCTCCTTGTCTCCCGGGCAGGGAAATAACTAGTCCAACTCCATGGTGTTTGATGAACCCTGTTCTCTCCCTGGGGGCTCCTTCCTGACAGGGAACAGTTTGGGCTGAGCCTTTCCCTCCCCGGAGTATCCGGGGACACTGAGTGGGACACTGAGTGGGGTGCAGTCACAATGCAAGGGGAGAGAGCAGCAGACTGCTGGACCCCGGAGGGGGCCCCTCTGCACACCAGCTTTGCTGTCCACACAGGCCCCCTGAACTCTTGCTCATCCTTCAAGCTCCTGTTTGAGTGATGCCTCCCCCAGGAAGCCTCAGCCACCACAGGCAGGGCAGGAGGGCAAAGCCCAATTCCACTTCCCCATCTGGGTCTGTCACCATGTCTCCAGGTCTTAGCCTGTCATTGGGGGGATGCCCCTCAGTAAGCATCACTCCATCCCACTCAGTCCATCATCTGGGTGAGATGTAGTCTTGTCTTTCTAGAACCTTCTGCCAGACATGGCTCTCATCAAACATTGAGCCCAAGGGCCTTGTGTAAAGAACTTGCTGGAGGTGACCCTCAAGGCCAGGACTTGGGCCAGCCTCCCCTGTTCTCAGCCCCATAGGTAAATGGAAGGGCTTTCTTCGGGAAGTGTGGGGTGACTCTTGCCTCAGGGGAACAGGAGAAGTAGAAAGCTCCAGGCCAGAAAAGCCAGGCTGGTAGGTAAGAGAGACAAGTCAGCAATTCTGACAATAGCATTTAACTGGTGCTTCTGTGTTGGGAGCCACAGCTGCCCTAACACGCCGTAGATCCCAGTCCTTCCAGGATGTTCCAACCAGGCCCACGGAACTACACAGCTCTCGGCAGGGGGCCGTGAGGGGGTGGTTTCACATAGAAAGAACTAGGGAGGGGGGCTCCCTGGTGCTGTGGGCAGCTTTGCTGCTTTATTAAGCCCCATTTGACAGAGGGGGATGAAAATGCACGTAGAGTATAAATACCGTGCTGAAGTTCACAAGGCAGGACCAGAAACCAGGCCTGCCCTGCCCTGTCACCCAAGGCCAAAGGTGACAGGGAGGCCAGGTTCTTGCCAAAGTGCAGACCTCACTCCCTGCCGTGAGTTCCTTCCTGTTTCTACAGGGGTCAGTCTCCCTCCCGGGGAGCAGGGAGACTTTCCCAGCGCCCCCCAGGGCAGACCCTTGGCCTCCAGGCAGCAGAGCAGCTGATGGGGGGTGAGGGCCTGGCGCCCCCGCCTCGCGGAGCCGCAGCTCTGGGGACTCGCACTGGTGACCTCAATGTGGCAACAGCTCTTCGGGGCTCTTTAATAATTTAGAGAATGTACACTATTCAGGCAGGCGGCTTCATCCCTGGATTCAGAAACACAATGCCCTGGGGATTGTTTCCAGTGGACAGTGAAATTCCACTTGTCACAGTCACTGAGAACACAGGCCTGTTCCTGGAAGGGGCTCTGGTCTCCGGGTGTTTACAAACATCCTAGAAGACCAGGAGGCCAGCAGCCAGGGCCCTCAGGGAGCCAGAGCCGAGGTGGGAGCCTGTGGTTCTGCCCAGCTCAGCTGTCCCATTCTGGGGGCCCTTGGCAAGTCCCTTCCTTTCTGTCTCCTGCCTGTGGGGTGGGGTTGACAGGGCTGTAGGCCCCACGTGGGTCTTAGGGTCTTACTCCACTGGCTGTTCTCTTGCACCTCCTCTCCAGCCCCACTCAGTGTCTGGCCCTGGGTGTCAGGCCCCAGGGTGTCTGTGGGAACCTGTCCAGGGGGCCTTGCATTTCGTAGGACTTGGCAATTGCATTTTCCCTTTGCAAACTCCTTTTTTTTTTTTTTAAAGATTTTATTTATTTATTTGACAGATAACAAGAGAGCACAAGCAGGGGGAGCCGCAGAGGGAGAGGGAGAAGCAGGTTCCCCACTGAGCAGGGAGCCAAATGTGGGGCTGGATCCCAGGACTCTGGGATCATGACCTAAGTGGAAGGCAGATGCTTCACTGACTAAGCCACCCAGGTGCCCCACTCACAAATTGTTCATTAAAAATAAAAACAAAAATTATCCAAGAACAGGCACTCCTAGAGACAGAAGGTAGAATGGTGGTAGCAGTGGCTGGAGAAGGGGATAAAGGGGAGTTATGGTTTAATGGAGACACAGTGTCTATTGAGGATGATGAGAGAGTTCTAGACATGGATAATAGTGATGGTTGTAGAACACTGTGCATGAACTTCATGCCACTGAATTGTACACTTAAAAAATAGTTAAAACATTGGGGGTGGCTTTTGGCTGGCTCAGTGGGAAGAGTGTGTGACTCTTGATCTCAGGGTCATGAGTTCAAGCCCCATGTTGGGTGTAGAGATTAACTTAAATAAACAAACTTTAAAAATCAGTTAAAATGGTAAGTGATACTGTTAAAAAATTCACAAGTAATGCATGTTCATTTAAAAGACATTGGAAAATAGAGAAAATAATTTTAGTTACACCAAAACCCCATTCCCTCCTCCAAAAACAGGCTCCTGTGAAATTCTGATCCACGAAGACAGAAAAGGCCCTACTTAGGAACCAGCATAGTCCAACCTCCCAATAGGCCCTCCCTAATATTGCAGGTGGTGAACAAAATCTCATCCCCCCCCCCAAGATAACCATGGCTGATACTGTGCTATCTATCCTGCCACATTTTTCCCAAGGCAAATATATGACATAAGTATAAATACGTGATTTTTTATGAAAATAGGATCTGGGCACCTGGGTGGCTCAGTGGTTGAGCGTCTCCCTTTGGCTTGGGTCCTGATCCCAGGTCCTGGGATGGAGTCCCACATCGGGCTCCCTGTGGGGAGCCTGCTTTTCCCTCTGCCTATGTCTCTGCCTCTCTGTGTGTCTCTCATGAATAAATAAATAAAATCTTTAAAAATTTTTTAAAAAGCTTTTATTTATTTATTCATGACAGAGAGAGAGAGAGAGAGAGAGAGAGAGAGGGGCAGAGACACAGGGAGAGAGGGAGAGAAGCAGGCTCCATGCAGGGAGCCTGATGTGGGACTCGATCCCGGGTCTCCAGGATTACACCCCGGCCGAAGGCAGCGCCAAATCGCTGGGCCACCGGGGCTGCCCAAAATCTTTAAAATTTTGGGAAAAAAGTAGGATCTGAACATACTTATTCGGAAGCCTATTTTTCTTCACTTAACAGTATATTGTAAATAAATTTCCGTGTCACTCTCTATCATTTGTGGTGACACCCAGGATTGGATTCTATCATATGAATATTCCATGATTTGTTCAATGTGCCCATCATTGAACATGTAAGTTGGCCTCCATGTTTTCCTGATATAAGGAAAGCTGCAAGTTACAGCCCTGTCATGTATATGTTTGGCTACTCATGAATGCATTTTTAAAGATAAATTCCTGGAATTCCTGGGTCAAAGGGTCGCTGCCTGTTAGGGTTTTTTGCCCCGTCTTGCCAGATGGTATGCTGGAGCCATACGTCATTTATAGCTATTCCCACGAACAGCAAGAGATGCCACTTGAGCTGAGTAAGAGGATTCCTGTGCTGGCCGAACTCAGCCATTGCCAGTATTCAGGCTGTGGGGCCCCGATGGGGAGCAGTTTGGGGGGTTGGGGGTCCTCCCATACACATCTAACCCCTGGAATCTAAGACTAGGCTACCTTGCCAGGCAAAAGGTGCCTTGGAGCTGTGATTAAATTAAGGGTCTTGAGATGGAGAGGTTGTCCTGGATTACCTGGGTGGACCCACGGTAGTCATAAGGTTCTTATAAGAGGGAGTGAGGAGGGCCAGAGTCAAAGAAGATGTGATGAAGTAAGCAAAGGTCAGAGGGATGTGGGGTCCCAGGCTAAGGAATGCAGGCAGTCTCTAGGAGCTGGAAGAGGCAAGGGGAGCTACCCTCCCCTAGAGACTCCAGAAGATACGCAGCCCTGCCAGCCCATTTTGGACTTTCAACTTCCAAAACTGTAGGATAGTAAGTTCGTATTGTTTTAACTCACTAAGTTTGTAGTAATTTGTGACAGCATCAACAGGAAACGAATACATCTATCTCCCTCCTGCCACCAGGTCCTGAGGTCTCATTGTCTAGGGCAAATGGTCTCTCTCTGTATCTAATAGCCTGATGACCTGAACATCGCCCCCCTCTCCAAACCAGAGCCTACCCAAGGTTCTGTGAATGGGGGACAGATGAGGAAGTGCCCTGCTCTAACCCCTGGGGCTCACTCTCTACCAGACTGTGGAATTACCCTCAGGGATACTGGAAACTGGATTTACTTAAAGTCACAGGATAAGTCTGAAGTGATGCCAAGACTGAACCCCAAGGTTTAGCCTGGAGGGCCAGTCGGATCCCCATCTACTTCATTAAGCTGAGCGTCTCTTTCTGTGCCAGTCTGACTTGCTGGCCCTGGGAGAGGTAGTCATTCACACTTGAGAATAAGATAGGACATCTAATCTGGGTACTTCCTCAGCTGTTGAAGTGGTGTTATGACAGAGTAGTAGAACTCAACTCTTAAGTTGAAAACCACGCTTGGGGTGGTAGTTCCTGTTCTCATCACTCCAGAGCTCACAGGGTCCCATTGGTCACCCCCAACCCTAAAATCTCCTAGGTCTCCTTCAAACAAGCTCAGTTCCTGTTCTCTGTAGGAAACTGCTTAACCATGCATGGCTCGTGCATGTGGCAATGATGGTCCCCGCTGATTACAAGGCAAGAGTTCTGTGTAGGTCCAGTGTCCCAACCTTTTCCTGAGTCATTCAATTGAATCCTCTCAACCACCCAGGAAGTATTATCCTCCTACAGCCCCCCCACCCCACCCCCACCCCCCCCCACCCCCCCGCCGACGAAACAGAACCCCAGGCAGATTAACTCATGCATATGCACAAAATGATTCAGGTGCAAGCAGCAGAGCAGGATTCAAACCAGGTAATCTGACTCCACAGCCAAGAGCTGCCTGGGTTGGCCTGTGGAAGCATTTGTTTGGCTTACTCAGTCAATATTTCAAAATCCAGAGATTTTATTAAAAAAACAATCTGGGGATCCCTGGGTGGCGCAGCGGTTTGGCGCCTGCCTTTGGCCCAGGGCGCGATCCTCGAGACCCGGGATCGAATCCCACATCAGGCTCCCGGTGCATGGAGCCTGCTTCTCCCTCTGCCTGTGTCTCTGCCTCTCTCTCTCTCTCTCTGTGACTATCATAAATAAAAATTAAAAAAAAAAACAAAAAAAAAAACAATCTGGATTTCTAGATTCTCTGGAAAAATGTGATGTGCCAACTGAACTCGCTATTGCCAAAGCAAGATTAGCACATGCAAGAAAATAGTGTTGGATTATAATCCAAGGTATAAAATGAATATCCACAAGTTCATACTGATATAAATAAATGAATAAATAAATAAATAAATAAATGAAGAAGAAATTTCCCACACGGAGGAATTCCAAATGTTTTAATGTAGATACTCTGCTCTCTGGAGGAGCATAAATCCTCTCTCCTTCCAAAGACTACAAAATAGAAAGCAGGGAGAAAACCTGATAGACACTGTATTAGCCACATGATCAAGGCCAACACCAACAGTTGTAAGTGGTGACAGCATGTATCCTTGATATGGTGTGGTGAGAATGACATTTTACCTCTGAGGTCTTCCTAAAAATCCATAACCCCAGTCTAACCATGGGAAAAACACCAGGCAAATCTCAGTTGAGGGACATTCCATAAACTCCCTGACCAGACTCATCAAAACTGTCAGTGTCATCAAAAGCAAGGAAAGTCTGAGAAACGGTCACAGCCCGGCAGAGCCTAAGGAGACATGACAGCTAAATGTAACTTGGGATTCTCCATGGGATCTTGGAACAGATTCAGGACACGGACAGTAGGAAAAAACTAAGGCTGTCTGAGCAGAGTGTACACATTAGCTGATGAGGATGTACCAATGTCAGTTCATCAATGATGACAAAAGCACAATGACAATGTAAGATTATCACACAGTGCCCACAGGTGCCCCCAAAGGCTCACTGTGCTGTCCTGGGCCGGGAGTCCTTCCATTAGAGAGGTCCCTCGTTACCCTGAGTGGGGGTGGGGAGAAGGAGCCACCTCCCAGGCCTTGGCCTTCTAGACATGGCAAGGCCCAGGGGACAGAGGCCTGGGTGTCCAGAGAGCTGGGGATGAAGCCTGTCTCTGTCCAGATTTACTCTGTGGCCCGGTCCAAATTCCCTTCCCTCTCAATATCAGGAACAACAATAACTGTTGTCTCCCTGGGGCCCTGGTCAGCTCTCAAGGATCCTCTTGGGGTGTTGGCAACTGCTCAGGCACCCCAGCTGTCACTTCTGCCAGTCATGAGGCCCCCAGAGCCTGTCCTCTGCGGGACTGAGTCATCCTGGGATCATTCGCCTGCTGGGGAATGGGGGATGCAGCAGGTAGGGGGTACAACCTCTAACCCAAGGTGCTGGATCTCTGCCTTGGAATAAGTGAGGGTCTTGCCAGAGATCCCCCTTCCTGTGCTAAGGGATGAGTTAGCAACACCCTCCCTGAACAAGCAGCTGTAAGCCATTCTTGGGGGTCAGAGGGAGGCAAGGTTGGAGGTCACGGCCCCATGTGCACCCCTGCCCTGGGTTTCCATTTCCCTATACCCAGAGGGACAGAGGGGGCTCTTCCCACTGCTAGCCCAGTTCTGGTCTAGGCCCCTAGAGAAGGGGCTTATGGGAGAGGACACAGAAACAGTGGGCGAAAACAATCCCGCTAAAGTAAGAGCGAGTCCAGGAAGGAGGAGCCTGGACTCAGGAGGAAGCCTCCGTGAGGGAGGGGGCCAGGGTGGGGGCTCTGAGACAAGGGGCACATATGGCCAGGAGCCCGGGCGCCAGGCTGAGCTGCTGCTCCCAGCTCAAGAGCCCCAGTGCCAGCTGTACGCAGGCGGGTGGGCACGGGCAGGGCTGCCTGCCAGATACATACACAGAGCGCCCTTTGAGGAGGTAGCAGCTGTGGCCCTGCCTGCTCCCTCCAACAATGCCTTACGCAGCAGCGGGGGGGGGGGCTCTGGGCAGCAGCGGGGGGGGGGGGGCTCTGGGCCTGCAGCGGGGGGGGCTCTGGGCCTGCAGCGGGGGGGGGGGCTCTGGGCTGCAGCGGGGGGCGGGGGGGCTCTGGGCCTGCAGCGGGGGGGGGGGCTCTGGGCCTGCAGCGGGGGGGGGGGCTCTGGGCAGCAGCGGGGGGGGGGGCTCTGGGCCTGCAGCGGGGGGCGGGGGGGCTCTGGGCCTGCAGCGGGGGGGGGGGCTCTGGGCCTGCAGCGGGGGGGGGGGCTCTGGGCCTGCAGCGGGGGGCGGGGGGGCTCTGGGCCTGCAGCGGGGGGGGGGGCTCTGGGCCTGCAGCGGGGGGGGGGGCTCTGGGCCTGCAGCGGGGGGGGGGGCTCTGGGCAGCAGCGGGGGGGGGGGCTCTGGGCAGCAGCGGGGGGGGGGGCTCTGGGCCTGCAGCGGGGGGCGGGGGGGCTCTGGGCCTGCAGCGGGGGGGGGGGCTCTGGGCCTGCAGCGGGGGGGGGGGCTCTGGGCAGCAGCGGGGGGGGGGGCTCTGGGCTGCAGCGGGGGGCGGGGGGGCTCTGGGCAGCAGCGGGGGGGGGGGCTCTGGGCTGCAGCGGGGGGCGGGGGGGCTCTGGGCCTGCAGCGGGGGGCGGGGGGGCTCTGGGCTGCAGCGGGGGGCGGGGGGGCTCTGGGCAGCAGCGGGGGGGGGGGGGCTCTGGGCAGCAGCGGGGGGGGGGGCTCTGGGCAGCAGCGGGGGGGGGGGGGGCTCTGGGCAGCAGCGGGGGGGGGGGGCTCTGGGCCTGCAGCGGGGGGCGGGGGGGCTCTGGGCCTGCAGCGGGGGGGGGGGCTCTGGGCCTGCAGCGGGGGGCGGGGGGGCTCTGGGCTGCAGCGGGGGGCGGGGGGGCTCTGGGCCTGCAGCGGGGGGGGGGGGGCTTGGGCCTGCAGCGGGGGGGGGGGCTCTGGGCAGCAGCGGGGGGGGGGGGGGCTCTGGGCCTGCAGCGGTGGGGGGGGGGGCTCTGGGCCTGCTGCGGGGGGGGGGGCCTCTGGGCCTGCAGCGGGGGGGGGGGCCTCTGGGCCTGCAGCGGGGGGGGGGGGGGGGGCTCTGGGCAGCAGCGGGGGGGGGGGGGGGCTCTGGGCTGCAGCGGGGGGGGGGGGCCTCTGGGCCTGCAGCGGGGGGCGGGGGGGGCTTGGGCCTGCAGCGGGTGGGGGGGGGCTTGGGCCTGCAGCGGGGGGGGGGGCTCTGGGCCTGCAGGGGGGGGGCTCTGGCCTGCAGGGGGGGGGGGGGGGCTCTGGGCAGCAGCGGGGGGGGGGGCTTGGGCTGCAGCGGGGGGGGGGGCTCTGGGCCTGCAGGGGGGGGGGGGCTTGGGCCTGCAGCGGGGGGGGCCTCTGGGCCTGCAGCGGGGGGGGGGGCTCTGGGCCTGCTGCGGGGGGGGCTCTGGGCAGCAGCGGGGGGGGGGCTCTGGGCCTGCAGCGGGGGGCGGGGGGGCTCTGGGCCTGCAGCGGGAGCAGCGGGCAGGGTTTCTCCGGCCCGGCGAGGCTGACCTGCAGTCGCCTTCAGACGCAGGGACTGGAGCCCCGCCAGACCGCAGGGCAGGCGCCCAGCATCCCCGGCTGGGCGGCGTGGGGGTGGGGCCGTGGTCTTCCGACGCCGGTGGGTGACCGGGAGGCGGTGCGACTCGAGGCGGCCCTCGCACGCCGGGCAAAGGTGGAGACCGCGCGCCCTCGCCGCGTTGGGCCGACAGAAAAATGCCGCGGTCCGGGGTCCTCGCCTTTAAACGCGGCCCCCGGGGAGGAGACGGGAGGGGGAGGGGCGGCGCGGGGCGGCGCATGCGCGGCGCGGCTGGAGCCGCCGGACAGTCCGGCCGCCGGGAGCGCGCAGGAGCCCGCGGGGATCCCCGAGAGCGCCGGGACCCCGCGCGGGGGGCTCTGAGCGGCGCGGCGGAGCCGAGCCCCCAGCCTGCCGGCGCCGCTGCCCGCCCGGGCCCCGGGGGCGGCGGCCAAGATGTCCGTGCCGGTGGAGTACCGGCCGCCGGCCGGCGAACCCTCTGCTGCACCCGGCTAGCGGCCTGAGACCTCGCGCCGCCCGGGGCCGCTGCGCCGGGGCGGGGGGGGTCGGGGCCGGCGGGGCGCGCCCCACCTGGGCCTGCCGGGCGGGCTGGGGTGCGCAGGGGGCGTCTCCCCCGGCCGGCCTCGCCGCCCTGCCTGTCTCCCCGTCGCTCCCGGGAGCGGCTGCCCCGGGCGCCAGGGCGCCGGGCTGTCCCCGCGGGGAGCCCCGCCGGCTTGGCCCCAGCAAACCGTGGGCCAGCGGGCCGGGCCGGCCCGCCCCGCCCCGCCCCGCCCCGCCCCCCACCGGACGGCCGGGCTCGGGGAGGGGGTCGCGCGGCTTCACCGGGAGACCCCCGCGCGGGCAGCGGGGTGAGGCCGGAGGGTCGGTGCAGCGCCGGGAAGCCCGCGGAGGCCGCTGCCTGTGGCGCTCCAGGGTCGTCGCCGGGATGGCCAGGCCGAGGCCGGCTGCCGATCCCCCCGCGGGACAGCCGGTCCCAGGGCGGCCCTGCGCCACCCCTAGCAAAGGCTGATGCCTTCACTCTGCCTGCAGTTTTTCCGCCGGGTGCCGGGCGGCCCCACTTTGCCCCTCCTGGCTTGGGCTTTCTGTCGGCACGTCACACGCTTCTCCTGGCCAGCAGGCAGGCTTGGGCAGCCCCTGCCTTCACCGCTGCACACCCAGAGGCCAGCCGCCTGGGTGACAAGTGATCCTGGCCACCATCCCCACCCCCCCCACTCCCCCTCTGCCACCAGGCCTCAGGTGCAGGCCCTAGCCCTCTTTACGATGGACAGACTGAGGCTGGGCCGATCCTGCGTCCTGCCCGGAAGGGGCGGCCATCTGCAGGCTGGGAAGCTGTGGTTTCCAGCCATTGTGTCTCTTGCTGACTTAGGGTCTTTTCGCTCTTGACAGGAGGGGGCAGTGGGCCAAAGCGCCTGGCTCCTCACTCCTGCCCCATAGCAGGGGGGGGGGGGGGGGCTCTGGCCTGCAGCGGAGGGGGGGCGTGGGGGGGCCTCTGGGCCTCTGCAGACGGGGGGGGGCTCTGCGGGCCTGCAGCGGGGGGGGGGGGCTCTGGGCAGCAGCGGGGGGGGGGTGGCTCTGGGCCTGCAGGCGGGGGGGGCCTCTGGGCACTGCTGCGGGGGGGGGGGCGCTGGGCTGCAGGCGGGGGGGGTGGGGGGGGGGGGGCTCTGGGCCTGCAGCGGGGGGCGGGGGGGGCTCTGGGCCTGCAGCGGGAGCAGCGGGCAGGGTTTCTCCGGCCCGGCGAGGCTGACCTGCAGTCGCCTTCAGACGCAGGGACTGGAGCCCCGCCAGACCGCAGGGCAGGCGCCCAGCATCCCCGGCTGGGCGGCGTGGGGGTGGGGCCGTGGTCTTCCGACGCCGGTGGGTGACCGGGAGGCGGTGCGACTCGAGGCGGCCCTCGCACGCCGGGCAAAGGGTGGAGACCGCGCGCCCTCGCCGCGTTGGGCCGACAGAAAAATGCCGCGGTCCGGGGTCCTCGCCTTTAACGCGGCCCCCGGGGAGGAGACGGGAGGGGGAGGGGCGGCGCGGGGCGGCGCATGCGCGGCGCGGCTGGAGCCGCCGGACAGTCCGGCCGCCGGGAGCGCGCAGGAGCCCGCGGGGATCCCCGAGAGCGCCGGGACCCCGCGCGGGGGGCTCTGAGCGGCGCGGCGGAGCCGAGCCCCCAGCCTGCCGGCGCCGCTGCCCGCCCGGGCCCCGGGGGCGGCGGCCAAGATGTCCGTGCCGGTGAGTACCGGCCGCCGGCCGCGACCTCTGCTGCCCCCGGCCGGGCCTGAGACCTCGCGCCGCCCGGGGCCGCTGCGCCGGGGCGGGGGGGGTCGGGGCCGGGCGGGGCGCCCCACCTGGGCCTGCCGGGCGGGCTGGGGTGCGCAGGGGGCGTCTCCCCCGGCCGGCCTCGCCGCCCTGCCTGTCTCCCCGTCGCTCCCGGGAGCCGGCTCGCCCCGGGCGCCGGGCGCCGGGCTGTCCCCGCGGGGAGCCCCCGCCGGCTTGGCCCCAGCAAACCCTGGGCCAGCCGGGCCGGCCGAGCCCGCCCCGCCCCGCCCCGCCCCGCCCCCACCGGACGGCCGGGCCTCGGGGAGGGGTCGCTGCGGCTCACCGGGGACCCCCCGCGCCGGGCAGCGGGGTGAGGCGGGGGTCGGTGCAGCGCCGGGAAGCCCGCGGGGCCGCTGCCCTGTGGCGCTCCAGGGTCGTCGCCGGGATGGCCAGGCCGGGGCCGGCTGCGATCCCCCGCGGGACAGCCGGTCCCCAGGGCGGCCCTGCGCCACCCCTAGAAAGGCTGATGCCTTCACTCTGCCGGCAAGTTTTCCGCCGGGTGCCGGGCGGCCACTTGCCCCCTCCTGGCCTTGGGCTTCTCTTGTCGCCCGTCACCCGCTTCTCCTGGCCCAGCAGGCAGGCTTGGGCAGCCCCCTGCCATCACCGCTGCACCCAGAGGCCAGCCGCCTGGGTGACAAGTGATCCTGGCCACCATCCCCACCCCCCCCACTCCCCCTCTGCCACCAGGCCTCAGGTGCAGGCCCTAGCCCTCTTTACAGATGGACAGACTGAGGCAGGGGCCGCATCCTGCGTCCTGCCCGGAAGGGGCGCCATCTGCAGGCTGGGAAGCTGTGGTTTCCAGCCATTGTGTCTCTGCTGACTTAGGGTCTTTTCGCTCTTGACAGGAGGGGGCAGTGGGCCAAAGCGCCTGGCTCCTCACTCCTGCCCCATTCTGCGGGTGAAGCAGACAGTAGGGCCCTCCTGGCAGGGCGGGGTGGGGGGGGGCGGCTTTTAATTAACCACCACCGAGTGTGGAGATGACTGGAGGAAGGTGCAAAGCGTTGTTATTATGGAATTAGAGACCTCAGCTCCCCACGCCTCCTAAGTGGTAATGCAGAGTTACAGATGAAAAAAGTAAGGCTTCCAGACTGTGCTGCTGTGAACTCCGCCCCCCTCTCCCCCGCAGCCCCTTCCTCCCCACACCTGTTCTGGTTCAGAGCATAATTGCCTCGAAAGAAAGAAAAGAAAGAAAGAAAGAAAGAAAGAAAGAAAGAAAGAAAGAAAGAAAGAAAGAAAGAAAGAAAGAAAGAAAGAAAGAAAGAAAGAAAGAAAGAGAGAGAGAGAGAGAGAGAGAGAGAGAGAGAGAGAGAGAGAGAGAGAGAGGAGAGAAGAAAAGAAAAGAAAAGAAAAGAAAAGAAAAGAAAAGAAAAGAAAAGAAAAGAAGACAGAAAATGCTTGTCAAGCCCTTCTCTGCTGTCCTGCAAAGCTCTGGATCTTTTTCTGGTCCAGGGCATCAGGGGACTCCCCCCACCTTGACCCTGTGGGCACTAGCAGGAGGGGAAGTGGACCATCTGAGCCTGGTTGAGGGCCTGGGTCTTTAGGACAATCGTGAACAGGGAATGCAACTCAGGCCATATCATAAGCTGGACGGGCTTCAATTTGGGTGGTCTGCACTTGATTTGGTTTGGCTGTCACAGTCATAGCAGAGGTCTGGGCATAGAGCTTAGGATGGCACCCAGACCTCTTGCATTACAGGACTTCGGGCAGCCTTCTTGGGCTCTGTACCTTAATGGGCCCATCTGTAACAAGTGAGGTATGGCAGGGGTATGGGGCAGGTTCCAGGTGTGACTTGGACAGACAGGCGATGCTGTGGACACCTGCTGTAAAGACCTGGAGCCCTGGCCTGCTCAGTGATGTCCATACCACTGCCAGCTCCAAGTCACTCCCCACACTCCTGCCCATAGCCACGGCCCTTGGGGGTTCTGCAAGCGGTAGACAGGGCTCTCACCATCTGCCCCCAGTGGCTGGGCTATCAGTAACCTGGTCCCCTCCTGGGATCTTGGGCAGTGTATGAGCTGGTTGGGCTGGGAGGAGAAGTTCATTTTTGTTGCTGCTGTGAAGTGTTCTGAAAATTGCTTTCATGTGCTTGCGAGTGGTGAGGCTCCTTGGAGGCTTCCCGGCTGAGCTGCCTCCTTAAGCCATGCTTTTGGAACCCAGAATGGTGACTGCCCATGTGGTGCTCACGGATGTGTTCGGGTTTTAAGCACACCCGTTCATTTGGGCAGTCTTTTCCTGGATTGGGCTGACGCAGGCACTTTGGCCCATAGAAATAACAAGACACTTCAGAATGGAATGGGAGGTGGTGGCAAGGAGAGAAGAGGTTGGGATGGGCCAGGTTGAGCCACGAGTGACTTCCTGTTAGAGCAGGGGCCTGTCTGGGGATTAACTGGTCTTACTCTGACATCTGATGGACATGGGCTGTGGGGCGTAGGGACGGGAGGGCACACAAGGTCATCTTGAGTCCCTGCTCTGTAGCTCCTTCCTCTTCCCTGAGCTGAGGGAAGTGTTCACATAGCACCTGGAGATTTACTTCCTGGCTATTCTCTGACATTGGCCTTCTACTTGGCCATGGCCTTGGCACCCCAGGCCAGTCTCTTCCCCCTGGTCAGGCAGGAAGCATTTGAAAGGAAAAGTGCTGTGCCATCCACCTCAGACCCCTGGTGGGCATTGACATGATTCACGTTTAGGAGTGACAAAATGCTGGTTGCCCCCTGGCGCTGTCAGGCAAGAGGCCAGCTTCCAGCTTGTAGAGAAGTTCCCTGATGTCTGTTCCTGCCACTCGTTTCCTGTCTGAAATGTACGCTACCATTCTAGCCTTTCTGCTCCTTTCTATTTATCTAATTTATTCATGTTAATTTAATTTTTTATTTTCCTTTTTAAAATGATTATTATCTTTCCCTCTTCTCCTCTATTGATTGATGATGGGTCCTTTGAAGGAATGAAGGTGCTGATGTGTGTGCCAGGAGCTGGGCTCTGGGCTTCACAGGCTTTGCAGCCCCACAGAAGATCTGTGTCTTGCCAGGGTTGCGTGGCCACTGAGAGACGAAGTTGGGGTGGGAACCAAATCTGGCAGGATGCAAAGCCGGAAAGTGAGCGTCATCCTGCATGGTCTCTCTAATTGTGGGGGCTGTGGCCTGTCGAGCTGTCCACAGAGGCCAAGGCTGCTGAGAGGCTGACCCTCTGCTTGTGGCTTTTCAAGTATGAGTTTGTGTAACCCCTTCGGGACCCTGGGGAGATAAGGCAGCTGGGACTGAGAGGCCAGGCAGCTTGCCCAGGGCTGTGCGGCAGGGTGGGTCTGGCCCAATGAGGCCCAGCAGTGGTTGATGGAGGTCAGTGACCCAGGTGTGGCACCTCGTTGAACCTCCCCCAGCGATCCCAGGAACCAGGGGCGGAACCAGGGGCGGCTGGCTCTCAGCCAGCCAGCACTGTGATGGGAGAGCTGGCCAGGAAGCCAGGAGGCCTGCCCTGGGCTCACTGCTGGCCTGGGCAGCCAGGCTGTAGACAGCTAGCGCCTGATGGAACGGGCTCCAAAGAGAACGGCAGGGCGGGGGTGGGGGGAAGAGGCAAGGTCCTAGTCCAGAGTCCTCCGGTCAGTCTTCGAAGCACCTGGCCTGCCCCTCCTCCCACCTGGCCTTGGCTCTGCCTGGCCTCCCTTTGCAGGAAGTGACCTCCAGCCACTGCCTCGCTCACCAGATTACTCCTGCTCACCCTCACGTGCTCGGGCGAAGGGCACCATTCTGCAGAGTCTTTGGGACTCACATCTGTGGTTGTGTGTTTATTGTCGGGTTTATTTGGTTGCTCTCAGGCTTCCTTGGGGTAGGACTCAGGCCTCCTTGGCTCCTCTATCCCTGCCTCATTGTCCTAGCTTGCCCTGGCTGCCTGCTGAGGATGTGGCACTGGGAGTGCAGAGGAGCCCCTGCAGACGGGCTTGGCATCTCGGCTGCCATCCTGGAAGCCTGCTTGGGGGCCAAGGGGGCATTCCCAGAGAGGCTGCTTGGGCCCCGGAGGACGTTCAGTGAGTTGAGGGCAAGGGCTCTAGAATGAATCATGCTGGCCTGTCTACGCCTCAAGCAGTTCCTGAAGCTCTCTGAGCCTGTCTCCTTCTCTGAATTACCGGGATACTAACGGCACTAACTCTTGGAGTTCTGTGAGAACTTGGCAGGGGTTGCAGAAAGCTCCTTCTGTTGAGGTTGTGATCTTTATCCTGCACCCCTGGCTGGTGCAGTGGCCGAGATCCACTCATGGCTCTTGTGCACTTGGCTTGGGAGAGGTGACCAGCTCTCTGTGGCCTGCCCAGTCTTCCCCCAGGGGCACTTTCTTTATCGTTGATGTTTCCAGCCAAGGCCTTAGCCTGGGGTGACCCTGGACCCTTGCCTGCTCCACCTTGCCTACAGGACCCCTGTCTTTTGAGCTTTGGATGGGCAGGTACTGGTCTTCACCCCACCAACATCCAGCTGGCCCATGGTGCTGCAGGCCAGGTGGATGCCCTGCCCTGAGTGCCCCCAGGAGAGGGCACAGAGCTGCAGGCAGCGGAAGCCGCTGGGGCTCTGTAGGTCTGTCCTCAGGTGTGATCTGCAGCAGCCTGTTTGGGAAGGGATTAGCCCCTCTGCCAGAAGGCGGCACTTTATTTTTATTTTTATTTTTTTATTTATGATAGTCACAGAGAGAGAGAGAGGCAGAGACATAGGCAGAGGGAGAAGCAGGCTCCATGCACCAGGAGCCCGACGTGGGATTTGATCCCGGGTCTCCAGGATTGCGCCCTGGGCCAAAGGCAGGCGCCAAACCGCTGCGCCACCCAGGGATCCCCAGAGAAGGCGGCACTTTAATGGGGGCTTGAACCTGTGGGTGAGGCAAGTGGACCCCGAGGGCAGCCCCCACCGAGCCCCCACTGCCAGGCTTGAGGCTGCATTTCCTAGGTCAGGGGTACCTGTGGCTCTGCCTCCCCCCCATGCCCTCCACGTCACTGGGTCACCTTTGCTTCCTGGCCTTTGACTCGGCCTTTGTCACAGTCACCTGCTTTGATTGCATCCGGGTCAAACCCCATTGTTTCTTTGGTTTACTCTTAGTCACTGTTGGCTGGGCCATTTTCTCTCTCCAAGAAAAAGTGGCTGGGAACAGCTCGGGGACTGTGGTAGAGGTGGTGTTGGATGCCTGCTGGGGCAGGATTGATGGTCACAAGTTGCAGCTCTAAAATTAATCCCTTCTTTAAAGGGGATTAGAGGCTGAGGGGGCTTTTCTTTAATCTAAATTTATTATTTAAACCCCTCCAAGTTCCAAGAAGGATTTGAAGCAGATTATAGTGAAAGACACAAATAGTCTGGGATCGTGAAAAGATCCAGAACTATGTAACGTATGGGGAAGTAGACATACATGACTTTAAGCTCCCTGACAGTCAGGGCAAAAAGGGTAACATGGTGGGTTTAGGATTGCAATAACTATTTTTGGTATTCCTAATCCCGTGTATTTTTTCCTCTGTGCTTTGTTTTATTTTTACCAGTTGAGACTCTTTTTGTTAAGAATATTTTACATGTATTGAAATAGACAGATGTTAGATGCGTTTTGACTAATGCAGACCCCATGTAACCATCAATCAAATCAAGATAATTAACATCTCCATCTTCTCAGAAAGTTTGAAAGCATCCCTCTTATAGTCAACAGTCCCCAACCCTCTGTAAGGTGGCCAACATTCTGGTTTCTTTCATCGTGGCTTAGTTTAGCCTGTTTTTGAGTTTTCTTTTTTCTTTTTTTTAAGATGGGAGGAGCAGGGAGAGAGAGAGAATCCCGAGCAGACTCTCCACTGAGCACAGAGCCCAAAAGGGCTCTGTCTCATGACCCTGAAACCATGACCTGAGCCGAAAACCAAGAGTTGGTCACTCACCTGGAGCCTCCCAGGTGCTCCTGTTCTTGAACTTTCTATAAGTGGAAGTATATAGCAATGTACTCTCTGAGGTCAGGCTTCTTTCATTCAGTATAACAGTTTTGAGATTTCCATCCATGTAGCGTGTTATCAAGAGTTCTTTGTTCACTGCTATGTTGAGTAGCGTTCCATTTATGAAAATGAAATTATATACTTATCCATTCTCTTGCTGATGGATATCTGTCTTTTTTTTTTTTTTTAAGATTTTATTTATTTATTCATGAGAGACAGAGAGAGAGGCAGAGACACAGGCAGAGGGAGGAGAAGCAGGCTCCATGCAGGGAGCCCAATGCGGGACTAGATCCCAGGAATCTGGGATCATGCCCTGAGCCAAAGGCAGATGGTCAACCACTGAGCCATCCAGGTGTCCCAGTCTCTGGTTTTTGTATACTGTGTATTTTTAGGTTCTGGAGCATTGGTATTGTTGCTGGTGTAATACCCTATTTCAGTATTTTATAAAACCCAATATCCAAGAGGGTTGTCTTGAGGCATGCCCAGAGAGTTGTCTGTATTACCAGATCCTGGATCTCCCAAAGTTACATCTTGTTCAGGAAGTGGTGTGTTCAGGAACCTTTCTGTTCAGCCCTCCTCAGGTATCTGGGGTTTGTTTTCCTTCTTTCTAGGCTCCTCAAGAGGTAAAGTATCTTAGGTTTTTGAGTCACTTGTGTTTATCCTGGGCCCCTGTCCATTCTGAGGTCCTGGCAGAGAGAGGCTTCTAGGAGAGTAGGAGGTAGGAGAAGATGGAGCCTTACCTGAGAGCTGCCCACGTCCTTTCACACTCTCAGGCCTGGATAGATTCCTGGGCTCACTCCTCTTTGTCCTAAGACATCCCCCTAGGCAGGCATTCCAGGCCACTCTGCTTCAGCTCTGGGGAGTCCCAGCCTGGTGGATACCCCACCACTCAAGGAATGGGGGAGTGATTGTTTGAGAACCCCTCCCTGCATCCAGGACACTGCACACCTCCTGCTCTATGCTTCACACTGAGAGAGTTGGCGAGCCTGTGCTAATTTTACGAATCTTTACTGTTATTTTTTTCTACAAAATGAGCCTTGGAGAAGATTCACACATCTGCTTAAATGCCACCTCCTCTGAGGGGACCCCCCCTTCAGCACCTTGTGTAAAATAGCCCCTGCCATCACCCTGCTGCCTGCTGCAGTCTCCTTCAGAGCCCTCATCCCCACAGATGGTCACTTGTTTATGCCACCTCACATACACCCCCCCAAAACACAGACCTGTTTTCATGGCAGCTGTATGCTGGCAGTGAGTAGGTGCTGAAGGAATGACCGTCACACTGTGCTGTGTTTAGCGAGAGACCCCATAACTAGCCACTTCCCACACAGCCATTCCCCCCAAGTGGGCTGATAGATATAGGGGCAACAGGGCTTCCCAGAGAGATTTTGCTCACATGTCTCAGAGGAGGTTTTGTTCCTCATGGTTCGGGGGCTCAGGGAAGCTCAGGGCACCTGAGCAGGGACTGGGAGAGTCGAGAGGGCTTTAGTGGAGTGCCCAAGGGAGTGCCCCCTGGTGCCAGGCCTGGTGGGGCTGGTTTGTGACCAGCAGGTACAGGGTTGTTCCACTGACACCAAGGTGCGTTTGTCCACTGTGCAATCTCCTGGCCTGGTGATGAGCAGGACTACTGGTGTCCTTATACTTAACAAGTGCGCCAACTGAGGCTCTGAAAGGTACGGTGATAGCTGAGGGTCCCACGCCAGCTGGAGTCAGTAATGGTCTCTGCTCTTGTCTCTGTAAGTTCCAGCTGGGTGAGGACTGGGGTGTGGGTATCCTGGGGCCCATGGAGCCTTTCTCTGTGGGCTGGAGCAGGGCAGGTGGGATGTCCCAACAGTACTCTCCAAGGAGGGAGAAGCAGTTGCGCTTTCCTGGAGGCTGCCTGCTGGAGCTCAGCTTTCTCTGTATCACTCCTTCCTTTCTGTGTATCCACTCTCACCCTGCTGCCCCCAGAACCCCTGGGTCCCCTCCTGTGACTGCACTGCCCCTCATGCCTCCCTCTGCCCACCTACCCCAGCCAAGTGGCTGGGCAGCATTGTTCTTTCTCTCCTGGGTCTCTGTGGGTGTGGGCACCTGTGCTCCTGCGGAAGTAGGCTTGGGGCGGGGGTGGGGGGGGTGACAGATGGCATTTGAAGTCATCCCCCTCCAACTGCCCTGATATGCTGGGGCTGGTTGCTATGGGGAGAGGCGAGAGCAGATGGCTTCTTGACCGCACCCTTGTCCCTCCGGGCCAGGCTGTCAGCCAGGGCCAGACAGCCACCAGCAGATAAGCTTTTTCTCTAGGGACAGGACTTCCTTTACCTTTCTTCATCCCCCACCTCCAGCCAGGACCCTGCTCCTCTCCCTCCCCTGCGGCCTCTTCTGCGTTCCTCCCCCAGGCAGTGTTGGGAGGGGGGCAGTGAGGATGCAGGTGGTGGTGCTCCTCTGACCAGCAGAGGGGGTGGAGTGCATCTAGGCCCTCATCGTCTTCTTACACACAGGAGGGGCCTGGTTGTTGGACCAAGCCTCTACCCACCTACCAGCACCTAGGGGGATTCCCCATGGGGAGAGCTGGTCTCAGAGGGAGATGGGGAAAGAGAGGTACAGAAGAGAAAGGGGACTTGGGCCACCAGGAGGCAGTGCCCTGGGGTGTGGCAGAGAGCCTCTGGGAAGCATTCCAGGGCCCAGCCACGTTGACTGGTCACCAGCTGCAGCCTGAGGCCTGCTGTGAGCAGAGCCCCTCTCTGAAGCAGGCACCTCCCTGCAGGTGCCTCTAGTGCTCTTTAATTTTCAAATTAGAAAAGCAACGAAGAGGGGATCCCTGGGTGGTTCAGTGGTTTGGCGCCTGCCTTTGGCCCAGGGCTCGATCCTGGAGTCCTGGGATCGAATCCCACTTGAGCTCCGGGCATGGAGCCTGCTTCTCCCTCCTCCTGTGTCTTTGCCTCTCTCTCTCTCTCTCTCTCTCTCTCTATCATAAATGAATGAATGAATGAATGAATGAATGAATGAATGAATGAATAAATAAATAAATAAATAAATAAATAAATAAAGCAGGTAGGGGAGGGAGCCACTAGAGGGGGGCCATTGCAATTGCTGGGACCCAGGCCTGGATCTGGGAGGCTAGTCAGTCCTCTGCCCTCACTTGCTGTGTGCCTGCACCTGGCAGTTCCACTCCCCCACCCCTGCACCCGGGGTGGGAGGTGCAAGAGGATGGCAAGCTCCAGGCTGATGGGCCCACCCACCTTTCCACAGTCAGATTCATCAAGGACAGATGAACTGCCCCACTGGTCACTCCGCCCTCAGAGAGGAGGGGAAAATGGGAAAGTTCTTTATGTCTGACAGCTCCAACATCACCCTAAGTACCGTTTGGGGTTATCTGGGTGCTTTTCTGTGGGGACACACCTGGGTAGCTGGGTTGGTGGGCTGCAATTGTAGCTCCTGGTGCTACAACTTCCTGGTGGTGTGACCTGGGCACAGCACATCCCCTCTCTGGGCCTCTGACAGCAGGTGTGCGGGGTGTCCGGCCTGTGTGCGGCAGTGGTTCTGGATGCAGCTGGACTCATCTCTTTTCTGGGCCATTCACAGGCTGTCTTCAGCTCTCAGGCTGGTTTTGAGCTTGCCAGTGTGAGCAGCCAGCCAAGGGGGAAGGCGGCAACAACCCATGGCCCTCCAGATGCATCATTTCTTCCTGTCCCTAGGGCTGGCAGGACTTACCTCCGGCCTCAGGAAATCCTTTCCTGCTGCCGCTCCCAGAGCTGGCCATCAGCTGACCCATCCAGCCACCCTCTCAGGCTGCTGGGAAAGGGGCTGCCTGCAGTCACACTGTGCAAGCCATTTTAGCCTGCACCTTTCACTTCGCGTTGTCGTAAGCATTTTCTTGAACAATTTTAGTCTTTGAAAGTGGCCACCTTAATAGCTGCACAATATCCGTTGAGAGGCTCAGGTTGCCTAACGAGTCCCCTATAGTTGGACCTTTGGGTTATGTCCCCCCACCTTTGTTTGCTGTTACAAATGCTGCAACAGACATTGCTGGGTCGAATGCAAGAATAGTTCTTTGTGCGATGGGTCTGGCCTAAAGAGTAAGACCCAGAAAACCTAGAGAGTGGGAGCTGGGTCCGGAGCTCTACTCCTTATTTAAGATCTGGGACCAATAGCAGCCCCCACCCCAGTGCACACTTTAATAGACAGATGGGAACCACTGTCCCCATGTGCTGGTCCCACCATGTTTCCTACTCAGGGCCCCAAGGGGAGGGGTTGGTGATATTCCCCTCTCCAGCATGTGAGCTGTGAGTTCTCAGCCTGGCAGGAGGTGCCAGATTGTCTCCAGCCAGCAGCACCCTCTCCACCTTCCCCAGGTTCATCCTCATCACCCCTACATTCCCCTGCACTCCGTGTCGGAGAGGTGATACTGGGCCCCAGTTCTGAACTCAGTTGTGTTTAGGGAGTGCTTGCGTCTCAGCTGCTTGTCCTTCGGGGTCTCTGAGCACAACACCTTCTTTGGCTTTCTGAGCCCTAGTGCCCCCCTGCTCCTTCATTCCCTTCCAGTCCTGTCCCAGAGCTGTGTAGCAAGCCCTTCGTCCCTTCTCTGGCCACCAGCTCTGATCCTTTTGTGGTAGGGAGCCTATGGGATGGGGAAGGGGTAGTAAACTGGGTCTCAACCTCTTCATCAGGAAAATGGGGCTAATTGTGAAGTCTGTTTTGCAGGATCGCTGTAGGCATACAATGAGCCTATGGTCATAGAGCCTTTGGTCCAGGGCCAGCATCTTGGCTGTCCAGGGGGCTGGGTCACTGTCAGAGCTTCTTGGCACCGAGGGTCTGCTTTCCCACACACCCCAGCTGGAGTCTGCCCTGCCCCTCCCCCACCCATCTACCTGCAGGCCTGGGAGAGGGCATTCCTCTCCTCTTCCAGTTACTCCCCTTCCATCACAGTGGGGCAAAGATCCCAGGGCCTTGATTACAAAGCGGAAATGCCATTCTGGGAGGCACAGGCTTGGGGAGTGGGAGGGAGTTTAAGTGGAAAAGGAGCAAATTTTTGAAATGCCTCTGCCAGAGCTGGGTTCCCCTCCCCCGCCTGCCCGCCTCCAGCAGCAGCCCCGCCCCCGGCACTGCTTTAATCCAGAGCCAGAGTCGGGAGGGTCTCCGGTTCCCTTGGTCCCAGCCAGCCGCCTCCTCTCGCCCAAGGCCAGCCAGGGTGGAGTAGGGCCAGCACGCTGAGGGCCAGGCCTTTGCGTCCCTGCCCACCCCTGCAGAGACCTGCAAGCAGGCTTCTTCCTGGCTGTGAGGCCGGGTCTCTCCTCCTCTCCCCACAGGAGTGGAGACCCCGGAAAACCCAAGGACTCCCTCTAGCATCCAGCACAAATTCTCAGGCATGGTCCAGCCAGTTCCCATCTGCTTCCTGGGAACCTTGGGTGCTAGCTGGGCTGAGGACAGGTCAGGGTTTTGGAGGGGTTGGGCCCACAGCTCCATGCCTGACTTTGGGGCAGAGCACTGGGAACAGCAGGAGGGGATGCCCGAGGTAGTATTTCCCTGACAGCTGGCTCCTCTCGTGGGGGAGTAGGCAGCTTGAATGACAAGGGGGCCAGTCTTGGGGAGGGCATAGGGTGGCAGCTGGTTGCCCCATTCCTTCTGGGTCATGAGTCCCACTGCTCCTTACTCCCCGCAGGCCATGAGTTCTGCCCACGTTCCCTGTGAAGTTTTGAGGAAATGGAGATGTGTAGGTCCCCCCATACCCAGTTTTTCTGGAGGGGAGAACAAGGAATCTTATTGTCTTTAAGATTTTATTTTTAAGAATCTCTGCACCCATTATGGGGCTCAGACTCACAGCCTTGAGGTGAAGAGTTGCCTGCTCTACTGACTGAGCCAGCCAGGTGCCCCAAGGAATGTGATTTTTTAACAAGCTGTCTGGGGGCCCTAGCCCAATCCCTTCCTTTTACAAATGGGAGAGGACTGAGGTGGCACACCTGGCCACCTGAGTCACCTGAGCTCTGGGTTTCGGGTATGTGTTTCAGGTGTAAGGGCAGCTGTGAGTCCATCTTGGGCTTGTATATAGGCCATGCCTGAGGGTTCCCTGCAGGGCAAAGCCAGGTCTGCCCCCACTGCATCCCTGCCATTGTGGTGTGTGTAAGCTCAGCAAGTGGTCCAGCTTGACAACTGGAGACTCTGGAGATAAGGCACTGAACTGCCTGGTTCTGGAGCAGGTTCTATCCTAGACATCCCTGCTGACTGTTGTGCAACCCTGGACACGCTCTGGGACTCTGGCATCCCCGACTGTGCTGTGTGGGGTAGTGGTCGCTGACCTGCAGCGTCAAGAGGGAGAACCAAGGTGCTCTCTGCTTGGTTTCCCTGTGGTGGTTCTTCCTTCCCTCTCATTCCTGGCAACATCTCCCCCTCCCACCATGTTGTTGGCAAGGGGGTTAGGCCTGGACAGCACTGACTGAGGGATTAGGGTGGGAGCAGAGCTCCTAGGCCAGAACTGGGGCTGGGGGGGGACCCTTCGGGGTGGCTGGGTTCAATTGGGTGGAGCAGGTGGGAGATGGTGAGCCCTTGACTACGGGGTAGACCGGAGCCTCAGGCACATCTGGTGGAACTGGATAAGCCCTGTGGCTCTGTGCCTCTTGAATTAGGGGACCCGTTGGGAGTTCTCCGCCTCCCTGCCTTGAGTCTTCCTTTCCTGGGGCTCTTACAGGGTAGGCCTGACAGAGAGGGTGAGGTGGACATTATTAGTTTTCTGCCAGCTGGGGTATGCCCCTTCCCTGGTACTTCTAGATTCAGATCGGAGTCTGAGACTTGCGTAACGCCAGGGTCTGGTGGGTGGTGAAGGCAGAAGTCGACTGACTTGAGGCTGGCTTTTGGGGGGCTAACTGGGGGGGTTATCCCCACAGTCTTCCCAGAGGAGGGGGCCTTGGCTTAGTCCTTGAGGAGGGACACGTTCCTGCCCTGGATGGCGGGCGGAGAATGTGCATTTGGAGAAAAGGTGACATCCCCGTGCTAGCCTCGAAGGAGCGGGTGCGGGGCGTTGGGAGCGGTCCCGCTGGGTGGCGCGCGCCCGCGCCCCCGGAGCCGACCGGCGGCTCATTTGCATGGGGAGCCGCGGTGGCCAATGGGCGCGCGCAGCCGGGCATGCTGGGAGCCGGGCTGGGAGCCGGGCTGGGAGCCGGGCTGGGGCGGCGGGGCGGGGCGGGGCGGAGGGGAGGGGCGGGGCGGGGCGGGGCGGAGGGGAGGGGCGGGGCGGGGGCGGGCCCAGGGGCGGGGCGAGGGGCCGCGCTTCTCCGGGCGGCGGCGGCGGCGGCGGCGGCGGCGGCAAGCGTGGTGACCGAGCCGCCCGACCAGACCGGGACCGCCCCGCAGCCGCCGCCGCAGCCGCCCGCGGCCTTCCCGGGCGCCCGCAGCTCGGTGTGCGCCCCTGCGGGAGGCGGGGCCCGGCCGCCGGACGCGATGAACTACCTGGTGAGTGCGGCGGACTCGGCCGGGGCCGCAGCGGAGTCCGTGCGCCGCCGACCGGCCTCCCGGCGACCGCCCTGCCTGCGCCCGGGGCGGTCCCCAGCGAGGAGTCCAGTGAGTGGCATTTCCTGCCGGACCTGCGGGTCCTGGGAACCGCTGGCCGCTGCGGCCTCGGCGGGGCCGGCCAGGCGGGCTCCGAGGCCCTGGAAGCCCTCTCCCGCGTGGCGGGGCGCCCGGGGGCAGGGCTGCGAGGATCCCGGGGCCGTGCGCCCACGGGGCGGTGGGGAGGGCGGGACCCAGGGCCGCTGGCCGGCAGGAGAGTTCCTGGATCCGGGAAAGTTGCTGGCGGGCGTCCCGCTCTCCCCCTGCCGGCCACCGCCTGCCGGGTGACCTTGGGCCTGCGAGACCCGCCTCCCGCCTCAGTTTCCTCCGCTACGGGGACAGGTCCGAGATTTCCTTGGACCGTGAACTTCCAGGAGGCGCGGATTTCCGGGAAGTGGGGTGGCGGTCCATCCCTGTCCGTCTGCTGTTCTGGAGTGGGGAGCTGCCCCCTCCCCGCCCCCAGGCTAGCGGATGAGCGAGCAAGTGTGTGGCGACCGAGGAGGTGTTGGTGCTGGCGGACAGCCAGTCCTGGGTCAGTTAATGATTCACCCTCCGGCCTGTCGGTGCTGGATTCCAGGCCTGGGGGCAGGCACTTCACCTTTACCTACCGTGGTTGCAAATACTGAGGTAGAAGCGGGATCCTGGCCGCGGATGTGCAGTGTGGCATGGTGACCCCAGGTCCCGGCGTTGGAGGGCCCGGTGCATGGAGCTGGAGGGGAAGCGAGGCTGCCATTTGGGTGTCCCCCAGAGCTCCCAGCCCCTCGCTGCTACCTGAGGCACAGCCCAGAGCAGTACTGAAGGAGTCGGAGAAGTTGAGGTTTGCTGAGGGCTGGGATGCTTGTGGACCGTGGAGGTTAGTGCCTGGGGAGATTTTGGGGTCTTGGATCCCAGACTGGGGGTAGCGGTTCATTGGTCAGTCTTGAGGACATGGAGTTTCTTTTTTCCTTATCCCTACCATGAGGGTCCAGGCTGGGAGGCACTCTTCTGGTTTGCTGTGACTTCTCTGCAGATTTCAGCCAGGCTGGGACATGTTCCTCATCCTTCTGGGCCCGGAGACCCATCCTCCTGTGTCCCATATCCTTTCCCAGGTGGAGAGCTGATGATGTGGGGTCCCGGGGTGGCAGGGATGATGGGGTTGGAAGAACAGGTGTGTGCTGGGAGTTGCTGCTGGCATGCCGTCCTGGCAGCAGCACCCACTACCCGCTTGCTCTGGGCAAGGAAGGGACTCTGTGGGAACTGGTGGAGGCCGGGCAGCCCCAGGTTCTGCTGGGACAGTTACCTTTGGTTCTAGGAGGGGAGCTGGAGCCTCTGGCCATTACAGTTTGTGCTGAGCCAGAGTGCGAGTGCTGTGGGCTGCTAGGACCGTTTCCTTGGGCCTAAACAGGGGATTGAAGCAAGGTCAGCGCCACTAGGGCATCCCTAGTGGGAAAAGCCCAAGACAGCTGCTTTCCTTGTTATACAGATGGGGAGACTGACTGAGGCACAGATTGGATTTAGAACTTGGTCTCCCGGTATGCCCCATGCTCTGCCTCACATGTGCTCTACCGCCCCCTCCTTTGGATTGGGGGTGCTCTGGTCCTTAGGGTGCTGCCATGCTCTACTGGCCACCATCTTGGTGGGGTCCTTCTGGCATCCGTTGTCTAGGCGTTCCTACCGCCCTTTTCTCTTGGGCCTGAAAACTCCCTCCCCTGCCTCCCAGGAGCCCACAGCCAGTGGGGGCAGCCAGAAGCAGAGGCCAGGTGTGCTCCCCAGGAGGCTTCTAGAGGGGTGAGGGACAGTGTTGGAGTCACACTTGGAGAACAAGGTGCAGGGTCAGGGGAATAGGGATTGTTCTCCAGCAAAGACACAGGCCAAGATCCTCTTTCTCTGGACCCTCCAAATAAGGGGCTGAAGGGTGGACTCCCTTCAAGGGAGGGTATGGGGCTGGGCCCTCTAGCGCTGGAGAGGCCCTGGCTCTGCTATCTTGCTGCCCTGATTCCCTTTTACTTCTAAGGGGTGAAGTTCTGGCCTGGAGTGAAAGGAGTTCAAACAGTGGAGGGGCAGGGCCCCATTGCAGACCCTCATCTCCACAGTGCATCCCAGAAATCAGGGGTTTGGTACTTTTATCTGAGCGAGAACCCCACTATTGTGCCTTTTGTCCCCCTCCATTCCTGCTCAGGTGGATGGTGCTGCTATAAGGGTTACCGCAAGTTATCATTTAGGACTAGAGAGTAGCAGAGCTGCAGGGGGCTTTGGACATCAAGGTGGAGAAAATGGGGTCTTAGGAGTGAGATCCCTCCTGTCCCCCCTGAAGCCATTCCTCCTGCCTCTTTCCCTCCATGATGACATATCTGGGGCTGGGTTACCCCTGAAGTGTTACCCTGAAGTCTCATGATGCTGAGCCCGCTCCAAGAGACCAGCCAGCCCACTCAAGAATCCTGAGTCCTCCCCACAAGGCCCCAGGGACAGAGAAGGAGAGTAATGAGTAATCAAGTGCAGGTCTGGGTTCTAACAGCCTGGGGCATTTCCCTGGGCTGGGTGGCAATGGTGAGAGTTCTAGAGGGTTGCTTGTTCTCACCAGCTGTGGGGTGCTAGGGGCCCATGTCTGCCTAGTCTCCCAGGGACAGTGTCTGGGATGCCCTGCAAGGGTGGGAGCAGGGTCCTGCTTCTGACTCAAAGCTGGCCCGGGACACAGAAGCAACTGCTGTGGCCGCTGCAAATGAGACTAGGCCACAGCTCCTGTTTGCGTGAGGGAGTGGCCTCTAGGAGGGGAGAGCCACTGGCAGTGGCCACTATGGACGTGGTTTTTAGTCCTTCATTCAACAGATCTGCCGCTTAGGTGCTGAGTGTCAGACAGGGCCGAGGACCTGCGCACAGTCCCAGCCATGTCCGCTGAGCCTCCAGCACTTCTGAGATGGGTAGGGCAGGAGCTATGCTCCCCCTGGGACAGCTCTGGAATAGGGGCTTGCCCATGGTTTTGCTCTTTGGACTTGAGCCCAGACCCTGGCTACTAATTGTTCCTGGGGGTGTTAGGAGAATGCTGATAAGGCTGGCTGGGATGGAGTCTCATCAAGGATGAGGGCGTGGGGACTTGTGGGAAGGGAAGAGACTGTCCTCAGAGTGGGAGGGGATGGTCAGGACCCTGACTGGTGGCCCCCTGGCTGCTGCCTTTCCAGGGGGATTCCTGGGGCACCAGTGAGTAGAGGTTGTGGACGTGGACTACCATTCAACACATGTATTGGGCCTGTGTCCATTAGCTACTAGGGGCTTCTTGGGACAAGCAAACAGTATACCCCAGAAATAATCTTGGCCCGAGTGTGAGATGATTCTGGGCATGAAGGAAACTAGTGTTTCCCGAGTGACTACAATGTGTGAAGCTCTGTTTGGGGCGTGTGTGTGTGTGTGTGTGTGTGTGTATATTGGGGCTGAGCGACACAGAGAGAGAAAAGGCCTGTCAGGTTTCCACTCCTGGCTTCCAAGAACCTAAGCATCACCCCGGGAGCCATCTACTCTGCTTTATCATAGAGCCCAGATCTGCCTCTGCTGCTTCCTAACTCTGTCCCTAGCAGGTCATGTAACTGTTGTGCACCTCATGCACCTCAGTTTCCCTGTCTATAAGGTGGAGGTAATCACAGTGTCTCCTAAGGTTGAAAGGGATGACCGAAGTATACAGAAGAGCTTGCTCCTATGGAGCTCGTAATTATTGCTGTTACTGTGAACCTGTCAGACATGTCCGTCCCCACTGGTCCCAGTTGCCAGGTCATGCCTTCCCAAGGAGTCAGGGTTTGGGGGTACCCATACAGTTATCCAGTGTTCCCCAAGGCAGAGACTCGCATAGCCATCAGATGGCTGCAGTCCTCCAGATGTGCCCACCTGTGGCCAAGGCCCAGCTACTCTGTGTCTGAGAGCCCACCTGGCCCTGGGGGTCTGGTGCCCACGGGGCCCTAGGACACAATGAGAGCTATTCTAAGAGCCAGGCCGGGCCTGTGGGGCAGCCCTGTTGGCTCCATTTGCAACAACCAGGGTGTTGTTCTGAGTGGGCCTGGCTGGCAGGCCACTGCCTGGGGAGTGTTGGCATCAGGCTGAGGGTTCTCTTCTCCCCCTCCCTCTGGGGTGAGTGAGCCGCAGATGGTCTTCCTGGCTGCTCCCAGGGAGGCTAGGATACCATCTTCTGCAAGGGGGCCTTCTACCTAAGCCCGCCCATTCAGGGCCAGGCTCCATGCATGCGTGCCTAAGGGTTCCATGCTAAAGAACACAGCCCCTCCCCCCATACCCCCAGGTACTCCCCCATGGGTACCTGGGTCAGAGGGCACAAAGTAGGCAGTAACAAGATGCTTTGGTCACTTTGAGTTAGGGACAATGGGGAATGCATGCCCAAGGAGGGGCATGGTCACCTACCTGGTGGAGTGACCCCTGAACGTATTCTGGAGGAATGGGACACAGTGGAAGGTTTCTTCAAAGCAGGAATGAGGTTGGCCAGAGACTTGGGGGTAAGTCAGGCAGCACTCTCTGTGGTCCCTTGGACACAGATGTCTGGCAGCGTCTGCCCAGACCATGATGGCACCCTGACAGTGTGCCCCTTTGGAGGTCACAGCTATGCCTTGTTACAGGGTGGGTGGAGGCACCCGATTGGCCCAAGCTCTGGGGACTGGCTCCTCTTCCATGCAGGAGCAAGACACTGGGTCATGGGGAGTGTGTCTACGGCAGAAATGTTCAGGGGCTATAGGCTTTGCCCTGGCTGGGCTTACCTGCCATGGGGTGCCACCATCTGATGACATTTACTGAGCTCTCCTGCATTGTCTCCAGCCTGCCTGCCACTCTGGGGCCACAACCCTGTCTTCCTCCAGCCTCTTCCTCCTCCAGTACCTTGGCTCATGTCCATCCTCTGGCTGTGTGCTCTTCCTTAGCTGGTGTCATTGTGCCTGGTTTTCATTCTTCCTGAGTCATCTGAAGTGTTACTTCCTCGGGGAGGTCATCTCTGACCACCCTATATGCAGTGGTCCTGTCCCACATTATTATAGGTGCCTGTTTTCCCCTGTGCCCTAACAAATTGTTCGGTGTTTGCTCCACTGGAATGGAAACCCCATGCAGACATGGACAAGCTAGGCCTGCACCATCTAGTGGAGCCTGGCCCAGCACCTGGCAGAGAGCAGGAGCTATGCACATCTTTTGTTGGCCAAAAGAACAATCCTCTGAAAGCAGGACTGTCGTCTTAGCACAGGGGATCTGGGTATTCAAAGAGGCTAAGGGACTTGCCCAGAGTCACCCAGCAGTGGAGGGAGAGCCAGACCCAGGTCTGGTTTTAGCTGCTGCTGAGTGACTGGGAAGAAGGAAGAAGGATCAGGGAGTAACGTGTCTCAGTAACAGCTGGGGAGGCTTAGAGGCCCAAAGCTGGGGTGCTCGTCAGCTGGAGCGCTCCGGCACCAGCAGGGCCTGTGGAGAGCCTGCCTCTGGAGCTCTGGGCGGGGGCCCCAGCTGATGCAGACAGAGCAGCTCCTGGTGCCAGGCACTCTGTGCCACGTGCCCAGCCCAAGAGGTGCTTCCCAGCCTGGCTCCAGCCGCCCCAGACTATACAGTTGCAGCCGTTGTTGGCCTTGACTGCTCCGTGAGCTCACACCAAGGGGGTGGGGGCTGGCCACCCTGGGTGCAGGAGGCCCCAGGGGCTCTCGTGGGTGTGGGCAGACCCTCCCCCTCCTTCCCTGTTCCCTACTGGACCTTGCCCTCTGCAAGCCTCCCAGCTTCCCTGAGCACCCAGCCCCTCTGCCAGCCCTCCCTGGGCTGTCCTCCTGAGAGGTGAGGGGCCTCTGAGGGGCAGTCCCCTCTGTCTGCACCCCGCCCCCCTCTGACTGGGCTTGGAGGGGGATTTTCCTGTGACTCACTCTGCTGGCACTTCCTGTGGTCACCAGGGCAGGGGCTGGGGGGACCCAGTGGGGTCACAGGGGGAGGGTGGGCCGGGTGTCCCGCCCCCTGACGGGATGTGATTCCCTGAGGCAGGCTGCAGACCATATTTGGGAAACTTGCTTTCCGTGCAGGCAGCTTGGGGATGGGGCCCGTTGGGGGGGGGGGGGGCATGGGCTGCAGGACAGCGGGACAGCCCCTGCCCCTGCCTGCTTCTCCTTGGGCTATGGCCTCTAGACCTGCCTCAGCCTCCTCTGCCCCATTGTGCCTTGGAGCCTAAGGAGGTAGTCCACTGTCCTTTTTCAGAATGTATATTTTTCAAACCCCAAGCCAAGAAGTGCTCATTAAATACAAACTGAGAAATTCTGAAAAACAGGAAGAGAAAGCATCCTCCATTCACAACCGCTATTCTTACCCTCTCCTCAGTTTGTTTAAGTTCATGTGACATCTTATTGAGGCATGGTCAATGCTTTGGTGCGTGTATAAGCATCGTAGTCATGAGGTGGGCAGTGTTGCAGAAGCAGCAGTTCTGAGGGCCTTCGCCCTGGTGCTCACCATGGTGCTGGGGCGATCCTGCCTTCCCTGTGTAGCTGCCCACCTGGGCTGGCTTCTCCCCTGACCTGGCCTCTCTTGCTTCCCCAGCTGATCCCCATTTTTCCCCACCCTGGGAGGCCAGAGCAGCCCTGGCGTCCTCCCAACTGGTGCCTCCTTCCCTCCTGCCCTCTTCTGGGACCCTCTGGGACATCTCTGGGTCCAGCCTCATCCTTGCACTCACACCCGCAGAGCAGTACAACAGACTCCGTGGCCGGGAACACAGGGGCCAGTGAGGTTCTGGACCTACTAGCCTGGTGTCTACCAGTGCTGGGGTCCTCCCGCCTCTGTCCCACTGTCTCCCCCAAGGCCCTCCCCAGGTCTCACGCAGGCCACTTAGCAAGGCCTCTCCATGCCAGGGCCACATGGAGCTCCTGTCCCTGCTCTGGGAGGGTTTGCTGAGTAAAAGAGCCCCGTCCAAGAAGCAGGCACTGGGAGAATTACCAGGAGAGTGCCAGGGTAAGAAGTAGGGCTGGGGGAAGGGTACTGCTCTACTTTGGCCATCCACTGTCTGTAATGAGATTCCTTTCTCGTTTTGCTGTATTTTTCTCATTGATTCCTTTGGTGCGTGTCTGTTCCTTTTCCAGAAGCACCCATGCTGGTGACGTGTGTCTAGTGTCTGTCCTTGGGTCAACGTCTGGAAAATACTTAGAGTTGTTTTGTAGACATTTATGATGTTTACAGAAGGGGCTCTGGGCAATAGATGGTCTGCTTGCTGTTCTTTTTTTTTTTTTTTTTTTAATTTTTTTTTATTTATTTATTATAGTCACACACAGAGAGAGAGAGAGAGAGAGAGAGAGAGGCAGAGACATAGGCAGAGGGAGAAGCAGGCTCCATGCACCGGGAGCCCGACGTGGGATTCGATCCCGGGTCTCCAGGATCGCGCCCTGGGTCAAAGGCAGGCGCCAAACCCTGCGCCACCCAGGGATCCCTCTGCTTGCTGTTCTAACTCGGGGGGCGTGGCCGACCTTCCTCACCAGATGCCCACCTGGGCGCCTGCTTGGGGTGCGGAGCCCCAGAGAAGAGAGCAGGATCGCGGGGGTCCTGATTGCATATGGGCCCCAATCTGCTTCGTAGTGGCCTTGGCCAGTCTTTTTCCCCTTCAGAGAACTTGCTGCTCATGTTCTGTTGGTTTTCTCCATGTCTTGTCTTTGCCTTGCTGGTTTGTAGAATGCTCCAGATTCTGGATTCATCCCTCTCTTGTCATTGGTGACCTGTTACCGTGTCAGCTTTGTGTTCTCTCCTATCCAGTAGAAACCATTCCGCTTTGGTGAGGTTGAAATCTGTCTGTCACTGTTGTTAACCTTATGTTGTGTGCTTTACGGTCTTTGTTTTTAGAGTTGTGTTTTATAACTTTTTTGCACTATGGGGTCACAAAGGTATTCTCCCCAATATTTTCTTTTGTTAGAGCTAGAGTTTTATCTTTCACACCTGGGTCTTTAATTGTCCTTTGTTTATGACATGAGGCAACTGTGGGGATTGATTTTTCTTCTTACAGTGAGTGAGTTTTCTAGCACCATCCATGAAGCAGCCCTGGGCTCCCACGCTGCTGTGTGGTAGCGCCTGTGGTGTCCGATGGGCTCCTGTAGTGTGGGGCGTCTGTGAGCCCTGTCCTGGGCACTGGTCCCACTCATCCACGGTCCTGGCACATCCTCACAGCCTGAAAAGAGTGTGTCAGGCTGACCTGCTTATAGATGGACCTCTATTTCTCCATTTATTCTAGAAGGATTCTTTTTCTTTGGTCAAATTCCTTTAAAAAAAAAATTCTGCTGGCATTTCTGTTATAATTGTAACTTACTAAGTAAGCTTGGGCAAATTGGCCTTTTATAGTGCTTAGTCATCCTATGGTGAATTTGGTACATTTTCTCCTTTATTCAGGTTTTCCCTTGAGCCGTCTGGCAGAACGTACACATTTTTTGCTCTGAGGTCTCCTGTTGTCTTTGCTTGATTAATTCCTGGGTAGCTAGTAGCTTGTTGTTGTTGTGTGGGCTTTTCTGTACTTCTTTCTCATCCGTTACTGGTTCTGGTTTATTGGAATTATTACGTAGATGATCATATGGTCTGCAGATGATGACCACTTTGTCCCTGTATGTCCCCTCCCTACGCTCTCGTTTTTTCCTCTCGGTTGGCAGGGCAGCAGGACTGTAGAGTTGGAGCAGCAAGGGTGTGCATCCTGTTTTCTTCCCAGAATGTGCTGGTCATGATTTTCATTATTGCTGTCCTCCCCAGTGTTGGTCTGGGCTGTAGCGTGACTTTAGAGTGGTTTCCAAGAGTATGTTGAGTGTCATCCCTGGAGTGTAGGTGGTGGCTGCAGTTGAGGATTTTTGAGGTACTGTCCAGGCTTACTTGAAAACTGCCATGATCAGCTGGGCCTCTCTGCCAGCAGCAGAGGGGGCAGAGGTTCCAGGATCTCCTCAAGCCTTTCCTTAGTGCCAAGAAGAGTTACCTTGGGTGGCAGTTGGGCAGCCCGCCAAGCCCCTGGCACACATCCTCATGCCTACCTGTGTCCTCTCTCCCCAGAATGTGCTGGCCAAAGCCCTCTATGACAACGTGGCTGAGTCCCCGGATGAGCTCTCCTTCCGCAAGGGTGACATCATGACAGTGCTGGAGCGGGACACACAGGGCCTGGATGGCTGGTGGCTCTGCTCACTGCATGGGCGCCAAGGCATTGTGCCTGGGAACCGCCTTAAGATCCTGGTGGGCATGCATGACAAGAAGCCAGCAGGACCCGGACCCGGCCCACCTGTCACCTCGGCCCAGCCCCAGCCTGGCCTCCACGCCCCAGGTGCCCAGTACACACCCATGCTTCCTGCCACATACCAGCCCCAACCAGATAGTGTCTACCTGGTACCCACCCCCAGCAAGACTCAGCAAGGCCTCTACCAAGCCCCTGGGCCCAGCTCGCAGTTCCAGTCTCCCCCAGCCAAGCAGACATCTACATTCTCGAAGCAGATGCCCCATCACCCTTTTCCCAACCCAGCTCCGGACCTTTACCAGGTGCCCCCAGGGCCTGGCAGCCCTGCCCAGGACATTTACCAGGTGCCGCCTTCTGCTGGAATAGGGCATGACATCTACCAGGTGCCCCCATCTATGGACGCACGCAGTTGGGAGGGGACGAAGCCACCAGCAAAGGTAAGGCTGCCCTGTCATGACTGGGCAATCAATCCCCTGGCGAGTTTTGCCCAGGCCCTGGTTTCTGGGTCCAGCCAAGCGCCCTTGGGGTCTCCAGGGCTCCAGCCACAGCTGCATGTTTGGTCTGGGGCCAAGATGGGAGGTGAGTGTTTGGGGAATATGTTGTCTGTCTACTGAAGATGCACAGGCAGCCCACAGAGAAGACATCCAAGCTGGCCTTGGACCTTGAGGTGGCCTTCCGCAGACGGACCCCAATGGGAAGCTGTCCCCAGCAAAGATGCAATCTGACAGAAGCCCAGAAGTCTGGAAGGGGTGGTAGGCAGGACTTGGCCGATGAAGCCTAAGCAGTAGGCTGGGGACCAACCCCCCAGAGTAGGGGGCACTGGTGCTCCTGAAGACCAGATACCTGCCTGCGGGTGGAAGGTTTTGAGTTGAAGTGACTTGGCCAATCCATGTTCTGGTGAAGTCATTCTGCCCATGGAGTGCAGGATCCTGGGCCTGGTGGGGGTGGGAAGAGGCACCCAGGAGTGGGGAGGTAACTAGGGGCAGTACTGGAAGGGGGGAGCTCAGGATAACGGTTAGGCAAGAATGGCTGAAAATCCATGGGAGTAGATCACGTTAGAGACTTTTCTCTCCCGTATGTCACGGTTTATATATGAGTGCTATAGGGCTGACGGAGCACCTCCGTGAGCGTCAGGGGCCACACAACAGTCCAGATTGTTACTCCATCCCGCTCAGCACAGAGCTTGCACGTCATGGGCCAGGATGGTTGCCTCCTGAGAGGTCAGCAACCTTGTGCCCAGGGGTTCCCATGAGTCCTCTGGGTGTGTGTTGGCTCCTAGGATGGGCACAGAGCATATCTTCGGGCATTCCTGGCTCCACGGGCACCCAGCCCTTCTCTTCTGGCCATGTCAGTGGGCCGGCAGAGTGACCTGTTTGTGATAATGCCTGGACCATGGGCAGAGGTGGGATGGCCAGAGTGGGGCCTCTCAGGTCACCTTGTGGGCTGTTGCCAGGAGAGCCTGGGCTGGGGGACACGGCCCCAAAGGTAGCACCCTCAGCTCCGCATAGGCCTGCCTGGGCACCCCACCCCTAAGTCCATCTGCCTGTGGGGAGGAGGCGGACTGAAGGCCCTGCTCCATGGGCTGCTCTGGGCTGGGTCAGGAGCAACCTTTTTTCACCTTTGGCCTCTGTCTTTCCTTGGCCAAGTCCCTTGAAGACTTTGGGAGTCCCAGAAGCAGAGACATCCCACATACTTTTGAGAAACAGAGTTGCCACACCCAGTTCTTGTCTCCACCATGGCCGTTCCTCCATTGCAGCTCGCCTCGGAGGACCTTGAGAAACCCAGCTGCCAGCTCACCTCTCTGTAGAGAGGAGACCGCAGCAGGCAGCAAGCCCCAGAAGCCCTGGTGGGAGAGGGCAGGTGCTGGGCACGGTAGCAGGCCCGTAGAAGATGCTGCTGAACTCTGACAGTTGGCTCCCTGAGCCCCAGACCGGGCCTCATGTGTGTGCCGTGTCTATTCTAGAGCCGCCTGTGTCTGGAGAGAGTGGCCAAGTTCTCAGGACCTGTCAGGGCTGAGGTGGGAGCCTTACCCATTCCAGCTGGGCGGTAATCAGCAGTCAAGAGTGTTGCCCTGCCCCTGCCTGCAGGACGCCATTTGGCAGCCGGCACACCTGGCCAGAGGTCAGGCTGGCTGGCTGAGGGTGAGGCTCCCTGGACACCGGACACCGGGGTCATTACCTACCTGCTCCTTCAGCTGCCTAGCCAGAGACGTGCCAGGCAGGAGCATGCCATGCTGGACTGGAATAGCCCAGATGGGCCAATCCCAAGGTGGCTTTCAGGAGAGAAGCAGAGCCCTGCCAGGGAAACACCTGTCCTGTGAGGAGGTGGCAGGGAACAGTGCTTGGCTGGTGATCCTCCGGAGAGGCCATAGTCCATCTCCCTGTACACTCGTACTCAGACTCTCTCTCTCTCTCTCTCTCTCTCTCTCTCACACACACACAGACACACACACACACAGTATCCACACTTTGCATACCCCTCAGGGAGGCATGCCCTTTCCTCTTCCCACTTCCCTCCCTGCATCTTAACCGACAAGCTTGTCCTTCCAAGTGCTGGAAGCCCTGTGGGCCAGGAAGCGGTAGTGAGACCCAGGTGCTGGGTGGTGGACCCGAGCCCACATTTTGGCTGTGGGTTGTTTCCCTCCCAGGGGATGGGCTGGCACTCAGGTGACATCTGGGCTTAACTAGCTGGGCCCAGTGATAGGGCTGCTCAGAGCCTGTGTCCCCGAGGGCTCTGGCCTGGCTGGCGGCCCTGAAAGGAGAACCCTGTGTCCTGGGCTGGGTTGCCCTTCCGAGAAGCCTCGTTGCTCCTGGCCTGGGCAGCCTCTGGTAGCATCTGCTTTTAGGTTATGATCATGAGAGCAGTGATTATTTGTCGCAGAAAACACATAACGTGTGAAGAAGCCTGGAGAGGAGATGCCCCAATCAAGAGGTGATCACTGGGAATTTTGGCATGTTTTGTCTATAGCACGTTCTTTATTTGTCTTGCACCAATTTGTATGCAGACTTTTGCATTTTGGGATTGTAGCTCCCACAGATGTCAAAAGCATTTTCTTGGGTCCCTAAGGTGATTGTGATGGCCACCCCAGATTTTACTGTGTCACCCCCTTACCTTGCAGCAGGCTTCAGGCAGTTTCTCATCACATGGGTGTGGATTACAAACAGATGATAACTGTGCTTCTCTGCCCACGTTTCAAGGTTGTGCTTTTCATAAATCTTGGGCTCCCCCTCAGAAGTCTGGGAAACTGAGGCTCTTCGTTCAAGAGATCAGGTGGTGTGAGGAGGGACCCTGCCAGAACTGTGGGTGGGGTGAGGGGGCCCTATGATCCAGGAAGCCATAGGGGAGTGATGAGGTCAAATGCCAGGAGCCCGGATCCCTGGGTGGCGCAGTGGTTTACCGCCTGCCTTTGGCCCAGGGCATGATCCTGGAGACCCGGGATTGAATCCCACGTCGGGCTCCCGGTGCATGGAGCCTGCTTCTCCCTCTGCCTCGTCGGGCTCCCGGTGCATGGAGCCTGCTTCTCCCTCTGCCTGTGTCTCTGCCTCTGTGTGTGTGTGTGTGTGTGTGACTATCATAAATAAATAAAAATTAAAAAAAAACAACAACAAAAAACAAATGCCAGGAGCCTGGGGCAGAGTGGCCTGTACGGCTGGGAAAGAATTCAGTGTCACACCGCAGCTTTAGCACCTCTGGCCTGGGGTGTGGCTGTGGGACTTCTATGGCAGAAGCAGGTGGGCCCCCAGATGGAGGTGTTTTTGAGAGGTTCCTCTTGGGGGAGTGCCTCTGGGTCAGGGCCCACAGCTGTGCTGTGGCAGACACAGTTGAACTCAGTCCTGCTCCTGGGGAGCCCGGGAGCTTGGAAGGGGAGCCTTGTCCGGGACGTCCCTCACTCTGGGTGAGAGCTTAGATGGTCACCTCCTTGATCCTATAGCGCTCCATCAGTGCTCCAGAGAAAGAAGCCAAGGGTCCTGGGTGGGAGTGGGCATGCCAGAGCGGAAGCCGGCCTGGGTCACGTGGGGAGATGTCCACTTTGCAGAAGGGGGAGGCTGGTAGCTGAGCTGCCTGGAGGGTGACTGGGGGCCCAGCAGAATGCGGCAGGGGGGGGGCCTTTCCCGGTGGTTCTCTGGGCCTTCAGCTTGACTTCTCACCCCTGCTCTCTGCAGACCCTGCCCTGCCTGGGTCTCTCGTGTGTCTTTGTGAGGATTTGTGTGTTCTCTACACCGTTGACGTGTGTGAGGGGGCATGTGGGTCTTGGGTCAGGGGTTCTCTGTCTCCCCCTGGGCACTGGCTGTGTCACCCACCCCCGGGGCCCTTGGGGCCTGCTAATGGGGCCTCAGGTGCAGAGCAGGCCAGCCTGTGATTAGCGGGCTCAGCAGCTCTCTGGAGAGTGGGTTTCCCTAACAAGCATTTCCCCACTTACAGTTTTTTTCTAACGGAGAACATTTGCTGGCCAGCGCAGCTGCTTACTGTCACCAGCTCAGCTGCAGGAGTGGCAAGCTGCCGACAGCCTGGGCCTGGGGTCCGGCCCCAGAGGCCTTCTGCCTCTGCTCCCTACTCTCTCTGTCTTTGGGAGGCACTGTGGGGGCTCTGAGGGAGCAGGTCCATACCCCTCTTCATGGGGCTGGGTCCCCACCTGCCCTTTGGAGTCCGCAGGACCTGGAGACGCCTTGGGTCTCGCCTCAAAGCCCTGCTGACCTGCCACGTCCCGCTGGCCCCCGCCTGCCCCGCCTGTCCTGTTGTTGGCAGGTTCTAGCGTCTAAAAATAACTCTGGAGGAGACTCAAGTCTGGGGCTCAAGGAGGGAGATGAGTCTGAGGAGGGCCGCCAACTCCACTTGCAGACACTCTGGGGGTGGGGGACGGGGAGTACCCCATGGAGGCACTCGCCCCGGCAGCTAGCAGAGAGGCCAGGTCTGCTGTGCTGCCTGGGAGGTGGGCAGAAGATGTGTCGGCAGCAGCCGTGCCAGGCCTGGGGCTGGGCAGGAAAGTGCGGGTGCCTCCAGGGGCTGGGGTACTCTGCTGCTCCTAGTGCTTGCAGACATGCAGGACACACAGGCGTGCAGAGCTGGCTGGCAGTGCCTAGGGGACTAGGTGCAGGCACGAGATGCCAGGTTCTGGGGGCATCGAGCCCTGTTGCCCCCAGAGATGTGTGTGGGGAGGGCCTGAGTCAACTCTGTTCCAGACGTCCCTTTTGACTAGAGAACAAAAAAGCCTTTCTGTCCTGGAGTGCTGAGCAGGGAGCCTTGTGGGGGAGGCGTGCCCTGAGCTGGGTTAGACCCTGCCAGCCCCTCCCACTGGGCTGCAGGCTCCTGCAGGGCCGGGGTGCTTGCCGGGAAAGGAGAGGCCGGTGAGAAGGGCTTTCAGCAGCTTGCTGTCCTGGACGCCAGGCCTGGGAAGCCTACGAGAGAAGGGAATGTGCTGAGCCCTTCTCTGGGCCAGCATCCCCTAACTAAGGCCTTATCCTTTTTGGGTTAGTGGTGGTCTTGGCTGCCATGTGCGTGTGGTGTGCTGGGGAGCGTGGGGATGTTGGTTCTAGTCTTGGCCACTCCCTCACACCCACACTCAACTTTCCAGAATAGCCCAGGATCTGGCCCTGAGGTCTGGGAGAGTCTTTGGTGGCCCTGCCTTCAGGAGTGTCCCCAGGATGTGCTTGGTTGATGAGGAGGGTAGGGTACCACCTTCTGGAAGCCCCAGGCCCCAACTGTTGGGACCTTCTGCAGGCCATATCTAGTTCCAGCCTAAGGAGGGCACAGCCTGGCACTGTCATCTCTGTCCTAAAGCCAGGAGGTGACTGCTGGGTCCCGCAGTTGGGGAGGCCCCTTGCTGGGCAGCCTTTCTGAGGAGGGTGCAGTGTGGAGGTGTTGTCAGGCAGGGCCATCCCAGTCAGGGATGACCCTCTTTGTCAGTCCCCATGGACCCTCCTCTGCGACTCTCCAGCTCATCCAGGTATAGACCACTGCCATTTCCTGGCCAGAACCAGATGCCTGTAAGAAAACCCTGGGGGTTCTAGTGCACCCCAGACCCTGTATCACATTGAAGAAAGGGCAAGAATACAAAGGGATGAGAATATCCTTGCCTCTCCCTGGACTCAACGCCCACTCTTGGAAACAACCCCCCTTGTGTGCCTCGCCTACCTCCTGCGGGTATAGACTCTCCCCTGGGGATCTGATGGGTCCTGGAAGTTGGTGTCCAGGCTGGTGGTGACAGGTTGGTGACAGTTGGCTGTCTGCCCCCAGGTAGTGGTACCCACCCGTGTGGGGCAGGGATATGTGTTTGAGGCCTCCCAGCCAGAGCAGGACGAGTACGACATCCCACGCCACCTGCTAGCCCCGGGGCCACAGGACATCTACGACGTGCCCCCTGTTCGGGGGCTGCTTCCCAGCCAGTATGGCCAAGAGGTAGGTACTGGATCTAAGAGCTGGGGGTTTTTGGCCTGGCCCTGCTCAGGGAGCCGGGCTTTCTCTGCCCTGGGCAGGGTGGTCCTCGGGTTGGTACTGTGGGGTTCTGCTCTTCCTGTCCCCTCAGGTGGCCCTGGCACCTGTATCACTGCACCTTTTCTGCCTCAGGTATATGACACGCCCCCCATGGCCGTCAAGGGTCCTAATGGCCGGGATCCATCACTGGACGTGTATGACGTGCCCCCCAGTGTGGAGAAAGGCCTGCCATTGACTAACCACCATGCGGTGAGCATTTGGGATGCTGGGGCCTGATGTCTACACAGGCTTCAGGTTTGACTGAATGTGTGCTGTGGGGCGGGGACCCACGTCTCCAGGCCTGGTGGCAGCAAGAGACTGGATTGCAGGCACCAGCTGTGCCCCTTACTCTCTGTGACAGAAGTGGAAACTGAGTGGTCCTCTGAGCCTCAGCCTCATCTATAAAAGGCCTGTGGACCTTCTGTAGCAAGCTCTTGAGAGGATCACACAGGGTATTAGCCAGGAGGCTACCACAGAATTGATCATTCAAAGCAGGACACTTCTAAGAGTGAAAGGGGACCAGTCACTATGAGGGGGCACCAGGCTCAAACCAGGACTGTCCCAGGTGAACCAGGGTGTTGTCACCCTGAATAGAATACACAGATCAGCCAGGTTCCTGCCACAGAGTAGAGAATACGCAAGGGGTGATGACGGTGGTGGTGGCATGACAGCTCTCCTCTCACCAAGCGTTTGTAGTTGCACAGTGAATGAACTCGTGTCATCCTCACAACTAACCTGTGAGAGAGTTCTCCTGTCTTACAGCCGAGCAGATAGGCACAGAGAGGTGAGTCACCTGCCTTAAGTCACACAGCTAGCAAGCAGTGGAGCCGGGATCTTGAACTCTGATCTAGCTCCAGAGTTGGGCTCTTTGCAGTAACTTGTGTGGATAAGAACTGTTGACGGATGCTGCACCTGCGCCATGCCTGTATGTGTGCCTGGGTCCTACCCCAAAGCCCTGGGTGGGCGGGTGGACAGGCAGCCTTAACCATTCCTCTGCCCCCCAGGTGTATGATGTCCCTCCATCAGTGAGCAAGGATGTGCCTGATGGCCCACTGTTGCGTGAAGAGACCTATGATGTACCCCCTGCCTTTGCCAAGGCCAAGCCCTTTGACCCGACCCGCCACCCGCTGGTCCTTGCTGCACCCCCTCCGGACTCCCTGCTGGCTGAGGATGTGTATGATGTGCCTCCCCCTGCTCCTGACCTCTATGATGTGCCCCCTGGCTTGCGACGGCCTGGTCCCGGCGCCCTCTATGACGTGCCCCGTGAGCGTCTTCCTCCTGAGGCTGCTGATGGTGGCGTGGCTGACGACAATGTGTACGCAGTGCCACCGCCAGCAGAACGAGAGGCCCCGATGGATGCCAAGCGCCTGTCGGCCTCCAGTACAGGGAGCACACGCAGCAGCCAGTCAGCCTCCTCCCTGGAGGCTGCGGTGCCGGGCCGTGAGCCCTTGGAGCTGGAGGTGGCGGTGGAGGCCCTGGCACGGCTGCAACAGGGCGTGAGTGCCACCGTAGCCCACCTCCTGGACCTGGCAGGCAGCGTCAGCGGGTGCGGGAGCTGGCGTAGCACCTCCGAGCCTCTGGAGCCACTGCTGCAGGACCTGCGGGCTGCTGTGGCTGCTGTCCAGGGGGCTGTCCACGAGCTGCTGGAGTTTGCCCGCAGCGCCATAGGCAACGCTGCCCACACTTCTGACCGCACGCTGCATGCGAAGCTTAGCCGGCAACTGCAGAAGATGGAGGATGTGTACCAGACACTGGTGGCCCATGGTCAGGCCCTCGACAGTGGCCGGGGAGCCCCAGGGGCCACTCCCGAAGACCTGGACCGCCTGGTAGCCTGCTCACGGGCTGTGCCCGAGGATGCCAAGCAGCTGGCCTCCTTCTTGCATGGCAATGCCTCGCTGCTCTTTAGACGGACCAAGGCCCCTGGGCCAGGGCCTGAGGGAGGTGGTCCCCTGCACCCCAATCCCATTGACAAGGCCAGCAGCATCCAGTCCCGGCCTCTGCCCTCACCCCCTAAGTTCACCTCCCAGGACTCCCCGGACGGGCAGTATGAGAACAGTGAGGGGGGCTGGATGGAGGATTACGACTATGTCCACCTGCAGGTAAGTGCCTACCTTGCCCTGTCTCCCCCAGGGAATACTCTAGGGCAGCCTTCTGGCCTTCTCAGCTCTCTAATTCTGCTACCCCTGTCATAGGGACCTTGATCCCCTCCACACTGAGGGTTCTTGTGGCCAAAAGAGAATTTGGGCCCCAGTAGGTCTCAGTGAGTCCCCATGCCACTCTCTGACCTTCCAGTCCAGATGCACCCCCCCACACCCGCCCAAACCCATTCCTCGACCGACCTCAGGCCTTTGGACCAACATGGCCATGTTATCAGGGCCCTGCAGTGCCAGCCAAGGATGGCTCCTGAGCACCTGCAGGGGCTGCGCTTCTCCAGGGCAAAAGTGGCTATGTTCTGTTTGGGGAGATAGATTTTTAAGTATAAGCAAAGACAAAGATAGTTCCAGGTGAGGGGAAATAAATAAAGCAAGGAGATGGAAAGGTGGAAGTAGAGTTGAGACCTGGGTGCCAACTCAGTGCCCCAAGAAGGACCATGCCAGGTTGAGGATCAGCAGGTGCCGAGGATTAGCAGGTGCCAAGTGGTCAGAAATGGGTGAACAGGCCCTGTAATGCCAAGGGGAAGGGTTGGAATGTGATTTCTGGTGTAGGAGCTGGGGCAGGGAGAATGGTCTGGCCACATGGAGTATGCCCAGCCCCTTCCTGGGCTGTCATTTGGTGAAAGGGGCCCAGAGAAGAGCTGGAGAGGAGCTGCAGCCACCACTGTTTCCTCCCCCTCCCCTCCCCCTCCCCCTTCCTCTCCCCATCTGAAGCCATCCCCACTGTGGGCCTGGTGCCTGCCAGCCAGAGCCTGAGCATGGCCTGCAGTGCCACCTGGTGGCCACCTCTGAGGCCCCAAGCTCCACCAGGCCTAGGGGGCTCCTAGCTCAGCAGGGTCCTTGTGCCTTGCCTCCAGGGGAAGGAAGAGTTTGAGAAGACCCAGAAGGAGCTGCTGGAGAAAGGCAACATCATGAGGCAGGGGAAGGGCCAGCTGGAGCTCCAGCAGGTAAGGGTGCGTGGTTCACCGGCGTCCCTGGGCTCGGGTGGCTTGTCTGCAGGGGGCCTGCCACCCCTCCCTGCTCAGCCGCACGGCAATCTATGTGTTGGGTGGATTTATATGTGAGTTTTGGGGGAACACATACAGAAAAGCATATAAAAGACTGGGCGCAGTGCACGGGGGCTGGTTTGTAGCTCTGCTCGGGCCTCCAGGGCAGCCTCTCTCCTGTGTTTGAGATGATACTTTGTGAATATTTACGTCTGCTTTCATCTCAAGGTTTTTCCATAGCATTAATCATTCCTCATAAGCTGTTGTTAAAGGCCACATAACATCTCTTGTTGTATGTTCACATTGAACCCAGTTTCCCTTCTTATAATGGTACTGCTGTGTTTATCTGCAGATGTAGAATTTTCTTCATACTTTAGATCATTTGAGAATGGGAAAGGGATTTTTTTTTTCCTTTCAAGAAATAAGGTAGTTTTAGGGGCACATGGGTGGCTCAGTTAAGCATCTGCCTTTGGTTCAGATCATGATCCCAGGTCCTGTGGTCAAGCCCCATGGCGGGCTCCCTGGTCACAGAAGACTCAGTTTCTCCCTCTACCACTTCCCACTGCTTGTGCTCTCTCTCTCTCTTTCTTGCTCAAGTAAATATATAATTTTTTTTAAAAAAGATAGTTTTATTCTGATTATGAAGATGATAAAAAGTTAAATTACACACTAGCACAAAATAAGCACAGAAATATGACCCATCGCGTTTTCCTGCACCCCACCCTCCCCCTGGACGAGGGGAAGGATGACATAAGTGAGAACCCGTGGCTCACACCTGAACCCACAAAGCCACACACAGCTTGCCCAGCTGTGTAAGGTAGGGGTCATAGTTGTGTCCATCCCAGGGTCAGTGTGAGAATTGAGTGAGTGTCTGTCCCTGAGCCCATGCACAGCTGGTCACAGCCACTCAGTCGCCTGGTCAGAACCAGGTCTGGGGAAGTGAACATGAGATCAGAGGGATGACTCCTGAGGCAGGGGCTGCCAGGAGTGGAAATTCTCCTCCCCCCTGCATTTATATCTACTGGCTGACAGTATGACCTGTTGGTAAGGGCTAGAAGTCGGTTATAAAATACTGAACATTCAGTTGACTGTAGAACAACATGGATTTTCAACTGCATGGATCCACTTATATCTGGATTTTTTCCAATAAATGTATTGGAGATGAGGGCAGTTTGAAAAAACTTGGAGATGAACCACGTAGTGTGGAAATACTGAAACAATTCCGTGTTGTAAGGAAACAGTATATGATACATGTAAAGTACAAAATAGGTGTTAATCAACTATTTGTGTTATTGGTAAGGCTTCCAGGGATTAGTAGTTGGCCTTTTCAGAAGTTACACACAGGTTTTTGACTGCGAGGTGGGTGGGTCCCGTAACTCCCATGTTCTGGGGGCACATGTGCTATGTGTCTAGTCTAATTAAAAAGGAGATAGGAATATTCATGTTTAAAGGAAAGCATCTTGAAGAATAGTCACCATTTGTTTTTGTGAATTTTGTTTTCTGAAGTTTTACAAATACTGTGAACTTTCTTCATTTTTTAAAAAGATTTTTAAGTCTTTTTTAAGATTTTAAGTCTTTTTAAAAGATGTTAAGTCTGCACCCAGTATGGGGCTGAGACTCACAACCCTTAGATCAAGTCACATGCTCTACCAACTAAGCTATATTTCTATAGCTTCTCCTATATTTCTTCTGTTTAAGGTTTTTATTACGGGAAATTGAATACCTTTATAAAATTAAAGAAGGCAGTCCCCTGGCTACCACTCACCCACCCCCAACCCCTCTCAGCACAACTGCTAACCTGGTTATCTGGCACCCTTGCCCCACAAACCATTTTGGAGACATTACATCATTTCAACACTAAATACTTTAGTGTTTCATTCTAAAAGATAATTTACCAGGATTATATTTCATCAGATTATATTTCATGGCAACGTCTGAGTGCATGGGATTCCAGGTGACAGCTATCCTTTTTTCTGCTTGGTGTATTTGATTTTTTTTTTTTAAATTTATTTAGAGAGTGTGCGCACAAGCACAGGTGGGGGAAGGAGCAGAGCGAGGAGAGAATCCTGGCAGACTCCCACTGAGCACAGAGCTAGACACAGGGCTGGATCCCATAAGATCATGACCTGGGGAATGCTTCACCAGCTGAGCCACTCAGGCGCCCCTGTTTAATTTATTTATAACATCTATGTTAAAAACAAAATGTGGTTTTCTTTTTGATTCATTTTAAAGTATATATAGATTCATAGGGAGTTGCTGAGAGAGTACGAAACTGTCCTGGGTACCCTTCACCCCGTTTCCCACAGTGGTAGCATCCTAAGTAAATAGACAGCAGCACCCAGACCAAGAAACCGACATCCCTAACCACTGCGACTGCTCATTTGGTCTCCATTTCCATCGTTTTGTTATTTCAAAAATCTTACATAGATGGAATCATATCTTTGGGGATCAGCAGAAGCTACAGGGAGACTCTCAGGGAGGCTGGTGCTCTGCCTGTAGCATGGAGGTGGCTTGTGTCACACACTCCTGCCGGGAGCCAGCCCTTTATTTCCTTTGGGCTGTGTGGCTGCGGTTTTCACTCTGCTTTCCTTCCGCCCCAGCTGAAGCAGTTTGAGCGACTGGAGCAGGAAGTGTCACGGCCCATAGACCATGACCTGGCCAACTGGACCCCAGCCCAGCCCCTGGCCCCAGGGCGGACAGGCAGCCTGGGGCCCTCGGACCGGCAGCTGTTGCTCTTCTACCTGGAGCAGTGCGAGGCGAACCTGACCACCCTGACCAATGCGGTGGATGCCTTCTTTACCGCCGTGGCCACCAACCAGCCCCCCAAGATTTTCGTGGCACACAGCAAGTTCGTCATCCTCAGTGCCCACAAGCTGGTGTTCATTGGGGACACACTGTCACGGCAGGCCAAGGCGGCCGACGTGCGCAGCCAGGTGACCCACTACAGCAACCTGCTGTGTGACCTCCTGCGTGGCATTGTTGCCACCACCAAGGCCGCTGCCTTGCAGTACCCTTCGCCTGCCGCTGCTCAGGACATGGTGGACAGGGTCAAGGAGCTAGGGCACAGCACTCAGCAGTTCCGCCGGGTCCTGGGCCAGCTGGCTGCTGCCTGAGGGCAGATGACCAGAGGGATGGGGGTCAGGGGAGTAGGGCAGCGAGGGTCCCAGCTGCCCAGGGCACCTGCCCTGAGAGGGTTGCCGTGCTGCAGGCATGGGGACAGGCACCCCAGCTCTGCCTGGGCCTGGTGCCCCAGACTGTGCAGGGATTTGTACATATTTATGATGGGGCAGGATATGGGATGGTGTCTCCTCAGAGGAGCTCAAGCAGAGCTGGGCCCGCAGGAACCGAGGCTGAGGAGTGGGCTGGTGGTCTTCCCTGAGTACGCTGGGGGCTAGGCCTGGGCACAGAGGCCCCTCGACCCACATGGCCTCAGATAACCCCTTGAGCTGAGTCTGGTGCCACAGGAGTGCCATGTCCCCAGCCCCCTGCAGCGCAAGCGCCACTATACCAGGAGAAAAACTCTAAAACACTATTTTTCATTATTGATTTTCCAATCATTTGACTAATAGTCTACATTTAAATAAAAATTTAAAAATGAAAAGCCTCCGGTGTAAGAGGTGTGAGAGCCAGGAGGGTTCATGGATGTGGGCAGGTGTGTCCTTGCTCTGGGAACCACAGGGTAGGAGCAGCAGATTGAGGGGGTGTGTGGTGAAGCTGTGGGTGGCTTCTCAGGACGCTGAAGAAAGATTGGGTCCCTTCAGGAGAAAACCAAAGCCCCGAGAAACAGGGCCCGGCCAGGCATCTTCTGCAAGGTGGGGGCAGGTCTGCCAGTGGCCCCAAGACCTTGGGAGCCAAGGCTGCTGGAGAGAAGTTGAGCCAACATCAAACAGCAGGACCTGAGCGCAGCGGCCGAGGAGGGCGGCGAGGCCTGAGGGAAGCCAGTGCGGACCGCAGCGCCTCCGGGAGCCTGCTGGGCTCTGCTCTGCGGCCGCGCCTTCCAAGGCCCACTGAAGGCACCACTGGGGACGCTCGTCCCTCCTAAACTCGCTTTCACCGGCTTCACTCGGAACTTTGCTCTTAGAAGCTCATTGTTTCGGCTTGTGAGACTTCTCTTATTTGAACTACATGTAGACTTGGCCTCCAGGTTGGGGTGTGGGGGCACAGAGGGCCCCTGCCCTGGATCAGTGAGTGTGTCCTCCCCAGACTCTCGGGGTATGTCTGGCACCCAGGTGCTGCTCCTGGCTCTGACTGTCCTGCATGGGACTTGGCCTCACTCTCCCTACCTCTATGCAGAAAGGGTAGGATCTGTCAGCCCTCGGCTCCGAACTCCACAGAGGGGACCCTGGTGAAGGCAGCCATCCTCCCACCCCCCGCACCCCGGTGAAGAGACAAAGAAGAGGCATGTGGTTGCTCTTGGGGGTTTTATTTGCATTTTTCAGAAGTGGATAGGACAGGGTTCAGTTGGCCTCCAGAATTTCACGAACCCAAGGAATAAACTTGGTGACAAGGGTGTACACCCCTGGTGAGGAGGGGTTGCACCAGCCGCTGCCCCAGGACACGATGCCCACCAGGGTCCAGGCTCCATCCTTCTGGCAGACCAGGGGGCCACCAGAGTCACCCTGCAGGAGGAGAAGGGACTCGTTTCCAAGGCCGAAGCGGGGTGCCAGGACCCCGGTGTGCCCCGACCTGCCCCAGCCCAGGTTCTGTGCAGGGAAATGACCAGCGTAGTGTGGGCACGGGGAGCGGGCAGGAGCCCCCAGCTGTGGCCCCATGGCAGCCCCAGCTGTCACCTGCTCCCGGAGGGCCTGGGGCAGCGGGCTAACCCCCTGACCGGGCCGGCGTCTTCACATCGGGCTGGACACGTCGAGCTCAGGGGGGCTGGCGGGAGGACGCCATCGCCCCCAGGAGCCCCACACCAGCCCAGCCAGGGCAGCTGGCCTGGGCCAGGGGAGCAGGTGCCGCAGAGAGGAGCCGCCCTCCCGACCCCAGCAGGGCCTGAGCAGGGCAGGGCGAGGGCAGGGAGGGCAGAGCCGGGCCTACCATGCAGGAGGAGACGCCGCTGGCACCGGCGCAAATCATCAGGTCGGTGATCTTGCTGCCCCAGAACTTCTTGCACTCGGCGTTGGACAGGAGGGGCAGGGCCGCCTGCTGCAGCTTGTTGGGCGTCTTGTTGGCTGCGGGGACACAGCCGGCCGGGGGGATCAGGACACCCCCCCCCGGGGACCCCGCCTCCCCTGCCTGGTCCTAGTCCTTGGCCATTGCCGCGGCCCTGGGACCGGAGAACAGCGCCTGCGGCCCCGGTGCTCGGATGGTGCCCCCGGCTCTGGGCGCCCGGCTCCCGCCGGGCAGCTGAGACCAGCCCCCACCCCCCCACCTCCCCACCCCCCGCCTCCGTGCGGCCTGGGCCCTGGGAGACGCTGGGGGGCCGCGATCCCCCAGGGAAGGGAGCTGACACCCTTGGGCCGGGGACACCGCGGGGGCCCGCCACTCGGGGGGCACAGGAGGGAGCCCCCTCCCCTGGCCGCTCCTGTCCTGGTAAAGGGCCAGCAGGGGAGCTGGGGCCTGGGCAGGAGCAGCGAGGACGACGTTGCAGGGGAAGTGCGGGCGGGCAGCAGCCGGGGACCGAGGGGGGCCCCCACCCCCTGCACCCGGACGCCTGAGCGGCTCAACACAGCCACTGTCCTCGGGTGTGGGGAGCACTTGGGGCCGGGGATGGGGCGACAGGGGCCCCGGTGCAAGGCGGCGGGGGCGAGGCTTGCTGGTACTTGGCTGTTTCTCAGCCGGTTCGTCTTCAGCAGAGTATTTCTGCTCATCTCTACTCTTGTCTGGTAGCTTTTTCATTAAGAGGGTTTTTTAAAGAAATAGATTTATGACTCGCAGTGGACGTGCTTGGGCTTCAGCACTGGAGCCGAAGGAGCCTGCCTGCCGGAAGCCCCCGGGACACTCACAGTTGTACCGGGTCCTGCCCCAGCCCGTGGTGGCGCAGAGGGAGCCCGCGGGGAAGCTGGCGTTGGCGCTGGGCAGGCACACGGGGGACGCGGTGGCCGAGAGCAGGGCGGGTGCGGCCAGCTTCAGCAGCGCGATGTCGTAGGGGCCCAGATCCTGGCCCCACAGGGGGTGCTCGAAAACCTGGGGACACGGGGCGGGGGCTCTTCATCTTCCAGGGGAGATGGAAGGGGGGCGGGCGCCCAGAAAGGAACGCAGATGGAGCTGCAGACACAGTCCCTGCAAGCTGGCGTTTGACACATTGGTGGTAGGTAGTTTTTACATTTTTGTGCTTTTCCTCAGTGAGCAAAACTTAACTTTATAATCGGAAAGGACCTCCTTCAGTATTTGTAAAGGAGCTTTAGGACTCGAGAAAGAAGGTTCTGGACTGAGAAATCTGAGGGGTGAGGCCTGAGCAGAGGGCCCCCCACTACCCCCCCACCCCCCCACCCCCGGGCAGCCTGCCGTGAGCCTCAGTACCTCAGCGATGGGCAACACCTGCACGGCCTCCTCCGTAGAGCTGTGGTCAGACACCCCAGCCACCACCAGGTGGCTCTTCCTGGAGAGACAGGGTGCTCAGGCACTGGCCACCTCGGAGGGGTGCCCGGGAAGAGTGCCTGCTGAGGTGACAGCCACTCGCCCCCACGGGGGCCGCCTCCGGGACCAGACCAGGCTGGGGTCTGGGGGGCGGGGGGGCACAGGGCGGGGATTGTCTCCCAGGGCCGCGGCCCTGCCTGTAGCGGGACATAGGAGCTCCTTCCCCAGCTGCCACCTGCCTAGACCCTCCTGCCAGCTCGCAGTGCCTGGAGGGGCTGTTGGGGAAGGAGTGAGGTTGCTCCCGCCCCCGGGGGCGCCTACCCCCGGTGCTGGCCTCACCTGACCCCGCAGTGGGCGGCCGTGACCACCCAGTGCTGGCTGATGAGGGAGCCCCCGCAGAAGTGGAAGCCGGAGCTAGTCTGGGAGAGAGGAGGCGCAGTCAGCCCTGCCTCCTGCCACACGCCTCCCACTCGAAGCCCCCCACGCCCGGCTTCCCCCTCACCTGCAGGGACACCTGCCAGGGCCAGGAGTTGGGGACAGCATCCTCTCCATTGATGATCCGGGACAAGCCACTCAGCTGGGGGTGGATGGCAGGGACCCCACAGCCTGGGGACCAGGGACAGAGCAGCTGGTCAGCGGATGATGCCGCAAGGGGGCCAGGGGGGAAGACCCGGCACTTCAGGCTTCTGTGGCCACCTAGCCCCCAGAGCTTTGGCCGCTGCAGGGCCCTCAGCCCCTCCCCACCCAGCCGGCCGCTGCCTTCGGTGCCCTTGTGGAGGAGGGTCCTTGAGGCCGGGGGCATCTGGAGTTGGGGCCTAGAGCCAGACAGCTGGGTCCGAAGACCCAGGTAGCCAGCTCCCCGCCCCACCAGGAGCCCCGAGAGGAGCATCCCTCCAGCTCCAAACCCAGGGGTCTGGGGCCTGGGGTTGGGATGTCCTGCTTGAGTCCCCAGGGCTGTCCCTGCAGCAGGAGCAGGTCGGCGGAGCCAGAGTGCTACTCCACCCGGAGGACAGAAGGGCAGGGACACATTCCCCAGGCAGGATTCCTACGGCTCAGGGACAGATGCAGATGATGGAGGAACCTGGACGACCCCCAGCTTCTGGGTGGATGGAGGAGACCAGGATGAGGCAGGTCCAGCAGGTCCAGTTGAGTTTGAGGGGCCCGAGGGACCTCTAGGCAGAGGAGGAGCAGGGAGCGGAGGAGAGGCCCCAAGGGGGCCTGAGAAGGGACGCTGTGAGGCCAGCCGGGGTGGGTGATTGGGAGTGTGAGGACTTGGCCCTTCTGGGCTGTGGGGGCCAGGGGTGGGAGAGGCTTGATCTGGGTCCGCCAGGCCTGCCTGAACCTTGCGCTTACCTGAGCTGCTGCCAAAGAGAAGAAAGCCAAGGACAACCCAGAGAAAGGCCATGGTGTGTGGCTTCGGAGATGCGATAGGGTCTGCCCAAAGGACCCCTGTTATATCCCCCAGCCCACCAATTGCGGCCTGCCCCGCCATCCTGTCCTTATCATGTGGCCTTGGGCTGAGAAGCACCTGGCTCCTGTGCAGGCCTGGGAAAGAGGCAGCCCAGGTGCTGCTCCTGGGAAGGTTCTTTGGAACCACAGGTGCGTGCAGCCAGCAGCTGGCTTGTGCCCCAGATGCCCGCTCCCTGCCCACTCCCTGGGGCACGGATGGGTGGGGGGGACCAAGGTCCCACTTCATCTCTTAGGAGCAAGACTACAGAGGGCCCCCCCGCCAAGGACCCCCTGCCATTTGTCCCAGTGAAGACACAAGTTCAAGAGCAGAATGTGGTCTCAGCGGCCCCAACACAGGAGACATCATCAATGTATCTTTTATTGCTTTATGGAGACTTTGTGGAAGCAGGGTCTGCAGAGAGGTCAGGGTGGGGGTGGGGGACTCAGTTGGCTTGCAGGATCTGCTGTACCCAGGGTATGAGCTTGGTGACACGGGCGTACACGCAAGGAGTGGAGGTGGAGCAGGTGCTGCTGCCCCAGGACACGATGCCCACCAGGGTCCAGGCTCCATCCTTCTGGCAGACCAGGGGGCCACCAGAGTCACTCTGCAGGGAGAGGGGAGGAGGCTTAGATCCAGCAGCCCAGGTGGCCTGGCCCTAGGGGCCCCTGGACCTTATTCCAGAGCCCAGTCCAGAGCCTGACAGCCAGTAGACACCCAGCACACCAGTACTGGAGGGGGATGAAAGAATGACCGCGCAGCAACTTCTGTGGTTTATGCCCTTGCGAGTCTGGGCCATCGCCTGGGCCCTATAATAGAGACCTGATAAAGCTGGTTTGATTGAGAGGAAGGAAGCCTGGCTGGTGCCGGCCTGGCCGTGGAGCCGTGGTGAGGGAGAAGGGCTGTCCGACCCCATCTGCGGACACCTGGGCACCACACTCCACTACCCAGGCTGCGTACTGCTCTGCTCCAGGGGCACCATTTGCTCAGTCCCTGATTTCAATGGAATTTTGCAGTGTGGTGGGTTTTAAGACCAGAGCCCCCTGCTCGGGCATCCGTCCATTGAGGTCGTTGGTGATCGGCCGGGAGAGCTAACGGTGTTTACAACTGGTTAAGCATGAATTCCAAGGAGAGAGTGTCAGGCCCTCCAAAGAGGCCTGTGTGTTACTCCATCTCCTCTCTCCAGCCAAGACTTTCGCTTGAACCCACCCCAGGCTGGGAGGGAAGGGGGTGCCAGGTGAGTCCAGGAGGCCATACCATGCAGGAGGAGACGCCACTGGCACCCGCACAGACCATAAGATCGGTGATCTTGCTGCCCCAGAACTTCTTGCACTCGGCGTTGGACAGGAGGGGCAGGGCCGCCTGCTGCAGCTTGTCGGGGGTGTTGGCATCTGGAAGGGCAGGGTGGGTGGTCAGCAGCCAGAGCCCCGCTCTCCAGCCCCCCTCCCCCAGCTGGAGGTCACTCACTGGTGTGTTTGGTCAGGCCCCAGCCAGTGGTGGCACACAGGGTCCCGGCAGGGAAGTCGTCGGTGGCCTGGGGCAGGCACACGGCGGACACGGTCTCAGAAAAGCGGGCGGGCGTGGCCAGCTTCAGCAGGGTGATGTCGTTGTTGATGGTGAATATGTTGAACTTGGGGTTCTTGAACACCTGTGGGGTGGGGTGGACAGCTGCGGCGATGGGGGGCTGGGAGGAGGCCGGGGGGGCGGACCGGGCACCAGGGTACCCCAGATCACCTCCTGCGGCCCCAGGAGCCAGAGGTCAGGGCCGGGACCAAGATGTGGACCTTGGACACGCTGCCTTCTGCTCCGCCCCGTCCCAGTGGGGTGCCGGGGCGGTTGGGAGCAGCTGGGGGTGTTCAGGCCTCAGCCCGGGCTGTGCACTCCCGAGGGCCTGCTGTGCCTGGGGTCACCCCAGGGCCACCATACCTTGGCGATCTTCAGCACCTGGATGCTCTCAGCATCTGAGCCCTGGTCGAACTCCCCGGCTACAACCTGGTGGGTGGTTCTGGAGAGGGCCAGAGAAGGGAGGGGGTTCCTGCTGTGAGGCGGTGGGGCCTGCTGGGGTGCAGGGTACAGGTCTGTCCCTTTGTGCACGTGCTCAGAGATGGGAGCTCAAAATATCAGTCATTGCCCCCGAAACAACTGCACCTACAGCCCACCAGGTGTTTCCCTCCTGGTGACTTTGGGAGACCAGCAGGGTTTTCTACACATTCTGAAAGAAGGAAAGTGAGGAACAAGGATGTCCTAGGTCCAGCCCTCAGTTCTGAGTCGCCCCCCTACCAAGGGATTTCCTGGGGACCCTGGGGCCTCACCTGACCCCGCAGTGGGCGGCCGTGACCACCCAGTCCTCGCTGATGAGGGAGCCCCCGCAGAAGTGGAAGCCGGTGCTGTCCTGGAGGGAGACGGGGAGGGTCAGGCCTACCTGGACACCAGTAGCCCCCAGCCTGGCTCATACCCCAGTGTGTCCCCCACTCACATACAGAAAACCCCCTCACCTGCAGGGACACCTGCCAGGGCCAGGAGCCCGGGACAGCGTCTTCCCCATTGACGATCCTGGACAGGCCACTTAACACCGGCTGGATGGTGGGGACCCCGCAGCCTGGAGGGGGTGTGAGGTAAGGGGTGGAGGGTGGGGGCAGCGGGCTCCCTGCCCAGGTCCTACTCTCCCAGGAACCCCAGGGAAATTCAGTCTGACGTGTGCTTCAGCCCAGACAAGCCCAACAGGTGGGCTGAGAGGTGGTGGCAGGGCCCCAGCATGGGCTGGAGGCAGGGCTCTGCACGTCTGAAACCCAGCCCCGTGCCGCCTGGCTGAGCATTCTCATCATTCCCCCCTCTGCGCAGAGGGGATCATACAGCTGCTGCCTAACCTCACAAAGTTGGGATAAGGATGCAAGAAGATGGGGCGCCTGGGTGGCTCAGTCTGTTGAGCATCCGACTCTTGATTTCAGGCTCAGGTCATGATCTCAGGGCTGTGAGATCGGCACCCCACCCCTGCACTGAGCTCTGGGCTCAACAGGTAGTCTGCTTCTCTCCTCTCCTCCTGCCCCTCCCCTACTCATTTTTTTCCCTCTCTCTCTCTCAAATAAATAAATTCTTTTTTTTTTTTTAATTTTTATTTATTTATGATAGTCACACAGAGAGAGAGAGAGAGAGAGGCCAAGACATAGGCAGAGGGAGAAGCAGGCTCCATGCACCGGGAGCCCGACGTGGGATTCGATCCTGGGTCTCCAGGATCGCGCCCTGGGCCAAAGGCAGGTGCTAAACCGCTGCGCCACCCAGGGATCCCTCAAATAAATAAATTCTTAAAAAAAAAAAAAAAAAGGATGCAAGAAGACTAAGCAGGCAAAGCAGGAACTTGCTCTCTTTCTGGCACATAGTAAGCGCTCAGTGAACAGAAGTTTAAAAGTGCTGGGTTCAAGGGCTCCAAAGCGCTGGTGGTGGCCAAGCTACACCTGCCCACCTGCTCACCCTCTGCACCCATTTGGGAGCCCCTAGCTGTTCTGAGACTCTTTGCCCCCACTGGATTTGTCTTCCCTGTCCCTTGCCCAGGGTACGAGGCCTCTTGGGTCAGTCGCAGGAAGGCCCACCTCCTCCTGGAGGCCTCCTGCTGGCTAGTCCAGTCCAATCCTCCCAGCTGTTGAGGCTCAGGTGGGGAGAGAGACCCACTCAGGCTCACACCACCGTGTGCAACTGCACGGGGAGCAGGGACCCTGTTGCCCTTCTGGCCTCAGGGGCTGACGGGGAGCAGAGACATCCTTCCTGGCCTCTGCTTGCCCCAAACTCACCGAAGGCTGTGCCCAGGAGGGCGAAGCAGGAGAGGAGCCAGAGGAAGGCCATGGTGCGTGGTCAGGGAGGTGTGGGGCGCCTGCCTGGGGAGCTCCCCGTTATATCCAACAAACTATTATCAGCAAACCTTGAGGTGACAATCCCTTTCCTGGGCATGTGCCCGAGTAGGTAGGATGTGCCAGAGCAGGGCTGGCATCAGGCCTGGGACAGCAACAGCTGTGGCCCATGGTTGAGCTTAGGTCTGGGTCAAGGGCAAAGGTAGGGCCAAACAAAGTGGCCCTTGACCCACAGCCACAGGGAAGGGCTCAGAAAACTTGGGCTTTGTCTTCCAGGAAGGAAGCCAGGCCTGGGCAGCCATGGGCCGGAGGACCTTGGGCAGGAAGTTTAGTTGGCCTGTTAGTTATTCAAAACCCCTGGGCAGTGGGGTCAAGGAGGCAGGAGGTGTGAGGACCCAGGTGCGGATGGCCAGGGGGCTGAGGATGCCCCTCCTGGTCCTGGGGATGGCCAAGAAGCTTCCATGAAGGTTCCCTTCAATATCTGGGGCCATCACCTGGGCTAATGTGCAGCATGGCTCAGAGGGGCAAGCTTCCTGCTGCCTGTTCACAGGAGGCTGGGTTTGACGGGTGCCATGGACCCCTGGAATCGAGCATGTGGCAACCTGGAGCCATGGCCCCACTGAGAGCCCAGGGGAGGCTGGATCAGACAGGAAATGGGGAGTAGGGGGTGGGGGTGGGCAGGGAGCCTGCTTCTGGCTTGGGCGACAGGGCAGGCAGTGGGGCCCTTTCTCAACACTTGGGAAACTGGGGAAGGAGAAATTTGAGGGTGAGCCTGCCAGGTACAGTGTGAGCCCCACAAAACACACAAGGAAAATGATTATCTCATAGCTGCTTTTAATTTCCATTGCACTGATGACGGTGGCATGCTCTGCGGTACAGGTCTCAGCACAAAACGGCTGTGTGGACTTGGGCAGGTTACGGGGCCTCTCTGGTTTTGTTTCTTTCTTTCTTTCTTTCTTTCTTTCTTTCTTTCTTTCTTTCTTTCTTTCTTTTTAATTTATGATAGGCACACAGTGAGAGAGAGAGGCAGAGTCACAAGCGGAGGGAGAAGCAGGCTCCATGCACCAGGAGCCCGACGTGGGATTCGATCCCGGGTCTCCAGGATCGCGCCCTGGGCCAAAGGCAGGCGCCAAACCACTGCGCTCCCCAGGGATCCCTCTGGTTTTGTTTCTAAGTATGTGAAATGAGGATGCCTGTGGTATGGATCCCACATTCCGCAGCGCATGGCCCGTCTGAGCTAGGACCAGGCCTAACACACGATCCATGCTGGTTGATCCTCTGTACTCCTTCCTGAATTTCCTCCTGATGCCTTTCTCACATTCTAGAAGACAGTCTGATGACGGTGAGGGATGGCCACACTATCAGACAGAAAAGCCGGGGACAGAACAGGGGCAGACGACGGCCCTCAGCGAGACCAGGCTGCCCACGCAAGCCCCTTTATCCTTTTGAGCCCAGTTTACTAGGCCCATAGTGAAGTGGAGCAAAGGAAAAGCAACCAAATTTCTCCTCCCTTCAGGAAGCTTACACGGGGAAAGGAGAGGGAGTAAAAAAAAAAAAGAAAAAAGGTAAAAGTAAATTTAAAAAAAGAGTAAATATTTTTTAAAAAGAGCAAATTAAAAAAAAAAGGTAAAGTGTCCATTCCTACCAGCGAAGGAGTCATCCTCAGCATTGCTGAGTGGGGGCCGCGGGGTGCGCCAAGCGCAGCTCCGAGGCCGTCGAGGCGCAGGCACCAGCGGAGCAGCGGGCCCGGCCCCGGGGGCGCCCGCCGAGTCCCGAGTCCCGAGTCCCGAGTCCCGGGTCCCGGCACCGACGAGCCTCCAGGGCCCCGGGGACACGCGGCGGGGCGGCCTGACGCGGACCTTCCACCCGCGCGGCCGCGGTGGGAACCCGGCGTCCAGGTGCCCGGGCGGCAGGGCACGCGGGGCGCACGGGGCGGGGCGGGGCCTCGGGGCGGACGTCGCGCGGGGGACCCGCCCCCCCGCTCCCCCCCCGCGCCCCCCGCGCCCCCCCCGCGCCCCCCGCGCCCCCCGCGCCCCCCGCGCCCCCCGCGCCCCCCGCGCCCCGGCCGCGGTCTGGGCCGTCTGGAGACGCGCGCAGCTGAGGTGGGGGCGGGGAGGGCCGCTCGAGCACCCGCGGCGGCCGGGGCCGGGGCCGCGCCCCTCCGCTCCCCTCCCCCCCTCCGCCCCATTCCCGCCCCCCGCGACCCCAGACCCCAGACCCCGAGGAAGGAGCCCGCGGGCCGCGCCGTCCCTCCCTCGGGGGCCGCGCTCCTCCGCCCCGCGCGGTTAGGCCTCCGCCGGGGGCCGGGATGAGCGCGCACCTCCGGGCCCGGCAGTTCCTCCGGCCAAGCCGGCGGCCGCGGGTATGTCCCGGCTCCCGCTTCTCGCTGGCGTTTCCGACGCGCCCTGGCCGGGGCCCCGCTGCCGGCCCCCCGAGCGCCCCAGCCCCGGCCCCCCCGAGCGCCCCAGCCCCGGGCCCCCCGAGCGCCCCAGCCCCGAGCTCCCCGAGCGCCCCAGCCCCGAGCTCCCCGAGCGCCCCAGCCCCGGCCCCCCCGAGCGCCCCAGCCCCGGCCCCCCAGAGCGCCCCAGCCCCGAGCTCCCCGAGCGCCCCAGCCCCGGCCCCCCCGAGCGCCCCAGCCCCGGCCCCCCAGAGCGCCCCAGCCCCGGCCCCCCGAGCGCCCCAGCCCCGGGCCCCCCGAGCGCCCCAGCCCCGGCCCCCCCGAGCGCCCCAGCCCCGAGCTCCCCGAGCGCCCCAGCCCCGGCCCCCCCGAGCGCCCCAGCCCCGGCCCCCCAGAGCGCCCCAGCCCCGGCCCCCCGAGCGCCCCAGCCCCGGGCCCCCCGAGCGCCCCAGCCCCGGCCCCCCCGAGCGCCCCAGCCCCGAGCTCCCCGAGCGCCCCAGCCCCGGCCCCCCCGAGCGCCCCAGCCCCGGCCCCCGAGCGCCCCAGCCCCGGCCCCCCGAGCGCCCCAGCCCCGGCCCCCCCGAGCGCCCCAGCCCCGGCCCCCCGAGCCCCAGCCCCGGCCCCCGAGCGCCCCAGCCCCGGCCCCCCCGAGCGCCCCAGCCCCGGTCCCCGAGCGCCCCAGCCCCGGCCCCCCGAGCGCCCCAGCCCCGGCCCCCGAGCGCCCCAGCCCCGGCCCCCCGAGCGCCCCAGCCCCGAGCTCCCCGAGCGCCCCAGCCCCGGGCCCCCCGAGCGCCCCAGCCCCGGGGTCCCCGAGCGCCCCAGCCCGGCCCCCCTGAGCGCCCCAGCCCCGAGCTCCCCGAGCGCCCCAGCCCCGGCCCCCCCGAGCGCCCCAGCCCCGGGGTCCCCGAGCGCCCCAGCCCCGGCCCCCCCGAGCGCCCCAGCCCCGGGGTCCCCGAGCGCCCCAGCCCCGGGCCCCCCGAGCGCCCCAGCCCCGGCCCCCCCGAGCGCCCCCCCCGAGCGCCCAGCCCCGGGGTCCCCCGAGCGCCCCAGCCCCGGCCCCCCCCGAGCGCCCCAGCCCCGGCCCCCCAGAGCGCCCCAGCCCCGAGCTCCCCGAGCGCCCAGCCCCGGCCCCCCCGAGCGCCCCAGCCCCGGGGTCCCCGAGCGCCCCAGCCCCGGCCCCCCCGAGCGCCCAGCCCCGGGTCCCCGAGCGCCCCAGCCCGGGCCCCCCGAGCGCCCCAGCCCCGGCCCCCCCGAGCGCCCCAGCCCCGGCCCCCCCCGAGCGCCCCAGCCCCGGGGTCCCCGAGCGCCCCAGCCCCGGCCCCCCCCGAGCGCCCCCAGCCCGGGGTCCCCGAGCGCCCCAGCCCCGGCCCCCCGAGCGCCCCAGCCCCGGGGTCCCCGAGCGCCCCAGCCCCGGCCCCCCCGAGCGCCCCCGCCCCGGCCCCCCCTGAGCGCCCCAGCCCCGAGCTCCCCGAGCGCCCCAGGCCCCGGCCCCCCCGAGCGCCCCAAGCCCCGGGGTCCCCGAGCGCCCCAGCCCCGCCCCCCCGAGCGCCCCAGCCCCGGGGTCCCCGAGCGCCCCAGCCCGGGCCCCCCGAGCGCCCCAGCCCCGGCCCCCCGAGCCGCCCCAGCCCCGGCCCCCCCCGAGCGCCCCAGCCCGGGGTCCCCGAGCGCCCCAGCCCCGGCCCCCCCGAGCGCCCCAGCCCCGGCCCCCCAGAGCGCCCCAGCCCCGAGCTCCCGAGCGCCCCCAGCCCCGGCCCCCCCCCGAGCGCCCCAGCCCCGGCCCCCGCCCAGCGCCCCAGCCCGAGCTCCCCGAGCGCCCAGCCCCGGCCCACCCCCCGAGCGCCCCAGCCCCGGCCCCCCCGAGCGCCCCAGCCCCGGCCCCCCCCGAGCGCCCCAAGCCCCGGCCCCCCCCGAGCGCCCCAGCCCGAGCTCCCGAGCGCCCCAGCCCCCGGCCCCCCCCCGAGCGCCCCAGCCCCGGGGTCCCCCGAGCGCCCCCAGCCCCGGCCCCCCTGAGCGCCCCAGCCCCGAGCTCCCCGAGCGCCCCAGCCCCGGCCCCCCCGAGCGCCCCAGCCCCCGAGCTCCCCGAGCGCCCCAGCCCCGGCCCCCCCCGAGCGCCCCAGCCCCGGGTCCCCGAGCGCCCCAGCCCCGGCCCCCCCGAGCGCCCCAGCCCCGGGGTCCCCGAGCGCCCCACGCCCCGGCCCCCCCGAGCGCCCCAGCCCCGGCCCCCCCGAGCGCCCCAGCCCCGGGGCTCCCCCGAGCGCCCCAGCCACCGGCCCCCCCCCGAGCGCCCAGCCCCGGCCCCCCAGAGCGCCCCAGCCCGAGCTCCCCGAGCGCCCCAGCCCCGGCCCCCCCCCCCGAGCGCCCAGCCCCGGGGTCCCCGAGCGCCCCAGCCCCGGCCCCCCCCCCGAGCGCCCCAGCCCCGGGGTCCCCGAGCGCCCCCAGCCCGGGCCCCCGAGCGCCCCAGCCCCGGCCCCCCCCGAGCGCCCCAGCCCCGGCCCCCCCCCGAGCGCCCAGCCCCGGGGTCCCCGAGCGCCCCAGCCCCGGCCCCCCCGAGCCGCCCCAGCCCGGGGTCCCGAGCGCCCCCAGCCCCGGCCCCCCCCCGAGCGCCCCAGCCCCGGGCCCCCCCGAGGCCCAGCCCCGGCCCCCCCTGAGCGCCCCAGCCCCGGCCCCCCCGAGCGCCCCAGCCCCGAGCTCCCCGAGCGCCCCCAGCCCCGGCCCCCCCGAGCGCCCCAGCCCCGGGGTCCCCGAGCGCCCCAGCCCCGGCCCCCCCGAGCGCCCCAGCCCCGGGGTCCCCGAGCGCCCCAGCCCGGGCCCCCCGAGCGCCCCAGCCCCGGCCCCCCCGAGCGCCCCAGCCCCGGCCCCCCCGAGCGCCCCAGCCCCGGGGTCCCCGAGCGCCCCAGCCCCGGCCCCCCCGAGCGCCCCAGCCCCGGGGTCCCCGAGCGCCCCAGCCCCGGCCCCCCCGAGCGCCCCAGCCCCGGGCCCCCCGAGCGCCCCAGCCCCAGCCCCCCCGAGCGCCCCAGCCCCGGGGCCTCCGAGCGCCCCAGCCCCGGGGTCCCCGAGCGCCCCAGCCCCGGGCGCCTGCTTGCACGTGGGCAGCCGGAACCCCTCCTGGAAGAGCTGTGGCTTAGTGAGATTTGCTCGGGGCGACCCGGTCCACGTGCGCGCGGGGAACCCCAGCATGGGCATGGGGACCGCTGGGGCCTGCAGGAGCGCGAGGGAGCGGCCGGCTCTGGCTCCTGGCGGGCGTCGCCGTGGGGGGCCGGGTCCTGCCCAGCCCCGGGTCCTGCCCAGCCCTGCCCAGCCCTGCCCGGGCTTCCTTCCGCGCTGGCGACTCAGACTGCGGCGTTGCTCGGGGCTGGACCTCGATGTTAGTCTCCGTAGGTAACGGGGCCCCTCTTCTCCAAGACCTGCCTTTCAGGAGGTCAAATCCCAACTCTCTTGATTAATAATAAGATATATTGAAGTATAATTTACGTATGAGACACACAGAGCTTAAGCGAACAGAGGGATGAGTCTATACATGTACATAGAGGCGCACACCAGAGTGTAGCAACACCACAGCCAAGAAACAAGATGCCGTCACCCCAGAAATTTCCCGATGTCCCTTTCCAGTTCCCCCTTCTCTGGAGTAACCAGCAACCACTGTTCCTATTACTTTCACCATAAGTTTTGCCTGTTCTAGAAATTTCTATAAATGGAACCATACTGTACGTTGTCTTTGTATCTGGGTTCTTTCGCTCAGCCCAATGGTTTGTGATTCACTTGTGTTCTCGGCTGTATCAGGAGCGGTGTTGCACATCATAAGCACCCCAAAATTTACATACCGTTCCCTCACTGGGCCATTTGGGCTGCTGCTCCTTCCCCAGCCCACTCCTCTTTTTGCTCCTTTTTTTTTTTTTTAAAGATTTTATTTATTATTCATGAGAGACACAGAGAGAGGCAGACAGAGGCAGAGGGAGAAGCAGGCTGAGCCAAAGGCAGACACTCAACTGCTGAGCCACCCAGACGTCCCCTCCTTTTGCTCCTTGTAGTAAGGTGACTCTCAGCTCTACACAGGGGCATGCAAGAAATGTCAGTTTTAAGATTTTTCTATTAGAGGGACTCTGTGGATTTAGGAGGACAATGAGTTTCTTTTCTTTTTTTAAAGATTTTATTTATTCATAAGAGACACAGAGGCAGAGGCAGAGACACAGGCAGAGGGAGAAGCAGGCTCCCTGTGGGGAGCCCGATGCGGGACTCGACCCTGGGACCACACCGTGAGCCAAAGCTGAGGCACCCAGTTTCTTAAGAGGCTCCCGGCGTGGTCAGGAACCCGGGGGGGCCCAGGCGCAAGCCCCTCAGCAAGCTGACAGCCCACGCGATGCTGGGGCCCAGGCCCCTGGGCCCATGACCTGAACCGAAGGCAGGTGCTAACCCGTGAGCCCCCCGCTGCCCTGGACGTATGTGATCATTTCTCAGACAAGATGTTTTCACGTGTTAATGTCTGACAGTGGCAACTGTCTCACAATCGGCGGCCGCTTCCTGTTGCCGGCGAGGTGGCGCCCGGCCTGTGCTAACGTGGCTGCGACTCCTAGTGGCGTCGCCGGCCTGGACCAGCCTCTCTGGGCCCACTGAGGAAGGGGAACCCAATCCATGTCTGGGCTTCCCAGGGGCCCCTTTGCGTGTGGCCAAGCGAGAGGCCACACGGTGACGCTGGCACCTTGAAAGCCACACGGGCAGCCCGAGCAACCTCTGAGTCCTGCGTCGCCGCCCGTGGCTTCCGAGCGCCCCTCCGGGCGCATGGCCCCGTGTGGCAGGCAGGAGCCGCGATGGGCTCGGCCTGCCGGCGGCGCCTCCAGGGGCCGAGCCAGAGCAGTGCCGGGCTTCTGTCCCCCGCCCCCCCGCCAGGGCCCTGCTCCCGGCCCCCTCACCCCGGGGAGCCCCGAGTGTGGCCGAGAATGAGGACTGGCTGCGGGCGGGCAGCGGGCTGGCACTGTCGCCGACAGACCCCTCGCTCGCCCGGGGCCTGGCTCTCTGTCAGAGTAGGAGCCCCCCGCGCCCCCGCGCAGAGGCGCACACCCCGCCTTCACCTCCGGGTCGGGGGAGCTCTCCCTCCCCTTCCAGAAGCATCTGAGGCCGGATTCCCCCTACACGCCAGTGGGCCCGGGTTGAGTTTCCCAGCAGACCCGGAGAGCCAGGGACTCATCGTCTGTTCTGGAAAGTCCTTGAGGCAAGGAAAATCCAACTGGCTTGGCTCCCTGCTTGGAATAAGGGAAGGGAAAAAAGAGAAGAGAAGCCGAGCGAATGTGGATGGCCCTGGCCTGAACCGGAACCCTGGGCTCACTGCGGACCGCTCACCCTCACGCCCAGGGCTGGCCCCCAGCTGGGCCCCGGGGGTGGGGGACACACAGCCAGAGGGATCAGGAAGCTCAGACCCGGTTAGCGCTCAGCACCCCGCCGCTGGCTCCCTGCGACCCTGGAAACGCGGCGCCTCAGCCCGTCCCCACAGTTGGGGGCCCTCCGGGAGCCCGCCCACCCCTGTCCCCCCGGGCAGAGCCCCTGCCCCACCCCACCCCGGGGAGCACTGGGAACGAAGCCCGTGCTGAGCGCACACGGCGCTTCCACAGATCACGACCAAACCTCCAGGCCGATGCAGTTCCAGTCGGGGGCAGTGACCCTGTGCCGCTCACTGGCCAGCTGCTCCCGGGGTGCCCCGGCCCGGCCCGGGGGAGCACAGCGCCCGGAGGCCTCAAGAGGAGACTCCTTCCCGGCCCACCTTCCTCTATAAACCGGCTCAGGGTTGAGGCCCAGAGCACCTTCCAGAACAGCAGCACTCTCCTTTAACTGCCTGGACTATGGGGCTCCCGACATCACATTCCTGTCCCTCTGGCGTCTGTCTCTGTCCCTAGGCTCTCGGCCCCATGAGGACAGGGGTGCCCTGTGCTGTGTGCATGTGAGCATCCAGCGCCTACACCAGGGGCTGCTGCTAAGAGGTCATTCAGCCCCTACTTGCGGCAAATGCGTCACCCCCCTATTACGTACACCTTCCTTCTCTCATTGTTCTGGGACCATCAGCATCGTTTCTGTTCTGTTTCCTTGTGCGTCGTTTAATGGTGTGGAATCAACACCCCATTTATAGGACACGGAGCTATCTACAGTGGCTCATTCCTCAAACTGAGTTACCACAGAAAGAGATTCGGAGCCCAGAGCTCAGTGCGCGACAGCCTGTCAGCCTGTCTGTCCACCTAGAACCTGCTGGTGGGACCTGACCTTGACACAGCCTGACCTATACTCAGAAGCTGCTTGGCTGAGGTGGTTTGAAGGTGACCCTCTGGGTGACCCAGGGCATGTGTAGGCTACTTTACTTGTAAGTGATATTGGGTTGAAAACACTCTTTACTAAGAACCTGCAGCGTATGGTCACTGTCCTGGAGGCGTCCCCAGGTGGGACTGCCTCTGGTTAGGAGCTGGGATTCCTCCCTGGCAGCGCCGGGTCCCTGCCCCTGGGACTGGCTAAAGGCCGCCCAGACTGGGCTCTGCAGGGCCCAGGCTCCCGGCTGGGGTGCTGACGCTGCCCACAGAGCCTTTGGGATGCCAGGTATTGCCAAGTCTTAGGGGTGACATGGCATCAGAGCAGCTGCCCCTTTCTCAGGGGCTGGGGCATCCCGGGCCAAGAGCCAGGCCAGCCTGTGAGAGGGGCTTGACCCCACTTATCGCTCAAGGTCCTCGGAAAAAGGGGAGGGTGGCTCTCAGGCTTCTCCAACTAGGCAGGGCCAAAGGGGCTGGGCAGGGCTTGGGGTGGCCCAGGGGACTTAAAAGGAGGACCCCTGCAGTGGTCACCTCACGCCTTCCTGACCGCAGCAACATGGCCTTTCTGTGGCTTCTCTCCTGCTTCGCCCTTGTGGGGGCTGCCTCCAGTCGTGAGTGTCGGGACCCCGGGGATCCCAGGGTTGGCTTGCCTGGCCTGGAGCGGGTTGAGACAGAGGTCCCCAGTCCCTGGCGGCCCTGCAGCCAGGCCACCGAAGGAGCCCGGGGACTCTGTCCCCAGTGAGCCCTGGGGCCCAGCTAAGAGGGAGTTTGGTGACCCTTTCCCTGCACCTGGGGCCTCTGCCCAGACTGGCACGCTGAGGCTGCAGGGAGCACAGAGGTCCTTCGGGGTTCTCTGAGTGCGTACACCCCAGCCAGGGGGCTGCCCAAGACCAGTCTGGGCCGCACCGAGTTCTGCGGCCTCTGGAGCGGCTCGGGCGGGGTGCTGCAAGCAGAGTAGGGGTGTGTCACAGGAGACTCTCAGCGCCCCTCCTCGGGTTTTTATTTATTGTGCCAGGCACTTGTGAAGTCCTTTATTTTCCATTTAAAAAGGAGAAGAAAGAGAAAAAAAAATTCAGAAAATAATATGACAACCATGTACTTACATCAGGGTTTTGCAATTATTACTTTTTAGCAGACTGGCTTCAGGTATTTCTTTTTTTAAAACATAAAATAGATTCAGCTAAAGCCACCCTCCCCCTCCTCCCCTGGTGGAAGGTAAGCCCGATGCCAAGCTTGCTGTGCCTCATTTCTGTGCGGGTTTTACCAATTTACTACATATTTATAAATCCATAAACACTGTATGGAATGTGTACAAACTTCCACAAACAGCATTATACTCTACATCAATTTTAAAACGTGCCTGGGGCACCTGGGCCGCCACAGTCGGTAGAGCATGCGACTCTTGAACTCAAGGTGGAGAGTTCGAGCCCCACAAGGACAGTTCACTTAAAAACAAACAAAAACAAAAAGGGGGGGGGGCTTTTCCCACCCATTCAGGTGTAATGTTTTAGATTTATCCCTGTTGGTACAGAGACCCATTCACTGTAATCACCGTAGTCAGCTGCGTAAATACGTCCTGGTTTAGTTCAAATGTTTTTAGTGTTACAAAGAAAGTGATTAGTACGATGACCTACGTTTTGGCAATAATGCTCTGCGTTGGGTTATGCAGGGACAGTGTGGCAGGTGCTGGCCTGTGTCACCTCGAGGAGGGCTGCCTGGTGCTCGGGCTGCGAGACCCTAACTGTGCTTGCACAGGTGCTGAGATTTCCCCAGGTGCTGGCACAGCGAATGCCTCACAGACAGATTAAGTACACTCATCTTTTCTCACCGTCTGTGACAATTCAAGCCCTTGTTTTCTGTTTCCTCCGTGGTGCGGAATCCAAGTCCTATTTTATTAGCTAATTAAGACACTGAACCTTTATACGAGAATCGTTCCTGAACTCTCTGGAGGAGGAAATTCAGTGTGGGCACGGAGGGTGGGACGTACCCCTGGCCACCCCGCCTGAGCAGAGCATCCAGGTTCTAGGCCCCCCGTGCACTGGGGGCTAGCGGTGTTCGCGCCACTCCCCCCATCTGACAGGCGAGCTCTGACCTGTGACGTGAGTCGTGTTTGCTCCCCAGTTTACTGAGGAGGGTGAGCAGTGGAGATTTCAGTGACCCCCTGAGGCCTTACAGCAAGAAGGCTGGGCCTGGGAGTCCAGCCCGGCGGGCTGATTTCTCAGCCTGTTTTCTGCTCCTTCGTCGGGAGGGCTTCGGTGGGAGCAGCCCGGCCCCCCGTCCGCAGCCCTGGCGGCATGACTGGGTTAGCAGGTGTGCGTGGGGCTCCTCGGGCCTGCGGGCTGAGGCCCAAGTTGCCTGGGGGCGGTAGGAGGGCGGTGTGGGGTCCTGCTCTGGCCTGGAAGAAACCAGTAATTCTGCAGAGTGGCCCTGGGCCTCAGCCTTCTTCCCTGCCCCCTGCTGCCCGCCCCCCTCAGAATGCGGGGTCCCCGCCATCGAACCTGTCCTGAACGGCCTGTCCAGGATCGTCAATGGGGAAGACGCCGTCCCGGGCTCCTGGCCCTGGCAGGTGTCGCTGCAGGTGAGGGGGTTGTCTGTACGTGAGTGGGGGACACACTGGGGTACGAGCCAGGCTGGGGGCCGCTGGTGTCCAGCTAGGCCTGACCCTCCCCGTCTCCCTCCAGGATAGCACCGGCTTCCACTTCTGCGGGGGCTCCCTCATCAGCGAGGACTGGGTGGTCACGGCTGCCCACTGCGGGGTCAGGTGAGGCCCGGGCAGGCTCAGGGCTCTGCTTCTGGCCACATCTGGGGGGTGAGGAGGGAGCGGGAGCCACCTCCAGGCCTTAACATCCACGTGACTCCCCCAGGACCTCTCACCTGGTCGTGGCCGGGGAGTTTGACCAGAGCTCAAATGAAGAGAACATCCAGGTCCTGAAGATCGCCGAGGTGCGTCCGAGCCCCCCGCCTGGCCAAGGCGCTGGGGCCGGGGCGGGAAGGACAGCCCCTCGGCTGCTTGAGACGCAGGGCCCGGGCTGGCCGGGGTGGGCCTCGACTTCTCTTTCCCGGCCCCTGTGGGTCCGTGTCCCCACGGGGGCACCGGAAAAAGAACTTGCCTCCTTGCAGCCCTCAGATTGCCGACGAATCCGAGGGCCTAACGCGGTTGTTCTGGCTCCGCTCAGGTGTTCAAGAACCCCAAGTTCAACATGTTCACCGTCGGCAACGACATCACCCTGCTGAAGCTGGCCACGCCCGCCCGCTTCTCCGAGACCGTGTCCCCCGTGTGCCTGCCCCAGGCCACCGACGAGTTCCCCCCGGGTTTGATGTGCGTCACCACCGGCTGGGGGCGGACCAAGTACAACGGTAGGAGCCACCTGGCATGTCCTCCCAGGGCACGGGTCTGGCCTTGGGGCCACCTGAGCAGCAGGAAGTCTCCAGGGGGCACCCAAGTGGCTTTTCCCTTTTTTTTTCCCCCAAAATGCAGCGCGGCCATAGATCTTTCTGTTTATTTAAAACTCTCTTAATGAAAAACCTACCAAACATGAATAGAGATGAGCTGAGGGACGCCTGGGTGGCCCAATCAGTTCAGCATCTGCCTTTGGCTCAGGTCATGATCCCAAGTCCTCTCACAGGAGACTCTGCTTCTCCTCTGCCCCTGCTGCTTCCCACCCCTCGTTCTCTCTCTCTCTCTTTCTCTCTCCCTCTCTCTCTCTCTCTCTCTCTCTCTCTCTCACAAATAGATAAAATCTTTTTAAAAGATCAGCATAAAAAAAAAAAGATCAGCATAAATACTCTGCTGGAAGACAAACGGGCTGAGAAACAGCCAAGTACCAGCAAGCCTCGCCCCACCACCTTGCACCGGGGCCCCTGTCGCCCCATCCCCGGCCCCGACTGCTCCCCACACCCGAGGACAGTGGCTGTGTTGAGCCGCTCAGGCGTCCGGGTGCAGGGGGTGGGGGCCCCCCTCGGTCCCTGGCTGCTGCCCGCCCGCACTTCCCCTGCAACATCGTCCCCGCTGCTCCTGCCCAGGCCCCAGCTCCCCTGCTGGCCCTTTACCAGGACAGGAGCGGCCAGGGGAGGGGGCTCCCTCCTGTGCCCCCGGAGTGGCGGGCCCCCGCGGTGTCCCTGGCCCAAGGGTGTCAGCCCCCTTCCCTGGGGGACAGCGCCCCCCCAGTGTCTCCCAGGGCCCAGGCCGCACGGAGGCAGGGGGTGGGGGGTGGGGGGGTGGGGGCTGGTCTCAGCTGCCCGGCGGGAGCCGGGCGCCCAGAGCCGGGGGCACCATCCGAGCACCGGGGCCGCAGGCGCTGTTCGTCTCAGGGGAGGTCGGCAGCTCCGGTCCTGGTCCCGGTCCCGGGGCTGCAGCAATGGCCAAGGACTAGGACCAGGCAGGGGAGGCGGGGTCTCCAGGCGGCCGCTGGTCCCTGCCACCCGGGGGTGGGGGGGGTCCTGATCCCCCCGGCCGGCTGTGTCCCGCAGTCATCAAGACGCCCGACAAGCTGCAGCAGGCGGCCCTGCCCCTCCTGTCCAACGCCGAGTGCAAGAAGTTCTGGGGCAGCAAGATCACCGACGTGATGATTTGCGCCGGTGCCAGCGGCGTCTCCTCCTGCATGGTAGGCCCGGCTCTGCCCTCCCTGCCCTCGCCCTGCCCTCGCCCTGCCCTGCTGAGGCCCTGCTGGGGTCGGGAGGGCGGCTCCTCTCTGCGGCACCTGCTCCCCTGGCCCAGGCCAGCTGCCCTGGCTGGGCTGGTGTGGGGATCCCGGGGGCGATGGCGTCCTCCCGCCAGCCCCCCTGAGCTCAATGTGTCCAGCCCGATGTGAAGACGCCGGCCCGGTCAGGGGGTTAGCCCGCTGCCCCAGGCCCTCCGGGAGCAGGTGACAGCTGGGGCTGCCATGGGGCCACAGCTGGGGGCTCCTGCCCGCTCCCCGTGCCCACACTACGCTGGTCATTTCCCTGCACAGAACCTGGGCTGGGGCAGGTCGGGGCACACCGGGGTCCTGGCACCCCGCTTCAGCCTTGGAAACGAGTCCCCTCTCCTCCTGCAGGGCGACTCTGGTGGCCCCCTGGTCTGCCAGAAGGATGGAGTCTGGACCCTGGTGGGCATCGTGTCCTGGGGCAGCGGCACCTGCTCCACCTCTGTTCCTGCTGTGTACTCCCGCGTCACTGAACTCATTCCTTGGGTTCAGGAAATACTTGCTGCCAACTGAGCTCTTGGTTCCCACTACCCAAACCCTCAGTGTTTCCAATAAAGGCATATAAAGGGAAGCACTGAGTACGCCTGTATCTGTGTGGCCCAGGAGACATGGGGCTGAGGTATCCTGTCATCCCCCTGTGGTGGCCTTGTCAGCCTCCTGTTAACATTCCTGACTTCTTAGGGAAGCTGTATGCATTTCCCATCCTCCTGGCTTGGGACTCCACCAACTAAGGTAGAACCTTAGTTCTACCTACTGGACCCAAGGAGCTTTCTGGAAGGGAGCTGTCCTGGCCAGGCTATGGAGTCCATAGCCCCAGAGGGTGGGACCCAGACAGCCTTCCCATGAAGCCTACTCCTGGCACCATGTGCTCCTGCACCGCCGGCCCTTCCACTCCCTCCCTTCCAGAGTCCTTTGCCCATCCCTGCTGGGGTCCCAGCACCCCCACAGGCTGGAGGCAGTGAGCCTCTGTAGCTCCAGGAGGCTCCAGGCCAGTGCCAGCACCGGGCCCCTCTGTCCTCTCAGTTCCCTCCGTGTTCTCTGCATTTCTGGGCCTCAGCAGTTAAATGTAGGGGTTCAGCGCTGTCGGCCAGGCTGTAGGTGGGAGCCGGCTTCCTTCCTTAGCAGGCGTCGGGACGGGCCCCTCTTTTTGTGAGGCGAGCCCACCTGAAGCTCACTGCCTGAGCCTCATTGCTTTTCCTGGCGTTTGCACAATGGCAGCAGCTTAATTTTAACATTTCTTTCTCCTCTATTGTCTGGAATAGTTCCATAGAGACGCCCCTGTCTATCAGCCAATTGCGCAACAGTGCTGCTCGCATAGCACACGGAGGGGAAACGGTTACCAACTTCTCCTTAACAGATTTTTAAAATTTTTTTAATTTTAATTTCAATTTTTTTAAAAGATTTTATTTATTCATGAGACACACACACACACACACAGAGAGAGAGAGAGAGGGATGCAGAAACACAGGCAGAGGGAGAAGCAGGCTCCATGCAGCCTGACGTGGGACTTGATCCCAGGTCTCCAGGATCACGCCCTGGGCTGAAGGCAGGCGCCAAACCGCTGAGCCATCCAGTGATCCCCTACAGATTTTTTTTTAAAGATTACTGCATTTATTTGAGAGAGGGAGAGGGCATGTGCGATCACTGGGGAGGCGCAGGGGGAGAGGGGGGACTCCAAGCCCGCACTTAGCTCAGAGCCGGAGGCAGGGCTCGATTTCATGATCCGGAGATCAGGGCCTGAGCTGGAATCAAGTCGGTCGCCCATCCGACTGCACCACTCAGGTGTCCCGCCTTTACAGAATTTGAAACATTTTCTCTTTCACTGATTTTCAGGATAATTCATTTGTTCTTTATCATCCTCCAAAGGTGACCCAGTCCATTACATTTTAGTGTTTTAGAATTATTATGTCATTCCTATAGATTTTAAGGTATACAAGGGTTGGGGTGCCTGGGCAGCTCAGTCTGTTAAGTGTCCGACTCTTGATTTCACCTCAGTTAGTTAGTGATCTTGGGGTCGTGGGATTGAGCCCCACATCGGGTACCATGCTGGGCATGCAGCCTGTTTAAGATTCTCTCTCTCTCCCTCTCCCTCTGCCCCTCCCTACTCACTCTTAAAAATAAAAAAAATAAAAAATAAATAAAAAATAAACATTTAAATGTATAAAAGGGTTTTGATCCGTCATATTTATTGTCTTTATTGAAGCTCAGGTTGTGCCACCTGGACCAGAGGGAGCTTTTCCCCTTGGGTCAGAGACGTGCTGACATGGCCCAAGTAGGGTTTCAGAGCTCCTTCTCTGTCTGGGGTAACAGGATGTCCCAGGCCTGGAGTCAGCTCTTTGTCTAAAACTCTCTGGCTTAGGGATGCCTGGGTGGCTCAGCGGTTGAGCCTCTGCCTTTGATTCAGGTCACCGGATCAAGTCCCACGTTGGGCTCCCGGTATGGAGCCTGCTTCTCCCTCTGCCTCTCTCTGTGTGTGTGTGTGTGTGTGTGTGTGTGTGTGTGTGTGTGTGTGTGTCTCATGGATAAATAAATAAAATCTTAAAAAAAAAAAACTCCCTGTTTTCTTTTAGTTGGAAAAGGAATTTCAAGACCACAGTCTGGGTGAGGGGGATGCTCATGGTCATTGTGTTGTTTCCTTTCCAGTGGGCAGAGCAAAGGAATATTTATAGGTAAATCCTTTGAAAGATGAAATGCCTCATGAGTTCAAATACTGGCATTTCAAGTTCAAGACTAGAGCATTTTTTCCTTACGTGGAAATAGAGTACACTGGTATGTTTTTTGCTCTACGGCAAGAAGCCTCATTCTCAAGGACACAGGGAATGATGGAATTAGAATATCCCAAGATTATGTCTGTGCTACGTCTCCTACTACACACAGCCGTTCCAGGACAACACTGCCTTCACCAATATAATGGGTGAAAATGGTTAAGTTGTGTTTTGCTGTCCCCGGTTTTGAATAGTTGTTGGATATCTCCACGGAGCCCTTCCCTGCTATGACCTGTGTCTTGCAGCCTACAAGTGTGTGTGTGGGGGGGGGGGGCTCGCCACCGGGCCTCTGGGCCTGCCTCTGTAGCCAGTTTGAGGGAAGAAACCTCTGTAGGTTTCTTAGGAGAGACTCATGGGATTAATGCTCCTTGACATTGTGCATGGCCGAGGCAGTTTGGGCCCTCAACTGGCAATTAGAGCCTATTGGCTCAAAATTCACCCTTGAGTACCCACTCTGCCCTAATGGATGGAATTCCTGAAAGCATTTCTTTTGGACTATGACCACCATGTGATGTGTGCTCATAGAAGGTTCTGGAGGGAGACTGCAGGAGGAAGATTCCGGCAGTTAGAGGATTAGTCTGAGGGTGTCCATGGGGCTCTGCCCCGGCCCCTCCCCCAACACAGGTGGTCCCTTAGTGATCTCCCACCCTGGTCCCACCCAGTGATGGCCTCCCGTGGCCCTCCCGACATGGACACCAGGCACTCTGGCCTCCTGCCCTCTGCACCCCTGTTCCTCAAGTGAAGTCTTTCTTCTGCGGCTCTCTGCACACAGATACCGGTTTTCCACAGCAGATACACCATTTTGCGTTCCCACTGGTGATGGGTTCCAATTTTTCCCCAACCACACCAATTCTAGTTAATTTCTCTTTTTTGGTTTTTACATATATCTGCCATCCTAACTCTGGTTAGGAACTCTATCTCACTCTGGTTTCGATTTGCATTTCCCTAATGAGTGGTGGTTTTGATCTTCTCATGTGCCCACCGACCACTGGTAGAACTTCCCAATGTTTGTGATCACCACTGGCCCTGTAGGAAGGGGGCGTCTGCCTGCCTGCCCGCAAGTGAGGTCTTTCTTCTGCAGCTCTCAGCACGGACACTGGCTTCTCTGGCCTGTGTTCCACAGCAGAGGCACCATATGCTTTCCCACCAGTGATGCATGAGGGTTCCAATTTCTCCCTATCCTTCCCAGCTGTAGTTATTCCCCCCTTTTTATTTTAAGCCCTCAGCCTATTTTGTTAAGAATTGCTTTGAATATGTACTATTTCATTAATTTGATGCTACTCTTAATGGAATAGCTTCTTTTGTAAAAAAATATTTATTTATTTGAGAAAGCGAGGGAGAGTGGGAGGAGGAGCAGAGGGAGAGGGAGAGAGGATCTCAAGCTGACTTTGCAGATCATGACCTGAGCTGAAACCAAGAGTAGGGTGCTTAACCGACTGAGCCACTGGTGCCCCTGGAACAGCTTTCTTAATTTCCTTTTCAGAATGTTTATTATAGGTACATAGGACCCCACTGATGTTTGTGTGTTGCCCTTGTACCCTGCAACCTTCCTGAAGTTATTAGCTTGAATCACTTGCTTGTTGATTCTTTGGGATTTTCTATATGTAGGGTCATGTCATGTGCAAATAGAGATAGTTGTACTTTTTTCTTTCCAATTTTGATGATTTTATTAATTTTTTCCTTGTGTAAATTGTTCTGGCCAGTACAATATTTGCTGGCAGTGGTGAAAGCAGGCATCTTTGGTCTTATTCCTGATCTTAGGGGAAAGCTTCCAATCCTTCACCACTGGACACACCGTTACCTGTGTGTGTTTTTCTTAAATGCCCCTTAGCATCGAGCTAGTTCTTTTGTATTAGTTTTCATTTTCTTAGTTTTCTGTGTGCTTTTTATCATGAAAGGGTATGGAATTTGATCAAAGGTTTTTTTTCTGTGTCAACTGAGGCCATCATATGGATTTTTCTTCATTCTGTTAACATAGTATATTCCACTGATTGGTTCTTATGTTCTTATGTGAGCCTGGGATAAAACCCACTTGGTCATGGTGTATCATCTTTTCAGTATGCCGGTGGATATGGTGTGCTAGTATTTTATGGAAGACTTTTACTTTTATACTCATGAGAGATACTCCACAATTTTCTTTTTTTCTTTTTTTCTTTTTTGGTAATGTTTCATCTGGCTTTGGTATCAGGGTAACACTAGCCTCCTGATTTCGTTGTGTTTATTATTTGTGATTTCTAACATCTTAGTTTGGCTGTTTGGCTCATTAATTTGCTGCCTGTCCTCTTTCCTAATATGAATATTTCAGGCTTTATATTTCCCTCAAAGCACTGATTTCATTGATGCCCATAAATTTTGATATATAATATATTGTCCTAAGTATTTTCTATTTCCATTATGATTTCTTCAGCTCATGAGTTATACGGCAGCATGTTTTCTCCTGCTCTAGCAAATTTTTAAAAAGGATTTCATTTATTCATGAGAGAGAGGCAGAGAGAAGCAGCCTCCCTGTGGAGAGCCCGATGCAAGACTGGATCCCAGGACCCTGGGGTCACAGCCTGAACCAAAGGCAGATGCTCAACCACTGAGCCATCCAGGAGCCCACTCTAGTAAACTTTCTATTGAAGACTTACATAATTAATTCTGCTATTGATCCTTCTATTATGTTCTTTACTTCAGTCACTGTGGTTTTCATGCCTATTATTTCTACTTGGCTCTTCTTTTTCTAGTTTCTTGTCCTAATTTGATATTGCTGGAAAATTATCTTATTTAGGATGGTTTTTGCGCCCATTTTAAGTCTTGGTCCATTTCCACCCCCTTATGTCTGTTTCCAGTGGAGTCTGTAATTCCCGACTGTGGTTATCTTTTGAAGGAGCTGAAGTCCTCAGAATTCTCCTTATTTTGGCCTAGGAGTGTATATTCCTACAGGGCATATACTCCATAGTACTGGGTCCTGCAACACACACACACACACACACACACACACACACACACACACATGAAAGCCCCTGGTGGGTAGCTGTCCCTTGAGCTCAGGACCCAGAGCAGTGGATGAGCCCCAGCCACAACCACAGCTCATCGCTGCGCTTCCCACTAGGAGACTGCTCTGAGCTACATTGGTGCTCAGTCCCCAGGGAGAAGCAGCACCCAGCAGGGGTTGGGAAGGGTGGGGTGGGGCCATGGAAGTGGTCTTTCTCTCCTCCTTGACTCCTCATCAGCAGAGTTTCTGCATGATGCATTTATCCCTAGCACATCTTCCCTCCTTGTCAGAGGTGGGCAAGGGGCAGGCCCATTGCCCCAAAGCCCTGGAGTTGGGGTTCGGACAGTGCACTTGTATTTTATTCTCCCAGAGCTGAGCCCACAGCCTCCTGCCGTTGGCCACAGCCATGGCCACACACAACCGTCGGTTCAGAGCATCCTTTCCTCTCCTAGGTCTTTCTCCCATTTTTCTATTCCCACAGTTTCCTCTAGATTTCCCTGGAGATTAATGTTGGTGGGGGGAGGCGGCCTCCTGCAGCCCGAAAATCGCGGTCCTGGGCTAAGGTCGCCACCCAGTGGCCAGTATGAGAATCGCATGGCTGTGTCTTGCCGACCTCTAACTCCGCGCCGTGCAAAAATAGGAGGCAAGCCAAGTAAGCGATTTTACAGTACCTGGCAGCCGTACTAAAAAAGGTCAAAGGAAATAGGTGATTTAATTTTATCACTATGTTTTATTTAACGCAGTATATGCACATGTTACCATTTCAACATGCAATCCATGTTTTAAAATTAGTAATGGAATATTTTACATTCTTTTTCTCATACTTCGTCTCTGAAATCCAGTGTGTAACTTGCACTTACAGCCCATCTCCAGTAAGATGCTAAATTTTCAAAAGGAATACTTGATCCGCATTTAAGTTTCATAAAAATTACAGTTGAAAAGGTTGATTTATGTATCCAAGTTGTTCCAAATATACATTTTTACAGTTAGTTGAATAAAGTTAATCAAATACTCCACAATTTAACTCAGAGTCTGTCCCAATCTGCAAACAGACCCTCTAGGATGGGATCCGCTGCCCCATATTCTTTTTCCAAGTTAGACACGTTTGACACAAAGCATGCCCCACACCTTCTCTGTCCGCAGGTGCCCTTGCTTCCTACCTAACTGAAACATCTGGATTGATCAGAAGAGAATGTTCTCCATTCACATCTGGACAATGTCACACTGTTCACTGACCACCTATCAGCCTCCATCTGTACCCACAGCCTGGCAGATCCTGAGATGATTTATATCCCAGGCCCTGGGAGTGTTGCCAGCAGGCAGCCCTCAGCTGTCAGCCCTCTCTGGGGAATTCCTCAGCTGAAGAGAATCATTGAGAGCAAGGCCACGCCGCCTTTCTAGGCAGCCCCCACTCCTGATTGCCCAATCTCTTCACCTAAAATGACGGTAGTGGTGAAGCCCACCTTCTCCCTCTGCCCAGGGCTGCATCCAGGTCCTCCTAAGCCAGGTGGGGAGCACCCTCCGAGAAGCTTTCTTTATGCTGAGCTTCATCTAGGAGTGGTCCCCAGAAAGCAGACGCTGGGATGGGGTTCTGGAGCTGGACCAGGGGCTGCTGGCTGGCAGTGAGGACCCCTGGCACAAGGTTACAGTGAAGTTGGGTTTTTTTAAGATTTTAATTTTATTTATTCATGAGAGACACAGAGAAAGACAGGCAGAGACACAGGCAGAGGGAGAAGCAGGCTCCACGCAGGGAGCCCGATGTGGGACTGGATCCCGGGTCTCCAGGATCAGGCCCTGGGCCGAAGGCAGACGCTCAACTGCTGAGCCACCCGGGTGCCCCAACAACGAGGTTGCTCACATGTTTGCCGCTGATGAACTGGGTGGTATTCTGGTGGAAGAGGAGTCACCAGTGGGTTCCATATATCAGGAATTTGAAGAACATGCAGGGAGGGAGAAACCATGAGGACCATGAAATGGCCCGGCTGTTGCTAAACCCAGTTAAGTTTTTGGGAAAAGAAAAGAAAAAGCTGAGAGTGATTGTCAGGCGCTGCGCCCTGTTGGGAGCTCAGGGAGAGGCGCTCCCCTCCGGGTCCACCGGTCCAAGGAAGCTGAGGACCGATCTGGGCCGGAGTTAGGGTCAGTCCCGAGGCTGGCCTCAGCCTACACAGGGGGCCGTGAGGCCCGGGCCCTGCGGGGCGGCGGGGCCCCCAGTCGGCCCCCTCCGCTTCTGGTCATGACGCTGAGCCAGGCCTGGCGGGAGATGCGGGAAGCCGCCACAGGTGCTCTACACGTGATCTCCGCCAGAAGGCCGAGAAGGATCCCGCAGGTGCGCTGGGCCAGGTGAGTGTGATCTGCCCTGGGAGCAGGGAGTGCTGGGTCGAGGCCGGCGAGGGGGGTGGGTGGCGCCCACAGGCTGCCAGGGGGCTCCCAGAAGCACGGGAAGCAGCTCTGGGTCTCGGTGGATGAGGCCAAAATGCCAGAGGTGCGGGGGGGTGGGGAAGGGCCAGAAGTGGGCTCCACGGGCCGGCAGTGAGGCCACCGCAGGGGGTGGCTGTTCCAGGGGAAGCCCAGGAGGTGCGCCGGCGACCACAGCGGGAGGGAACGAGCGGGTGACAGGGGCCGGGGCAGGCCTAGGAAGGCCCTTGGGCTCCCCGCACCAGGCCGGGGATGGCGGGGGGCGCTGCCACGGAGCTGAGCTGCCCAGGGCCACCTGCGGGACCCCTGGTGTGTGGTCCTGCAATGCAGTGGCCTGGGGGTCCTGCCCTGCTCCATCTCCTTGGGCCAGCAGCCCTGGGGCAGGATAGGGGGACCCCTAGAGAGGCTCTGCTCGGTCTGTCCGACCTAACGAAATCAAGGGCGATGACCAACAGGCTAAGTTGCCCCCTAGTCTGGCATTCTGGGCACCTCAGATCTGCAGCAGGCTTCCTTTGCCTCAAGTGAAGTTAGGGGCACCCCTGCGCCGTGCTCCCAGGGGGCACGTCCGATGCCCCGCCGTTAGAGACCGCGTGTGGCCCCTGGACTCTCCAGTTCCACCCGGATCGTGGGCCTCCGGGCAGGAGCCGTTCCCCCGTGTGCAGGGCTTCTCCGAGCGGGGAGCTTACTAGTGGGGCCGGGCCTAGGGTTTCAAAGGCTCACTCTTTATTGGGGATTTTAAAACATACTTGCAGGAATTAAAGCCCCAGAAGGGAAAAACGAAGCCAAGGGTCAGCTATCCAAGTCAGCCAGAGCTCACTAAAACAAACTGGGCTGCAGGTGGAGGGGCGGCCTGGCTCCTTATCTAGAGAGGCTGGCGAGTGTTAGTTGAGATAGGCGTTCTGGAAGGGGGTGCCTTGGCAATCGGAAGCTCAAGTCAGACACTTGCCTCCAGGACCTTCAGTCAGCCGGGCTGTGATGGGGAGCACCTCGGCAGCGTTGGTAGCTGATGGGTTAAAAGTCTGGGAGAGGGATCCCTGGGTGGCGCAGTAGTTTAGCGCCTGCCTTTGGCCCGGGGCACGATCCTGGGGACCCGGGATCGAATCCCACGTTGGGCTCCCGGTGCATGGAGCCTGCTTCTCCCTCTGCCTGTGTCTCTGCCTCTCTCTCTCTCTCTCTTTCTCTCTCTGTGACTATCATAAATAAATTAAAAAATTAAAAAAGAAATTCTGGGAGAGCACGGTTAACCGAGTTTGCACCTAATCAAGATTCTAGCAGCGAACCTTATAATGATTATACAAGCGCTGGTCTGAAATCCAGTGCGAAGCCACAGCCCCAGACCTGGCGTCCGGCCGTGCAGTAGCCGGACGGATCTCAGAGGCCCTGGGAATCTCTTCAAAGATTTAGGTAATGTTGTGGAGTATCTTCACCTCTTGGGCCGTCGGCAAGGTCTCGGACACACAGTCAGATGGCCAGTTAGCTTGCAGCCACATGTGCGGCACAGAAGCTGGGGGGAGAGAGTGTCTGTCGGAGGACACTTGTGGGGCTTGCAAGGGCTCGTTGCTCAAAGAGATTCAACCTCGGGACGCCTGGGCAGCTCAGCAGTTGAGTGGCTGCCTTTGGCTCGGGGTGTGATCCCGCTGTCCTGGGATCAAGTCCCACATCAGGCTCCCTGCCTACATCTCTGCCCCTCTCTCTGTGTGTCTCATGAATAAATAAAATCTTAAAAAAAAAAAAGGCAAAAAAACAACCCCAATCCCCTTGCCACCCAGACTCCTGGCATGCTGGCCTGAGCCCCGCCGATAGGCGTCTCCAACATCGTCTGCTTTTCCATCCAGTGGTGCAACCGTGGGCCAGAGTGGTGTTACTGCAGCCCGTGTCTGTGTCATGTGAGCCCCAGGGCCCACCTACCCTGTCACCCAGCGTGCACAGCCCAGAGAGCCTCAGCGTCTGAGAGCCTGGGCCACCTCCCCAGGGCCCGGCAGCTGCGATGGGTTATCCCGACTAGCGGGACGGCTGTGCCTTGAGCTCTCACTCCATGGCTCATGTCGACCAAGCAGAGTTTCTCTTTCTTTTGGATTCCCAACCATGCCCCTGGTGGGGCCCCGGGAGAGGATTTGTGCTTCCTGGAGTTTAGCGAGAATTTTAGCTTCGTTAGCCAGCCCCCGGAGCCATCGTGTTGGCAGCTGGCAGGGAGGTGGCTCCCGCTGGAGCGTCTCCACCTGGGGAGGGATTCAGGGACGGGGCGTCACCCTGGTCGGCCTCCATCAGCTCACGGTATGAAGTCAATGGCGAGCTGCTGGGGAAATCAGAAGGAAGGGAGGTGTGGGATCAGGACAGAAAGAAAAGCCACTGTCCTGGAGAGTGAGAGCTTGAGGATTGCCCCATATGACAGAAAGTAGAATTCTGGGGGGTTATAACAATTGTGCGGGGAGCGCAAGGGGTGCGAAGGCCCAGGGGGCAAGAATCCAGCAAGATGAGGGCCTGGGCAAGACTTTGATCCATTTCAGGGATCACTGGCCTGTGGAGAGGGAAGGCCTGAGCCCAGGTGGTGAAGGCATGAACCGCCCCCTGTGACCTGAACTCACGTGGCCCTGCACGAGCTGCTGGGGAGTGTCGGTGCTGGGGCCAAGGTCAGGGTTAGCCCTCCCGAAGGCCCCTGCACCCAGGAGGTCTCCGGGGCGGTGCCAAGCCAGAGTCCTCACCTGAGGAGAACAGGAGCTTGTTCACAGGGTACTGGGTGGGAGCTGCGAGGGCCATGGGCTCTAAAGGAGCCCAGTGGGGTTCCAGAAGCAGGTGCTCAAGGGGCACGTATTGGGCTGGTGCTGGGGGAAGGCGCTCAGGCTGAAAGCCCTTAGCCTTTTGCTCCGGAGACACTGTCGTTGCCCAGTGTGGGGAGCACTTGAGTGGAACTTGGCCCTGGGAGGAAAGCTGAGGCGGGCTGGCGGCTGCCAAGGGGCGCTGTGCCTGTGTGAGTGTGGACGGTGGTTTAACGGCTAGTGACTCCTGTGTGATGCAGGCGGGTTTCTCAGGTCTCAGAGAACCAGCTGCTGCCCAGGGACGTGACTGATGAGGCTGGGCCTCAGGGTTTGTGTGTGTAGGTGGCCTGTGCGGGTGCACCGGAGGCCCAGACCACAGCCCTGGAGGGACCCCTCCACATAACGTCACCAGTGGAAGGCTCCAAACCATACTCTTACTGTGAGGTATTTAAATCCTGGTGGCAGGGGTTACATATGATTGTAGGGCTGTGTGAATATCCCATTGTGGGGGCGCCTGGATGGCGCAGTCAGTTTAGCATCCAAATCTTGATTTCGGCTCAAGTCATGATCTCAGGGTCGTGAGATCGAGCCCCGTGTCGGGCTCCATGCTGGATGTGGAGCCCGCTCAAGATTTTCGCTCTCCCTCAGTTCTCTCCCACTCTCCGCTCGATCACTCTAAAAAATAAAAATATAAATCCCATTGGGAACTGCATAAAAGTAGCCACATGGGACTGTCACAGCCGGACATTGTAGGCTTCATGACTCCTATCATCAGTTCTCTAATGACTGGTCCTTGGGTTTCATTGCCGGCGTCATGCCGTATCCAGGAGTGCTTTCTGTCCTCGCCGAGGGAGGAAGTGTTGCCAGCATCCACCTGGTGAGTCCCACCAGGACGGACAGGAGCTTGGGTTTGTCCTCTATGCCATGGTGGTGTCAATGCACCCGTGTTTGGAAAGAGTGGGCCAGGGGGCCACCAGCAGAGGAAGCCGAGGTCAATGGCCTCGTGGTTACATCTGAACGGGTTTGTGTACCTTTGAGTGTTTCACTGGGAACGCCTTGTAGGTAGAAGAATTCCCTCCAGAGAATTTAGAGGGATTTCCTAGAACGACATTGACTTGGCCCCTGGTGCCTGATAGGGGCCCAAACTGACTGTGCATTTTTATTATCTCAGTGGACCACCAGCTGGTATGGGGGCGATTCCCTCTGGGAAGTGGGACAATCCCTAGGGGGCCTCCAGGTTCTTAGGGCAGGTGCTTAGATGATGGCCAGTCCTGGAGGTTAGTAAAGGAGGCAGAAGGAGGAGCCAGGATGGGCTAGGGGTCACAGGGCAGGTGTGTGGCAGGAGGGTGGATGGCAGAGAGGGGACTGTAGCTGGGAGAATGCCAGTTTCAGGGCCTGGAGTTCAAAGAACAGTTGTCCAGAAAGCAAGTTGCCAGGACTCCCAAGTGTTCGTAACTCCTGAGAAAGGTTTACCTTTGTATTCGCATAACGGGCAAAACTGTACCAGGAGTTTACTGGGGAAGGAGCGGGCCACCTTTTCTATTGAAGGAAATTTGCTGGAGGGGAGACCCTTCTGGGGTAGCAGGAGTCCTCTGGGGCATGAGTCCCAAGTGTCTGGGTGTCTGGGGGGCCGTCTTCTCCGTGTCCAGTAAGCATTGTCCGTACCCTCCAGTGCCTTGTGGATGGTTTTAACAATCCTGATAACATGTAGGAGCAAGGCCCCCTAATTAGGGGGAGGACCTTGCAAAAAAATTTCTCTCCCCTGTGGGTAAGTGAGCCTCTTCAGAGTTGGAAATGGAGAAAGGGTCATTTGGGTCACTGGTCACGTAAATGATAAACCCATTTGTGAGACTGTGATTTATAATAAATACATATCTGATCTTTGTCCCTGTTGTTGGGGCAGGGCCCCTAAGACCTTTGGAATGTCCTACGTGGTGAGAGCGCTGGAGGCGTTAGGTTAATAAGGTGACTTTTGGAACTCATTTAGGATGGGGGTGGGTTTCCAGTGGAGCCAGCCATGTGATTAGAGGGTTGGAACTTTGAGTCACATCCCTTAGCCTCTGGGGAGGAGAGAGAGGCTGGCGATGGAGTTCAATCCAGTGGCTGATGATTTAATCAGTCATGCCTATGTAATGAAACCTCCACAAAACCCCACAAGAACAGGTTTAGAGAGCTTCCGGGTTGGTGAACCTGCGGAGATTCAGAAGAGTGGGGCCCCTAGAGAGCATGGAGTCTCTGTGCCCCTTGCCCACACACCTTGCCTTCTGCAGCTCTTCCATCTGGCTGCTCCTGAGTTACATGTTTTTACAATAAAATGGTAACCTAGTGAGTAAAAGAGTTTCTTGAATTCTGTGAGCTGCTCTAGCAAATTAATTGAACACAAGGGAGGGGTCTGATTTATGGCCAGTCGGTCAGAAGCACAGGTGAAAACCTGACCTTGTGACCGGTGTCTGAAATGGGGGTGGTGCACATGCAGTCTTGTGGGACTGAACCCCTAAACTATGGAATTCTTGGGTTTGCAGCCTCAGGAGCTCTCTGGGTGAAATTTGAAACCAGCCTCCATACAGGAAGGGCAAGGAGAGACTGGAAAAAGAGGTGGACCACTGTAGCCTGGTAGGGGGCAGGTTTCATAAGCCCAGTATTTAGACAAAGTCTCCCTTGGGCAGCTGCCCGATGAGTAGATCTCCACACCCGCCCGCGAGAATCCTACAAGTTGATACAGAGGCCGTGGTGGGGTTCAGTCACATACTGCCCAGCTGGCCTTGAAACACATTCATCTGTCAAGGCTACATTCTTCGAGGGGCTCCGAGTACAGGAGCAGTGGGGAATATACATGCCAAGGTCAGGGGAGGGGTAAGGAGCTTCTGATGGTCTGGGTCTAGTTAGTGGGTCCATGGGTGGGACGGTCTCCTCCAACAGGAATCCGATGCTATCTCGGGGGAGGTAGTGTCAGAAGTGGGTTGAACCCATATGGCTGCACTCGATCCGGACACACAAGAGGTTATAGCTGATGGAACAGGCCTTTGGGTGGTCTGGATGAGAGCCCCTGTGAGGTGTGTCTATCCTGAGAAGGGGGACTGCTCCCCCCCTTATAAATACCAACTGGAACACCCCAGGTAAAGCAGCTGATATGCTTTGTATGCCAGCCCTGCAGGATTGGGTTTATGATAATAGGAATATTCAGCCACTGGACGTGACTAAGGAGGCCACTTCTGCACATGTAACAACTGTTACCAAACTGAACAACAAAGGGCGCCTGGGTGGCTCAGTTGGTTAAGCATCTGCCTTTGGCTCAGGTCATAATCCCGGGGTCCTGGGATGGAGCCCGCATGGGACTCCCTGCTCAGCAGGGAGCCTGCCTCTCCCTCTGCCTCCGCCTCCGCATGGGAAGGATCCCGATCTACGTTTACCAAGCTGCCTTTGGTTATCTGATCTCACCAGCTACTGTCATGATGTGGTCAGAAGGGATTCGGACTTGATGCAGGTCACAAGTGTGATAATCTACAGTAATGACATTACGAAAGATTGGAAACATGAGGATCAGGCTGGGACTGACTAGAACGTGATGATGATGCACGTGACCAGCTAGCCCTGGTTGATAAATCCAGGAAGGGTCCAAGGATTTACTCAAGCAGTGAAATTCTCAGGAAGGACCTGGGCAGGAGCCACTGGGATATCATGCAAGTAACTAAAAATAACTGTCGCTACCCATCCCTAGAACCAAACAAGAAGTGAGCGTTTGGGTAGTTTATTTGGATTTTAGAGAATGCATGGTCTACATCTGGGAATTTTGCTAACTCTTATTGCTAAGACTACCCAAAATAAAGCTATATTTCAGTAGAGACCTGAACAAAAGCAGGTCATGTCTGAATTACGGAAGGTGGGGCAGCCCGGGTGGCTCAGTGGTTTGGTGCCACCTTCAGCCTGGGGTCTGATCCTGGGGACCCGGAATCGAGTCCCACGTTGGGCTCCCTGCGTGGAGCCTGCTTCTCCCTCTGCCTGTGTCTCTGCCTCTCTCTCTGTCTCTGTGTCTCTCACAAATAAATAAAAATAAAATCTTTAAAAAAAATTACAGAAGGTGGTAGCTCTTGATGCCATTGGACCCACGTGATCCCCACTCACATGTGACTGTGGAGGTGTCTGCCACCTGTAGTCCTACAGACTGGGGCTTAGGGCAAAAGCCCATGAGCACCTCCACGGAGAGCAGGATGGAGTCACTGATGTCAAGCAGTGACGTAAGCAGCCCAAGGGCGTTGTAGCTATGGCCCTATAGCTCCAAAGCCAGCACAGAGCGATAGGACTAAGGACTGGTCATCTCTGAGGCAGTGTGAACCTCTCTGGAAGAACTGAGAGGATGCTCACTAGAACCAGGAGATGTGCAAAGGCTCAAGGCTGATGACACTCCTTGAAAAAGGCGGACTTTGGGAGCAGACTGTCGGACTCCCTAGGTGCCGTTTCATAGCCGACCACCTTAGAAAGGCAGCTGCCACCAAAGGCTCTGCCCCCTGATCTCTGGACATAACCCAGCAGCTCCAGTGTTGAATGTAATAAGCAGTAAGTGTCGACACCTGACCCGGACAGGACAGCACAGGGGCCTCATCTCAACCGCCTGCTCACAGACCCACTTCACGCCTGTTTCGTTAACTTCTTGCCCCTTGGGTTAGCTTTGTGGTGTGACTTTGTATTATTGGACTTGGCTCCGTATGTGCCACACAAAGCAAAGTTAAATGTGTAGTGAAATGTCATGGAGTTTGGAATCCTGAAACTGCTCTACAATTATGTTAACTTTGCTTTATGATTGAATAAAACTGCACCTTTTGGAAAAGATCTTGTGGACAGACAACGGGCAGAGGTGCTTTTATAACATGCTCGTCACCGCCTCCCAGTGGTGACTGGGGGACCTTGGACCAGAAAGTTCTCAGAGGGCAGATGTTGCGGCTGGTGTACACTATTTGAGCGACAGTTATTAGCCTGCTCTTGGGCACTGATTGAGACGCTTCCAGGGTATACCTGGAATCATGCAACCTGAGATGCTCATAATGTCTGGGGTGTGGTGTCTGAGAAACGCTCCAGTAAGGAAGGCCATGCCTAGAAGTGTTCTATAATAACATGGAAATCATGCACACAGGAGCACGCTGCATCCACAAGCAGGGAGACTTCCTCTGGGATAGTCTTTGGAGCCACCTGAGGAGCCATCAGAACTAACTGTCATGTGGATGGTGCCCTAGAAACAGCTCTCATCTGGCCAACACGAGCTGCTTGGTTTATGGGGGGAAGTATCGAGATGAATGGACAACATTCTGCTTGGAAATCTAGACCAGCACAATGGCCAAACCTAATGTCCCTTCCAAAGGGGGAAAATAGAAGTATAAATGGAGAGAAGGAAAAATAATGGCTACAAGTAAAGGATTGAATACATGGGTTATGTGATGAGGGAAAATAAATATTACATTAACACCTTGAAAGAGGCTCTGAGCAAAAGGATATACGGTCCTTAGCTGGACAACCCCAGATGCCCGAAAGGGTGCAGGTATCATTGAGACCACTCCTGCCTTTGGAACCCGACTGGACTGAATGGTAGCCTGCAAACCTGAGTGGCCTCACCATAGGAGACATTTTCACAGGACGTGATTGGATAGTTATCAATGACTGAATGGGATTCTAGTAATATGCCAGTAACTTCTGTTAAGATTTTTTTGCTCTAAGGGATCCATGTTTGAAAACAGGGATGGGCTGTGTGATGTTGTGATTCATGATAAATGTATACTTGGTCTTTGTCCCCATTTCTGGCACAGAGCTAATAAATCCTTGGAATTTCCTAAGTGATAAGAAGGATAAAGTTGTCTTTTGTTATATTAATAAGCTGACTTTTGGAACTCTGCTAAGGATGGGGGCTGGTTGCCAATGGAACCAATCAGGGGACTAGCAGGTTGGAACTTTGAGTCCCACCCCCTGACCTTTGGGGAGAAGCGAGAGCCTGGAGATTGCATTTAATCGCCAACTATCAATGATTTAATCAATCGTGCCAAAGTAATGAAGCCTTCATAAAAACCCCAAAGGGGTTTAGGACTGAAACTTTAATCGGTGGAATCTGATGTGATCTCTAAGTGGATAGCGTCAGAATTGAGCTGAGTCTTAGGGCACCCAGCTGCTGTCTGAGAATCGTTGCTGGCTGGTGTGGGGGAAACCCCACTCCCACACGTGCAGTGGGAGCAGGTGCAGAGCCCTTTACCGACGGAGCCAGCTACCTTTGTGCAGCAGGTGATGAGCCTCCTTAATGTTCTCCATTCACTGGGAGCCTTAGCTGTCCTCACTGTGATGGAAGGGTGGGCACTGCACCGGCGGTAAATATCCCAGTGATGAGAGGGAGGGCCCTGGTACAAGTGGGTGCTCTGGGGCCTGGACCTCCCCTTCTCCATCTTCCTCATCACTGCAGGTCTCCTAACCCTGGCAGCTTTTCTTCTGGCGGCAGGGGAGCCGTGTGAGGTAGGTTTCTTGGTTCTGCCCTGATCAGGTGAAAGCAGAGGGGGCTCCGGATCTGTGGCATCTCGGGGGACACAAGCCTATAACCCGGATGGATCTTTAGCAGGTTATGGGTCCTGTGGTCTCTGGACGTACTGGCCAGTGAAAGCATTTCAGCCACTGGGAGTGATAATGCAGAACCCAACCCCCACACATGTGAGAGCCAATCAATTCCCTTCTCTTTCCTGCTGCATAAAATCTTAAAGGCTTGAGTTTCAGTTAAGGTACAGTTTCTTTCTTTCTTCCTTTTCCTTTTCCTTTCCTTTATTCCTTCCTTTCTTTGTTTAAAGATCCTATCTACTCATTCATGAGAGACACAGAGGGAGGCAGAGACATAGGCAAAGGTTGAGGGAGAAGCAGGGAGCCCGATGGGGGACGGATCCCTGAACCCCAAGGATCATGCCCTGAGCCGAAGGCAGAGCCCAACCACTGAGCCACCCAGGCATCCCTAAAGTATAGTTTCTGATCTCAGTTTCTACTTTTGATTTTCTCCTGTTAACCCTAATCTCATGTTGCTGGAAAATCTGTGGATGATATTCTTGTGCACCCTCTTCCTAGGCAGCCAACTTTGCTTTCCGTGACCCCTCTGGGGTTGGGGGTCTGTCTCCATGAGTGCAATACTCACTTTGGGAAAAGCCCCTAGACCTCTGGAGTATTAATGTCCAAGACCTGGCAGTAGGCGTGCCATGGCACTGAGCAACGCCCCCAGGAACCTTTCACAGAGGTTTTGCATTTGTCAAGGGACTGATGGACCCCCTGAGTTTTTAGGGGATGCTGGCTACAGATGTTGTGGACATTTATATTTGTCCTTTTTTTTTTTTTTTTTTTTTAGTAGTATCACACCAGGGATTGAACCCACGATATCCCACTGGGTCAGGGGACTCAAAAGGACAGCAGGGAGGGAGGCAGTGACTCAGAGACCATAGTCCTCTGCTGCATTTCCCTTTCGTGGTGCCACTGGTTTCCATTTGCAAGGCTATTTCACTCGGGTTAGGATGTATTGTCTGGGCCCACTCACTGACCAGGTGGGCCCAGTGGAGGTCTCCTGTCCTTCTTGCTTGTGGGGTGAAGGGGTGGAGTGATGGATAGCCTTTCCTCACGCCTTCAGCCCAGAGCCTCTCCTCGGGTGTGACAACAGTCTTGTGATCCAGTGTACTCTCCTTAACTCCCCTAGGCTTCGAGGCATGGAGGACCCTTACATACATTAATAGTTAAGGCTTTTATAGCTACTGGACCAATCTTCTTGTCAGACAATATGGCCTTGACCCTGCTGCTCTGGGGAGACGCTGAATTATTCTGGACATTTTGGGATGAATGCCGCAGGCAACAAATGAGAGAGGTAACAGGCAAAAGCACACAGCAGTGTGACGGATCCTGGCAACTGGTGTTCCTTTCCTAGATTGTTACCCACTTGGGTTCGTCAGTAAACCAGTCGTAGCTAAAGGGCTTTCCTCTTATTTGAGTGCAAGAGCAATCAAGGAATCTTGCCGACTCTGCCATTATTTTGGTCTCAGCCTATCGGTGGTGTGGCTATCAGCTAGAAACGCCTGGGGGAGCTCACCTGGGCCCAGTGAACTCACCCCCAGACATCTCCCTTTTCTGAACCAATGTGGCTGGACCAGCCCTTCTTCCAATTGCAAGACTCCTTCAGTAATAACTATTGGGTTATTACTGGAAATTGTGTGTGTGTGTGTGTGAAAGGACACTGAGGTTTAGTATTCACAGGTTCTGGAGAGGACATGACCTGTCCCAGAGCCTATGTGAAGTTGGAGAGGAATATCAGTGAGTAGGCCTGGGGTTGAGGGTGGGGGCCTAGTGTTTTGAGTTCACTCTTCATTGGTGGATTTAAGGGCAGGAATTAAAATGCAGGCAGGGAAAAACAAGCCAAATAGTTACCTAAGTCAACCAGAGAGCTCTAAAATAAAGGAAACTTTAGGCGTGTGTGTGTGTGTGGGGGGGGGGGGGGGGTGAGGTCAGGGAGCAGCCTGGCTACTTACCCAGTTGTGTTGTGCTGGCAATGTGTTCTTTTGAAATAGTGATCTTTCAAGTGGATGGCTTGTCAGGCGCTTGCATTACAATAAAAAAAAGGACCGACAGTCAGGTGCTTACCCTACATTTATCTTGTTACTGATTTTTATTTAATTTTGTTGTGGTCAGAGAACACCCTGCAGGATTTCAACCCTTATAAATGCATTAAGACTTCTATGGCCCGGCATACATCTGTTTTGGTAAATGTGCTACAGGCACTTGAAAAGAATGTATATTCTGTAGCTGTTGGTAAAGTGTTCCATGAAAACCAATTAGATCAAGGTGGTTAATAGTGGTGTTCATATTTTCTATATTTTTTAGTTTTTGTCAAGTTGTCAAGTTTTCTATATTTTTGAGTTTTGTCAGTTGCTGAGAGGTGTTAAAATCAACTGTGCTTGTGGATTGTCTTTTCCTTTAAATATGTCCATTTTTGCTTTCTCTATTTTGAAGTCCTATTATTGGGCACCTGCATGTTTATTCTCCTAAACTGACCCCTTTATCATGAATTACCCTTTGTCTCTAGAATCCTGTCTTGAAGTCTACTTTTTCTGATATTAATAAGCTTCTTAAGTTTAGTGGTTATATGTAAGGTTTTTCTCACTTTCCAAATTTTCTTTATAATAAAAATAGCTCTACAGAGCATGTAGTTGGATCTTGTTATTATTCACTGGACAATATTTTTAATATGGTTGAACTTCAGGTCCACCGTTCTACTTTTTGTTTCCTGTTTTCCCTTCCTGTTTTGTTCCTTTTCTTCTTTCTTGCCTTTTTTGGGGGTTAAAAATATTTTTTTTTGAGTTCCATTTTATCTATTGGCTTTTTAGATATACCTCGTCATGATTTTTCTTTTTTGTGATGGTTGTTCTAGACTGTGATATACAACCTTAACTTTTCATATGCTTCTTAGTATTGTAACCACTTCATGTAGTTTGAGCGGGTATCTTGGCCTCTCTGAACTTGTTTCTTATAAACAATAAGAAACGTATGGGTAAAAAATAATGGGTTATTTGACTATTAAATGAGCTAATGCATATAAGGCAAGTAACATGCTGCCAAAAGCATAATAAGCAGGCAATACCTATTTACCATCACTACTAGCAGTACTGTTGTTACTACTACTACTGGTCTGGTGGCGGCTGTTGCTATTACTTTTTATTAGCATTTGACCTCCTGGGGCCACAAAGGAGCCATATTGAGTATCTGCAGTAGCTTGATCCATTTGGCCATGTTTTCTCACCTACTGTCAGTCACCCATTCCTCTAGATGGCCTGTTCCATCAATGACAGTTTGTCTCCACTGCCCCTTCCTTGCTCAGACCTGGCCATTCGGTGCCTACTCTTCAGCCTGATCCTGTATCCAGTACAGCCAAACCAGCTAACCACAGCCAGTCCCTGCCCCACTCCTTGCCTGATCCTTATCACAAAGTCTGGCTTTATTTTTCAACATTACAATGTCTATTGTCCTGAGTAAAATGATCTGAGGCCATGGTCCCACAGGCCTCCTGCTACCTTCAAATATATACTTCCCGGCATGAGAGGACTTCTCACACGTTGGTCTCTGCCTCAATTTAAAAGGGGCAGCCCCTGTCAGTCCTGGCCTCTCATTTTGCTAAGAGGTATCAACTCTCATGCACTATTCCTCCTTTTCTCACTTTCAGTAATGGCCTCAGCACCTTGCAGGGATTCCAGCCTCAGGTAACTCCCCTTCCCACATTCAGCACCAGCCAGACAGGGAAAGTGCTCAGGTCAGCCCTGTTCCAGATCACCTGGACAGTTATTCTAAATGTTCTTTTGGGTGTGGAATCCCAGAGTTTTGAGATGAGGATGGGCTCATGATTCTGGATGGTTCAAACACCAGAGACATTAGGAAGAGATCTATGCAGGAATTCAGGTGAACTTGGATCCCTGCAAGAGGATTTCTCATAAATTGCCAACAATCAGTGATGAAATGCTTAGTTGCTATTTGAAGTTTTGTTGAAAGCCACTGAAATGGGGGTCATGAGTTGGTAGAACTTTCTCTCTTAGGATTCTCTTCCTAAGTGGGGGGTTTCTATTTGAGGGATCTACCCCAATGCTCCTCCCAGTTAACATCAAGCTCACTTGTTAAAAAGCAGATGATGCTGTCCCTTATTTGAAGCTCTCCTATGGCTTCTCATTTTTCTCACAGGCCTTACCTATGTCTCTAGCTTCGTGTAGTATGTCCTCTGCCCAGGTTTTCCATCTGCTCCTGAGAAGCACTGCTAATACGTAAACACCTCCAAGACAGGAGCTCTCTGTCACCGTACGATCTTGTGTACTGCTGTAATCCCTGGCAGCTCACTTTGTTGGTGCTTAAAATGTCTTTTGGGATGAATGAATGTCCCCACATCCACTATCAGTGTCAACAGCTGTGGTCTTCTCATGGGGGTTATTCTCCCTTTACTACTAATAAAGTCTTCAGTACCCATCTTGGAGTTCTTTCACTAGCTTTTATAGGTGTGTTTTGGTTTGTTGTATTTTAACATTTTGACCATCCTTTTAAAACTGAGAAAGGTAGACTGTCCTTTAATCAAATGTGTTACATAGAATTCAGTGTGTATGTCTAAGATAGAAGAGCAGTCTCTCAGGACAGAAGAGGTAAGATTTGAGGATAAGAAGGTCACCAATTATGAGCTAAGATCTGGAAAACCGGAGCAGAGGGTCTGAGATACATTCAGCAGGATGAACTATGGAGTATTCCTCTTCAAAACCCCCAGAGCACAGACCTAGCCAAGTGAGGAGATACAAGTGGAGAACCAGGTACCAAGAGTCCTCTCTACTTTGGACATCAGGATTTGATGGGACAATCCAGGCAAGTAGTTGAGTCAAGAAAAATTATGGCCAGACAAGGCCTGAGGATGGCTCAGGTTGCTGACGTCCCGTCCCAAACCAGCTGTCCAGTAGGGAGAGGGGCTCTGTGTCATCATGCAGCTGCAGAGAATGAGGACAGAGCAGGAGTGGCTAGATGAGATCTCTAGCTACATTCCACAAAGTCACCTCCCAACCCCGAGGACCCATAGCATCTCACATTTCCATGTTTTTTCAAGCTTTGTGCCTTGGCACCTCAACCCCCATTTTCCTTAGATACACAATCCCCCCATCATCCTTACACTTAAGAGAAATGCCAATTAGATTTATCGATGCCAGCTTTATGACAAGATGCTCCCCAACTTTAGATTTATAAAGTGTTAAGTACTTAAGCATTTTAGCTATGAAAAAAATCAATGGAAATAGAAACTATGAAATAATATCAAATGGAATAAAGACAGATAACAGGGCCAAGTGCAGTGGGCATAGGTGTTAGGAGTCAGGTAGGCAGAGGTTAGAATCTGGAAACAGCCCCTACTGGCTGGGTTTTGCTGTGCAAAGTGCACTGCCTTTGGCCTGCCGTACCCAGAGAACTGCAAGGCTGAAATGCAGTCATATGCCCAGGCTCTAAGAACCTGTTTCAGGAGAATATCAGCTAAAATGACTTTGGTTAATAAGGATTACGAGAGATTTATTTTTTTAAATTCTGATATGGATTTCTAGGGCCTTGGTAGCAAACAGCTCACAAAATATAGTCACCCCAATGGTGACCTTTGCATTTGTAAGGGTGGGAATGTTTTGTCAAGGCATTTGTAATCTGCTGATTTCTAATAATGACCTTGACGTTCCTGGCAATTTTTTCACGGATTTTTCTGTCTTGACTATTTTTTTTTTTGAATTAAAGGTTTCCTTGTGTGAACAATGAATGTCAAATATCTGTTTTCGTGGAGAACATAGGCTCAAGCATATCATAAAGCTATGAAAACTAGAGCCTGAGAACAGCAGACAGCCATTTTATAAAGTAAGAGAACCTGCTTTATGTTGTTAACTAATGTTAATTATCTGTGTTATGAGTTATGGTGTTATTTTAGTATAAATACGTTAATTTAGGGACCAAGGAATGCTTGAAACATTTTCCATTAGACTTAATGGTAATTATATTTTTTGACATAGAATTCTATTCTCCAGGACCATAAAATCATACAAATACGCATAATGTTCTTAGATCTTTATTTTAAAAATGTGGTGTACACACATAAACTTCCTTCTCTCCCCTTCCCTCTCCCTCTTCTCATCTGACCTGGAGGCATTTGCTCCTACATTCTTTTCCATGGAATGCCATCCAGCATGGTATATTTTTACTGAGGTTTATTCATTCTCTTACTGATGGTCATTCACATTGTTTTTGTCTTTATCAAAAAATACAATATACATTGATAAACATATAATCTTAAATACTGGCACTTTATTTTTTCTTAGGGATAGATTCCCAGGAGTGAGACTCCTGGATTGAAGGGTATGTGTATTCTTAATGTTAGAAGAGTTATACTTTACACATTTCTAACAGCAGTGTATGAGATGAATCTTTTCCCCTGCTTCCTTGCTTGGTAGTAGACAAGATGACAATTTGGAAAGACAAAGACTTACTGGACATAGATGTTCTGGTAAATCTGTTCAGGTCACTCATATTCATATATAGTCACAGCACATCAATGACATTCAGAAGCAAGGAAGAAAAAAGGCCAGTTATAGTTGCCAGTGACAAATCTAGTGTGTGATTTATGACTGATCAGGAGAGAAACTTGGGAATCTGAAATCAATACTTTGCCTCTGAGTTATGCAAAAAGCTTTTTTTAGGTTGTTAAACATATGGAGAGATAGCTGAAAAGTCTAACTTATAACCTTTAATGTGTGAACCTTTAAAGGAAAGGCTTAACTTATACTTAAGTTCCAAAGGGAGATGCTTCTGGTTGATGACCGTGAAACTCAGGGAGTGGAAATGCCTCCTTTACACAGAATGGGGCAAAAATGCATTTCTAAAGTGGGTTGTGCACATGGACACTTAAAAAAGCATTAAGACATTTACTGACAGTTTAAATTTTTTCTCTAAAGTCTCTAAAATGTAACATTTGTGAACCACATACATATTCTACTTTTTGTAAGACAATTTGTAAAATATTAAGAGAAATAGGGAAACACGCAAATAAAAGTACAAGTAATTTCTGGGTTATACAATGTTAAAAGACATGCATTTGTATGTAAACACCCCACCGCAAAGTAACTGCGCACTAGAGATGGGGCGCACTCTTCAGCTGTGGTGCCTATGGAGAGACGGCCCACAGTGGTCTGTCTCTAGATCTCCTCTTAATTCTCTCTCACGTACATATTTATATGAATAATGCTTCTAGCAACCCCAGAAACAAGCTAAAACTTCAACTTTGTCTTCTGTTTATTGAAGAGGCAGCTGAATAATGTTGGTTGGACCGACTCTCTATGCCAACGAGCAATAGGAGAAAACATATGCAACATGCCACTGAAACTCTGTTACCTATTTCCTGTGGAATGCATACTGGCTTGGAAAGGTACTGAAAAACACATGTTTAGCATGGAAAATCTTATTCATGTCCCAATTATAAGAGGACAAGGATTTCAAACTCCCAATGAGAGTGTTAAATTTACATGTGTGGATCTAAGATAGGATCACACACAACCACTAAATTCCTAAGGTACCGATCCTTAATGCTGCTGCTCAGAATATTTCATTCTTGAGTAATTCACTGTAATACAACTAAGCATGTCTATTTACAATTGGATATATGCTGATATATATTCCTTAGCTGGGCATCATATCTAACTTTGGGTATAACATTGTTCTTAGGGGACCCTGTTTTTACGTGTTTTTTGATTTGGTAGATTGTATCTCACTGTGAACTTGTACGTTCTGTCAGTACCTTTGTGCAGTTTTTCCCCAACGGGAAGGGTTAGGGTGGAAGGGTTTCCCACAGTTCCAGCTGGCTGCAGTCTCAGGGCTTTTCCCTCATGTGAACTCTCTGATGGACACTGAGTCGGGACTTCCTGCTGAAGGCCTTCCCACATTCCGAACACTCATACGGTTTCTCTCCTGTATGGATTCGCAAATGCAATCTAAGGGTTGACCTCTGGCTGAATGTTTTGCCACATTCAGTACATTCGTAGGGTTTTTCTCCCGTATGAGTTCTCATATGTATAATGAGTTGTGAGTTCTGGATAAAGGACTTTCCACATTCACTGCACTCGTAGCGTTTCTCCCCCGTGTGAATTTTCTGATGTATGATGAGGTTTGATTTCTTAAAGAAGGTTTTTGCACATTCGTTACACTCATAGGGTCGTTCTCCTGTATGAATTCTCTGGTGTGTAGTAAGTTCAAATTTCTGGGCAAATGTCTTGCCGCAATCACTGCATTCATAGGGCTTCTTCTCCATGTGTGCTCTCTGGTGTACAATGAGGTTTGACTGGTGCGTGAAAGCTTTTCCGCATTCAATACATTCAAAGGGTTTCTCCCCTGTATGAATTCTTTGATGTTTGATGAGGTTTGCCTTATGGGAGAAAGTTTTCTTACACACATTACATTCATAAGGTTTCTCTCCAGTGTGTATTCTCTTGTGACTAATGAGTAGTGACTTAAAGGAGAAAGCCTTGTCACAGTAATTACAAATAAAAGGTTGGACCAAATTTCTTATTTTCTGATGTTTAAAAATGGATTCTTTAAAGACTTTCCCACTTTTATTATATTCAGAGTATTCTAATCCATTATGGGTTTTCTCTTGCTTCAGATAGAGGAGTGCTTTTCCAAATCCATTACACTCATCAGCTCTCTTTCTTATATAGCTTCTATTACTATTAAGTAAGTCTGAATTTGATTTCAAAGTTTTTTCATATAAGTCATATTTATAGGGTACTTGCCTTAAAGAAACAAAATCTGTGCTCAGATTAAATGTTTTTCCAAAGAGATTCCCTCTTTCCTCAATTGGGGTTTGGTTTTTAAAGATGATAAATGGTCTCGCCTGCTCATCTGGGTTGCTGTGGTCCCTCTCCATCTGGTCGTCAGCCTTCCACACCTCTAGGAAAGAGCACACAAAATATGATCTGTCAGCCCCTTCCCTATAATGTTAGAGAATGTGAAATCTCCACAAATGTTCCATCGGGGGGCTGCCTCTTTAGGTAGGATTTGGTCTTCCAGTATTAAAAAGTCTCCAATGCCTGGGTGGCTCAACACCGCCGTCGGGCTCCTTGCAGGGAGCCTGCTTCTCCTTCTGCCTATGTCTCTGCCTCTCTCTCTCTCTCTCTCTCTCTGTGTGTCTTTCATGAATAAATAAATAAAATCTTTTTTTTTTTAAGTCTCTAATGGAAATTTTGCCTAATTCTTAAACTTTGAAAAAGAAATGGAAACGGACAATGGACACAAGTAGCATTGCTAGATTACAAAATGACCCTAGAAGGTGAAATAAAAACAAAAGGCAGCAAACATGATGTGGGAAGGAGATTCAAAATTATCCTTAAGGACACCAAACAGCACGGATCAAGAAAATAAGGAGTTGGGGCAGCCCGGGTGGCTCAGCGGTTTAGCATCGCCTTCAGCCCAGGGTGTGATCCTGGAGACCCGGGATTAAGTCCCACATTGGGCTTCCTGCACGGAGCCTACCTCTTCTGCCTGTGTGTCTGCCTCTCTCTCTCTGTGTCTCATAAATAAATTAAAAAGTCTTAACATCTTCATCTCCTTTTCTTTAAGAGAAAAAAGCCAAGGCAGATCTGAGTTGAGCAACTATCCCTCAAGCTCTGAATTACTGTGGTCTGCTCCTCTCTGCCACACAACTTCCTAAAGCCAACACTTCTCACAGGTCTGCAGAGCTGATCCTATTGCAAAGATCCAAATCTCTAAAGTCTGACTTTTGCAAATGGATGTCAAGACCCAGAACTATTTTGTGGGAAACAGAAAATTAATCAAGGGTCCAAGAGCCTTTTGACAGAAACATTTTACTACTTTTTTCTACTACAATATTTTTCTAATATGTTCCATTTCTTCTTAAACCAATCTTGTCCCTGCTTTTATTTGAAGGAAATTTACCCAACCCTTGACCTTTAATAACCTTTATTTTCATCTATGTGTTCCTGATTATTCCTGACTCTTGTGATCTTGCTGCCATTTGTGTTTAGGACAATATCACCCCACACTAAAAAAAAAAATAAGTGTGTGTGTGTATAATCTGTATTTTCCTTAAGGTTGTTAAGCCAATTTCATGACCTAAAATATCAAAGTCACCATTCTGGCAAGCAGAGAATACAAATGAAAGAGCACAACTAATCACAAAGGCTTAAGACAGGTAGACAAATGCCAAATGTGAAAGGAAAAATGTAAGACTGATACTTTAGGGATATGATTCTGAGACCTGAGGAATATAGGTCATCCAGTTTGGCCATCACTGAAGGTTTGGAGATCTGAAAAATTGATTCTTAAAAAATATTTTAGGGGTACCAAGGTGGCTCAGTCAGTTAAGCATCTGCCTTCAGCTCAGTCATGGTCCTGGGATCGCGCCCCACATTGGGCTCCTTGCTCAGCAGGGAGTCTACTTCCTCTGCCCCTCCCCGCTGCTTGCACTCTCGCGAGTGGGTATGCACTCTCAAATAGATAAAATCTTTTAAAAAAAATTTGAAATATTTCAACCCATTCATAATCCCTAGGCTATCATTTCCATTGGCTTCTGGTTCTCCTTCCCTCTTTCACCATCTTCCCTAGAAAGTTGTGAACTTGCAATTCTTAATATGCTATCTATACCTCTTCCTGATGCTTGAAAATTATATCTGGTTTGATAATATCAGAGAACTTGCTACTGGAACATAGCTTCTAACTGCTTTGACTTCTGAAATCCCTAAAATAAAGAGTGCAGACTCTCAAGTTCTTCCTTATTGCTCAGCTTTAACAACTGAAGCTCAAGGCCAAAACTACCTTGTAATTCAGAAGCTCAGAATTTTTGGTTAATGCAGGAAGTACATAAATCATAGGCAAACACTGAACTACACCCGAAAGCTGTCCTTACCCACTGACAGTAAGTTGCTATAATTCTCCAGCATCACATCCATGTACAGGATCCTCTGTGAGGGGTCCAGTTGCTCCCATTCCTCCTGAGTGAAGTCCACAGTCACATCCGTGAATGAAACAGATCCCTGAAATGGCATATTGCTATTCATTCTGAAATGATCAACATTTGGTGATGTAGAAAGGATATGGGAAAACTTATTCTTACCTTGTTATAAAACATTCATTCACCATGAAAATTTATATAGAATACCAGTTATACATCTTCAAGGTTTCATGTTTCCAAAAATATTTTTTATAATAGTTAAAGCATTTATTTAGATTCCCCTATACCTCTGGCACTATCATAGCTGACAAGCATCTAAGATTATAAAACAGTGTTCTCTGAAAATGTATATATGGAGATTAATACATAAATATGCAGTATTTAGTGTTACCAGGGCAGAGATGGTGCTCTGGTGTTTTTGTGGTATCAAACCAGACAGTATTAAAGAGTCAATTAAAGCTCTGAATATTTAAAGGCAAAATATGAACTTCTAATTATAAGACAAAATGTCAGGCATAAACAGAACTCTACCATATCCAAGTGATAAAAATGATAGGCAGAAATAAAAAAGTGGACCTATATCAAGCTAAAAGTGTTCTGCACAGAAAGGAAACCATCAATATAAGGAAAAGGCAACCTACTGAATGGAATAAAATACTTGCAAATCATCTGATACGGGGTTAACATCCAAAATCTACAAAGAACTCACGGCTCAATAGCAAAACAATCCAATTAAAAAATGGGTAGATCTGAACAGACATTTTCCCAAAGAAGACCTATATATGGCCAACAGGTACATGAGAAGATTGCTCAACCCATCACTAATCGATTACCTCATATCTGTTAGAATGGCTCTTATCAAAAAGATAAGAAATGTTGGCGAGGATGTGGAGAAAAGGGAACTCTTGTGGACTGTTGGTGGAAAGGTAAATGGTGGAAAGGTAAACTGGTATAGCCACTAAGGAATACAGTATGAAGCCACCTCAAAAAACACAACTATCACATGACCCAGCAATTCCACTTCTGGTATTTATCCAAAGAAAACAAAAACTAACTTGAAAAGATCTATGCACTCCCATATTCGCTGCAGCCTTATTTATGATAGCCAAGATATGGAAACAACCTAAGTGTCCAATGACGAATGGAAAAGGAAATGTGGCAAGCACAATGGACTATTACTCAGGTAAAAAAGAAAATTTGTGGTCACTTGTGACAACATGGACGGATCTTGAGGCTATCATGCTAAGCGAAATAAGTCAGAGAAAGACAAATACTGTATCATTTCACCTATATGTGGAATCTAGAACAACCCCAAAATAACCAAGCTCATGAATACAGAGAACAGACTGGATGCCAGAGTGGAGGGTGGGGAGTCGGCAAAATGGGGGAAGAGGGTTTGTTAAAAAGATACAAACGTCCAATTATAAGCAAAGATGTGGTGATGTAATGTGCAGCACAGTGACTACAATTAACAATACAGTACTGCAAATGTGAAAGTTGCTAAACTCTCATCACAAGGAAAAAAAACTAATGTGTATAGTAATGGATGTTTATCAGAATCACTGTGGTGATCATTTAGCAATATATATTGAGTCATTACACTGCACATATGAAACTAATAATTCTACGTCATTATACCTCAAAAAATTTTTTAAAAATGTTCACACATTTTACATTAAGAGCCCAAAGCTGGAAAAACAAATGTTTATCAATAATAGATTAATATCCTATGGTATATTAAAGCAACTGAGTCCTATAAAGCAATGGAAATGAACTAATTCCAGCCACACAGGGAGGATTTCACAAGAGCTTCAAGAATCCTGGCTAATATCTATTTCTTGGCCTGAATGGTGGCTACATGGATTTTTTTTTTTAAGATTTTATTTATTTATTCATGAGAGACAGAGACAGAGAGAGAGAGAGAGAGAGAGAGAGAGAGAGAGAGGCAGAAACACAGGCAGAGGGAGAAGCAGGCTCCATGCAGGGAGCCTGACGTGGGACTCGATCCAGGGTCTCCAGGATCAGGCCCTGGACTGAAGGCGGCACTAAACTGCTGAGCCACCGGGGCTGCCCAGCTACATGGATTTTATTCATCTACATCCACTTGACCAAAGTTCTTAGTACAATAAGAAATTTTGTATGGCTGCCAGACCAACAAGGAGGATAAACCTGTGGCACATTACTTTGACTCAAATAAATTAACTTTGACTACAATAATTTAGAAATGACTCCAACATCAAATGTGAAACTATTTTGTTTTTTTTTTCTCAGTGTTATTCTTCCATACTCTATACAAACAACTCAAAAAATTGTTGGATGAAACATAATTATGATCCAAGAGCATTAAAAGTGATATAAAGCATGACTGACTTGAAAGACTTTTGTCAAGACAGTATATTTTCCATCTGGAATGAATTTGGTGTTCTGGGTAGAAAGCCTATGCCCCAAGTAGAGTAGATATTTCACATCCAGAGCAGACTATTTTTTAATACTCCTTCCTCAACTCTTCAGACTGTTAGATCTTAACTTATGATGGGGTTACACCCTGATAAACCATAATTGTGAAAATATCTTAAGTTGAAAATGCATTTAGTACACCTAACCCACTAAACATTGTAGCTCTGCTTAGCCTACCTTAAATGTGCTCAGAACATTGACATTAGCGGACATGTGCGCAAATCACTCAACTCTAAGCCTATTTTACAATAAAGTGTTGAATATTTCATATAATCTATTTAAATCTATACTGAAATGATAAACAGAATAGCTGTATGGTATAGAATGGTTTTAAGTCTACTGGTTGTTTACCCTCTTGATCATGTGGCTGAGTGGGAGCTGTGGTTTGCTGCCACTGCCCACCATTACAAGAATATCCTACCACATAGTGTTTGCCCAGGCAAAGTTCAAAATTCCAAGTACAGTTTCCACTGAGTGTGTATTGCTTTCACAACACTGTAAAGCAAAAAAAAGAATAAGTTAAACAATCTCATGCTAGGGGCTTTCTACATATCTAAACTGTTGCCTCAACTTCACTTTTGAGTACAAGAATTTTCTTTAACCTATTCACATTTTCTCTATTCTGAATCTATAATCTTTCATCTTCAGTTATGACCTTTGATTCCTTAGGCCTTTGTGATTCTTCCCAACTCTCACTGTCCATGTAAGATTCCATATCTCCAAAATCTAGATTACACTTGTCACCATCTTTAAAACCCTTGCCCTACTGACTTCTCAGCATCTCCCATTCATAACTCCAAGCCTTGAGAAAAATTTTAAGAAAACAAAGGACATAAAGGTCTGAGTATTACAAATGACCTAGTTATACTCCACAAATTTGCAAGTAGCTTAATCAGCATTATTTCATGACATCTTCTAGGATTTTTTAGCCACTTGGCATGAAAGTAGAGAATGTAGGTCGTGGGTCATACCTGAGATTAAGGCCATGGAGGGTCAACAATCAGAGAATCAACATTTTCTCAGTAGTAAATATTTATTACTATTATCAGATCGCTTCTAAAGTTATAGTTCAAAAAACAAGATCACTAGGAAATTTCCAAGGGACTAAATTAAGTACTAGGGACACAAAAAGCAAGACCAATCTTCCCCTTATAGGCAAGCTAGAGAACCCCTCAAGTCTTTCATCTGTTTACTGTTTCCACTGCCACCCCAATTATTACAAAAGCCTCCTCTTATTTTCTGTCTCCTCTTATTCTCATCTACCTTATATTCTAAAACTAACATCATTTTTCTAAAGAGTAGCTCTAGTATATGATACCTTGAGTAGATACTGAAAACTAATAAATAACTATCTCAGTATTCAACATCATTCAAATTTCTTTTCCAACCCTCTTTCCCATGGCTCTCCTCTCTGAAAGATCTTTCCAGGAAGATCACATTCTAGATTACTTAGGTGTGATCCTTTCATATTTTGAGTTTCTGCTCAGTTTTAAACCCAGGGATATTTTATATTTCTTGTGGCAATTTTACCTTGCTTTCTTTTGTTAAATGTGCCTTATTCCTTCCACTTCCCCCACTAGATAATTTTTAAGATTTTATTTATTCATGAGAGACACAGAGAGAGGCAGAAACACAGGCAGAAGGAGAAGCAGGCGCCCCACAAGGAGCCCTATCCTATGTGAGACTCGATCCCAGGTCCTGGGGTCATGACCTGAGCTGAAGGCAGATGCCCAACAAGTGAGTCACCCAGGCGTCCTGATAAAATTTTTTAGACTAGAAATTGTATCTTGTTCATCTTTATATTCCTGTTAGCACAAAGTACATTAGTATGTTAGGCACAAACAAATAAAATAATGCTAAACTGAATGGAGTATTCAGTTTTATTTTTCATTATTTTCTTCTTCCTGGAGACATGCCACATAATTCCTATAGCAACATCCTAAGTAGCCAGCCAAAATAATATAGTATCTGTACTGTTCATACTCAGATTATGTAAAGATTTTTTTTTTTTAAAGATTTTATTCATCTATTCATGAAAGACACACACAGAGAGAGAGACAGAGACATAGGCAGAGGGAGAAGCAGGCTCCATGCAGGACCCGATCCTGGGACCTCAGGGTCACGCCCTGGGCCAAAGGCAGGCGCCAAACCACTGAGCCACCCAGAGATCCCCAGATTATGTAAAGATTTTGGTAATATTTGCTAAATCCTAATATATGGCTCATTTCTCTAAGATGTCATGCATGCTCCAATATGCTTGTCTCCTCATTAAAAATGCTTTTTATTCAGTTTTTTTAAAAAGATTATTTATTTATTCATGAGAAACACAGAGAGAGAGAGAGAGAGAGAGAGAGGCAGAGACACAGGCAGAGAGAGAAGCAGGCTCCATGCAGGGAGCCCAATGCGGGACTTGATCCCGGGTCTCCAGGATCACACCCTGGGCTGAAGTCAGCACTAAACCGCTGAGCCACCTGGGCTGCCCTTTATTCAGTTTTAATCTATATGTTACTAGATCAATTCTAGCTTTATTTGTACTTGACAATTTCATTTGTATCTGGATATCAGTTTTACTAGTGGTTAAGCTTTTCATCACCCAAGATATGATCACTCCATTCATGAAGTAAAAGTGAAATCACCTCCACATTGTCAGCATAACGTACGTAGAGACAAACAATGTGACTTGTCATCACCCAGGCATAAGTCATGGGTCACAAGGGCACCTGGGTGGCTCAGTGGTTGTGTCTGCCTTTGGCTCAAAGCGTGATCCTGGGATCCTGGGGTCCTGGGATTGAGTTTTTCATCCAGCTCCCCATAGGGAGCCTGCTTCTCCCTCTACCTAGGTCTCTGCCTCTCTGTGTCTCTCATGAATAAATAAATGAAATCTTAAAAAAAAAAAAAGTCATGGGCCACATAACCTCTCACAAAAGAAAGGAACAGCACAGAGTAAAACTAAGCAGGAAAGAAAGAATATTAGAAAACATATTTTTAAAATATGTAACTGGATTTAACAGCAGGTTAAACACACCTTAAAAAGATGACTTGAAAACTGGATAGGTCAGTAAGGAACGGAGACTGAAACTGAGAAAGAACAAAGGATGGGAACACATCAAAGAGACTAAAAGGCACATGGTTTTAAACTAAAAAGGCATAATATGGGGCAGCCCGGGTGGCTCAGTGATTTAGCGCTGCCTTTGGTCCAGGGCCTGATCCTGGAGCCCCGGGATCGAGTCCTAAGTCGGGCTCCCTGCATGAAGCCTGCTTCTCTCTCTACCTGTGTCTCTCTGCCTCTCTCTCTCTCTGTCTCTCATGAATGAATAAATAATCTTTTTTTTTTTTTTTTAAATGATAGTCACACACAGAGAGAGAGGCAGAGACACAGGCAGAGGGAGAAGCAGGCTCCATGTACCGGGAGCCCAACGTGGGATTCGATCCCGGGTCTCCAGGATCGCTCCCTGGGCCAAAGGCAGGCGCTAAACCGCTGCGCCACCCAGGGATCCCAATAAATAATATTTTAAAAAATAAATAAAAAATAAAAAGGCATAATATACTTGTAGTTGGGAGTCCCAGCACGAGGCAAAATGCAAGGAAACTACATGGAGACAATGGCTTAGAATTTTCCAAAACAGCTCACACATCAGACCATCAAACACCATTAACCCCAAAAAGAACAAATACAAAGAAAAACACACTTATATACACTATACAACTGCTAAAAATCCCAGAGGAAAAAAGATGCACTGCCTACAAAGGCACAATAAAACTGACAGCTGACTTTTCAACAGAAACAATGTAAACCAGAAAATAACAGAGTATCTTTAAAGTGATGAAGATACTAGAAAATGAGTTGGCAAACTTTCTATAAAGGGCCAAGCAGTAAATGTTTTTGATTCTGCAGACCACATGCAGTCCCAACTATAACCAATAAAGTCTGTCATTGTATGGAGACAGCCGCCATAAAAAATATGTAAATAAATGGGCATGGCTATGTTCCAATAAAACTTGATTTATGGACACTGAAATGTGAATCTCATAATTTTCACACCATGAAATACTATTCTTTTGATTTTTTTTTACTAGCCATTAAAAATGTAAAAAACACTCTTAAGCTGTGGGCCATACCAAAGAAAGCAGAAGGCCATTTGGCTCACGGGCATAAGTTCAACAACCTGATTTAAAATGATGGCTACTAGGCACCTGGGTGGCTCAGTGGGTTAAGCACCTGCCTTTGGGTCAGGTCATGATCTCAGGGTTTTAGGATCAAGCCCCATATCAGGCTTCTTGCTCAGTGAGGAGTCTGCTTCTCCTTCTCTTCCTCCTTCCTGCTTGTGATCTCTCTCTCTCTCTCAAATAAATAAATACAATCTTAAAAAAAATGGTAGCTACTAAATAATAAATGTCAGGTAAGTGTTAGCTATTTTTATTTACTACTATTGAATGATATGAACCATAAAGAAGAGTCAGTTGGATGCAAAAAACATCAGGGAGCAAAAAAGTCAGCAAAATATGTTGTTAAAATAAGTATATATGGGGTATGGGAAGAAGGTATTAAATAGTTAGCTGAAACTAATTTTAGGATTCCAGCAATTGTAGCAGAGGGAAAATAGGAAAATATTGTGTTTGGAAGGAAAATATAAATTGTGATTAACTTTTTAAACTTTGTTTAAAATATAAACAACAAAAGAGTAAGCTAAATCGTTAAAAGAATGGAAATAGGGGTGCCTTGATGGCTCAGCTGGTTAAGCATCCAACTCTTGGTTGGGCTCCGCATGGAGTCTGTTTAAAATTCTCTTTCTCCCTCTCCCTCTTCCCATCCCCTTCACTCTCTAAAATAAATATGTAAAAATCTTAAAAAAAAAATGGAAATATATTTTGACAGACCAGTAGAGGAAGAAAAGTGCTAAACGTGCCAAGAGAAAGAAAAGCCTGCTTCTCTCACTCTCTCTGCTGTTCCCCCCACCTGTGTTCCCTGGCTTACTATCAAATAAATGAAATCTTAAAAAAAAAAAAAAAGAATAAACATTTATTTATTTATGTATTAGAGATTTTATTTATTCATGAGAGACACACAGAGAGAGAGAGACAGAGAGAGACAGAGACACAGGCAGAGGGAGAAGCAGGCTCCATGCAGGGAGCCTGATGTGGGACTCGATCCTGGGTCTCCAGTATCAGGCCCTGGGCTGAAGGTGCGCTAAACCACTGAGCCACCCGGGCTGCCCCAAATAAACATTTAATAAAAGGTTAAGACCCTTAGATAATTTTTTTAAGGTTTATTTATTTTAGTGGGGGAGGGACAGAGGGACTTTCATATAGCTCAACATAATACAATTTTATTTGTATTTCTCTGCATTTTCACACTTTACAAAATCAAACAAAGGTGAGAAAAAATATAAACTACCATGCTGCAAACAGGAATTAAAAAACAATCAGAAAATTTTACAATCCTGAATACAAAGAGGAAAGCCTACTAGTTTCAGTAGAGAACTGAAAGGTCACATTCTGGTAAGTAGAAAGGCCTTTGGACTTCATGCCTACAACACTAAAAAGCAATCACTTTGAAATTCTGAAAGAGAAAAACAATAAAAGCTGGACAAATATATAAAACAATTTGCAGGCACAGGAGAGCAACCATTGCAGGACTATAATTATTGAAAGGACAGTGAACATGAGGGAACCCTACATCCACAATGATGATAAAAGTGCTGAAAAATCAATCTTGAATTCTATATACAGCAAAAACCTCCCTAAAGGTATTTCTAAATGGTAGCACAGAGAAATAGAACCTAAGCAGCAAATGGCACTGCTGCTACATTGAAAAAATAAAAATTAGGGATCCCTGGGTGGCGCAGTGGTTTAGCGCCTGCCTTTGGCCCGGGATACGATCCTGGAGACCCGGGATCGAGTCCACGTCAGGCTCCCAGTGCATGGAGCCTGCTTCTCCCTCTGCCTGTGTCTCTGCCTCTCTCTCTCTCTCTCTCTGTGACTATCATAAATTAAAATTAAAATTAAAATTAAAATTAAAATTAAAATTAAAATTAAAATTAAAATTAAAAAAAAAAGAAAAAAGAAAAATTAGCATTTGGGTCTGCAAAGCAACTGAGATTTGGAGGCAAGGTAATGAAGATAAAGAAGACACAGAGAAGGGGCTCTAAAATTCACCTCAGATCTTTGGCTGGTTCCTAATATGTGCAGGTAGGGCAAGTCTCTAGGAGAAATAGCAGATGGCAATAGTTTTGTTCTGGTAGACAAGTTGTTGGCAAAACAAAATTTAACATATTTTGTTATGTGTCATACTTGTGTCCAGCATATAAACAAAAATTACTAGACATATGGAACACCAAAAAAGCAGTGATGCTTTTTTTTTAAAAAGGGGGGGGGGGAGAGATGAAAAGGGGGGGGGGGGAGATGAGAGATGAACAGTCAACAGTCTATATGCAGAGATAATCCACTGATTACAGTTACTGCATAAGACTTCTGGGGATCCCTGGGTGGCTCAGCGGTTTAGCGCCTGCCTTCGGCCCAGGGCGTGATCCTGGAGTCCCAGGATCACATCCTGCTCCCTGTGTGGGGCCTGCTTCTCCCTCTGCCTGTGTCCCTGTCTCTCTCTCTGTGTGTCTCTCATGAATAAATAAATAAAATCTTAAAAAAATCTTAAAAAAAAAAAAAACCTTCAGATTAACTGTAAAGCAGTATGTAAAAGAATACAGAAAGGGGTGCCTGGCTGGCTCAGTTGGTAGAGCATGTGACTCTTGATCTTGGGGTCATGAGTTCAAGCCCCACATTGCGGGTATAGTTTACCTAATAGAAAAAAAAATACAGAGAAAAAGATGGATAATGCATATAAAAATATGGGAATATTTCAACAAAGAACTAGAATCTACAAAAAGGAAGCAGATGGACATACAGAACTGCAAAATATATTTTTTAAATAAAAAGATCATTTATTTGAGACACAGAGAGAGAGAGCATGCACGTGAGTTGGGGGGACAAGACAGAGGGAGATGGAGAAGCAGACTCCCCCATAAGTAGGAAGCCCAACGTGGGGCTGGATCCCAGGACCCTGGAATCACACTTGAGTGGAAGGCAGACACTTAACTGACTGAGCCACCCAGGCACCCCTGCAAAATATAGTTTTTAACTAAAATTAAGAACTCACAGTATAGACTTTAATAGAAGACTAGACACAGGAGAAAACAAGAATGGACTTGAAAACAAGCCAATAGGGATCCCTGGGTGGCGCAGCGGTTTGGCGCCTGCCTTTGGCCCAGGGCGCGATCCTGGAGACCCAGGATCGAATCCCACGTTGGGCTCCCGGTGCATGGAGCCTGCTTCTCCCTCTGCCTGAGTCTCTGCCTCTCTCTCTCTCTCTCTCTCTCTCACTGTGTGCCTATCATAAAAATAAAAAAAAGAAAAAGAAAAAAAAAAGAAAACAAGCCAATAAAAATATTTTCAAGTTAAAACAGAGAGGAAAAAAAAATGGAGGAAAACCCAAAACATAAGAAATGTGATATGCCCAAAAAGTTTAAAGTACTACTGGTTAAAATATTTTTCAAAATAAAGGTAGGGACATCTGGGTAGTTCAGTCATTTAAGTGTCTGCCTTCGGCTCTGGTCATGATCCCAGGGTTCCGGTATTGAGCCACACACTGGGTTCCCTATGCAATGAGGAGTCTGCTTCTTCCTCTCCCCCCTGCTGATGCATGTACATGCTCTGTCTCTCTAATAAATATATAAAATCTTTAAAAACAAAAGTAAAACAAGGGTGTCTGGGTGGCTCAAATGGTTGGGTGTCTGCCTTCGGCTGGGGTCATGATCTCTGGGTCCTGGGATCAAACCCAAGTTGGGGTCCCTGCTCAGTGAGGAGTTTCCTTCTCCCTCTGCCTCTCCCCTCCACTTATGTGCTCTCTCAAATGAATAAATAAAATCTTTTTTATTTTTTTTTTTATTTTTATTATTTTTTTTTTAATTTATGATAGTCACACAGAGAGAGAGAGAGAGAGAGAGAGAGAGAGGCAGAGACACAGGCGGAGGGAGAAGCAGGCTCCATGCACCGGGAGCCCGATGTGGGATTCGATCCCGGGTCTCCAGGATCGCGCCCTGGGCCAAAGGCAGGCGCCAAACCGCTGCGCCACCCAGGGATCCCAATAAAATCTTTTTTAAAAAAGGTAAACTACGGATGCCTGGGTGGCTCAGTGGTTGGGTGGCTGATTTCGAATCAGGTTGTGATCCCAGGATCCGGGACTGGGTCCCGCATTGGACTCCTTGTGTGGAGCCTGCTTCTCCCTCTGCCTGCATCTCTGCCCCCCCCCCCCCCATCTGTGTCTCTCATGAATAAAGAAATCTTTTTTAAAAAAAAAAAAAGGTAAACTAAAGGGCAGCCTGGGTGGCTCAGCGGTTAAGTACACCTTCAGCCCAGAGTGTGATCCTGGAGACCCGGGATTGAGTCCCACGTTGGGCTCCCTGCATGGAGCCTGCTTCTTCTTCTGCCTGTGTCTCTGCCTCTCTCTGTCTCTGTGTTGTGTCTCTCATGAATAAATAAAATATTTTTTTAAAAAAAGGCAAACTAGGGGATCCCTGGGTGGCTCAGCAGTTTGGCGCCTGCCTTTGGCCCAGGACGTGATCCTGGAGTCCCGGGATCGAATCCCATGTCGGGCTCCCTGCATGGAGCCTGCTTCTCCCTCTGCCTGTCTCTCTGCCTCTCTCTCTCTCTCTCTCTCTCTATGTCTATCATGAATGAATGAATGAATAAATAAATAAATCTTTAAAAAAAAAGGTAAACTAAAAGCATATATAGAGATAAAAGCTTCAAGAATTCACTGCAATATCATGTTCCTGGATCATACTGAGGTACTATAATAATAATTCAAGGTGATCTAGGTGATTAGTAAAGTATATAAGCTGTAATCCCTACAGAAACCACTTTAAAAATACACCACAAAAGCACTAATCATAAAAAGGTAAGTATGGCTGTATTTATATAACCACAGATAAAGACAGGCATTCCAAAATGATAGAAAGATAAATCCATCAGGAAAACAGAATAATAAACGCACATGCACTCAATAACACAGCTTCAAATTACATCAAGCAAAACCAGACAGAACTAGAGCAATGAATGGACACATACACATTCATACTATCTATCAAGCAAGTATCACAACAGAATGAAGACATTTTCAGAAATGCAAAGTCTAAAAAAAAATCTCTCTTACATACTTTTTTTTTTTTTTTTTTTTTAATGATAGTCACACACAGAGAGAGAGAGGCAGAGACACAGGCAGAGGGAGAAGCAGGCTCCATGCACTGGGAGCCCGACGTGGGATTCGATCCCAGGTCCCCAGGATCGCGCCCTGGGCCAAAGGCAGGCGCCAAACCGCTGCGCCACCCAGGGATCCCTTACATACCCTTTCTTAAGAAGATACTGGAGAACGTACTCCAATAAAACAAAAGTAACCCAAATAAGACAAAGACATGGGAAGAGGCAAACAATAACAGAGCTGAAGGAAATCCCTAGGAGAAGAATGAAAGAGACTGCAGGATGACAGTGATTCTCTACTGATTCCAAACTGCTTGTCATATAGTTTGGAATAGTGTAATTCAAAAGCAGGCATCTTGAGGGCTGTCATAAACAAGATGCCAACTGTATTATACCACCTTTTTAACCTGAGGGCAGGATGCCTGGGTAAGCCTGGCTCAGATTCTTATCTGTACTCGGTTTGACTTGTTTGGAACATGTGCTGATCTAGGATGCCTTGGATCAGGTAAGGACACTCACTTCTTGTGTTCTGCTTTGATCTACTCCTGAGAGTTGGCAGTTGACCAATGAGCTAAGAAGCAAAGAATACAGAGCAACCCACTTGCTCTAATTATATTTCTACCAGAAATTCAATACCTGATCCATACTTTGACCCTGCCAGATGGCCCAATCCCATGAGCCCTATGTTTTCCTATGTTTCTCATGACCTTGCCAATGACTTCTCCAAATGGGATTTTTAGAAACTCTCAGAAAAGCTGAAGCCAGACTATGACTCAGAAATTCTATTCAGCTCATCTTCTCTTAGAAGCCTTTATTCATTAACAGCAAAATTTCTAGACACAACTAGACTTACGCTTACTTGATAATTTTTGCCACACTGTTCCCCAGTAAGGCCATATCATTTCAGACTATCACTAATAACACAAGTGGTTACATCTCTTTAGCAAATACTGGCTGATGTAATTTGAAAAAAAATGATTAAAAAAACCTCAAAGAATATAAATGTAGTGATCTGAAGGGGCACCTGCATCCCAATGTTTATAGCAGTAATGTCCACAATAGCCAAGCTATGGAAAGAGCCCAGATGTCCATCAATAGATGAACATATGAAGAAGATGTGGTAGATATATACAATGGAATATTACTCAGCCATCAAAAAACCTGAAATTTTACCATTTGCAATGATGTGGATGGAACTAGAGGGTATTATGCTAAGTGAAATAAGTCAATCAGGAAAGACAATTATATGATTTCACTCATACGTGAAATTTAAGAAACAAAACAGAGGATCATAGGAAAAGGGAGGAAAAAATAAGATGAAATCAGAGGGGGAGACAAACCATAAGAGACTCCTAACTATGGGAAAAAAAACAGGGTTATTGGAGAGAAAGTAGGTAGGGGGATGGAATAACTGGGTGATGGTCAATAAGGAGGGCATGTTATATCATGAGCAGAGTGTTATATGCAACTGTTGAGTCACTGAACTCTACCTCAGTAACTGATAATACACTATATATTAATTGAATTTAAATAAAAAAAATTTTAAACCCCCCCAAAACAAAAAACACCCAAGTCTTAGCCGAGGGAACATGGGTGCATAAAACAGTATCTTTAGATCTTAATGTCTGGAAGAAAAAGAAAAAACTCCACCAATCAGACAGAAAACTATGCAAAACAAGGTAATATAAATTCCAGTTATAGTTTCTCAAAATTGAATTTTATATTGATTAGGGATATAGATAAGTGGTAAAATCTTTAAAGAAAGGATAGTAATTCACAAAAATGTCAAGATAGTGGCTAGTACTAGGAAGACTGAATCAGAGAATGTACCATAAAGAACAGGGAACATTTCTTATTTTTTAAAAAATATTTTATTTATTTATTCATGAAAAGACACAGAGACAGAGAGGCAGAGACAAAGGCAGAGGGAGAAGCAGGCTCCATGCAGGGAGCCCAATGTGGGACTCTATCCTAAGACTCCATTATGCCCTGGGCCGAAGGCAGGTGCTAAACTTCTGAGCCACCCAGGCATCCCTTCTTTTTTTTTTTTTTTTTTTGTAAGATGTTATTTATTTGAGAGAGAGAGAGAGAGAGCCCATGCGCTCACATATTGGGAGTGGGCAGACTGAGGGGGAGAAGCAGGCTCCCTGCTAAGCAGGGAGCCCAACTCTGGGCTCAATTCCAGGACCCTGGGATCATGCCCTGAGCCGAAGGCAGATGCTTAACCGACTAAAGCTACCCAGGTGCCCCAGAGAATGTTCTATTTCTTAATTTGGGTATGATACATGGGTGCCCATTTTACTATTACTCTTTAAGATATACATATTTGTTATACACATTGTTGGGTTCTTTTTAAAAAATATTTTATTTATTTATTCATGAGAAACACACAGAGAGAGGCAGAGACATAGGCAGAGGGAGAAGCAGGCTCCTTGTGGGAAGCCTGATGTGGGACTTGATCCCAGGACCCTGGGATCACGACCTGAGCCAAAGGCAGACACTCAACTACTGAGACACCCAGGTGCCTCTGTTATACACATTGTTATACTGTGTATAGAGTATTACAATGCTCTAAATACCCTTCTGTATATATGCTACATTACACAATAAAAAAAAATTGAGGAAACCCTATGTTCTGATATGTAAAGTCTTCAGATATGTTATTCAGTGATAAAAATATAAAATCAAGAGAATGAAAAGACAAGCCACAGGGAGAAAATCTTTGCAAAATAGGTAACTGATAAAGGACTGGTATCCAAAATATATAGAAGAATTCTTAAAAATCAACAATATGAAAGTAAACAGCCTGATTTAAAAATGGGCCAAAGAGACCTCACAGACACCTCATCAAATAAAATATACAGATGGCAAATAAACATATGAAAAGATGCTCAACATGTCATAAAGGAATTGTAAGTTAGAATGAAATACTGCTATGCACCTATCAGAATGGCCAAAATCTACAACACTGACAGCACCAAATGCTGACAAGTGTATGGAGCAACAGGAACTCTCATTCACTGATGGTGAGAATGCAAAATGGCACAGACACTTTGAAAGACACTCTGGCAGTTTCTTACAAAACTAAACATACTCTTACCATATAATCTAGCCATTACACTCCTTAGTATTCTCTCAAATTATTTTATCTCCTGCACAGGACTGTCTGTAGCAGGTATCATAACTGTCAAAACCTGGAAGCAACTATTCAATAGGTGAATAGATAAATAAATGGCGGTATATCCATATAACAGAATATCATTTGGTGGTAAAAAGAAATGATCTATCAAGCCATGAAAAGATATATAGGAACTTCACATGCACATTTCTAAGTGAAAGAAACTGATGGTTATATACTGTAGGACTCCAACTATATGACATTCTGGAGAAGGCAAAACTATGTGCACAGTAAAAAGATCACTGGTAAAAAAAAAAAAAAAAAAAAAAATCACTGGTTTCCAAGGGCTCAGGAGAGGGAGAGGAGGATGAACAGATGGAGCACAGGGGATTTTTAGGGCAGGAAACTATAGTGGTGGATACATGTTATATATTTGTCAAAATCCATAGAATGTACAATATCAAGAAAAAAACATAATGTAAATACAGATTTTAGTTAAAGCGTCCATATTGGCTCATGAATTGTAACAAGTGTTCCACAGCAATGCAAGATGTTAATAACAGGGTTAACTGGGTGGAAAGAGTGAAGGAGTATATGGGAACTCTGTACTTTTTGCTCACATATTCTGTAAACTCAAAACTCCTCTAAAAAAATGAAGTCTTTTAATTAAAAACAAAACACATAAAACAAATCAGCATGATTAATATGCTATCTCAAATAACCTATATTTGTACTTGTATAAATATGTACATATAAACTCTGGAAAGCTACTCAAGAAAGTAATGACAGTGGTTACTTGTGGAATTTGGGGGAGAATTTAAATACATATCCAAAGATTTACTGAGTTCTCTGGCATTATGCTAATTTGATTGAAAAAATAAAATACACACAAAACCCTGTATTTACAATGAAGAATGCTATATAAAATAACCAGACACAAACTGATAAACCCATTGTTTCTGAGGATGTCCAAAATGCCATCTATATGAAGATCCATAAAGTTTATTCAGACCTAATACCAGAAAACCAAGGAGATGATACTCATAATTCAAGGCAATTAACTTGGTTTGCTTTTTGGCTTCTGGTATTGATCAATCATTCTTATTATGTTTCCTTGAGTTTCAGTCATCTATGCCTTTCTATTTCATTTTCTGGGTCTTTATAAACTTCCTCAGATGCACTAAAAAATAAAGTTGGGAAAAACAATCAACTCACCTGGGATTTGTTCATTTTTTGCAGTTTTTAGGGGAAGGCTGAGAACTATGAAAGCAGAACTGGAAGAGAAAAAAAAAGGAAGATATTTTTATTAATGATCTGACCTGCCTGGGAACCCCTACAATGACTTTTTTACAGATCCTTACACATGATTTAGGAAAACACCAACTACTAGGATAGTCCCTTGCCTTTTCAGAAGAGACAAAGAGAGGGCACCTGGTGGCTCAGTTAGCTGAGCAGCCAACTCTTGATTTTGGCTCAGATCATGATCTCAGAGTCTTGGGATTGAGCCCTGCATTGGGCTCCTTTTTATAAAGATTTATTTATCTATTTTAGAGCAAAAGAGAGGATGAGCCAGAAGTACAGAGGGAGAGAGAATCTCAAGCAGACTACACACGGAGCACAGAGCCTGATGCAGGGCCCAATCCCATGATCCTGCAATCACAACCTGAGCCAAAATCAAAAGTTGGACACTTAATCGTCTTAGCCATCCAGTTACCCCTAAATAAATCTTTTTTGAAAAAAAGAAGGGACAGGAAGGATTATACTGTCAGCACTCACCTTCCATCAAACATTATGAGACACCAGAAAGGCAAGACTAAAACAATCTACTATCAAGAGACAAAACAACCAACACAAGCTTCAATGGATGAAATTATCAGACAAGGAATTTAAAACAAAACAATTATGACTCATATTTTAAAAGCTTTAATGGAAGAGATGGACAACATGAATAAACAAATGGGAAATTTGAAAAGAGAAAGTCTGTTTGAGAAATCAAACAGAAAAGACAGCACAGTAACAGAGCTGAAAGAATATCTTCAACAGGTTCAATAGTGGACTCAGAGGAAATTTTCAGTAATTCTGAAGACAAGTCAAAAGAAATTACCCAAAATGAAATACAAAGTAGAATGAAAATAAATAAACAGAATCCAAAGGCCATAGTACAATATCAAACAGCCTAACAAACATGTTGTTGGAATCCCAAGAGGAAAAGAGAAAATGGGACAGAAGTAGTATCTGAAGACGGGATGCCTGGGTGGCTCAGTGGTTGTGTGTCTGCCTTCTGCTCAGGTTGTGATCTCAGGGTCCTGGGATCGAGTCCTGCATCCGGCTCCCTGTGGGAAAGCGGTTTCTCCCTCTGCCTAGGTCTCTGCCTCTCTCTGTGTCTCTCACGAATAAATGAATAAAATCTTAAAATATCTGAAGACATACTGACTGAGAATTTTCCAAAAATAAGGAATGATATCAAACTATAGGTCCAAGAAGCTCAAATAATTTATTCAAACAGGATAAACACCAAACCAAATCATATGCAACACATCATATTCAAACCATTGAAAACTGAGGTTAAATAGAAAGTCTTAAAAGAAGCCAGAAAATTGACACATTATATAGAGGATCAAGATGAAGAGTCATAGCCAATTTCTCATTAGAAATTGTACAAGCCAGAAGATAATGCAGTGACATCTTTAAAGTACTTAAAAAAGGGAGAGGGGCAACTATCAACTAATTCAGTATTCTATACCCAACAAATATATCTTTCAAAAACTGAAACAAAAACCAGAATTCATTACCAGTAGACTTGTACTACAAGAAATATTTAAAGTAGTTCTTCAGGTTGAAGAAATAGGATACCAGACAAAAACCTGGATCTACATAAAGAAATAAAGATCTCTGGGAATGGTTAAAATAACGATGACTCTAAAGGAAAGTTTTTCTTACTTTTAATCACTCTAAAAGATAACTGATTTGTCAAAAAATAGCAGCAAAGTTTTATAGGCTTACGGCATATGTAAAAGTAAAATACGTGATAATAGCACAAAAGATGGGATGATGAAATTAGAAATATACTATTGTAATGATCTTATATTACACATAAAATGATATAATATTACTTAAAGGTCCACTGTGATTAACCCCAGCTGTATATTGTAAACCCTACAGCAACCACAAAAAAAATTTTTTATAAGAGGTATAAATGATAAACCAATACTGGAGATAAAAAATGAAATCAGGGGCAGCTCCAGTGGCTCAGCGGTTTAGCACCACCTTCAGCCCAGGGCCTGATCCTGGAGACCCAGGATCGAGTCCCACGTTGGGCTCCCTGCATGACCCTGCTTCTCCCTCTGCCTGTGTCTCTGCCTCTCTCTCTCTCATGAAAAAATAAATAAAATCTTTAAAAAATGAAAGCATAAAAGTACCGACTAATCCAAAATAGTCAGAAAACAAAGAAAATAGGAATGAAGACCAAATAGAACAAGTAGAAAAACCAGCAAGATGGCAGATTTTTTTTTTTTTTTTTTTTTTTAGATTTTATTTATTTATTCATAGACACAGGCAGAGGGAGAGGGAGAAGCAGGCTCCATGCCGGGAGCCTGACACCGGACCGATCCCAGGTCTCCAGGATCACACCCCAGGCTGCAGGTGGCGCCAAACCGCTGCGCCACCGGGGCTGCCCAAGATGGCAGATTTTAATCAAACCACACTGATAGTTGGTATAAATACACCAAGTAAATGATAGAGGTCGTCAAATTTTGGGGGGGGGGGGGGGGGAGCCAGGCCAAACTATTTATAAGCAGTTTGAAACATAAAAACATAGCTAGATCAAAAGTAAAAGGGTGGGGGCACCTGGGTGGCTCAGTCAAGTATATCTTACTTTTGGCTCAGGTCATGATCTCAGGGTCTCGAGATCAAGCCCTGCATGGGGCTCCATGCTCAGTCCCTCTCCTGCTCCTCTCCCTACCACATGCTCTTTCTCTCTCCCTCCATTTCTCTAAATGAATAAAATCTTCTTTTAAAAAGTAAAAGGATGAAAAAGATATGATTTGTAGACACTTTCAAAAGAATACTAGAGTTATTACATTAATATCAAACAAAGCAGACTTCAAAATATTATCAGCTAGTGATATTACATAATGTCACTGTGATAGGGAACACCTGATAAATGTGTCAAATGACCAGGAGACATAACAATCCTAAATGTGGGCTGGGTGGCTCAGTGGTTGAGCGGCTGCCTTTGGCTCAGGTCATGATCCCAGGCTCCTGGGATGGAATCCCACATCAGGTTCCCCACAAGGAGCCTGCTTCTCCCTCTGCCTATGTCTCTGCCTCTCTCTGTGTTTCTTGTGAATAAATAAAATCTTAAAAAATACAAACAAAAAAACCCGAACAATCCTAAATGTATATGTACCCAACAAAAGAACTTCAAAATACAAGAAGTAAAAATTGATAGAACTAAAAGAGAAAAAATAGATAAATCCACAATAACGGTTGGAGACTTCACTACTCTTTTCTCAGTGAGCAACAGAACAGGTAGAAAACCAGTAAGGTATAGAAGAATTGAACCACCCTATCAACCACTCTGACCCATTTCATACTTATAGAAGAGCCCACCAACAGCACAAGTCATTAAAGTACATATTAAAAATTCCTAAGATAGATCATATTTTTGGCCAGAAAACAAACCTGAAGTTTTAAAGAACTGAAATTTGTAACACAGTATATTCTTTGACCTAAACAGAATTAAACTAGAAATCAATTAAGAAATGGAAATTCCTTCCTTCCAAATATTTGGAAATTAAACAGACTTCTAAATAACCAAGGGGATGAAAAGTCACAAAGAAAGCTTCAAAAAGCATAGGACTGAATTCATGGAAATGAAAGCACAACATATCAAACTTGGAGGGATATAGCAAAGTAGTAATACAGCATTAAACTATTAACTATATTAACTGTAACTATAAACGTTGCATTAAACTATATCAGAAAAGAAGATTTTAATCAATGACCTCAGCTTCCACCTTGAGAAATCAGAAAAAGTTAAACCCAAAGCAAGCATAAGGAAGGAAATAATAAAGCATAGAAATCAATAAAACTCAAGACAGAAAAACAACAGAGAAATTCAATAAAACCAAAAGTTATTTGAAAAGATCAGTAATACTGAAAAACCTCTAGTCAAACTGACCAAAAGGAAGGAAAAAAAAATGGAGAACACCAATTATTAATATCAAAAATGATGGAAGAGTCACTACTACAGATGCTATAGATATTAAAGAGTTATTCTTTAATGAAAATAACCATCAGCCACACTAATTAAAGAGGCAAAAACAAAAAGGGGGGAGAAATCCCAAATATACAAAATAAGAACAGTAGAAAATATCAACAAAAAACGAGAAAAAATATGAAATGGGAAAATGATTACATCTTAAATAGCAATAAAATACATATGAATAAAGCAGAGAAAAATGACAAATTTCTGAAAATAAGATTATAAAGTGCTGTTAAGGGGGACAAAACAAAACAGGACCTGAACACTGGTAAGGCCTACAGTAAGACCCAACATCATAAAGGTGTCCACTGCCCCATGTTAAATGCAGCCATTAATAGGATCATAATAAAAATATAGACAGAATTTTTTTTAAAACTATAACTGATTCTAAAGTACCAGTGGGAAATCATAAGTCAACTTGCAAAATCTCAAAGTGGTGAAGGCTTCTGGACGTCATAAAAAAGGAAGAGTAAACTAACTATAGAGAAATTCAAAACGCCTGCAGGGCAAAACTACCCGGGAGCGAAATCAAAAGGCACATGGAAAAACACGTGCCGTTCGCACAAAGTGGCTGGCCGTGTGCTGTCGGGTGTTCCGCCCTCTGAGCCTCGGGTCTTCTACAGCTGCAACTGAGATGCTGGCGGCGTCCCAGGCGAGGTGTAAGGATTAGACGAAGACCTGGCTGAAGAGGGTTTTGCAAGGAGGTCAGCGCCGTCACTTGGCACGCCGTGTGCGTCAGGTAACTTGCCGGGGCTCTCACTCCGCGCTGCACCTGGCGAGGCTCGCGGACGCCACGCGCGGCTTCCGGGCGCCGCCAGGTGTGTCCGGCCCCGGCCCCGCCCCCGGCCGGGCCCCGCGCCCTCGGGGCCTGGCCACGCGCGCGCCCGCTCGGGCTTCCGGACTCGCTCCCGCGCGGCAGGAGACCCCGGCGGCCGTTCGGCGGCGCTTCTCCTGACAAAGGGAGCAAGGCGAGCCCTCGCCGCCGCCCTCCCTCGCCGCCGCCGTCTCCGCCCCCGCACGTCCGGCCAGGCTGGCCCCGCCAGCCCCGCGCCGAGGACAGCGCCGGGCGGCCCCCGACGCCGCCCCGAGGGTCACCGCCGCCTGCGAGCAGCCGAAGTTTGGGCTCCCACCCCGCGCGGACAGGAGCCCATCCCTCATCTCCTTCCCCGCGGCCCCCAGGCCCCGCGGAGCTGCGTGGCGGGCCCCCTCATACCTGGAGGGGCACGGCCTCCACTTGTGGCTCAGTGCCAGGCCGGGTCACGGCGCGTGTCGGTGAAGACGCGCGGAGACCGGGGCCCTGTCACCCACTCGCGGCAGGAGGTGGGGGAAGGGCAGCCACCGGCGCGCTCGCAGCATTGCACATGCGCAGATGCAAGGGCTGCTCGCCGTCCCAGGGTCCTCTGAGGGGTGGCTTACGGGACTTCAGGACTACATTTCCCATAAGTCTTGGCGGCGGCGGGGGTGTGTTCTTGCTCTAGGGACTCTCAGGAAAGTCTTCGCCTAGTGGCGCCGGTAGCGTGAGGCTGAGCAAAATAATCCCTGGCGGAGGCGATAATCCCGCTACTGAACTGTTCGTTTACCCCAGAAAGGGTTATGAATTACAACCACCTCCTCCCCCTAAATACAAAAACCCGGCTTTTAAAAATAACACAGGTAATCTATGATAACTGTATGTAAATTTTTTAAAATGTATTAAAAAAAATGTCATCTCTAATTCTTCAAAGACAGCCATCATTAAGTTCATACCTTTATGGGTTTTTTGTTTGTTTGTTTGTTTTTTAATAAAATTGACCAGGGGAGCTTGGCTGGCTCAGTCCATGGAGCATGTAACTCTCAATTTTAGGATCATGGATTCGAGCCCCATGCTGGGTATAGAGTACTTAAAAATAAAATCTTAAAAAAATAAAATTGGCCACAAATATATCACACACTACAACTAGCTGCTTTTGTCTTTTTTTTTTTTTTCCTCTCGGGCAGTTTTATGTTCACAGCAAAATTTGAGAAGAAAGTCCGTACACCATTTGCCCCTGCACATGCAGTCTCCTCCACTATCAACATCCCCTACCACAGTAGTTAATTTGTTACAATGAAATGTACATTGACACATCACCCAGAGTCTATAGTTTACATTAGGATTCACTCTTGGTGCTGTACATTCTATGGATTTTGATATGTATATATACAATGTATAATATATAATGACATGTATCCATCACTATAGTATCATACAGAATAGTTTTTCATCCCCTGTGCTGCTTCTATTAATCCCTTCCTCCCTCTCCCTGAGCCCCTGGAAAACACTGATCTTTACATGTGCATAGTTTAGCATAGTTGGAATCATGTAGAATGTAGCCTTTTCAGATAAGGTTCTTTCACTTAGAAATATGTATTAGAGGTTCCTGTATATTTTTTCATGGCTTGATAGCTGGTTTCTTTTTTAAGATTTTGTTTTTTGATTTTTAAGTAATCTCTACAGCCAGCATGGGCCTTGAACTCACAACCCTGAGATCAAGAATTGCATGCTCCACTGACTGAGACAGCCAGGTGCCCCAATAGCTCATTTCTTTTCACCACTGAATAATGATCTGTTATATGGTTGTACTACCATTTATTTATCCCTTCATCTATTGAGTGGCTGCTTCCAAGTTTTGGCAATTATGAATAAAGCTACTATAAACTCATGTGCAGGGTTTTGTGTGGACATAAAGTAACCTACTTGGGTAAGCACTAAGGAGTATAATTGCTAGCTCACATGGAAGGAGTTTGTTTCATCTAGTAAGAAACTGCCAAAATGTCTTTCAAAGTGGCCATGCCATTTTGCATTCCCATCAGCAGTGAATGAGGTTTCCTGCTGCTCCACATCCTTGCCAGCATTTGGTATCGTCCATGTTGTGGCTTTTGGCCATTCTAACAGGTGTGTAGTGGTAGCAACTAGCTTTTAATCAAAACAATATATAGTCTCAAAAAGGTACTTGTACATCTATGATGGATGATCATAGAGGCATTATTCACAATAGCCAAATGGTAGAAAGATCCCGAGTGCCCATCAACAAAAGAATGGATAAATAGGGATCCCTGGGTGTTGCAGCGGTTTGGCGCCTGCCTTTGACCCAGGGCGTGATCCTGGAGACCTGGGATCGAATCTGACGTCGGGCTCCCGGTGCATGGAGCCTGCTTCTCCCTCTGCCTGCGTCTCTGCCTCTCTCTCTCTCTCTGTGTGTGTGTGACTATCATAAATAAATAAAAAGTAAAAAAAAGAATGGATAAATAAATGTTGTATATACATATAATGGCATATTGTTCAGCCAAAAATGAATGAAGTTCTGAGATATGCTGCAATGTGGATGAACAGTGTAGATATGCTAAGTGAACTAAGCCAGTATTGTGTAGTATCACTTACAAGAAGTATCTAGAATAGGCAAAATCATAGAGAAAGTAGAATAGAGATTACCAAGGATTAGAGGGAGGGAGGCATGGACAGTTCTCAATGGTAGGGAGTTTCTATGAGGGACAAGAAAAGGTTCTGAAAAGAGATAGTGCTAGGGGCGCATGGGTGACTCCATCTGTTGAACACCTGATTCTTGATTTCTGCTGAGGTCATGATCTCAGGGTCGTACTTGGTGGCACAGAGCCTGCTTGAGATTCTCTCTCTCCCTCCCCCCTGCTCACACACTCTCTCTCTCAAAAAATAGATAAATAATATTTTTAAAAAAGATAGTGCTGGGGGCTGTACAACATTGTAAATATGCTTAATGCTACTAAATTATGTGCTTAAAATGGTTAAAATGGCACATTTCATGTATATTTTATCAGAATTTAAAAAAAATAATATACTGGATTGAAGTGATGGATGCATAACTATAAATTACTAAGAGTTTTGTTACTTACTAATTACACTTTTCCAGTTATTTTTTTGTTTTGTTTTGTTTTATGGAATAATTCCATACTTCAGAAAGAAAAACAGACTACTCAGGACATTTTTTTTTTAAAAAAAGAGAGACTAAGAGCTATTAGACATAAAAATGTATTACACAAAAATAGGGGATCCCTGGGTGGCTCAGCGGTTTAGTGCCTGCCTTTGGCCCAGGGCGCAATCCTGGAGTCCCTGGATCAAGTCCTGGAGTCCCGGGATTGAGTCCCACATCGGGCTCCCGGAATAAAGCCTGCTTCTGCCTCTGCCTGTATCTCTGCCTCTCTCTCTGTCTATTATGAATAAATAAATTTTTTTAAAAATGTATTACACAAAATAATGAATACCTTTTAGTACTGGCCCCAGAAACAAAAAGGCTCAGGAGTATATATTACTTCAGTGTCTGTTTTCACAGCACTAGTGAAAGACTGGAGTATTCCATAATCATTCTTGGGCTACTAAGTAACAATTCAAAGGAAAAAATGTTAGATTCCCAAGACTGTACATTAAAACAACTAAGTGTAAGCTTGATTCAAGATTGATTGGTTGATTGATTTAAAGATTTTATTTATTTATTCATGAAAAACACACAGAGACAGAGAGAGAGACAGAGACACAGGCAGAGGGAGAAGCAGGCTCCATGTAGGGAGCCCAATGCAGAACTCGATCCCGGGACTTCAGAATCAGTGCCTGAGCCGAAGGCGGACACTTAACCGCTGAGCCCCCTAGGTGTCCCTCAAGATTTATTTATTTGTTTCATGTTTTTGTTTAAATTTTAGTTAGTTAACATGTAATGTTAGTTTCAGGAATAGAATTTAGTGATTCATCACTTGTATACAATATCCAGTGCTCATCACAAGTGCCCTTCTTAATGCCCATCACCCCATGTAGCTCAGCCCTCATCCATCTCCCCTCCAGTAACCCTCAATTTGTTCTCTATAATTAATAGTCTCTTATGGTTTGCCTCTCCTTATTTCCCCTCTTCCTTCCCTTATTATGTTCATCTGTTGTGTTTCTTAAATTCCACAGGAGTAAAATCATATAGTATTTGTCTTTCTCTGATTGATTTTGCTTAGCATAATACACTCTGCTCCATCCACATTGTTGCAAATGGCAAGATTTTATTCTTTTTTATGGCTAATATTCCACATATATATATTCCATATATATGTGTAGACATAGGTGTGGTGGTGTGTGTATATACATATGTGTGTGTGTGTGTGTGTGTGTGTATCTGTCTTCTTTATTGATTCATCAGTTGATGGGCATTTCAGCTCTTTTCATAATTTGGCTATTGTTGATGATGCTGCCATAAACATTGCCGTGTATGTGCCCCCTTAGAATCAGTATTTTTTTTAAAGATTTATTTATTTATTTATGATAGACACAGAGAGAGAGAGAGGCAGAGACACAGGCAGAGGGAGAAGCAGGCCCCATGCCGGGAGCCCGACCCCGACGCGGGACTCGATCCCGGGACTCCAGGATCGCGCCCTGGGCCAAAGACAGGCACCAAACCGCTGAGCCACCCAGGGGTCCCTAGAATCAGTATTTTTGTATCCTTTGGGTAAATACCCAGTAGTACAATTGCTGTGTCCTAGGGTAGTTCTATTGTTAACTTTTTGAGGAACCTCCACACTGTTTTCCAGAGTGGCTGCACCAGCCTGCATTCCTACCAACAGAATAAGAGGGTTCCCCTTTCTCCACATCCTCACCAAGACCTGTTGTTTCTTGTGTTGTGAATTTTAGCCATTCTGACAGGTGTGAGATGGTATCTCATTTGGTTTTGTTTTGTATTTTCCCTGATAAGAAGTGGTGTTGAGCACCACTTTTCATGTGGCTGTTGGTTGTCTGGATGTCTTTTTTGGAGAAATGCCTATTTCTTTTTTTTTTTTTTTTTAATTTTTATTTATTTATGATAGTCACAGAGAGATAGAGAGAGAGGCAGAGACACAGGCAGAGGGAGAAGCAGGCTCCATGCACCCGGAGCCCGACATGGGATTCGATCCCGGGTCTCCAGGATCGCGCCCTGGGCCAAAGGCAGGCGCCAAACCGCTGCGCCACCCAGGGATCCCTTTTTTTTTTTTTTTTTTTTTTTTTTTAATTTTAGAAATGCCTATTTCTTAAGTGGATTATTTGTTTTTGGGGTACTTTGATGCTTTTTTTAAAAAAGATTTTGTTTATTTATCTGAGAAATATTGAGAGAGACAGAGCAAAAGTGGTGGGGAGAAGCAGACTCCCTGCTGAGCAAAGAGCCCGACTTGGGGCTTGATTCCAGGACCTGGAGATCATGACCTGAGCCAAAGGCAGATGCCCAGCCGACTGAGCCACCCAGGTACCTCTGATTAGTTCTTTATAGATTTTGGATACTACCCCTATATCAGATCTGTCATTTGCAACTATCTTCTCCCATTCCATAGGCTGCCCTTTAGTTTTATTGATTGTTTTCTTTACTGTACAGAAGATTTTTATCTTGATAAAGTCCCAATAGTTCATTTTTACTTTTGTTTCCCTTGCTCCTGGAGATGTGTCTAGTAAGAAATTGGAATGGCTAATGTCAAAGAGGTTACTGCCTATGTTCTCCTCTAGGATTTTGATTGTTTCCTGTCTCACATTTAGGTCTTTTGTCCATTATGAATTTATTTTTGTGTATGTTGTAAGAAAATGGTCAAGTTTCATTCTTCTGCATGTTGCTGTCTAGTTTTACTAACACCATGTGTTGAAGAAACTGTCTCTTTTCTGTTGGGTATTCTCTCATGCTTTGTCAAAGATTAGTTGACCATATAGTTGTGGGTCCACTTCTGGGTTTTCTATTCTGTTTGTGTGCTGGTACCACACTGTCTTGATGACTATAGCTTTGTAATATAGCTTGAAGTCTGGAATTATGATGTCTCCAGCTTTGCTTTGCTTTTTCAGGATTGCTTTGGCTATTCAGGGTCTTTTGTGGGTCAATACAAATTTTAGGATTGTTTGTTCTAGCTCTGTGAAAAATGCTGGCGGTAGGGTGCCTGGGTGGCTCAGTTGGTTAAGCCTCTGACTCTTGACTTCGGCTCAGGTCATGGTCTCATGGTCTTGAGATCAAGCCCTGTGTTGGGCTCTGTGCTCAGTGGAGATTCTGCTGGAGTTTCCTCCCTCTCCCCCTGGCCCTCCCCCATATCTCTAAAATAAATAAGAAAGAAAAATGCTGGTGGTATTTTGATAGGGGTTGCTCCACTTTAAAATTTAACTCTTGAGGGGTATTTGAGTAGTTCAGTTGGTTGACTCTTGGTTTCAGCTCAGGTCATGATCTCAGAATCCTGGTTCCAAGCCCCACGTCAGGCTCCACACTCAGTGGAGAGTCTGCTTGAAGATTCTCCATCTTCCTCTGCCCCTCCCCCTACTCACACTCTCTTTCAAATAAATGAATAAACTTAAAAAAAATAAAATTTAAATCTTGAATCCACAACAAGAGATTTAGAGATTACATAAATAAATAAATAAATAAATAAATAAATAAATAAATAAATAGTAAGGGAATGTTTTTTATATTCTTTGGGTGAGGAGGTATGACATCAAAGGAAATCATAAGGAAATAATTGATAAATTCAAATACAGAGAAAATAAAAGTCTTTTTTCCCCCAGTAATCTCTACACCCAATGTGGGGCTTGAACTCATGACTCCAAGATCAAGAGTTGCATACTCTACAGACTGAGGCAGCCAGGTGCTCCTAGAGAAAATTAAATTCTGAAAAAAAATTGCTATAAGCAAAGTTAAAGACAAATAAATTGGGGAAATATATATGGTACATGTATGAAAGAATAAGGAATTTAATTTATAAACATTTAAAAAAATATTTTATTTATTTATTTTAGAAAGAGACCATAAGCAAGAGCGAGGAGGGGGGGAGGGACAAACGAAGAGGGAGAGAGAGCATCTCAAGCTGACTCCGCTGTGTGCGGAGTTAGACATGCAGCTCAATCTCATGACCTTAGATCATAACCTGAGCTGAAATCAAGAGCCACTTAACTGACTGAGCTGACCCTGTGAGGAGCCTGCTTCTCCCTCTGCCTATGTCTCTGCCTCTCTCTCTCTCAGTCTGTGTCTCTCATGAATAAATAAATATTTAAAAAAAAAACCCCAAACTGGCTGAGCTGAAATCAGCCATATAACCCGAGCTGAAATCAGCCACTTAACTGACTGAGCTACCCAGGTGCCCCTAATTTATAAACTTTTGCAAGTTAATTGAACCCCAATAAGAAAAATAAGGGTATGAATGGCCAATTTAAAAAGGAAGCACATGGAACAATAAAGTATCAAAAATGCCTCTCTTTATTAAAAATCAGTATTATAATGTATGTAGTATCCTTTGATCTATAAGATTGGCCAATATTTAAAACAATAATGATAGGCAGGGTTGGAATAATTTGGAAAAACATTTTTGTATGATTCTGATAAGACCTTCTTTCTGAAGGTCTTGTCAAATCAAGTTAAAAAAATTTTAAATTATCATAACCCTTAATTGTGTACAAAGGTGCATATACAAGAATGTCCTAACATTGCAGCTTACATTTGTAAAACATTGGAAACAAGCTAAGAATAGTTCAATAGATATAAGCAAAAGCAATTGAGGTGATATATAAGTAGAATTTGGAGAGGCAATGAAAATAGTTATGTATACTAACCACATGGGAGAGGTGTCTAATACGTTGAGAAATAAAAAATTTAGACCACATAAGACAATGTAGAGTATTATACTATTTTTGCAAAAAATATGCATATTTTGAAAAGACTACTGGAATGTACAAAAGGAGGGAAGAACCCCCACTCCCCATATGCACACACAAAATAAATTCTCCTACCACCTTATGCCTAACAACACAGAATACTGTGTGTGTGGACTGTTTCTGAAGATCTTGAAAAATTGAAAACCACATTATTTTCAATTAATTTCCTCTTAGGAATAAAGACAAGTGTAGAGAATGATTTTGGAAAATACATTGCATATTTTTATTTAAACGTTGCTTTTAGGGGCACCGGGCTGGCTCAGTCTGTAGAGCATGTGACTCTTGACCTCAGGGTTGTGTGTTCAAGTCCCACGTTGGGTGTAGAGATTACTTGAAAAATAAAAGGAAATCTTAAATGTTGCTTTTAATTTTTTGACTTTCTACTGAAGTTTCACTGAGTGTCGTCTTCTCAGTCAACTACCTGGTATATCCTACAGCTTGCTAGATCTCCTTCTAAATGTGTTGTAATATCTATTTCTGTTCCAATAGACCCTAGCACCAATATTAGGTGCTTGTTTGGATGGCACTGCCATAGAATGTAAAGGGACTTTAATTGTAATAATGGTAACCTATTTCAAGTAGAGCACATAAATATTAGTGTGGATTGTTTATAGACATTAACAAAAAAAGTTTTCATTTTTGTTAACTTGCTCAAATGACATCACCATCGGGCAGAGATCATCTATCACAACATGTGACCTTATCAATTAACTTTTGTACTTTGTTATATTAAAATCCATTGGTCTTTCTTGCACTTTAAAAAAAAAAAAGAGGGGATCCCTGGGTGGCGCAGCGGTTTGGCGCCTGCCTTTGGCCCGGGGCGCGATCCTGGAGACCCGGGATCGAATCCCACGTCGGGCTCCCGGTGCATGGAGCCCGCTTCTCCCTCTGCCTATGTCTCTGCTTCTCTCTCTCTCACTGTGTGCCTATCATAAATAAATAAAATTAAAAAAAAAAAAAAAAAAAGATTTTGGGATCCCTGGGTGGCGCAGCGGTTTGGCGCCTGCCTTTGGCCCGGGGCGCGATCCTGGAGACCCGGGATCGAGTCCCACGTCGGGCTCCCGGTGCGTGGAGCCTGCTTCCCCCTCTGCCTGTGTCTCTGCCTTTCTCTCTCTGTGACTATCATGAATGGATAAAAATTAAAAAAAAAAAAAAAAAAAGATTTTATTTATTTATTTATTTATTTATTTATTTATTTATTTATTTAAGGGAGAGAGCATGTGTGCATGAGCAGTGCATAAGGGAGAGGGAGAGGGAGAAGCAGACTTCTTGCTGAGCAAGGAGCCCATTACGGGGCTCAATCACAGGACCCTGAGATCATGACCTGAGCCAAAGGCAGCTGCTTAAGCCACTGAGTCACCCAGGCACCCCTTCCTCTTGCACTTTGAGTGGATCATTTATCCGGGCATGATTTTGTAACATCATGCCAAGGTCATTTGAAAAATAGCTGGCTCACTGAGTCATGAAGATCTTTTAAGTGTTAATACATTTTATTACATAGTATGAAAGGACCACAATAATATCACCACTGGTCTCATCAAAAGAGCTTTAAGTATTGGGAAGCAGATACAAGTTTTTGCCAAAATTCTGATTTTCACTTGAAAGCTCATTTTATCATTGGGCAACAAATATAGTCAGTTCTTTTTCTTGAAGTGTCAGCTCACTTCATTCATTTTTGAGAAAATGTCTGCCAAACACCCAGCCTTCATTTGACTGTCAGCCAATCAAATAAAAATGGTGTTCCATGAGCAAAGCAGCTAGTTCAGCTCATAACTCAAACAGTTGCACAAGTGATTTTCCTGGAGACAACCATCATGCTCCTGTGTGTGGCAGAAGCACTTATGTGTTCTTCCTTTTTCATCAGAGTATTAAAAGTATGCTCAAAAGCTAAGACTTAATACAATTAATAATTTTAACTGCTCCATCAAGGCCATTCTGAAGTGAAATGAACATTTCTTCTCTATAATTGTGTGAGAGTACAGAATGCAATGACGACTACATCAGCTGGGTGCCACTATCTGGAATCCTGCTGTGGTACCAGGAGGTCCCCCCTCTCCTCCAAACTGCATCTGCACCATCAATGCAAGTGTCAGTTCAATGAAACAGGAAGGTAATGTCTAAATATTATTTATCAAAATAATCTTGACCTCTTGGATTTCCTGTATCTTGGGAACCCCAGGAGTCTGCAGACTACATTTATAGCATAATCTTTGTGTGCCATTATGACACCTAAAAAAATTAACATTGTTTCCTTGGTAGCAGTCAAATATCTAATATTTGACAAAACTCCCTCCCCTTGTGAGCTTACATTCCAGTTGGTGTTCATATTTCCAAATTCTTTCCATAAACATCATATATGTATATATATATACACACATATATATATTTAAAGATTTTATTTGTTTATTTGAGAGAGAGAACACAAGCATGGAGAGCAGCAGGTAGAGAGAGAGAGAGGGAGAAGCAGGCTGCCCCTGAGCAGGGAGCCCCATGGGAGGCTTGATCCTAGGACGCCAGGATCATGACCTGAGCCAAAGGCAGATGCTTAACAAACTGAGCCACCCAGGTGCCCCAAACATAGTATATTTCTTCAAATTTCTATAACTCAAGATCCAGATGAGTCCACATCCTGTGATCTATGTCTTTTATTATGTAGGTTCCTCTTCCATATCATTTCTTTTCTTTGCCATTTATATGTTGAAAACAGTGCTGTTTATTCTGAAGAATTTCCACATTTGGATTTTCCTAATCATGTTAAATTTTAATTATCAACTTTCCTTTTTTTTTTTTAAGATTTTATTTTATTTTATTTATTTTTTTTGAGAGAGAGAGAGAGAGAGAAAGAGCACAAGTTCAGGGAAAGGCGCAAAGAGGCAGACTCCTTGCTGAGCAGGGAGCTCTATGCCAGGGGATTCCCAGGCCCTGGGATCATGACCTGAGCCTAAGGCAGACACTTAACCAACCTAGCCACCCGGGTGCCCCTAATTATGAACTTTCTTTTCCTTCATCTGGACTCTGAACCTGAGGTGGTCAATGTTTACAAAGAATTTTTGACCAAATATTAATAGTGATTTCCTATTCCTTGCCAGGTCTTAAAATAATTCTTTTTCTAAAGTATTGAGTGACAGGTTCAGGTTTTTCCACACAGTGTCTTTATTTTCTACCCCTTGATTCAGCATTCCTGCAATCAAGGTTTATCAAGCACCAGTGAACGCAGAGCTGTGAGCAGCAGCGCACAAAGCTCCCTCCCCTGTGAGCTTACATTCCAGTTGAGGGACTGGTAATAAACAAAAGGTAAAATATGCAGCATGTCAGGTGACATTCACCACCAAGGAGGACATATCAGGAGTGTTGTCCCGGGGTATGTTTTGGAACAGAGTGGCTAGAGAAGGCTTTACTGAGCAGTGAGGTTTGAGACAAAACTCGCAATCAGGGAAGCCTGAGTGACCCAGTCGGCTAGGGTCATGGTCCCAGGGTTCAGATGAGCCCTGCACTGGTCTCCCTGCTCCGTGGGGAGCCTGCTTCTCCCTCTCCTGTTCGCCCTGCTTGTGCTCTCTCTGTTCAATAAATTAATTTAAAAAAGACTCCACAATCAGGTAATTACCTCCATAATCATAATTCCAAAACTATAAATCAGGTCCCCCCTACTGGCAGATGCCCTTGGTTATTACCAGTGTTTGACAACACCACTCCATCTGGTTTCCATTCCTCCCAGCAAGTCAACCTGCCTCCCTCTTTCATACCTGAGATGATGAAAAGGAAGGATACCTGACCACAGCTTTTCCTTCCTCATCTGGGGGCTCTGAGAAATGGCCTTTAATCTATTTTTCTCATGGCAAAATTACAAAGTAGGAAGCTTGCAAAAAATTCTCCCAAATCCGAGCAAAATGAATACCTTATGCTTTTGTTCCTTCATTTTATTATTTTTAAAAATATTTTATTTATTTATGAGAGAGAGATCACAGGCAAGGGAGGAGGGATAGAGGGAGAAGCAGACTCCCTACTGAGCAGGGAGCCCGATGAGTTGCAAGACTCGATCCCAGGACCTTGGGATCAAGATCTGAGCCAAAGGCAGATGCTAAACCGACTGGGCCACCCAGGCGCCCTTGTTCCTTCATTTTAAACATAAATTAAACATCAGCAGAACAGCTTGAACCTTGCAAAATCCAGTTATCTTACTGAGCAGCTCACAAGTTATCTTTCTCCCTGATGAGTGAAGGATTCTCACATGGCCAATGACTTAGAAAGGGTTCATCCAAGGATCCCTCAGGTATATGAGGACTGTTTCATTTATCTCTGTCTTTCCAGTAGTATGCTTGGGATAGATGAATAATGAAAGGATGACAGGAGCAGGAACTTATGATGCTTAAAATGCAACCATGACCAGGACCATACAATTTTGTAGTCCTAGTCACCTGAGGGTACCAGGTACTGCCTATGCAGCCTGCATCTTACCTGAGTGGGTAGCTACCAGCACCACCCAACTTTAATGCTGTGCACCTGAGGGGAACATGTGGCACCCATGCCAGAAGAGAGAGCTGCCCCTTCAGCCTGTTTCTCCTCCTGGCCAGATCCTGGGTCTGCAAAAAGTCATTGTAATTCTGAATGTGTTAGTATTGGATGCATTATTTTTTTAGAGATAATTTCATATCGGTCAGAAAGACATGGGTAGGGGTGCCTCCGTGGCTCACTCTGTTAAGCATCTGCCCTTAGTTCCAGTCATGATCCTTCGGTCTTGGGATTGAGTCCTGCATCAGGTTCCCTGCTCAGCAGGGAGTCTACTTCTCCCTCTGCCCCTCCTTCCTGCTCATGATCTCTTTCTCTCCCTTACTCTCAAGCTCTCAAGTAAATAAAATCTTAAAAAAATTTTAAAAAGACATGGGTATGAGTACTTTTGGGCCAAGTATTATTACAAAATCAGGCAGCTGAATCGAAGATACTTTTTTTTTTTTTTTAAAGATTTTATTTTATTTACTCATGAGAGACACAGAGCGAGCGAGCGAGCGAGAGGCAGAGGGAGAAGCAGGCTCCATGCAGGGAGCCCGACGTGGGACTCGATCCCAGGTCTTCAGGATCAGGCCCTGGGCCTCAGGTGGCACCAAACCACTGCGCCACTGGGGCTGCCCAAAGATTCTCATTTTTCATGAGTAGATCCAGAAACAGAATGGATCAAGGTGTCTATTGGTCCAAATACCTCTGTTTACAAATAGAAAGACTAAAGCTCGGACTTCCTGGCCTCCAGAGCTATGAGAAATATATGTTGTTGTTAATGGATTCAGGAGCTCTGATGGACTAAGGGATAGGCCCTTCTTGGCTGTGACTGTTTCTCTGATTTTTCTCGTTTATGATGACTTTGAGAGTTTTGAGGAGTTTTAGTCAGCCATTTCATAGGATGTTCCTCTATTGGCATTTGTTTGGTGTTTTTTTCTCCTCATTAGGCAGGAGTTACGAGTTCTGAGGAAGAAGAGCTCAGAGGTAAAGGACCATTTTCATCATATCACGTCAAGGGTACTATATCAATTTCCTAGGGCTGTCATAACAAAGAACTGCTAACTGGCTTAAGATAACATGAATTTGTTCTTTCATGGTTCTGGAAACTGGAAATCTGAAATCAAGGTGTTGGCAAGGCCATGGCACATCTGAAACCTATGGAAAAATCCTTCCTTGCTTCTCTCTAGCTTCCACCAGTTTCCCTAGCTTCCCTGGTTCCTGTTGCAGCACTGTCAATCCCTCCCTCCACTGTCCCATGACATTCTCAGCTCTTAACCCTATGCCTCTTCTCTTTTCCTTACAAGGACATCAGTCATATTGGATTAAGGGCCAAACCTACTCCAGAATCACCCCATCTTAACTAATTACAGCCTCAATGACCCAATTTCCAAATAAGGTCAAATTCTGAGGTCTTGGGAAGGAATTGTGGGAGGATACTCTTGAACCCAGCACAGGTACATGTTACCAACATGATCTTTGGCTGTTGATGTTGACCTTGGCCAAAGTGTGTTTGTCAGATCTCTCCACTGCAAAGTGACTCTTTTTCTTTCCCCTTCTCATACTGCAGTCTTTGGAAGGAAGTCACTATGAACGGCCCCCATTTTTGGAGTGGGAAGTTATGCTCCCTATCTTAGGGTAGAGTATCTACAGAACTTATTTGGAATTCTTCTGCATGAGGAACTTGTCTCTTCTCCCTGTTTATTAATTGATTTGATCAATCCCATATATATGTATGGTTATATCTGAATGGTTAATTCATGCCCCTGTGGTACTGGCTAGAGCATAGTACGTATGGGCAGTTCCTTTTGCCTTTAGTCTTACATGCCCCATTCCCAAATTTACTTGGGTCAGCACTTCTTTCCCCACCCTCTTCAGTGAGGTTGCCTCATACATTTAGAAAGATACAGTTGGATTCTCTTATCACAGCCTGCATTCTTTCCTGGGATCTTCCAACCCCCTAAATGATTTTTTAAAAAATTTGTTTGCAGTAAGGTTCATCTTGGTGTTATAGAGTTCTGTAGGTTTTGAACATTGTATAATGTCATGCATCCACCATTACAGTATCATACAGAATAGTTTACCACCCTAAAAATCTCTTTTAGTTCATGTATTCATCCCCCACAGCTCAAATCCCTGGCAACCACTGGTCTTTTTACTGCCTCCCTAGTTTTATCTTTTCCAGAATGTCACATGGTTGGAATCATACAGCATGTGGCTTTTTCAGATTGATTTCTTTTACTTGGCACTATGCATTTAAGATTCCTCTGTGTCTTTTTGTGACTTTTTGTAGCTGACAAGTATTTCCTCGTATTAATGGGTTATGGTTGGCTTACCATTCACCTTTGGATGGACATCTTGGTTGTTTCTAGTTTTTGGAGACTATGAATAAAACTGCTATAAACATTCATGTGCAGACTTCTGTAGGGACATACGTTTCAACTCAGTTGGGTAAGAACTTAGGAACATGATTGCTGGATCATATGGTAAGACTATGTTTAGCTTTGTAAGAAACTGTCAAACTGTCTTCCAAAGTGACTGTACCATTTTGCATTCCCACCAGCAGTGAATGAGAATTCCTGTTACTCTGTGTCCTTGTCAGCATTTGATGTCAGGTTTGTTGTTGTCGTTATTTATTTATTTATTTTTGGTCATTCTAATAGGTGCATAGTGGCATCTTATTTTAACTTGTAATTCTATGATGACAGGTGATGTAGAGGATCTTTTCATGTGCTTTTTATGTTCCATCTGTATGTCTTCTTTGGTGAAGTGTCTGTTCAGATCTTTTGCCCATTTTTAATCACATTTTTTCTTTTCTTATTGTTGAGTTTAGGAGCACATTTAACACACAAATCTCGAGTTCTAAATACTATTCTCCACTAAAAGAGGCTTTGGAAACTTGGTTGGTTACTGGTCTGAGCAGGGGAAAGACAAGATGAGCTACATGTTTTACTAGAAAGTAAAACAGTGCTCAAAAAAAGGTGCGGACTAGTCTAAAGGGCAGAGAAACCCATAGACAGAGGCCTTGGTGGCCGGAGCCAGAACTGACAGAGCAACAAAATAATGATGGTATTAGATTATAACCTATAGGGCAGCCCCGGTGGCGCAGCGGTTTAGCGCCGCCTGCAGCCCAGGGCGCGATCCTGGAGACCCTGGATCGGGCTCCCTGCATGGAGCCTGCTTCTCCCTCTGCCCGTGTCTCTGCCTCTTTCTCTCTCTGTGTGTGATTATCATGAATAAATAAATAAAATCTTTTTAAAAAATTATAACCTATACAATAAAATAAATATTCATGAATCCATATTGGTAATATATAGATAATTGACTAAGTAAATAAATAAATAAGGCAGAAGGGATAGCTCTTCCCTAGAGAATAATTCTTTTTTTTTTTTTTTAATTTTATTTATTTATGATAGTCACAGAGAGAGAGAGAGAGAGGCAGAGACACAGGCAGAGGGAGAAGCAGGCTCCATGCACCGGGAGCCTGACGTGGGATTCGATCCCGGGTCTCCAGGATCGCGCCCTGGGCCAAAGGCAGGCGCCAAACCGCTGCGCCACCCAGGGATCCCCAGAGAATAATTCTAACTAAATAATATAGAAGGAATAAGAGAAGTAGAAAATCACCATTAGAACACACAATACCACAATAACAACTATTGCAGGCAAGATCCACCATTAGATGCTAATAGCAGATGAAAGTGAGGTGAAACAGGATATTTGCACAGTCTTCAATATCTACTCCAATATATTTATTAATTTAAAAAACAGAAAAATAGTAACTTCACTGTGCAGAAACCCCGCAGACATGACCTAAACCTGTTGTGCGCAAGACTGCGAATCCGAGAAACCACCAAGGAGCCAACACCGATGCAAACACACGAGGGTTTATTTACAAGCTCGAGCTTGGGTCCAAGTGTACCCGACACAGCGGAGCAGGGACTTGGACCCCAGGTGGGTTTCAGCTTAGTTTTTATAGGCTGGTCTAGGGGATCTTCAGAAGAGGTGGAGGAATTTCTAAAGTTCTGTTTACATTTTGATATGGGGCTTTCCAGGGCGTTGAGCTCTGTTCTTATTCTAATAGGGGCTTCCTGCCCTTGGCTTGGGCTCTGGTCTCATTCTAATAGGGGCTTTCTAGGATGTTAAGCTGCAAGCTGTTTTCTTCCTGTAACTGAAGTAAGGTAAAGTTCAGCTCTTATTCACAGGGGCCTGGGATGGCTGCACTTGTGATAACGCTGAACTCAAAGTGGAATGGCCTTAATTTTCTCAGCCTCCACAAACCAAGTGATCAAAGTTAACATCACTACTAATAAGACATATTGACGTCTTAAACTGCTGATATAATATATATTGAGAAGGGTGCATTGCTTCTGTGGTATTCTTGCCAAAAACGCATGACCTCAGTCTACTCATAAGAAATAGCAGAATCAAATATCCAATATAAGATATCAAAAAAAAAAAAGAAATATCAAATATCTTCAATCCAAATTGAAGAACATTCAGTAAAGTAACTGACCAGTACTTCTCAAAATGTCAAGGTCAGAAAGACAAGGGAAGACTAAGGAATTGTTACAGATTGTAGGAAACAAAAGATCAAGACAACTAAATGTAGTATGAGATGATGGATTAGATCCTGGACCAAACAACACCCCCGTCCACCCAAACAAGAGGACATTAGTGGAAGAGCTGGTGAAATCAAATTTGTAGTTCAGTAATGTACCAATTCTCTATTGATGAATTTTTTTTTTTTTTTTTTTTTTTTTTTTATGATAGTCACAGAGAAAGAGAGGCAGAGACAGAAGCAGGCAGAGGGAGAAGCAGGCTCCATGCACCGGGAGCCCGACGTGGGATTTGATCCCGGGTCTCCAGGATCGCGCCCTGGGCCAAAGGCAGGCGCCAAACCGCTGCGCCACCCAGGGATCCCTATTGATGAATGTTTTACTAGTTTTAACAACTATACATATGGTTATGTATAATGTAAACACTAGTGAAAAACAAGTTAAGACTATATAGGAATTCCCTGGACTATTTTTGCAGTTTGTCTCAAAGTCTAAAGTTATTTCAAAATAAAAAGTTGAGGGATGCCTGGGTGGCTCAGCAGTTGAATGTCTGCCTTTGGCTCAGGGCATGATCCGGGAGTTCTGGGATCATCAAGTCCCACATAAAGCTCCCTGCAGGGAGCCTACTTCTCCCTCTACCTCTACCTCTCTCTCTCTCTCTGTCTCTCATAAATTAATAAATAAAATCTTAAAAACAAAAACGGTTGAAAAGAATTTTGATACTCACCTTTTTTTTTTTTTAATTGATTTATGATAGTCACACACAGAGAGAGAGGCAGAGACATAGGCAGAGGGAGAAGCAGGCTCCATGCACGGGGAGCCCGACATGGGATTTGATCCCAGGTCTCCAGGATCGCACCCTGGGCCAAAGGCAGGCGCCAAACCGCTGCGACACCCAGGGATCCCGATACTCACCTTTTATCTTATCTGTTAGTTATATAAAAATATCTTCCTCTTCTGGCACTACAGTTGAGTAGATGCATCTCCAAGTTGGTGCCTTAGTTGTACCTTACAAAGACCATTGCTCTATAAGGTCAGTAGCCGCTGACCTGACCGCCCCCCCCCAAAAAAGTGGGTTGTTCCGCCTGAGGTATACAATGTTAGTGGATCAAATACTCTGTGAGCCTTTAGACAGTAGGGCTGGCTGAGGCCATGGAGGCAGGAGAGGCAAATCCATACACATAATATGTGTTTTGTTGATTTCAAACTTCTTCCCTTTCAGAGTGGAAGAGGTCTAATGTAATTGACTTGTGACCAAGTGGCTGGCTGGTCTCCCTGAGGAATGGTACTATGTGGGGGATTCAATGATGCAGTAGGGTGAACACTCAGCGATGGCAGTAGCCCAATCAGCCTTAGTGAGTGGGTCTTTGTGGGCACACTCACCATTGTAACCAGGACCTAGTAGTGGGCCAGGGGCACTTATCTGAATGGTATAGAGTCTTTGTTAGAAATGTCACGACCCTGCTCCCCAACCTTAGGGATTTACATTGTGGTTCTTCTTTTAGGGTTTGCCACAAATGCTCCCTGGCATCTCTCTTCCAAACATAGATACCTCCAGTACCATTAGCTACATGTGGCTAATGGAAGCACAGATACAGAACACTTCCATTAGTACAGAAAGTTGTACTGGACAGCGCCACATCTTGATCTAACAATTTACATGAAATACAGAGACCACAGGAAGATATTAAACAATACCACATGGATGCAATCATCCAAATACAGAATGTGGAAAATTCTGCAGAACAAGTGACCCAGTTTCTTTAACAAATAAATAGCATAGAAAAAAGTGAGGTGGGGGGAGAGAAACTGCTAGGGATGAAAAGAGATTTATGAGACATGTTAACCAAATGCATTGTGTGGACTTTCACTGGATGTTGATTTGAACTAACCAACTGTGAAAGAGACTTTTTTTTTTTTTTTGAGACAAGCCAGTTAAGCATCACGCTGAGAATGGAAATGTGAATTCATTCAAATGTGGTTGGGGAGAAGGACCCAAGTAGGAGTTTGTATTCGTGATTCAATTGAGAAGAAAAACAAAGCTGGGAATAGCTTTATCTTAGTAATGTTAGCAACATGCTTCTCCAAATTTGCTGTGGAGGGAAAACGGAGCTTGGAAGAGTTTCAAGAGCGGCAGCCACATCACTGCAGGATGGATCTGAAATCCACCCAACCAGAGGGTGGAGATGAAGGGACCACTGTCGTCTCTTCACAGAGCTGGTGAACTACTGCACATCCTTAGCTCTCCTCTTCCAGGGAGCTTTCCTGGTTTGCCTCACCACCCTATTCCATCCTATCCCGAAGTTGCCTCCATGCACTTTCCTTTTTTTTTTTTTTTTTTTTAGATTTTATTTATTTATTCATAGAGACAGAGAGAGAGAGGCAGAGACACAGGCAGAGGGAGAAGCAGGCATCATACAGAGAGCCTGACGTGCGACTCGATCCAGGGTCTCCAGGATCAGGCCCTGGGCTGCAGGCGGCGCTAAACCGCTGCGCCACCGCCACCGGGGCTGCCCTCCATGCACTTTCCACCTCAGAGTCCTGCTCTCAGTCTCTTCTGTGAGACAAGCTGACACTTGCAGGATAAGAGAGAGGAAGGGTGTGCGCCAAGGCCCTAAACTGACCTGGAGCTCAGGGGATACAGGAACCCAAAGGGAAATGGGAACTTAGAGGATAAAGAGGAGACTGGAAAGACGTGGGGTAGGTGGAGAGGACAGCAGGAACCAGCAGGACCTTTAAGGCCGTGGCGTGGAGCCTGCCTTCTTTTGAGAGGCCAAGGGAAGCCACCACAGAGCACAGGGCGTTAAGCCAGCGAGAGGCTGCTATGCTGTTTCCCTGTGTGTGAGGTGAGCCTCACCTCTCCTGCAGAAGTACTGACGCGTGCCTGCTGCCATGCTGGACTCCGCAAGGTCTGGTGGGGCCACCTTAAGGCCGTGCGACCTTAAGCAATCCCGCCCTCCCCACTCTCCTCCCAGTCAATTCACTGGTGCGGCCACTTGGCCACCTGCCTCAGTGGCAACAGCCGAGAGATGGCCAGTCTGCTCCGGGCTGCTGCAACTTTGGGGCTGTTCCCCCGGAGGGGCTACTGCTCCAGGGGGGCGCAGGTAGGTGGGAGGCCCACTGGAGGGTGGGGGGTCAGATGCCAAGTTTCCAGCAGGCTCTTGCTGTACCAGTGCCCTGTGACCTTGAGCAGAGGATCACGGGGCTCACTCCATGCCAAGCGGGGGTGGGGGGGTGGGGGTTGTTGAGTGAGATGGGCGGGCCTAGGCCCCCCTCACCCCGCTGCCTACAAATGGGGCTGGGGGGGGTGTAAAATCAAAAGCTTGTGGGCTCCAGGGCGCCCTCTTTGGGGATCCCAAATGTACAGACTACATTTTGAAACAATGCCCGGGAGGTAAGGATGGTGGGGATGGGGTGCACCTCAGCTGACTGGCAACAGAGCTTTTCCTTCCCGTCCTTCCTTTATCTCTAGCTCAGTGTTCCCTGGTGTCCCTGGGACAGTGTTGGAGGAAATGCAGAGATAAGTAACCTTTCCAAGCCACTAAGGCAGGGCTCGCTATGTTATGGAACCCTGGGATGTTCCTTTTTTTTTTTTTTTTAATTTATTTATGATAGTCACACAGAGAGAGAGAGAGAGAGAGAGAGAGAGGCAGAGACACAGGCAGAGAGAGAAGCAGGCTCCATGCACCGGGAGCCCGATACGGGATTCGATCCCGGGTCTCCAGGATCCCGGGTCTCCAGATCGCGCCCTGGGCCAAAGGCAGGCGCCAAACCGCTGCGCCACCCAGGGATCCTGGGATGTTCCTTTTTTGTAGAGTGAACCTGGTTCCTATTTTTACCCACGTGGTGTGTTTTCCCAAGTGAAACACTGACTTCGATGGTTCTGTTTGGAAAGGGGCATTCTTATAGAGTGGGTTTGCTTCCAGTGGGCCCAGTGGCGAGGCCTGGCTGCGCTGGCCCTCCGGTGCTGTCAGTGGGGGACAGGGAGGACAGAGGTGCCTGCATTCCCTGCCCCACTCCGGGACCTGCCACAGGTGCCTCCGAGTGACTGGCAGTGTGTTTTTCCTTTGCAGGGTGAGCTCAGCAAAGGCTTTGTGGAGGCTCTGAAGGCAGTTGTGGGGAGCTCTCACGTGTCCACGGCTGCCGCCCACCGAGAGCAGCACGGACACGATGAGTCCATGCACAGGTGTGGGGGCCCTCCCCCATCAGAGCCAGGGGGGCTGGGCTGCTGGGAGTAAGAGTCCTGGACTGTCTTCTCCCCCACCCATCTGTTTTAGGGGGGCTCTGGCATTCTCTACCTCTCCTGCACATCCATCCCTCCCCAGCCGTGTAGCCTCAGGCCCTGTGATATCTTGGGGCTCCTTAGACAAGAGCAGGACTAGAGGGTGCCATGCTCCCAGAAATTGCTGAGGGTCTGGTTCTAGGTGCCAACCTCCAGACGCCGTGGTGTGGCCCCAGAATGTGGAACAGGTCAGCCAGTTGGCAGCCCTGTGCTACAGCCAAGGAGTGCCCATCATCCCATTTGGCACTGGCACGGGGCTTGAAGGTGGCGTCTGTGCAGTGCAGGTATGCAGCGCCCCCCTCCCCCGCATCCCCCCACCATCCTGCCTGGGCTCTGGCCCCCTCCCATATGTCACATTTGTGGCTGCCTCCACCCTGCCTTACCTGCCGCCTGGGGGCTCCAGACTGGCCGCCAGGTCAGTCCCTAGATGGGGTCCTATGGAATGTGGCCTGGCCCTGGAAAGACGGAGGTCAATCAGCAACTTGGCGCCCTTCCTGTCAGGGTGGTGTCTGCATCAACCTGACCCATATGGACCGAATCCTGAAGCTGAATCCAGAAGATTTCTCTGTGGTGGTGGAGCCAGGCGTCACCCGCAAAGCTCTCAACACCTACCTGCGGGACAGTGGCCTCTGGTTTCCTGTGGGTAGGCTAGAACTTCAGGCCCTTCTCTGGGGCCCTGAGGGCTCCCAGGTGGCAGGGCTGTTTTGGGGGCTTGAGGGGACCCCTGTATCTCTGGGCACTTGCCCCAGGCTGCCTTCTGCCTGCACTCTGCCCTCCAGACCCAGGCGCAGATGCCTCTCTCTGTGGCATGGTGGCCACCGGGGCCTCGGGCACCAATGCTGTGCGCTATGGCACGATGCGTGACAACGTGCTGAATCTGGAGGTGGTGCTGCCTGGCGGCCGGCTGCTTCACACCGCAGGCCTAGGCCGTCACTTCCGGTGAGCACCCTCCACCCCCGGGAACTGAGGCCTCCTCAGGCTTCTGAGGGGGCTGAGACGTTGAAGGTTTGGGGGTTCTTCCCACACCAGGCCAGTTTGGGCTATGCAAGGAAACACCTGCCTCGATGGCAGGCCGGCCAAGTCCCCGCCTGGCGGGGGCCTGGGGGACCATGCTGGGCTTTCAGCTCAGGCTTATGGCTAGAAACCCATCGTCTCATGGCTGGGCACTCACCTACCTTCTGTGTCCCCGGGGTCCAGGAAGAGCGCTGCTGGCTACAACCTCACGGGGCTCTTTGTGGGCTCTGAGGGGACACTAGGACTCATCACAGCTGCCACCCTGCGCCTGCACCCTGTCCCTGAGGCCACGGTGGCCGCCACCTGTGCGTTTCCGAGTGTCCAGGCAGCTGTAGACACCACCGTTCACATCCTTCAAGCCGCAGTGCCCGTGGCCCGCATCGGTGAGCTGGGGCCTGGGCAGTCTAGGTGGGCTCCTCGGAAGAGGCAGCCTTTGAAGTCTGGGCCTCCCCTCCCCGGCCTTCTCCTTGGCCCCAGAGTTTCTGGATGAGGTCATGATGGATGCCTGCAACAGGCACAGCCAGCTGAACTGCCCTGTGGCGCCCACCCTCTTCCTCGAGTTCCACGGTTCCGAGCAGGCGCTGGCCGAGCAGATACAGCGGGCAGGTGCGCTGGGGTGCCATGGGTGGGGGGCGCAGGCTGGCCAGAATGAGGCCCCGCATCCACAAACCCTGCTCCCCTGCAGAGGAGATTGCCGGGCACAACGGAGCCTCCCTCTTCTCCTGGGCCAAGGAGGCTGAGGAGCGCCGCCGCCTGTGGGCCGCACGGCACAGCGCCTGGTACGCGGCCCTGGCCCTGCGGCCCGGCTGCAAGGTGAGTCGGGCTGAGCCGGAGGTGGCCCCCCAGCCCCACCACCCCGCTGTCTGGAGCAGCAGGCGGAGACCCACCGGGCAGCATGCCCTGCCCAGCTCTTCCCAGGCACTAAGCGGGAAGGTGGTTGTGGAACCCTCAGGAGGGGCGCTGGCCCTGAGCGGGGCCTGGGCACGCTCCTAGGGGCTGTGAACGTGGAGGTGGCTCGAGGGAGATGAGGAGGTGGGAGGGGTCAGGCTGACTGGGCTCTGCGCAGCTAGGGGCCGCCGGGGCCCCTGCAAGGTGGGAACTGGGAGGGCCTCTGCGGGCAGGGCTGGGAACTCACCCTCCTGCCATTTGTCCGGTTGTCCAGGGGCAACGGGCCCAGAGCAGAGCAGCTAGTTTCTGTGGGTGAGGCCAGGCCTCCTCTGAGCTGCTCTTAGCCTTGACCACAATGACCTCTTACCTCCGGCTGGCGACGGGGCGAGCGGGGACAGCCTCACAGACCTGCTCCCACCTAGGGCTATTCCACCGACGTGTGTGTGCCCATCTCCCGGCTGCCGGAGATCCTGGTGCAAACCAAGGAGGACCTGAAGGCCTCGGGACTCACAGGTCTGCACGCCCCCAAACGCGGGAGGGGAGGGGAAGCGGAGGACAGCAGGGCTGGGGCAGCAGCTCTGTCCTCTGGGCCCCCAGGAACCATCGTTGGACACGTGGGCGACGGCAATTTCCACTGCATCCTCCTGGTGGACCCAGAGGACACCGAGGAGGTCCGCAGGGTCATGGCCTTTGGAGAACAGCTGGGCAGGTGAGAGCAGGACCCTTGGCAGGGAGTGGGGTGGGGGGTGGGGAGGAGCACCCCGCTGAGGATCTCTTCACTGCCACCCAGGCGGGCACTGGCACTCCATGGGACGTGCACCGGGGAACATGGCATTGGGCTGGGCAAGCAGCAGCTACTCCAGGAGGAGGTGGGTGCCGTGGGCATGGAGACCATGCGGCAGCTGAAGGCCATGCTGGATCCCCAAGGCCTCATGAACCCAGGCAAGGTGCTATGAGGGGCTCCCAGCACTTGGCCCACAAGCTCCAGACAGCGGAACCTCCTGTTCTAGAACCTTCCTTCTTGTCACAGGACAGTTCTGCCTTGGCTCAGAACTGCTGGGCTCCTTACCTGCCTTCCTCTTGGTCTGGTCCTCCCTGCTGCCGGGGAGCTGGGGGTGCGGGGAGGGAGGCAAGGCCTCAGAGACTCAGCTCCCTTAGCCCTACTCCACCTGCCTGGTGACAGGAACATGCCTTTCCTAGTGAGGGTCTCCTTGTGCCCCTGAAATAAACCAGAACCCCATTTGCAGCAGCCTGGAGGTGAGCAGACAGTAACTGAATGGCCTGCTGTGCCTGCCCTCCCCACCTCCATCACGTTCTCTGTCCTTTGTCCTTGTCTCTCATCCCTCCTCCCCTGCCTGGGAGGGGCCCAGTATGGCTTAGGCTACAGAAAGTGGCTTTCAGGGACAGGGTCCCTGTCCCATCTGCTGGTGAAAACCCCAGTGCCCGAGGCCTTGCCCATAGCCCACATCCCTCATGACAGACTACTCAACTGAGCCTGGCCTGGGCCTAAGAGCATTCTGAACATGTTCAAGTGGCTGTGGTCAGTTTGAAGTGAAGATTTTCTCCTTGTATTCTACTTCTCCCTGGTGTGATGGATTATATTACTAGCTTTTTACGCTCAAAGTCAGAATCTGCCCTCCCCTGGGCCTACCTGACCCTTAGGATCTCTGGCCCCACCAGTTGTCCTGCACACTGGTCAGTTGTTCCGAAGCCCACGAGAGGGCGCCCGACACCATAGGATCTGCTCAGGACTCAGCCTCTGACGGGGCCTGTAGTGCTCTGCCCAGGGACACCTCCCTCCCTCCCACCTTCCCAAGGTTGGGGTGGGGGAGGCTCAGGGTCCCGGAAACTCTCATTTAAACTCCATCCCAGGAGCCTATCATGCGGGCTTGCCTCCTTTGCCCCGTGGCCTTGGCCTGATCAAAGCAGGGAGACCGATGGGACCTTCCCAGCTCACCTTACCCTTACAAGCCACTGTTGAGCTCCTTTGCTGCCTCCACCCCCTGGACCCCTCCCTGCCTCTCCCCATCAGCCTTCCAGGCCCTGGGCAGAGGCTGCCTTCTGGGACTCCTCAGCCAAACTTGGTTCTTGGAAGCTACTCCTGGACTGAGCCCAGTTTGCCCCTTTAGTACATTTCTACCCCTGTGCTGTGTGAGAGCAGTCTCTGTGCCAAGCGGTGGTGTGGGGGCAAGCCTCATTGGCTCTCCCCAAGCCACCCCCCCACCCGATCTAGTGTTAGCCTCATACGTCTGGACACACAGCTCACTCACACCCTGCCTCCACGTGGATTGCCTTGCCCCCCGAGCCCAGGGGAGAAGTCTGCAATGGAGGTTTCTCCCCTTACTGGGGATGACTCTTCTTTGATGAGCTGAAAGAACAAGCACACTGTTCACTGAAATATCAGCCCCTGAAGATTCAAGTGACTATTTTTGCCTTATTTGCTTTGTGTGTGTACTTTCTGGGGAACCATCTGGAATTGAGTTACACATTTCTTGACACCATTTACCTATAGAATTTAGCATCTACTAAGCCGAACAATGCTAGAGAAACCTCAACACTGTGAAATGGCTGCTAGGTGAATGGTCTCAGTGAGGTGCTTCTGCCCAGGAAGCCCCCAAAGTGTCCTGGGTCCTTAGTGGAGGGTGGGGATGGAAGCCACCTTGCAGTTCCTGCCGGTTCCCTCCACTCCCAGAAAGACAGAGCTTGAGAGAGCTGCCTGGATGGCGCATGAATGACAGACCAGTCCTACCAGGGAAGCCTGGACAAACCCTGGCCACCCCCACCTGAGGAACTGGCAACCCGGGTGGATTCCGAGGACGCTGCAGCCAGCAGAGGGCTGCCGTGTGCTGGGTGGGAGTGGAAGTCGCTGGGGGTGGGGATAGGCACCAGCCCCAGGAGCCTGGAATAGCGCCCAGCGCACCCAGCACCCAGCGTGGGCTCCAGCCTGCCCCCCACCACCCAAAGGTCACGACCACTTGGCTCACCCAGGGTGCTGTCAGGGCCACCAGGCCTAAGCCACCAAGGTGGTCATAAAGGCCTCTGCCTGCAGGCCCAGGGGTCAGGCAAGGAGATCTTCAGGGCCAGCTCTGCTAGAGGAATTAAATTTAGAACAGGGAGACACAGTTGCCAGGCAGAAGCAGGAGGTGCTGTGAATAGAACAGTGCTCTCTGCGATGACAGAACTATGAGGAAGCCTGCTCTGCATGTGCCAGGGGCTTCCGGGCAGACTCCCTGACCCTCCCGGTGACCTCAGAGCTGGGCGGCTTTGTCCCTACTCACATGCGATTGAATCTGAAATCCAGAATGAAGTTGTCTCCCCCACATGATTCTACCAGAGGAACCCACACGCAGTTTAGAGCTCATGCTCTTGCCGCCATGGGGACGGATGGTCCCCGGAGAGTCCCCATGCCAGTTGGGTCTGACACTAAGGCCCAGGCTCAGACCCACAAATTCTTTAGCAGTTCTCTGAACATGCCTAGCTAGCCTGGGCCTTGGTTCACATTTGTCCACTGTCCTGCACTGCCCTTGCACAGAGTAGGTGCTTCAGGAAGCATGTGACAGAAGATGATGGCAGAGCCAGGACCTGGTGGAGTTAGAGCCCTCAGGCAACAGCACATGAAGCTCAAAGAGGGGTGTGATTGGAGAAGCTTGGTGGCATCTCCCTCCAGAGCTTTCCTTTGCAGGCTCTGCAGGAGACTCTGGAATGCTGCTCCAGGAGCCTGTCTGGCACGGGACAGAGGCCGGGCATGCGTCCTACCCCTGCTCTGAGCTTCCCGCCCAGCTCGAGGTGTGCCAACTCTTGTGAGCCCTGAGTGGCTGGTTCTAGTTCAAGGGCTCTGAGCTGGCTCAGCCCCAAAGCAGGGCCTCTTTCTGGGCCTCAATGAAGCATGCCCATGAGTCAGCACTGAGATGCAGACTGAGCAACAGGCAGGGCAGGACGGGACGTAGGATGGGAAGCTGAGGAGGAGGGCGGGGACTGGGCCGATACCTGGAAGAAGCCGTATCCTTGCAGCCGCCACTGGCCACAAGGTCTTCTGCCCCTGGAGATCTTTTCTGAGGAGTTCTGTCCCAACTGCTCCACAGGTGACAGCAGACTGACTCCGCGATGCTTTGGAGGGTCAGTCGCCCTCGTGGACTCGGGTGGGACCTGCCAGGTTCCCTCTGCTCAGGCAGGGCTGTTCTAAGGACCACTTCACACTCCTATAGTGCCAAATAGCAGCCTGGAGGAAGGCTAAGGAGGTAGGTGAGGGAGTGGGGGACAGGTCTTCAGCCTCCATTGCTTGATTGTGTAACAATGCCTCAGTAAAATAAAGTCACACAGTGCATCTTTTATTAGACATTTTAATACCATATCAAAACACCTTGACTAATGAAGAAAGCTTTTCCCCCAAGCTTTGAACATTTTTTTAAACATTTTATAAGGTTTTTTTTTTTGTATTTTAATATATAAATACAGAAACCTATCTTGCATGGGCTGATGCCACGTGTGAACATCGATGGCTAAAATGTTCTCAAACAGACTGCCTGAAAACAAGGATAACTGTACATATTCCTTTAATAAGTCTTTTGTCTGTTTAAGTTTTTTCTGGGGAAAAAAAATCCACAAGGGTCTAAGAAAAATGTTCCGGCATTTTTGCAGGACACTTGTGATTGTTAAATCCTCTGAACCAACCAGAACCATGAGGGAAGGAGGAGAGGGAAAGGGAAAGAAGAGAAGCTCCTTGATGGGGTGGTTTTTTTTTTTTTTTGGCAATGAAGTTACATTATCAGGGTCCCAAGGGGAGAAAAGTGCAAAACCAAGCCAAAAAAATGGAGGGGGGAAAATAACCGAAAAAACAAAAACAAAAAACCCCAAAACAAAAACCAAACCACCCAAGGCAGAGCAGTTGGTGATAGAGGGCTGATGGGAGGGCGCCAGGCACAGGAGGAGACCATGCGCCAGCAGAATGCGTGGCCCTGCTCGTCTCCATCACAGAGTGGGTTCTAACTGGGCAGCAGACAGCAATCTGTAAACATCACGAGGGAAAACACCAGTCGACACTAGACTTTTTTTTTATAATTTTTTTTTTTTGTAAACACTTTAGACAGACCCACAACGCCTTTCAAAGGTGTAAAAGTAAATGCCCTTTCCCTCTCGGGATGAGGGGTGAGGGGAAGGATAGCAGTTGATTCTTCTCTCAAACTCGCTGTCATCCAATTTGGTGTCCTCAGGGAGAAAGGGAGAACCATTTTCTGGAAGTCAGTGCAGAAGGGGTGCCCTGTTCCCACTGGCGTCCCCAGCTCAGCTCTGCCCGTGTCCGATGCCTCCTCTTGGGAACGGGGGCTGGCTGTCCCTGTGTGGACCGGAACACGTAAGTCGCGTTGTGGTGGCCGAGTCCAGCGGCGTGCATCCCGCCGAGGCTGGCCGGGTGTCTGTGGTTCTGCGCTGGGGCCTGAAGCCAAACGTCACGCCGGGATTTGGACTCCCACTCTGGCGCCGGCCTAGTCCCTCTGCCTCACTCTCACCCTTGCTTTTTCTTCTCCCCGTGTCCTCAGTTTTTGAGGGGAAGGTAAAAAGAGCAAATGTCCCTGATTTGTCTGACATCATCAGCTGTTCTGGGAGTTTACTTGGAATAAATAAAATAAACCTAATGAAGAACAAAGGAAAACAAAACAAACACACAAAAACAAGAGAAAGAGAGAGAGAGAGAAGAAAAGAGGCCCCAAAAACCTTTGTGAAATGAGGTGGAGTCAGGGTTTTAGTTTCTCTGGGGTTTTTGTTTGTTTGCCAGAAAAAAACAAAGTGCCAGCCCAGAACTCACAAGGGACAGGTAGGATGGGGGACAGGACAGGATGGTCAGCAAAAAAGCAGGGTTCCCTGGGGAAGAGATAGAAAGTCAGACCACATGGTTACATAGGGGACCATGTGTGCATATTTGGTGTGGAAGGTTGTGCTGGCCTGCTGCAGTGATTCATCTGGAAGCGGTGTGTGTGTACGCGCGCGTGTGTGAAAGAGAGGCAGGTGGCCTGCAGGCGGGAAGAACCAGCAGTGAAATGATCACTGATGAGCACTGCAGAGGACAACAGACCATCCCACAGCTGTCTTGTTTAATAAGTGGGATGTCCATATGGGTATAGGGTGTGAGATTATCTCCCTGGCCCAAAAGAAGCAGAGACTCTGAGAGGCAGGACTTGCTCGAGCTGCTCCTCAACCACGAGACAGAGCTGGGTGCAAACCCAGTGTCTGGTCCCAGAGCTCGTGCTGCTGATGCTTCTCCTACCTGGCACATTCCAAGGGATCTTTCTGAACCTCATTTTAGGAGAGACTCATTTTAGATGTCTGGAAAATACTGGTCTGTTCCCAACTAATCTAATTCTGCTGAGCAGGTTCTCCTTCATAACCATGTGAGTTTGTATTTCCTATCCTTCCCGGGGAGTCACATCCCCTCCCCCAACAGAACCACTAACTGATAAGATGCTCCCCTCTTGGTGGGGTGTGTAAGGACAACAGCCCCCTATCTTCCAGGCCCCAGAGTGACCTGACTCCAGGCCTTGAGCCTGGAGCACCCCCAACAATGGGCTCACCTTTGAGAGGAGTCAGCAAGCGAGCCCAGCAGGGTCAGTCAGCGGGATGTTCTGGACAAGATCTGTTCACTTCAAACCACGAATCTATGCAACTGAGGCAGGGAGGTGGGCAAGGGGAAACATGTTACCGGCTGACCAGGCCATTCCTTAGGGGGCGCTCTCCCAGGTCAGGCTTCTGAGTAGAGGTTTGCTAAATTTTGCTTGTGAGGACCTCAGGGGAAAACAACTGTGTCCCCAGACACCCACTTTTTGAAGCAGGAAGAAGGGAGAACCCCAGGACTGATCTTGGCTCAGCCTGAGGCATCAGCCTGGCATGGTGGGTACAGGATTGGGTGGATCTGGATGCTGCGGGGGGTGGGGGGGACTGTGGCCTTGAGAGGGACCAGGGTCTTGCCTGCATGGAGCCCAGAGGGTGGCAACAGCTAGCAGGGAGAAGGTGAGGGCAGGACAGTGGAGCAGGCCAGTAAGCCCACCGTGTCTCCGGCTTAAAGCACACAGAGGACAGGAACCGAGACCCAGCAGGCTGACTGTTGCTCTAAGCTCTGGGGTCTTGAGAGCCCCCTCTTTGATCAAAGGGGCAGCCCTGAGGCTTCCTCCCTGGTGGGACTTCTCAGGAGACACCCCCCCCCCACCTCTACCTGCCTTGGTCAGTTGTGGGTGGTGGATGGCATGGAGTCTTTCTTGGAGAAGGTGAGAAGGGCAGGACCACCTCTCTGGCTTAGTGACGTTGCTGGGGAGGGCCAGACAGGAGGCTGACAGTGAAACCCTAGTCTCTAGTGTTTATAGAAATGACCATCTGAACCAGACAGGGAACAGAGATTGCCCCAATATAGCTTTCTGATTTGTAAGCCAACATCTGGGTATTTTTGATAATTTACATAATTCTCCCCCAGAGCCAAAGATTTCCATCTTCTTGTTCTGAATGGTGCCTCCCTGGGGCACTAGAGCAATCTGTGCTGGGCCCAGGCCAAGACCCTCTCTCCCAGAGCCAGCCTCTCGTGCACCAGCTACATCTGTGTGCCAGGCACCACAACTGCCTCGTGGCCAGTAGCCCTGTGAGTCAGGCTTTGAAAAAGCCTGTGTGTCAGAAGCAGCTCTGGGACTCAAGAAGCCAAGAGCAGATGGCACAGAGTGTCCTCCCATCTTGGGTAAGGAGGTGTCTTCTTTCTAGCTGGAAACAAGAACAAGGCTCATACTGGAGCCTGAGGACGACTCTCAGCCCTGCTAATTATAGTAGCTTTTAGAGCCGTGGCTGCACAGGTATCAGCTATTCCTGCCTCTGGCCCTCTGGGGAGAAGGCGCGGTGCAGGGGCAGCCTGCATACCCCTCCATGTTGCTCCTCTGGCACAGATGAGGTCCTCACGCTGTGGAGCAGAGGGGCCCATGGAAGAAGAAAAGGCTCAGGGAGATGGATGGAGAATCAACCTTGCAGGTGGGATCCTGAGTGCCTACAACCTATGGCGCTCCACAGGTCTCCTTGTCAGCCCTCACTATCCAAACACCTGCTCTGCCCTGCACTTGGCATTTTCACACCTTTGATCTTTGAGCCCTTGGCAGGAGGAGAGGTCATCCCACAAGCAAAGAAGACTGGATGGCTAGTGATGAGGGTCTGCCTTTCTCTTGCCCACCTCAGGGAAGGAGCCCTCTGGGATCTCAGATGGGGCTGAGCTGGCCCTGGTGGCCCTTTCGTACCTTTTGTGATAAATGCACAGGCAGGGCAGCCTGGCTATCGTGTCCCCCTGAAGCAGTTCCTCCAGGCAGATCACACACTCCCCCGCGTCTTTTGTCAGCACATCGTCTGCAAAGGGAGGACAGAGGAGAGGGTCAGTTGCCAGCAGACAGGTGCCACAAAGCAGGTCAGGACTGCGTGGGTCACCTGAAGCGGGCAAGGCTCTGTAAGCGAAATAGAACCCAAGGGGTACCTTGGTCTGAAGGCCCTTAGTGCAGAGACAAGACAGGCACACCACACAGTAATTATCTGAAGACAAAATGGGATTAATCACCAAATACGTGGCTAGGGGATGGAGGGTGAAAAGGGCTTGAAAGCGAACAGGCATGGAGGAGAGGCAAACTGTTTCCCTGAATACATTCCCCCAAACACACACACACACACGGACCAGGTGCATGGGGTTTGGCAAGGCACTGAGATGGGATGCGAGGCAAGAGGGAATGGAAGAGGCAGGAGCTCCAGCAACTGCTCGGGCATGCATGTCCAGAGCAGCATCATTCACAACAGCCAACAGGTGGAAACAACCCAAGTGCCCCCAACACCTAAATGGATTAACCGATGTGATCTACCCATACAGCAGAGTATCACTCAGCCGTGCAAAAGGATGAGAGCACCAAGGCAGGCTGCAGTGTGGACAGCCTTGGAAAACTAAGTGAGGGAAGCCAGACACACAGTCATCTACTGGACGACTCCATTATCTGAAGTGTGCAGCATAGGCCAATTCAGATGAGAAGTAGGGCTGCGCTGGGGCAGAAGGGATGCAGAGAGACTCTGTGATGGGAAAGGGGTTTTCTTTTCCCCCTTTTTTGGTGGTAAGAACACTTATGATGAGATCTACCCTCCTGAGAGATTTTTTTTTAAAGATTTTATTTATTTATTCATGACAGACACAGACACACACAAAGGCAGAGACACAGGCAAAGGGAGAAGCAGGCTCCATGCAGGAAGCCCGACGTGGGACTCAATCCCGGCACTGCGGGATCATGCCCTGAGTCAAAGGCAAGTGCTCAACCTCTGAGCCACCCAGGCATCCCTGTACTATACTTTAGATAAAAGCACAATCATGCGAGGGGTTTTCTTTTGAAAATGTTTGTTAACTAGACAGAGATGACAGCAGCATGACATTGTGAAGGTCCTAAATGCTACTACAACCCAATTTAAGAAAGAAGAAAAAAAAGCTGCCTCACAAAAAAGGAATAGAAGGAAGCTACTGCACACCCCAGGCCCTTAGCACAGCCACAGCTGGAAAAGCCAGAGCAGAATGGGAGAGCACCATGGCTGAGTCAGCAGCGCTTTATTAAATTTCTAGGACATTATCACTGGCAACTCAGTGGATAAGCCACGGTATCAGGATTGAAGTTCTAGTCTCACAGGGGAAACTGACAAGAAAATGGAAATGAACAGCATGGGAATTTCTAGGAAGCCTTATGCATAGAAGCCCAGGTATGAGGGTATGACTGATGCCTTTATCAGGGTGGGGACTGCTCAGGGAAGGGCATTTCAAACGGAACAGCAGGAGGCTTGCCATAGCATGTGCTGAGATGTGGGGCCACAGTGGGAGGCGAGACCAAGTCCCCCCAGGATGAATTGTGCTCTGTCGTGGTACCTGGGCTTCATCTGGTTCACCGAGGGGCCCTGGAGACGCATTCTGATCACAGCTAGTCTCTGTTGACTACTGGAGAATGGGCTGCAGAGCTCAGGGATGTGGAGCCCACTCTGCAGGCCAACACAGCAATGCAGGAGAGAAGGATTCAGGGCTTGCATTAGCCCCAGGGGGCAAGGAGGGAGCAATGGCATGGGCTGACCAGGGCAGCTGGACAAGTGGCAGGGGTTCATCACTATGAGAGGGGGCCCAGGAAGAGGAGGACAGGTATGAGAAGTGAGTTCAGAGTTGGGTGGGAGTGTCGACCAGGTGTCTCCATTGGGACATGCTGATGGGAACCTCCAAGAGTCCACTGGAGCCTGGATCTGGGGTTGAGGGGAGAAATGTGGATGACAGAGGTAGATGTGGGATAGAGATTCAACTGGAATCCAAGAAGGTAGAAAACTAAAAGGTCCTAAACTACAGGAGAAATTCTGAGACGGTGGGGTTATGGATGTGAAGGAAAGTTTGAAGCAGGATCAGTTCCTCACTACTAACAGATTTCAGTTGTTCCTGAGTAATGCCAATGGTACTGAGACTGTGTGTGTGTGTGTGTGTGTGTGTGTGTGTTCAATCGAGCCTCACAATTTCATGCACCAGGCAGGGCATATGTGCTATTCCTATCTTGCAAAGGAGGATCTGCCTTCAGGAGAAGCCAGAAAAGTCAAACATCTTGCCTAAATTGGGGGTTTGTGATGCAGGGTCTGAAATCCTCCACTTGGTGCCCCCTCCACTGCTGTTTCTGGGTGTTCCCTGATTACTCTGGTAGGAAGGAAAACATCTGGGACTCAGAAAATGAGGATTCTTCACAGCCTAGAGGGCTAATGTGCCCCCAAGTTCCCTAGCAGGAACGCTGAGGAAAAAGCCTAAGATAGGACCAGTTCAGTATAAAGTCTCTGTACACATGAGTTGTGAGAGAAGTCACTCTCAGCTTCCAGGCCACAACAACCTGCGGTCATTTTTGGCTAACATCAAGCTAACTCACAGGCCCACCTGAAAGGGTGACAAGAACAGAAAAAGCAGATGGCACATCATCAGTCTACCTCTCACCTGAGACTCCAAGTGTGGCAAGTGGCGGATCAGTAAATGTGTATGATCCCATATCCTAAAGCACCAGATTCCTGCCATACTGAAATACACATGTGCCTCTGTTTGTGTAAGCCCAAAAACTCCTGGGAGGATAGATGCTTTAATGGTGGAGGAAAGAAGACTAAAAGCAAATTGTTTTTAGGTATTTTTAAATTTATCTGCACATGTATTACCTTTATAATTAAAAACCCCAATAAGGAAACGTACTGTTTTCATCTAGCTCTGAAATGCATCAACAGGTTAAGATGGACTGGTGGACAGAAACATGTGATACAGTAAAATGGAGACTCCACATGGTGGGTATTTGGGTGTTCACTGTACAATCCTCAAGCTTTGCTGTGTGTTTGACACTTGCATAATAAAATATTAGAGGAAAAATCTCCAATGATGATGGGAAGAAAACCAGTCTGGCTTCGAGAAGGCAGAGTCGTCCTGGGCGCTGATTTCTATGCACTCCGCCTCAGGCGTCTCGTTGGGAGAATGAGTTTGGGCCCCAGCTCCCTTTCATGTATGTACTCCTCCCCACACTTATGGATGATTTCTTATCCTTGTGGTGCAGTAATGGTACAGATTCCAAATCAGTGTCCCTTGCATTTCCCCCCACCAACTGGCACCCCAGCTGTGAGCCCAAGGGGCAGATTAGACTTCCCTGGGTCCCACACAGTTTCCTGTGCCTCCAGCTGTGGTCTCCCTGTCACTGACTCCAGGCCAGGGTAGAGGTGATGGAGAGAGGGGGATAGGAGCCAGAGATGGAGAGACTTGAGGTTGGCTTTTTCAATAGGATTAGACTTGACCCTCCTCTCTTTTCACACTGGATGTCATTAAGGAAAGGGGAAGACATAGGAGGTGGGAGACACAGGGCGATTCCTCTTCTTATCAAGGACTTAGGCTTGAGCACATGAAGGTCAGCTGCATTTTCTTACTAATAATCAATTACCAGCACACGACACTTTGTGGAACACGTTCACAAATGGTGCAGTGTTGTGCCTCACCACCCGACCTGGGGCTGCAGATGTGGGAAGGAGGAAATTGGGAACTGCCCCATAGGGCTGGGCCACACAGCAGGGAGCACATTACACTGGGGCCTGGAGCCCCGGCTGCAAAATGGGGCCTGGAGGTCCCGAGGGTAGGGAGGACCTGACAGTGTGGGCAGGCCAGCAGTGTCTACACCCAGCATGGAGCCCAGGGGGCAGTGTTCTTCCCAGAGTGGAAAGCAAGAGGTGCACAGATCTGGCCACAGGCCTGAGTGGGCTGAGTAAAACTTCCTGTCCCAATCCCTGGAGCCCTGGAATCAGCAGCCCCCAGATGTCCCTGGAAGCTAGCAGGGGGGTGGAAATGGCTGAAACTGCTGCCTGGCTATCCACTGGTTCCTATGGGATTTCCATAGTATTCCTGTAGGAAGCTGCTGCCCACTGTTGGGGACCTCTAGGCCTGAAGCTGAGGACCCTGGGCCTGACACAAATGGAGACCACCTTGTAGATGCCCCTTGGCATCACCAGGTACCCACAGGAGGGGGCCTCAACCAATGCTCCTTGATGAGTACACAGGAATGAAGCAATGCTTTCTACCTTTTTCTTACTGGCTCCTAACCACCTCCCTACCCCATCCCATCCCAGCTTCCTGATGCCCTGTGCAAAGCCAGTGTCACTGTCCAGGGGGGAGTTTAGAAGTGTTTGGTCTGGCTGGGGGTGGTGTTCAATGATGCCAAAGGCTGTCCCTCCAACTAGACTAGGGAGCCAAACCAGAGGCAAAGCTCTCTGGCGCCACGGTGGGAGGGGTGATGCCTGGCAAGGGCTGGGGTGGGCTAGGGTGGGAAGTGACTGCATACTTCTCCTTCCCTGAGATATCGGGGGAGCACTGACAGCTGCTGTTTGTCAAAGAAAGATCTAGGAGGAGAAAAAGGAGGCTTCTTTTCTTTGGGACCAGCTGTATGCCAGAACTTCATAGGAACATCTCAGTGAATCCTAAAGACCCTTTGGCGGGGGGGTGGGGGGTGGAGGGGTGTCTCTGCATCAGCTCATGTAGATGCTAAGTGGTCATGACTCCCAAGACAAGTTCCTTCTACTTGGCCACCTTACCTCCTTTCCTTAACAGACCAGGCAATAGGGTCTCTTCCCTTGGGGATGGGAAACACCGCCCATCTCACGGACAGCTTCAGATCTTTCTCTTCTTGTGAATGTGTGCATGCAGGGGCCCAAGAAGGGTGGAGGAAGCTAGCTGTAGGGAACTGCACTGCTGCCCCCAGGTACCACTGTTGAGGCTTAGCTGCCCTGTGGAGAGCCTTGGCTCCCACATTCCCCATGGGACTTCCAGAGCTGCTGGCGTCATGAAGGGGGTGGGAAGGTCCAAACAGCCACAGATCCATTGCTGCTGGCACCCTGGAGGGAAAATGAAGTTGGTGCGGCTCAGAGCCAGAAGCTGAGAGCAGGACTATACATAATGCATTTCCCCTTGTGTCGAATGGCAGTCAAGGCCCTGGTGGGAAGGAAGGTAGGAGCCAGAGGGAGAACCCCTAGCAAGTGACACAGAGACGCCAGCTCCACCTCCTAGCCTCATTTCTAGCCCAGGGGCAGCAAGCCTGACCCTGCTGCCTTCTCAGCAAGTGCCGAGGTGTTGGGCCCCACCTCCCGGGGGTTGGGGAGGGGCAGTGCCATCAATGCCAGGTCTCCCTAGCTCCCTTCTTGAGAAATCTCCAGGAAAAAGAGGAAGAGCAGAGAGTTCCCCTACCAGCAAGCAGTGGCATCCCCACCTCAACACCCTGGATTGTGGGGTGTGCTCCAATTGTTTTGGTGGATTGACTGGAATGATGGTAGCCCAGAAGGGTCAACCAATAAAGCTCAGGCCTGGTGGGCTTCATCTTTACTGAGGCTCCCCAGCGTGACTCCACTCTGCCCCTTCTGTTGTAGCCACCTGATTCTAGTTTCCCCAGTGTGGCAAGCTTCTGTGGGTCTCCTGCCCACTGACTCCTCACTCCCCCAGCAGCCCTCTGGTCAGCAGCAGCTGGAGCTCCCTCAGGCCCTCCCTTCCGGGAGGGGCACCAGAACAGACACCTTGGAGTTTGGCATTGCTATAGCATCTAACAATAGTCCCTGGCAGGGCCTCACTGGGCTGGGCACACTCCATGGCCAGGCCCCGGTTCTCCCAGGCCTAAGGAAAGGTACTTCCATCACAGACTCAGGGTCCCAAGCAGGGACACAGGCCAAATAAGTACCCATTTACACAAGTCTGCTAGCTTGGGATAAATGAGCAGGAGGTATTTCTGCTTTTAGGGGAGTCAGATTCTCTCTCCTTTAAAGAAACTTTGTGTGACATGCAGGTGGGAGCAATGACTTCTGACAGAGAAAGAGGGTAGTCAGGACCTTAAGAAGCAGGGCATGGATCGGCACTCCAGAAGAAAGCTGAGAGGAGAGGATCTCCTGAAACCACCAAGCTCTCCTTAATACTACTGGCAAAGGAACATGAAATACCCCAGAATCTAGCAAAGGCATGGGCCCCTGGCTGGTCCTGGAATCAAGGCCCCTTAAACTTTCTATGAATGGCTGGCCATCTGTCATGCCCCCCACAGTATTAGGACTCTCTTCTGTTCACAGCAAACTCAGGTCCCCCATCCCATCTCAAAGCTCATTCTGCTAGCTGAGCAATGTGAGGTCAAATTTGAGTGCATATTCTTGAGGGTGAGTTCTCTGGTCTCAGAACTACAAGCAGATGTTGGAAAGGGAGAGAAATTAAAGGTCCATTCAAGCTCACCACCTTTACCCAGGTAAGTGGGACCCACCAACGCCTCCCTTATCTTGTAGGGGTCCTGAGTTCAGAGCTGCCTGTGGACAAGGAGAAGGAAGAATGGCACAGTCAGTGCTCTGCGGTCTAGCACCCTCCCTGCACCCTCAGCACCTTGTGAGGTAGCTGTTCATGAGCCTTCCTAGCCAGGTGCTTGCACTGGGAGCACCAGCTCCTGGGCTTTACATTTCTCTTGAGCACTGGGTGAACCAGTTAAACTAGTCTTGCCTTTCCTAAGTTGGTTTTCTTTCTTTCTTTCTTTCTTTTTTTTTTTTTTTAAGTCTGGCAGGCCGCTACTGGAGGCTTTCCAACCCGCAGCTCAGGCCAACCCTCATAATAAGAAAAATACTACTTTCTATCTGCCTCATTTAGGAGGTTTCTACTTTTTTCTCCTCTGGTGGTTAACTAAATTTCATCTTATATAACCACTGTAAATTTTCTAGAAATTTCCCCAATTAGTGCCAGCAATTACAGAAAGAGTGTGTGTGTGTATGTGTGTGTGTGTTTATGTGTGTGTGTGTGTGTGACAGAGAGAGAGAGAGAGAGAGAAATCTCTATGGGACTGACCGGGAGTTCTGGTGAGTCTTCAAAAGGAAATAGCATTTTGCTCTCTATCCACTCAGAAAGACTCATCTTGCCTACTTTCTAGAAGATTCTGGGAACTCTACACTTCACACATTCTTTAAGTCTCCTCACATTTCTTTTGAACAGTTAAGATAAAGTGAAGGTGAGAATGGGATGATGAGAAATCATGGGTAAAGTACGTTCCTCGCAAAACCAAAATAAACACCCAGAGGTCCTGACTTGGGACTTTGGCCTATGGAAGCTGAAAGGCCAGTGCTTTGTGTGAACTAGAACAGGCCCTAGACCAGCTCTGGAGACTTCCACTGCACATACATACCCCAGGTGGCAAAGGCCTTCTCTCATCTGGAGGGTTCAAATGTCTCAGCAAACACAGAGACTAGCGGCTGGGCTAACGGAAGCCCAGCCAAGATGGCAGTTAAGTGTCCACAGAGGGGCCAGCCGTCATTTCTGAAGCATCTTCATGGCCATAAGTCAAATTCCACTGATAGGACCAGATGCAACATGCCTCTCCTTGCCTCTGCTGGGAAGGATGGCTTTTGCAAGACAACCTTGAGTTTAAAGCCTCTAGTTTACACACACACACCCTGTAGAGGTGGTTTTCAATTAGAGGAAGAGGGAAAAATGGGACCAGAAGGGGAACAGCTTCAGTCCTGTGTCTCAGGCTGGTTGGCCAACTTCCTCTTCCTCTCAGGGGACTCTGACTCGGGAACGTGACTTCTGCAGATGGCATGTGCTCAGGCCGCGCTGCCATGCTGGCTCTCTTGTGGAAGTGAGGGGGACAGGGAGAGGGGACCCTTCCCATAGCTGTGGGTGGGAGGAGAGTTCCGGGTAGCACCGGGCACTTACAAGCCCCTTGCCTTCCCTGTTCTCCCAATGGGTGTGCGGGTACCTCTCACTCAGGCGGCCCCAAGAGCACTCTGTCCTCCACAGCTGCTCTTACAGAGTTCTCCCTGATGATGTCAAGAGCCCAGTCCTCTTGGGTGGAGCCCACTCTGAAGCTGCTTTGTGTTCTTATGACAGCAAGGCAGTGTCTACAGAGAACTCTCCCCAGCAACCCACAGGACAAAAAGCGGTCTTCATGAGGGCTCTGCACATGTAGAGAATAAGTGAACACAGTTTCTGAGGCCATGGCTGGGGAAAGCTGTGGGCCTCGGGAGAAGACTCGTCTCCCTTCATGGTCCCAGGCAGAGATGAAGAGCAGAAGAAAGTGGGGCTGGAGCATCATCCTTTAAGGAACGTACACTGACAAGTCTGACAGGATGCCCAGAGCTCACATGACAATGGCTTCAGAGAAGTGGCAGCAGTCAGTGTCTGGGGACAGGAAGAGGCTGTCCACAGGGTAGAAGAGGGGCTTTTGGGCACCAAGTAGGAAATAAAGAGGAAGGAAATGCCAGGGGCAGAGGCAGGGCCACAGCTTTCCCTACAGCTGATCCTCTGAACAAATATGACCACACTGAGTGCAGCTGAGATACGTAGGTAACTGGCTACATGCATTCAGAATCTTTTGGCTGAGCAATTAAGTAAGAGATAAGAGAATAGTGGGGGGGCAGCCTTGGTGGCTCAGCGGTTTAGCACCGCCTTCAGTCCAGGGCGTGATCCTGGAGACCCGGGATCAAGTCCCGTGTCGGGCTCCCTGCATGGAGCAGGCTTCTCCCTCTGCCTGTGTCTCTGCCTCTCTCTCTCTCTCTCTCTCTCTCATTAATAAATAAATAAAATCTAAAAAAATAAAACCAACCAACCAAACAAACAAAAGAATAGTGGGGTGTGTTTTTAGGAGAAGGAGTAGATCTGTTCGTCAGATTTACTTTGCAGGAACAATCTGGAATCATCAGGTCTCCCTAGGTGAATGCTGTGTGAAGGCAAGAGTAACTGTGGGTCTGAGGAGGTAGGACCTAAGGACAGTTCTGTAAGGAGAGTATACCCAGGAAACTTTCATCATTAGGATGGGGTTCAAGTGATCCCAAGCTCACCTTCCATCCAGTCCACAGACTGAGAAATCCCAGACTTCATCCTGAGCACTGCTATGACTTCAACCCCAGAAGGTAGCCCAGTGATGGGCTAGAGCACGCACCCCCCCCAGATCCAGTGCCTGTTCTTCCAGGGCGCTGGGGTGACTCAGTTGGTTAAGTGTCTGCCTTCAGCTCAGGTCATGATCCCAGGGTCCTGGGATCGAGCCCCGTGTCAGGCTCCCTGCTCAGTGGGGAGTCTGCTTCTCTCTCTGACTCTGTACACACACTAGCTCTCTCTTTCTCTCAAATAAATAAATAAAATCTTAAAAAAAAAAAAAGATGCAGCTCTCCGATGAATGTGGTCTGAAGACCAGATTAAGTACATAAGAGTGGAAAACCAGAGAGCTGCCAGCAGTTCACAGTGCCCAGCACTAAAGAGCGGTCAGTCCACTCTCCAGAAAATGACGAAAGAAAACCCACGGACAGGCTCCCATCTTTGAAGGTGACAGTCTTGATCAATGTCAGCTGTAACTTCCTGAGCTCTGTATTGAAGGGTCTGAGGTGTAAATGTCTTACTTTATTCTGGCAGAAATCCTAAGAGCCATGTTATTGACAGCCCCATTTCACAGACCAGAAAACCAAGGCTCTACTAAGCTGAGCAACTTGTCTATGATTATACAGTCAGTAAAGGATGGAGGCAGACTTTGAATTCACATCAGCTGGGTTCCAAATCTTTACCCACAGCATACTAGACAGATGTTGACACTTACTTCATTCACAGAGCTACCATGTTAGGGAGATAGACTTGTGTTTCATGGGATGGCCTGGTCTGGTGATTGTACTCACTACTCAGCCCTTAGGCAGCTTCCAAAGTAGGAAGTGGTGTAGCCTTGAAGGAGTGACTAGGTGGCAGGTCAGCATTTCTAATCCCTAAAGGGTGTCCACTTACTGAACTTATTCTGCTGTGGACAGTCAAGGCTTAGGCATGTCATGCACACCCAGAGGTGAGGTGGCATTCTTCCCAGGCCCTCTGCTGTCAGTTGTATAAATGGGCAAAGGCCGCATGTCCCAACCCGAGGTCCCAGGAACTCACGGGACAAAAGGCCTAAGTGGGCAACCCGAGAGAGACTTCCGGTGCCATTGGCCTGACCCCTGGGCCTTCCTTCCTGTTCTACTCCGCTTCCTCTCCAGCTGGTGCACCAATTCCTTGAACAGTTGATTCCTTAACAAAGGATAGACATTCCTGCCAGAAAGCGGGGTGGCAATGCTGCCCGAAGCCATGTGAACTTGGGAAGACCCTCACTCGGAGGCTCCCCCAGCCAAAGCCTTACCGTTGTAGGAGAGGCGAGGTTTGCTCAGACACATTATAAAGTGCATTTCCATCTCATCAGAAGCCACAGACTTGGAACAAATGGGGCACTTGAAACCTGAAAGAGAGGAAAACACTGTGAAATGCTTCCTCAAAACCAAGCATAAACACAGAGGCCCTTAGACAGCTGCGGCCATGTCGGGTTGGGGTCAGTGTGGAGAATTACCATCTTCTTACACCCTACACCCAATTTCTCCTTCATTAATTTTGTGATTTTATCCGAGGCTTCCCGACTCCCACTGTCCTGTCAGCCGCTCGGAGGAGCTTCTCAGAAGGCACTGGCAGCTGGTTTGAGTTTTATTTTCCTTTAGATCCTTTCCCAGGGAGTCTAGTGGGCAGCAGGGACAGGGAGGAATACAATCAAGGCAAACAAGTCATCAGTCTTTGTTGCTGCTTTTTAAAATATTTTTTATTTATTTGAGAGAGAGCGCAAGAGCAGTGCAGGGGTCGGGGTGGGGTGGGGAGCAGAGAGGGAGAAGCAGACTCCTCGCTGAACAGGGGGCCTGATGTGGGTTCGATCTCAGGACCCTGGGATTACACTCAAGCCAAAGGCAGATGCTCAGCTTAACTGCTTAACTAACCTTAACTAATGGACTGAGGCACCCAGGTGCCCCAATCATCAGTCTCATCTTTGACCAACAAAATATTTAATGCCCTTCCTCCTCACAGCCCTCTAACCACGTGGCTGGACCACCTGTGGGAGGAAGCCCTACCTCGGTCAGCACCTCCATCCCTCACTGGCTCCCCCTCCGGTCCACCTCTCTATCCCTCACCCAGGGCACCTGGCCTCCCTGTGGCTCAGGCAGCTGTCCTCTGAGTGTGTGGAGCAGCAGGGTGGCCCTCCAAAACCTTCCCAAATGCCATGCATGCCTTGGCTATGTGCCACTAAGAGTAACAGCTGTTGCACAACACCCGGCAAACACAGGCTGTTGTGACCCCACTGTCCCACTTCCGGGACTCTGGACTGCTTATACATCTGGGGAGTTTTGTCAGAATTGTACCAATATTGGAGATTTCTGCTGAAAATCTTCTGAGCTGAACGCCATTACGCAAACACAGTCCCTTGACTTATTTTTTTTTTTGACTTATTTTTTTAATAAACAACTTTTTAAAGATAAATGGTTCCTAATTTCCCTCATTCTATTTGTATTGAAATTATTTTCAAACGATCGATTCTTTTCCGTGCTACTGAAAAGATGTAATACCAATGGAAAGTTATTTATTTGTCCACATCAAATTTCACATATTGCCACTTCTCTGTTTTGTGATTGTAATACCTACCCACCCAGCCTGGATTTCCTAGGTCCAACACAGCACATCTAAATCTTGTAAAGATGTGACTCTCCTGTTACATTTTTAGTCAAAGCGTTCCACGCACACTGGATGTTGGTAATATCTGCCAACGACATTTCCTATGAAACAGACAAAAGGCAGAGGGCTCGTATTGCCTGTTCAGTGCTTCTGGACAGAGGAGGAAGTCGTACCTTTCTTTCCCAGGGCCTTGTTCTTTCTCTATGGAAAGCCCTGGACATTGACAGCTGTGAGTGCCAAGACAGGAAGCAAAGCAGTTCCTGTGTTCCCATGTAGGGCACAAGCACTTTGCTTAGTGTTCTCCAAACCCTCATCTTTTCAGTGACAAGGAACTATAGGACCAGCCAGAAAATCCAGGGTCCACTTAACTATGGACAAAGTGGACCTCAGACTCCATGGCACAGTCCTCGTTCCCCTGACCCCTTCCCTCAACAATCATGAGCATCCTGTATCTCAGCTAAAGAATCTTACAAGTGCTATCAATCCAAGGACTCTAGCCAGGTTTGAGCAAGAGCTGTATTTTCTGATCTCTGGGTGGTTATGAATCCATTAATAACTAAGCCAGAAGACTGAAGAGAAGCATGGTGGGGGAGGATCCATTCTCAGTTTTCTGGCAAAACCAGTTCTCAGATGTGGCAGGCTGATTCTTTTCTAACCAAGGTTAGAAATCTACAGACCCAGTGTGACACATGCTGTGGACAGGTGAGTAATGAACTTGAGTCTTGTGGCTGTCTTCACATCTACCCTAGGTCCCTCTGTAATCTCAGTTCTGCCCTCATGCCTGGGCTCTGCAAATAAACCAGCATTAAGTAACATTCCACAGAATGACCAACCATTGGGAGATTGTCTCATTTTCTTCAGAGATTCCTTCATCTTTTTTTTTTTTCTCCAAAGACCAAGGTTTTATGATACCTTAAATGACCACAGGACATTTCTAGTTTAAACCTGTTACATTAGCACCCTGTCTATAGGCTTGGGGCTGAGGGCACTGCCAGGGTGGACATGCTCTGGACCAGCTGCTCTAACACCAGGCCCTGATATAGTCAGGTGCTAAAGTGAATTGTTACTACTGATAAAAGGCCTTACACCTCACATTATCCACTTTTCTGATAACCTTGAGAACAGATTCATGGTTATCACTATAATAGCATCAATCACCCCTGCATCCCAAAATGACTCCTTGAATGCAGGACAGGGAGTTGAGTTATAGCCAAGGTACTAGGAAGTAGGCCACCCAAACGAGAAGGTCTATGAGGAAACGTCACTGGACATTTATGCCCTAGAAAAACAAACCAAGGTGAGACTCCCAGGTTTAGGCCTGTGCCCTCATTGTAAAGAGAAAGAGGCCTTGAGGAAGACACGGGTTCAAACACCAAGGGGGTCTCAACCGGTCAGATTTCTTAGCTGGCGATCTGAAGTCCTTTCCATCCAGGAAGGAGCTGACTACACGTGATATTGTGACTTACAATAAGAACTATGTATTAAAGGAAAAAAAAAAAAAAAAGAACTATGTATTTGGTCTTCGTCTTGTTTCTGGCACAGAGTTCCTAACACCCTGGGAATTTCCTACCAGGAGTATTTGGTCTTTTGTCACTGGTTCCCAAAATAGCTCCAGAGCCATAAGGTGAAAAGAATGTCTTGTTACTCATAACGAGTCCCTGTCAACCATATCAGAATTTATGTTAATGAGGTAACTTTGGGAAAGCTCCTTGGTAAACTAAGGATGGGGGCTGGTTGCAAGGGGAAACAACCAGCTGATTAGAGAGTCCAAACTTTCAGTCCCAACCCCTAACCTCTGGGGACGGGGGTGGGAGTGGGGGACTAGAGATGTAGTTCAATCTCCAATGGCCAATGATTTATTCAGGTATGCCTATGTAATGAAGCCTCCATAAGAACCCCAAAGGATGGGGTTCAGAGAGCTTCCATGACAGTGAACCTGTGAAGATTCAGGGAGCGGGGTGCCCCAGGACAGGGCACGGGGGCTCACACCCTGTTCCCATACTTTGTCCTCTGCCATCTCTTCCATCTGGCTGTTGGAGTAATATCCTTTTATGATAAAATGGTAAACAAGTAAGTAAAATGTTTCTCTTTTTTTTTTTAAGATTTTATTTATTTATTCATGAGAGACAGAGAGAGGAGAGAGAGAGAGAGAGAGAGAGAAAGAGAGAGAGGCAGAGACACAGGCAGAGGGAGAAGCAGGCTCCATGCAGGGAACCTGACGTGGGACTCGATCCCAGGTCTCCAGGATCACACCCTGGGCTGAAGGCAGCGCTAAACCGCTGAGCCACCCGGGCTACCCGTAAAATGTTTCTCTAAATCCTGTGAGCTGCTCTAGCAAATTAAACGAACCTGAGAAGGGAGTCATGGGAACCTCTGATTAAGAACCAGTCGGACAGAAGCACAGGTGACAACCTGAATCTGTGACTAGTGTCTGAAGTGGGGGGCAGTCCTGGGGGAATGGTACCTTCACTTGTGTGGTCTGATGTTATCTCCACGTAGACAGTGTTGAAACTGAGTTAACTGCTTGGTGGTACAGGGAAAACACACACCAGAACACAGTTTTAAGAAAGAGGTGGGTTGGGAAATATTACAACTGGAGAAGAAGCACCACTGTGGTAGGGAGAGACCTACATTTTAGCAAAAGCAGGGTTAGTGCCACTTGCTTCACCTTTCTCTGGCATGGGGGTGGGGCATGTAAAGATCAAAAAATAACTCAGTCTATTACATGAGTGGGAAATGACAAAATGACCTAGGTTTTCCAGCTTTGAGATATGGTAAGTGATCTACACTCTCCGGCCCTGTTTTCTCATCTAAAAAAAAAGAGGACTGTGCCTCTCTCTTGCAAGGATCAGATGAAACAAGAAACCTGAAAGCACCCTACGAAGAAGCTAATCAAATGTATCATCAAGCCCAGCAGTACTTGAGGAGGAAGGAAAAGAGGAAGGATTTAGGGGGCTGAGAGATGGGGGGGGTGGTAGTGGAGCAACAGGGCATAGAGGCCACAGGTCCTGAAAAGTGTGCCAGAGTCGGTGGGCGGTAGCCATCTCTGCTTGCCCCATCTGTTTCCTCTGAACCTCTGAAGCACTGTGCATGGCACTTTCCATACTGCCAGTGTGGGATGAGGCCTGTTTAGCCTCCATGGCTTTCACTCCTGTATGTGATGACAAATTAATAGCTCACAAATATTGAGTCGTTACTGTGAGCAGCCACTGGGCTATATGTGTCTCCTCATTTACCATATTACGAAGTGAGCACTCATGTTAACTCTACCTCGCAGAAGAAGACATCAAGAGCTGGGGAGGGTGCCTGGGTGGCTCAGTGGTTGAGCTTCTGCCTTTGGCTCAGGTCATGATCCTAGAGACCCGGTATCAAGTCCCACATCGGGCTCCCTGCATGGAGCCTGCTTCTCCCTCTGCCTGTGTCTCTGCCTCTCTCTCTCTCTGTGTCTCTCATGAATAAATAAAGAAAATCTTTAAAAAAAAAAAAAAAGAGCTGGGGAGCCAGAGCTGGCACACAGCACCCAGGAAGACTGACCGCCCAGAGTGTACCCTGCTTGCTGAGCCGTGGGACAGGCAGGCTGGTCTAAGGAGGAGGTGTTATATGGCAAAAGAAACATCAAGGCTACACAGACTACTGGTTATTACTAAATAACTTCAAATCCTCCACACCATCCCACCAATTTCTTTTGAAGCATGGTGGGCCTGGATAATCCCGTAGATGGAAACAATTGAGAATTTCTGGAAATTGTGTTAATATGGAAGGACAGAGCTGTGCTTTCTACTTGGGACTGAACCTGTCACTGGTTGGTAAGATGCTGAGTTTGCAAATTACCTTTTAAATGGAAAATAAAGGACATAAGGTAAGAGGGCTGGAAAAACATGGAGAGCTAAGGGTTAAAAACTAATGTCTCCACCTTCTTTCCTGAAAGGTCATCCAATGACCGAGATGGATTTTCCCACTCTATTGCCCCAATCTTTTCTCGTAAATGTTCAGTCACAATTTAGCATCAACAGCCCTACGGAATGATAAGTACTGTGATCTTTATAAGCTATCTGAAGGTTAAAACATCTAGGAAATTCTGATACCATTTTGGAGAAAAGTTCAAGCCAAATTAAAATCAGCTCTGTGAACAAAGACAAACCAAAGGTCCACAAAAAGTCACTCAAATGACAAGATTTAGGCAAATTTCATAAGAGCCTTTCGTCATCATTGAGGAAGTGTGTGCAAGAGATGCTTTCTCTTCGTTCATGGGAAAGCTAGAGGTAGAGCCGCTGGGACACTCCCTGCCAGCATCCGAGCCCAGATAGGGAGCTGGGATGCAGAGCAAACCCACCCAGCTGCTCTCCCTTCTCCTATCTCATTCTCTGGCGGAGGCAGCGTCCGGCACGTGTCATGTCCTTAATATGTGCCCCTGACAGAGTGAAGTGCCGGCCGAGGCTGACAATGGTTCCCCTAAGCCATCACCTGCTCCCACCAAGCTGTGGCAGAGACAAGGAAGTTATGTGGTTCCTACTCTTTCTCTGCCAATCTCTCAAAATGAGGAAGGAATGAATGGCAGAGCAGCAAGAGGGAATTTGTAATCACCCAGTGCTGCAGCAGATGGGCTCTATAAGCAAGTGCTGCTACAGGATTCCTCCCCCCCAATCCAGAGGAGCCCTTCTAATGGAGACCTTACTTCTGTTCGTTCTCGTCATCAGATCAGCTGAAAATGATACTGCCAGAACGGCCCATGAGCGTTGTGTTCAGCCAGAGCCCAGCTGCTTCCTGTCTTTCAATAGCAGATTGCGTAAAGGGGGGAATCCTCAGCTGGCTACAAACCAGAGCTCCCCCGCCTTGCCCACCTGGGGCAGGGCCTCGGCCCCTGGAACTGCAAGGTCAGGGTAAGCCCACTGGTAGGTGACCCGACAGAGGCCCCGGGAGCACACACATGTCCTGTACCGTAAGCATCTTCCTGCACCCAGGTCCTTCCACGGCTGATGGGACAACTGAGGAAGGCCAGGAGCCACTGACTCAGGCTGTGATTCTCCTGGTCCTCCACATTTATCTTGGGATTTAATCAGCTCTTCTCATTTCCCAGAACTGCAACCTTCTCCTTTAAGACCTGATTTCTGGGGCGCGGGACGTGTGCTCTGCATGTTGCCCCAGTTCCCTCCCTGACCCTCCCTGTGATGCTGATGCGCTATTTTAACGCTGCCCCAGTTCTGCCTGTCTCTGGGATCACCTAAAGGGAGAAGCATCTAAAGAAGCAACCAGGGAGAAGGAAGCTAGGCTGTCCAGGCAGGCCCTTGCGTCCCCGGGAAGAGGGGCTACTGTAGATCCCTCTCACGCAGAGGCTGAGTCCCCTACTATTCAGTTCCTAGTTTCCACCCTGGAGCTCTCCCCTCACATCCTGTGGTGCTTGTCTGTGACATGAGACTTGACTAAATGAATTCAGTAATATGGGATTTCTTACAAAATAAAGATCAGGGGGGTAACATGGGATGACTTTTGACATTTCTATACTGTCGAAGAGATGTGCCCCCAAGAGCAGAGGCTGTAGGTATCATATTCTTCACACGTACTTTCCTGCCCAATCCCTGAGAAATAACTGGAAACCAATGCACAGTTTTTGAGTTGGTAAGGCATGGGACAGTCTTGCTTGGAGAACATTCTGAACTAGAAAAAGGCCCAGCACTTCTGACTTGCTTCTTTCAAAACCCCTCTGTGGACTCAGCCTCTGCAGTTCCATTCCAGGGGCTGAGGCTCGCCCCAGGAACCAAGAAAATTCTCATAAGTGGATACCAGAAGAGAGCCACACTGACACCTAAAATCAGTTAACATATTCGTGTATTTTTTAACATGTCTGTTGTGACAGTAGCTCTATATGTCAGCTTGACTGGGTCAGGGAATGCCCATTATCTACAGGTGTATTTAGGAGGGGGTTCCTGGATGAAATTAACATCTGATTGGTAGACTAAGTGAAGCAGACAGCCCTCCCCAGTGTTGATGGTCATCATCCAATCCAATTTTGAGCTGTCTGCCTGAATGATCTGGGACACTGGTCTTCTCCTGTCCACAGACTGGGACGTATGGTATTGGTTCTTCTGGTTCTCAGGCCTTCAGACTCAAACTGGAACTAACTCCAGAAGGGGTTCATGGATCTTCAGCTTGCGGGTGACAGATCATGGAATCTCTTAGCTTCTATACTTGCATGAGCCAATTCCTTTTTTTTTTTTTTTAAAGATTTTATTTATTCATGAGAGACAGAGAGAGGGGGGGGGTGGGGCAGAGACGCAGGCAGAGGGAGAAGCAAGCTCCATGCAGGGAGCCCAACATGGGACTTGTTGCCAGGTCTCCAGGATCACACCCTGGCCCGAAGGCGGGACTAAACTGCTGAGCCACCTGGGCTGTAGGAGACAATTCCTTAAAACACTTTCTCTCTTTCCCTCCCTCCTTTCCTCCACCAATGGCTCGGCTTGGTTTCTTTGCAGAGCCCCAATACATCTACTAATTAAACTGCCAAACAATAAAACTTGAAAGACTGGCAACGTCAAATGTTGGTGAGGATGTAGAACAACTGGAACTCTCAGATACTGCTGGCAGGAACCATTTTGGAAAATGGTCTGGTAGTTCTTTATATAGCTAGCCTGACATAAGCAACTCCTCATTTACACATTTACCCAAAAGAAATGAAGATAGGTCTACAAATAAATGTTTATAAGAATTTCATCACAGCTTTATTTATAACAAGCAAAAACTGGAAATAACTGCCCATCAGCAGAGGTAAATAAACTGTAGCATGATGGGTTATAATAGATCACCACTCAGCAATAAAGAGCAATGACTACTGATATATGCTTCAACACAGATGGATATTAAAAACATGCTGAGGACGGACATAAAGGAGTACATATTATGATTCCAAATGTATGAAGCTTTACAACTGGGAAAATTCTATAGTGGAAAAAAATCAGAACAGTGCCTGTCTCCAGGTGGTAGGAGCTGGGGCAGAAATGAACTGAAGAAGGGATAGAGACATTTTTGAGGGGGTGAAATATTCTAAATCATGAAGAGGATTTGGGTTACACATATGCATGTACATGTCAAGATTCAATGAATGCACACTTAAGATTTGAGATTCCATTGTTTGTAACCAGAAAAAAGAAAAACTAAGCAAATATTAAACTGTAGTTAATGGTATACATGCTGAAGCATTTAGAGCAACGTGTACTGACATGTGCATTGAGATGAAATGCATAAAAATGATGCATAAGTTAAACTTCTTCCCATGTTCCTGTATATTTGAAATTTTCATCGTAAATCATCAAAAAAGTATCAAGCAGTGAGGGTGTGTGTGTGTGTGTGTGTACATGCATGCTAATTTAGCTACAGTGGTCAGGGAAGGCCCCTCTGAGGGGGTGACAGGTGCCAGAGAACTTGGTGTGTTAGGATAATAAGGGTCAAGTCACAAGCACAGTAAGTACCAGAGGTGGCAGGGGACAGTGGGGACATGCTCTCTTACTGTCTATGCTCAAATACTTTTCATTTATTCTGAAAGCTGAATGGATTATCTTGTCTGGATAGAGGATTCTTTTCTTCCTCCAGCTTTATTAAGGTATAATTAACAAATAAAATTCTAGGTGCACAATGTGATGATTTAATATATAATACATTGTGAAATGACTGCCACAACTGAGTTAATATATGTATCACCTCACATATTTACATAACTCTTCTTTTGGGTGAGAAGACTTAAGATTTTCTACTTTATTTTATTTATTTATTCATGAGAGACACAGAGAGAGAGGGAGGCAGACACATAGGCAGAGGGAGAAGCAGGCTCCCTGTGGTGAGCCTGATGTGAACTCGATCCCAGGACCCCAGGATCATGGCCTGAGCCAAAGGCAGATGCTAAACCACTGAGCCACCCAGGTGTCCCAGAAGACTTAAAATTTTAGCAAATTTCCATCATACACTGCAGGATTTTAGGGTTTCAGGTCGTTTACTAACATCTTTAATCTACTTTGAGTTGATTTTGTATATGGTGTAAGATAGGGATCCAGTTTCATTCTTTTGCATGTGAATACCCAACTAACACTACTGAACAAACTATCTTTTCTTCATGGTATATTCTTGGTGCCTTTGTAAATAACTGACCATATATGCATGGGTTTATTTTGGGCCTCTATTCTGTTTCATTGGTCTATGTGTCTGTTTTTATGCCAATACCATACTGTTTTGATTACAATAGCTTAGTAACATAATTTGAAATCAGAAAGTATGATATCTCTAGTCTTATTGTTCTTAAGATTGCTTTAACTATTCAGGATCTTTTGTGGTTCCATGCACATTTTAGGATTATTTTTCCTATTTTTGTGAAAAATGTTACGGGAATTTTGATATGGATTGCACTGAATGTGTAGATCACATTTTAACAATATTAATTCTTCTGATCTATGAACATGAAATGTATTTATTTGTGTCTTTTTCAATTTCTTTCATCAGTGTCTTAATAGTTTTCAGGTACAAATCTTTCACCTTCTTGCTAAATTTATTCCTAAGTATTTGTTTTTGATGCTATTGTAAATGGAACTGTTTTCTTAATTTCTTTTTCTGATACATCACTGACTCTACTGAATTTGTTTATCAGGTACAACAATTTTTTGGTGGAGGCTTTAGGATTTTCTATATAATAATACTATGTCATTTCATAGTTTATTTTTTCCTTTCCAATTTGGAGGACTTTTATTTCTTTTTCTTGCCTAATTGCTCTAGCTAGGACTTTTAATATTATGTTGAATAAAAGTCGGCCTGAGTATAGGATTATTAAGTTGTTTTCTGTTTTTTCCTCAACGGTCTACAGATAAAATTCTACCATATTCTAGCTTTTTGATGCTGCAAATAGAAAATCTGATATTCTTTTTTCTTTGTAAGTAATGTTTTCCTTTGCCCTGAAAGTTTGGAAGATTTTTCCTGTCATCCTTAGAGTTCAGATATTTTACCAGGATATGCTTAGATGTGTCTTAATTATTCCCTTAGTGGTAAGTCATGAGTTCGTTCACCAATTATTTCTAGTGTTCCTCCTCCTAGCTATATATTATAGTAAGATTGCATTTGCTTATTCACTTTGAAGTTAAAAGTGAGGTTTTGATTTGCTTTGGTTAGTGAAATGTGAGTAAAAGTAATAATGTATACACTGCCAAGCAGACAGCAGACTTTAAGCACTAGCTTATGATTCACCACAGACCTGCACTGCTGTATTGAGATGAACCCTCTACCACCTGAGGTTCCTAGGTAACAATGAGCAGACTACCACTCCACATACCGCCACTGCACCCGGCAACTGTAACCTGTACTGGGTACTGTACTGTGGGAGAAAAAAATGAATCTGTTGAGTTTAAACTACTGAGCTTGTGGGACTATTTTTATTACATCATCAACCTAGTTCTAGCCTGTCCTGACCAATACACTCTTCTTCTACCTTCTTTTCCTTCTAATATTCCTATTACTGGTATGTCAAATTTCTTGTACCTCTTCCAGGTCTCTTACCTCCAACTCCATAACTTCTGTGTCTTAGCATTTTCTCAGGAACTCAGCCTCTCTAACTCTTGGGCCATGGCTGCCTGCCCTGCTGCTTGGCTCGAAGAGGTAAATAGCTGGCATTGTAAGTCAAAAAGATGAAATGTGCATTCCAGCCATTACTGTCCCAAGATCCTCTCTGTCTGGATATTAATATTCTATTTTTAAAATATACACACTTCCTTGCATCAGCAACAATTCACATACTTATATCATTTTTAATGTCTATGTATTCTATAGTGTTAATATATTGTGCTTAGCTTTTTCCTTTTGTGGGTGTTTGGATTCCCAATTTTTACCTACTATAAAGATTCTCTCAGTAGTGATCTCCAATCTCTCTACTCTAAGCACAGAATATTCCACCCCCAACATATTTTTGCTGTTTCTGGATTCCAGCTGACTGGTTTGAAGGAAAGAAAACTGTGTCAAGAGTCAGAAGAACCAGGCTCTCCCTATCACTAGCCAGGTGGTCTTTTGCAAGCTATTTAGCAGTATTTATATAGTGCCCAGTGTTGTTCTAAACACTCTAAAGAGTGTTCTGTACAGAGAAAAAGATATGTGGAATGTGAGGTGGCCATTTTACTTATGCTGCATGCAGTACAGCTCAAATATACTAAGGCTAACTGTTAAATCTCCCTATTTTATTTCTTGGTCTGAAGAACAGGCAAAGAAATGAAAAATGAGTTGATCCTACATAACATATTTTGTGGACTCTAAGATGCCATCAATTTAAAGAGACATTATTATAAACCTTCAAGAGAGGGAAAAAAAAGAAAACCTCTGCCAATTATAATTTTAAGGTGTGATGATATGATACATACTGATTTTTGAGTTGTTAAATTGTGAAATGCATGTGCCTTAGAATCAGTGAATATATGAGAAATACATATATGGATATTTAAATCTACATATATAGACCAAATCCCAATCATATACCCGATACATTTACTCCTGTTTATTTTGTTTATTTTTTATTTTTTTTTAAATTTTATTTTTTTTTTACTCCTGTTTATTTACTGCAAATGAGAACTGGCTCAATCAAGATATCTACAGAGGGAACAAAGGGAAGATCTGCAGGGTGTGCACATGGATATGTGTGTGTCTGATGACATCAAGCCCACTCCGCTTTTATAGAAACTCTAGGCAGGTGGAGCCCAAAAACAGCATTCTAGCCAAGTGAATAAGAGGAAAGGCATTCGCCAGAACAGGAGCTATGGCTATTAATCTGTTCTGTTTCCTTTGCCACTCTAACCTACTTCTTCCAGAGAGAGTCCCTAGGACTATTTAAGAGGAAGTGTTGGGGAAAGGGGGAAGTGGGAACATGATGGTATGATGATCCAAGCCTGAGCAAGAATGAATATGGAAAAGATAAAAGCCTCAGAGTGACTGTGATCAAGTCCCCAACTAGTGCCCAGGGAAGATGAATGTAAAATATAATCCTTGGTCACCTAGCTACCATGCTTAGTCAAGTTCAGGAGCATCCAATCATGATTCAAATAGTGTGTAGGTAGACTCCAGATTAACATTTGGCTTTTATTTTAGAGATGTCTTATTTGAGGGATGGATTCTCTATTACAAGAGTAATACTGTCTAAGGAATCAAGCCAGAATTTCTTTAAATACTTAGATATTAGTGATCACCTAAAAGCTAGGCAATGGGAGAGACAGGTCTGGCCAGGAAATGCATAGTTACTTAGCTGAATACCATGCTTTCCTCCCAATGGCTGCTCCACCTCATTCCAATCCCTAACACACCACACATCTATGGCCCTTGGACCCAATATCCATAGTTGCTGCTGAAGTGGGTTTTCCAGTGTTTGGGCAACTCTAGAAAACACTCTTAGACGTACGCAGGAATCCTCAGCCTTTTCTTCATAAATTCAACAGCAAACAGTGGGGCCACAAACCATGTCACCTCAAAAAAGACAAAGGGAACAATAAAATCCCTTTGGGCAAAAAAGGGCAGTTATCACCTGCAGAGGATTTGTGGAATGATTAGCAACAGAAGGGAGCCTCACTTCTTCCAATTCCAGTTGGGGACACTGAATAGGACATCAGGCATGTAGGTCCAGCTTCATTCACAGCAGGTGCCAGCAGCCAGGTCTGTGGAACCACCCTGCTGTTGGCCTGTTTCTCTGATATTCTTTTTCAAATCCTGGGGTCTTGATTGATTTTTTTTTTTTTTAAATCAACGAACTTTGCTGCTGCTGCTGCTTCTTTTTTTTTTTTTTTGCAGTTTATGATTTTATTTTATTTTTTAAAGGATTTTATTTATTTATTCATGAGAGACACAGAGAAGAGAGAGAGAGGAGAGAGAGAGGCAGAGGGAGAAGTGGGCTCCATGCAGGAAGCCTGGCGTGGGACTCGATCCCGGGTCTCCAAGATCACACCCTGAGCTGAAGGCGGTGCTAAACCGCTGAGCCACCGGGGCTGGCCTGAACTTTGCTTTTTTTAATGAAGTTTTTGGAGGTGGAATTAAAAGTGAAAAGGAGAGTTATGGAAGGGAAAGGACAAAGAAGCAAAGATTCACACAAAATCTATACAGGATCAATAGTTCATTTCTGAGCTCCTGAAGGCATCATCTACCTCGGTGTCCATATGGTTGATGGGAATTTCACTGACAAGAAGGAAAACACTTGAACATACTACTGTATCATGTTCAACCGGAATCTGACTCACCAGGCAAATGGACATGACACTCACATCTAAGTGACTGCTCATATTAAAAAACATCATCTGCCTGGCACTACTGATGCCGACAGCCCTGGCCTTCATGTCACTGAAGGTCTGCTGGAAAACTCCTCCACAGCTCTCAATGTAATCTCAGGATGCAGCACACGTGCTGCTGTATTCACTTCCTAACAACTATCAGCTCCAGCTTGGGCCCTGGCACGCAGCAATACTGCAGGCTGAGCTTGGCTATTTGGCAGAATGAATGCTGGCTGGCTTCTTGCCTGGGCCTAGACCTGGCCCTTTCCCAGCAGGGCATCCTCTGCTCAGCTGTACCTCCAACACAGAAGTAGATGGAAGCAGGAACTCAGAGGACACAGTCCTGTAGGCCACAACTGTGCTTTGAAATGAAATCTAAAGAGGAAGAAGCCAAAAGAATAGAATGGAGTTGTTTTTGAGAGCCTAACTGCAGTAGAACAATCAATCTTATCAAAGGGAACTCTAAGGTTTAGAGAAAGCCTTCATGCTTCACTCCTGGCTTTTCTGTCATCCACGGCTATGAGTACCACAGAGGAGATGCAAAGAACCTAGAGAGCTAGGAGGTACTGACCAATGAGTTAAAAAAGGATTCCCCAGAGACCCTTCAGACACAAAGCATGAGCTATAAGGATCATCAATTCTAAGCTCCCTAAAATAGCGTATGACCCCTATCAAGACACATAAAGCATGCTACTGTACTGGTTTTCCTATCTGTGCTTCAGATCGCTTTGAGTCTGGTACACAAAAATGGTACAGGGAGTTAGCAAGAGGAAAGACACTTCAACATGGTGGCAGGAACATGGCAATACCTCACAAATCCTTATTCACAGTACTAGTCCCAAAGTGATGAAAGTCAGGGGTCTCCCAATGATAAGCAATCTGCTTGGCTGGCAAACAAAAAACCTGTGATATGATATAACATGTAAAATCAAGTATATCTCAGTGGACAAAATATTAAAACAGTAAGCTGACCCTGTGTTGCACCTTATACACGTTTATGCAATGGGAGGACCACATAAACAATTCCTTCTTCATGTTGACATTTCTACCTTGATGACTATTTTTGCACAGATTTTGACATCCCCTCCTTTTTTTTTTTTTTTAAAGATTTTTAAATTTATTTACTCATGAGATACACAGAGAGAGAGGCAGAGACATAGGCAGAGGGAGAAGCAGGCTCTCCGCAGGGAGGCCGATGTGGGACTTGATCCCAGGACCCTGGGATCACACCCTGAGCCAAAGGCAGACGCTCAACCACTGAGCCACCCAGGCATCCCTGACATCCCTTCATTTCAAATCAGCACATCAACTTCCCAAAATATTGGCATCAGGAACCTAAATATTGATCAGTATCACTTAATGATATCTAAAAAAATAAGCAACCAAACAGCATGAAACAACATGGATCTGGACTCAGAATTCCGCCATTCAAGTCATAAGCTATGTGGCCAAGGCCGAGTCGCCTAGCTTCCTTGAACTCCTTTTCTTTTGGTCTGTAAAACAGGAATAATTCTGCCAGCCTCGCCATTAAATGGAAACATATGTGTAAAAAGCTATACAAACATGCGACAGGCAGAATAATGGTTCCCCAAAGACGTCCCCATCTTAATCCCAGATTCCTGGGAATAGGACAAAAGGGGCTTCATTGGTGGGACAAACTAAGGATTTTAGAATGGGAGATCATCCCAGATTATCCAGGGGAGCCTAATGTAATTGCAAATTTCCTTACAAGGGAACAAGAGAGACAGGAGAGTCAGGAGAGCAGATGTCAAAGAGAGATGTGAAGATGCTACGCTGCAGGCTTTGAAGAATCGAAGAGGCCATGAGTCTAGAAAAGTGGGAGCCTCTAGAAGCTGGAAAAGGTGAGGGAATGGGTTCTGTTCTAGAACCTCCAGAAGGAATGTGATCCTGCCAACACTTTGATTTTTAGCCCAGACTATTTCAGACTTTAACCTCCAAAAATGTAAGAGAGTAAATTTATGTTGTCAAATTTGTGATAAGTTGTTATAGCAGTAATAGAAAATTAATGAAGAAAGTTATAGGAGACATGGTTATTCTCCTAAACAATAAAATCTTAAAGGGGGGAGGTAGCTGGGGTTCCCTGACTGCTAAAAATTGCTGGAGCATGATATCCTCTCTTGGAGCACCACTGAAAATTGCACAACTATTTGCCACACTCAAGTTGGATGAGCAACCAAGTGAGTCAGCCTGTCTTGTCTGTCCATTCATTTTATTCTGTTTATTAAGTGGTAAGGAAATATGGCAAAGCCCTGAATATAATTTCTAGGCTCATAATGATCTGTTAGGAAGGAGAGAGGCAACATGACTGCAGAGTTCTCATTCTTTTCATATTTTTTCTAGCCTTAAGTGAACATCTAGTGAGCATACCTGACATGCAGCTTCTTAACCTGAACACTTCTAGAATGAACATCTTAGGGTCTGTCAACATCCTGAAATAATATGGCAGGTTCTGTGGCAGGGATGTTTTTTGTCTGGGGGAATGGATCCATACACTTGGATTGTCAAAAGGTTTTGGGCTTATAACTTAAAAGCTAATAACCATTTGTATAATAAAAGATTACAGACAGAAGATTATCTGACATTTTGGGATATTTTGAAAACAGACCCAACACTTGTGACTTACCTTTAGTAGGGAGAAGAGGGACCAGCCAAAAGAAAAATATGGAACCTGGCCCTCCAGGGCTCCACACCTCATGATCAGGGTCATTTAACATTTACACATCAGAGAGCCATTTACAACAAGTCCATTAAACATAATTTCCCTTTGTAAGGAGTCTGCATACATACACTCATCCCTGCCTACAGAATACTCTCTCAAGGACACCCACCCTTCAGCAACTGCCCCCATTTACAATGAAGAGCACCTTCAAAGAATTATCTGCAATGGCTCTCTTCACTTCCTCTCCTTCCATTCCCTCTTGAACTACCTCAATCCTCAAAACTGCCATTACTAAGGACCTCTGCATGATTACGTGAATTCTCCAAAATTCAGCAGCATTTGAGAAAGGTGATCCTCCTCCACCTGCCCCCACCACACTGTCGTTACACTTACTTGTTTTTTGGTTCCCTATAATGCCCTTTCCTCTGACGTCTGCTAGTTCCCACTTGCCTCCTTACATAACCTCTCTAACAGCCACCAATCCGGATTCACCCTCCCAGGACCAATGTGCTTTATATTCTTCTAAGCACTCACCACCAATGCACCTGCTATCTGTTGCCCCCATTTCAATATAAGCTCCGTGAAGGCAGAGCCTTTTTCTATTACGGCTGTATTCCCAGATCATGACATATGATAAGCTCTTGAAAATATCTGCTGGATGAATGAATATCACACTTCATGCAACTGTGTGAAAAAGGCCCAGATGTACAACTGGAAAGACATAACAAATTAAGGGTATGTCAAACTGTTGTTTGAGTCCATTCCCAGCAGGGGCCACCTTCTACCACTCAAGGCTCCACCAACTGCCAGACCACAATGAGAGTTAAGTAGGATGGTGCAGTGTTGTAGTTAAAAACCCACTGCGGTCATGCTGCTTCCTGCCCAACTCGTGGTTCTGACATAGGGTGCAGATAGTAATCACATGTGCATGTACACAGAGTGCAGGCTACCAGCACTATGGTGTACCAGCGGATGTGAAGGGCTCTGCTTGGGTTGCCACCTGGCAGGGCTTGAAAGTCCTGGGGGCAGGAAAGAGGTCAGCCCTGCCTCCATGCTACACTAAGTCATATTGAGTTAGAATACTCTGTGGTTTCTCTTTCCTCTCACCAACAAGAGCAGGCAGGACCTTTCTATAGACTTCTCCCCAAATGGAAGTGCCTAGAGATCCAATAGCCATTTCCTAGATGGTGGGGACTTCTGAATGCTTTGGAAGTCTAATAGATATATTTCCTTAAAAAAAAAAACACACACACAACTTTTTATTATGGAAATTTCTAGGCAGACAAAAAATAGAACATAATGAGCTCCCAGGTAATCATCATCCAACTTCAACAATGATCAACTCAGAGTCAGTTCTGTCTCATTTTCTCTTGGGGTGTACATTTCTTGGTTTGCTTGGACAATCTTGGTTTAAGCTTGTCCTGGTATAATTTTTTTTAAAGATTTATTTATTCATTTGAGAGAAAGAGAGAGTGAGCGTGTGCATGTGAGTTGTGTGGAGGGGCAGAGGGAGAGTGACCCATGAGATCATGATGTGAGCTGAAACCAAGAGTCAGATGCTTAACTGACTGAGCCACCCTGGCACTCCTGTCCTGGTATAGTTAAGAGCCCTCTCTTTTAGTCTCAAACATACCTGGGACTGGACAATAAATTATATGGTCACCTGATTTCTACCCCAACCCACTCCCCACCACACCCAGGTTGTTTTGAAACAAATTCCAGACATAAGTCCATCTATAAATAATTCACATTGTGGTAACAGATATTTTAATACAGATCCACACCCGTTACACACTGCTCTTTCAACACTCTTGTTGGGGGCTTTCATGTCTCATAACAGAAGAGCCAAGAAAGGAGAGTTAAAATTATCCCTGGATAGGCTCTGTGCTATGTGCTTGCATGTGGGTCCCTATATCCCCCCTGTGGACCGATGGAGTGACCCCAGCTCATGGATGGGGCTATCAAGCACATGGAGAAGCCAGTTATGTCTTATGCCTGATTGCCTCCACTGTGTGGCCTCTTTGCACTACCAAGCTGCCTCCATACAGGAGGTCTAGAAACAGTCATGGACAACAGGGTAACAGAACAGACCTTGGCAGTTGTGGCTTATTTTATACATGGACACAAAAGGACCAATGTGATTCTGAACAACTCAAAGTGAAGAAACTCAAACTTCAAACTGACCCACAAGAGAATAAAACCCCAACCTTTGTCTCTGGATGGTATTGCTATAAGATTCCAGAGCCAGGTTAAAAACTGGGGCAGTCTAAGGAGCCTACCTTCCCAGTAACTAGGAGAGAATGGGGCGAAAAAGAAGACACAATCATCTCTTTTGAGTCTTCAAAAGAAATGATCCTAGAAAGTTCACTGGTCTACCCCACCTCTGGGGTATGTTTCCCAGAGGCCAATCAGAAGATAGCACAGGGTGTTCACTACAGCACTGAGTAGCAGTGAGCTCCAGGCATATATATGAGTATCATGTAGAGCATGTATACTCTAAAGCATTATGTAGCAGGCATCAGCAATGGACTGAACATACACACAGGATAGAAAATGAACACAGTGACAAGTAAAAAAAGAGAGACAGAGAGACAGAAAGAAACAAAGGATTTGGAGTACCAAGCCATTCACTTAAGTGAAAAACATGATTAACTAAAATCCAAATGCAAAACCAAAAATAAACACTACACATATGCACACAAAGCAACAATTCATAACACACCAGTAAGGGAATACACATCAAGCACATCTGTACTGCTGGCTGTGGAGTAGAATGGCGAACAGGAATAAAAGGGAGTAAATCAAAGTACAAATTAATAAAACCAAGAGAACGGCCTTGCCCAGATCAATGATAAAATGCCACAAACTGAGAAACAGTATTAACTCAACACTCTGCATCAGAGGGAAATTTAAAAAAAAAAAAAAAAGCACACTATTAACAGAAGCCAGCAAACAATCAATACTTGTGAAACGTAGAGCCTGGCCTTAATTTTTCTAATGCTCTCTTTCACTCCTTCACCTGATTAGCTAACTGGCTGACAAATGGCCCAGGATCAGGGCTAGGAGAGCAGGGGGACTGACAGGATGCCTCACTCATTCCTGCTGCTTACATGTGAGAAGGGTATGACAAATGGCAGCACCTGGGTTTCATCCCTTTAGCCCCTGCATTTCAGAGGTGAAGGTAGGTGGGGAGTTCAGAGTCCCTCAAAGTGTGGGCCTGGAACTAACGGATGGTCCCAGAGGCACCTGTTTCCGGCTCGGTGACTCAAGTCACAGCTCTGGTTAACATTTCTTACCAGAAGGAGGAGGAGTTTGATGGGATGATCTAAAGCCACAGTTGCTCCTTGCTCTAATACTTAGTGCTTGTGGGCACATGTGTGTGTCCTACCACATAATTAATCCATATTATTAAAGTCTAACATTCAATTTTGTGTACTGAAAGCTGAATCCACTTTCTCCATTTTATTGAGGGTTGCCAAATGCCAGGCACTGACTGGCGTAGAAGGTAGAAAGAGTACCGTCCTGGAGCTTAAACGCTGATGGGGGATACACACAGGCACACAGGCAAGTGGACTGCCTCATAACCACTAGGATGAGAGGGACAGGACAAGGTGCCAAGTGGGACTGGGAGTAAAGCCCTCAATGAGATCTTGAGGCTGGGGGCTGGAGTGTCAGGCTTCCGGTACCTAGGAACCAGAAGCCCAGACGGGAGGGTAAGTGGAAGGCAGCCAGGCAGCTAGGGTCAGTGAGCAGAAGGAAGCAGAAGGAAGGAAAGGGAGCAGAAGGCTCTAGTTCTAAGTAGATGGGACAACATGGCCAAAGGCATGAGGACAGAGAGGCTGTTCTTTCAAAAAAATAAAATGATCAGTGTGGCTGGATCAGAAAGGTAAAAACTGATTGCTAGCCGAATGGAGTAGCAGCAGACTGTTTTTAAAAAAATGGCCTTAGGACTATTCCCAGTCCCACATGCACTTCCAGACCTTGCCATTCTTCACCAGGCTCTGGAATGTTTTCCCTTTCCTTAAACCTTGGTGGGCTTGTGATTGTTTTGACCAAGTGAATAGAGCTGACACACTATGACTTGTGAACCTGTCATAGGAAGACGGAGCTGCCACCTTGCACTCTCTCAGGACCCAGCACCCCTGAACCCAGCTGCCATGCTGTGAGGAAGCACAGGCCAAAGGGAGAGGCCACACACAGCAGTATTCTGGCCGAGAGTCAGCCATGTGAGTCAAGAGGCCATCAAGAGGCAGTACCCCATCACCCAGTTATCCAGCTGAAGCCCCAGATATCATGGCTGCTCCTGCTGTCCTCTATGCAAATACCAGAGCCACACTCTGTGAGCATAATACTTATCTTATACCTCCTAGTTTGGGCTATTTTGCTATGCAGCCCTAGTGCAAGAACTGGACACATAAAATACAGCATATCCATATAATGGAAAACTGTGACAGCAAAGCAAATGGAAGGTCTACAACCATACTTAACAATATGGGCACGTCTCACAAACATACCGAGGAGGAAGGAAACAGACATAAGAGTGCAGAGTTTGTGATTCTATCTACTTAAAGTACAATTATAAGACAAATCCATGCTGTTACAAGTCAGGAGAACCGTTACCTGATATGGGGCAGTGACTGGAAAGGGCCATGATGGAGATCTCCTAGGATCCTGCTTACAGAGTTGTTCAGTTTGTGAAAATTCACCAAAATGCACACTTAACGATATAATGTTATTGTTAAGAAAGTGGATAAGCACTTTTCTGTATGTACTTTAAACCATAATTTTTAAAAAGTTTCCTTCTTTTAATGTTGACAGGTAGAGTGACCAAAAAAAAAGTGGATGCTAAAGAGGGAAGTAGGGACCAGATCTCATAGGGCCTTGTAAGGCACATCGAGGACTTAGGTGCATTATTCCAGAAACATTACAAACTATCCAGTAATTCTGACATTGACTACATTTCAGAAACACCACTTTGGTCACAGTGCAGTAAACAGATTGAGTTGGTCTGAAAGACTGCAGAACAATTAGGGGGTTGCTGCAGTCATTCAGGCCAAAAGTGGTGTGAATGGAGAAAAACAGGCCTGGGCCAGGCTACCCCGCTGCCCTGCCAACCCCTGGTAAACATTAAGGTCCCCTATGCCACTAGGGCCTCTGGACTGGCTGCCCAATGAGCCATCTGGCAGACTCAGAATCCAGGAGGGACATCTGGTCGATGTAACCCTGAACAATTACTTATCTTGATTACTAAAAATTTTTTGGCATCTTCTTATACATTATGCCCAACCCTGGCAGAAAAGTATATGGATTAAAAAGATCCTTAAAGGTGTTCATATTCTGGGGTTTATTATCTTAGAAGTCAGAGAAGTGGGTGCAGAAGTAGTTAACAATAATGCTCAAGCTTCTGGCTTCAGAAAGTGGATAAATAGTGCTTTTTACGGACATATGAGTCCTAGGAGGAGGATAGGTTATGGGAAGGGGGTGGGGATGAAGGTGAGGGGCAGTTCTGAACACATCAAGTTTGAGTAATCTGAGACACACACAAGTGGAGACAGCTGGCTCATCTGGTGTGAGGAGCTGAGGCCCAGAGAGAAGGTCTGGAGTGGGGATGTGCCTGAGGGTAGAAACACTTTAAAACAGAGAAGGGAAAAAAAAAAAAAAAAGCCATGGGAACAGAGAAGCCCACCCTAGAAGAATGTATAAGGATCCCAACCTGGCCCCTGAGGGAAACTAACATTTAAAGGACCACACTTAATTAAACATGAGTGCAAATACCATGGATACTGGACGTAGAAGAACACAGCTAAGAATAATATTTACAGTACATACTCTGAGATCCAGAGCAAAACAAAATAAAACACAAATGAAGTTTCCAAACTGTAGCTATCTATCTGCAGAGCAACTCTTTCTTACTTTCCTTTTGTTCTTGTTTTTGTTAGCTGGAAAGTGGTGTTACTAAAAGACTACCTCTTGACTTTGGCTAACCTTAACTCAGATCTTTAAAATGATAAAACAACACTGTTCTCTCTGGCTAACAAGCAGCAGAAAGTACCCTTCTCTTACTTTGAGTCCTACTGGTTCACCTCAGGCCTTGGCTTGATGCCATCCATTTGCTGACTGAAATGGGGAGGCGAGAGTGGACCCTCCTATTTTTGAGTGCATCCAAAATGACCTGGTGAGGTGGCTTCAGGCCTGTTTTGCAGAAGAGGGAAAAAGACTCACCCAAGTAAGGAAATGGACCCAGGGTGACAAGGGAAGTGCGCTCTCCAGCCCTAGCCAAATTTTAAACTTGGATTAGGGAGATTATATTCCATATCCCAGAGGGAAGCGGGATGGCTGGCTGGAGACTCGGGGCTTGCTGTACAGACTCCAGACCCCAGAACCAGCCTTGGCCTTGCTCCCGGCGCCAGCTAGTGTTGGAGGCCCTCGCACACACCTGGGGCGCCCTGTCTCCAGAGGCCACACTCCAAAACCAGATCACCAGGTCTTTAACTTTTTGGACTGACTGATGTTTGAGCTTGGCTTCAAAAGGCACAATCAACCAACTAGATAATTGGTGAAAAAAGAACAGCAGGTAGGAATTAGAACTCAACTCAACCTCCCGAGGAAGGGGTTCTTGCTGCCCCACTGCCTGCTCCCCACACAGACAGAGGCTCCCAGCCTGGTAGTGTACCCGCCCTGCGGATGGCACAGCACTTGGGAATTCTCCCCCCAATCACTTCGGCATATTATAAAGTGTTCATTAATTGTAACTGCCATCATCTTTCAGTTTGAGGCTTTACCAAGGCACTGCACCCTTGAGGAATGCCGGCACTTGGCTGTAGACTCTGAGGCCTGTTTGATATGACATCCTTCGTCTCCAATGTAGATCAATAGATTTTTATTGTAAAATGTATTTCTGGGCTAAAATATTTATATGTTTATTTTTTTCTTCTTATGCATGCCATCTATAGTATTTTGAATTTTTTTCATTCTATTTTTTTAAAAATTTTATTTATTTGACAGAGAGAGAGAGAAAGTGTGACCACACAAGTGGGGGAGCAGCAGAGGGAGAGGGAGAAGCAGGCTCCCCACTGAACAAGGAGCCCAAACCTAGGACACTAGGATCATGACCTGAGCCAAAGGCAGGTGCTTACCCCAACAGAGCACCCAGGCGACCCTCTCCTTTAAAAAAAAAAAAAAAGAAAAAAAAAGTATTTATTTGTTCATTCATTCATTCATTCATTCATTCAAGACACACAGAGAAAGAGAGGCAGAGACATAGGCAGAGGGAGAAGTGCCTTGGTAAAGCTTGGTGTGGGACTTGATCCTAGGACCCTGGGATCATGGCCTGAGCCAAAGGCAGATGCTCAACTACTGAGCCACCTAGGGGTCCCCCCCACCTTTTTTCATCTTAAAATACATTTCTTTACATGGAAATAATACAACCTCACTCATCTCTTTTAAGACATAATTATATTATAGCCTATTGTACAGAGATAGAATTTTTTTAATTAATTTTTATTGGTGTTCAATTTACCAACATACAGAAAAACACCCAGTGCTCATCCCGTCAAGTGTCCGCCTCAGTGCCTGTCACCCATTCCCCTCCAACACCCGCCCTCCTCCCCTTCCACCACCCCTAGTTCGCTTCCCACAGAGATAGAATTCTTTAGCTGATTTCCTACAGATAGACATTTAGGTTGACTTCAGTATTAGAAACAACACTGCATCTTGACAGCACCTGAGTATCTTGGGCACTTGTCCAGTTTCATCCTTTGGGTAAATTTCACAAAGTAAAACTGCTTAGTTAAGACACAGATGTTTTACAACTTCTATCTACTATGAAAAGGCACAAGGTTAAAAGTAAGAGTAAAGGGGATCCCTGGGTGGCTCAGGGGTTTGGCGCCTGCCTTTGGCCCAGGGTGCGATCCTGGAGTCCTGGGATCGAGTCCTGCGTCGGGCTCCTGGCATGGAGCCTGCTTCTCTCTCTGCCTGTGTCTCTGCCTCTGTCTCTCCCTCTCTCTCTGTGTGTCTATCATGAATAAATAAATAGATAGATAGATGATAAATCTTTAAAAAAAAAAAAAAAGAGTAAAAAGTCCCCAGTTCAACTCCCCAGAGGTAATTATTGATAACAGTATCTTTTTCATCCTCTAAGGACATAGCCCTCTTATTATTTATCTGCTCCTTTGCTAGAGCCTCATCATGGGCTTCCAGGTTTTCCTCTTTCTTGGTTTGTTCCCTCATTAGGATGGGAACACATCTGTCAGCAGCTTCTTGGGAAAGGACAAGGTTCCTGAGACTTCACAAATGACTTAATTCTAACTTCACATGTCTGTGGATGGGGGGCTGGCTGGTTGGAGGTTTCACTGCGAGATGTCAGAGGTGTCAGGCCTCTCTCCCCCGCGCCCCGCCCCCCCCCATCTTTGTTTCTACCCTCTGATTGCAAGGGCTGATTTAACACACTCCACAGTTCATGGCACTCTGGCCTGAACAAGCCTTTCTCTTGTTTCCTTTCATCCCCAACAGTCCTTCCTTCCAGACCCTCTGCTCCAGAAGCAACCATTTAAGTGTACTTTTTGTGCATCCTCTGGTTTATAGGTGTGCTTGCACAATGTGGATTGTCATTTTGGGAATGTGGCTGTTTTACTACTTTGCTCTTTACTGAATCATTCCCATCAGCAAACAAATATGCTGGTATTTCTCCAATTTTGGAAAAATGCCTTCTCTTGACTCAGCTTCCCCCAACAGGTATGTCTCCATTTCTTTGCACCACTTATATCCAAAAACTCTCCCGAAAGGTTGCCCATACCAGTTAATGCCTCTCTTCTCTTCCACCCTAAACCTACTTTTGCGAGACTTCTGCCTTTACCACTCCATCACAGCGACTCATCAAAAGCACCAGTGGCCCCATGCTGCCAGACCTAAGGGTCCACTTTCGGTCCTCACCTGCTAGGGCTCTCATGGGAGCACAGATCAGGTCAGTGGTCCTCTTTGATCCACTTTTTCTGCACGTGGTCTCCACACGGCACACTTTGGTTCTCCTCACCCGGACTGGTTGCTCCTTCTGTCTCCTTTTTTGTGTTCTTTCTCCTCTTCCTCCCAACCACTTAATAACAGTTATGTCTCAAGACTCTGGTCCTCTCAACTGTTCTCCTTCTACATCCTCCCCCTTCTGAGTATTGAGGATTTAAATATCCGTGTTTTTGCCTTATCTGTCCTTGAAAAAGTACTTCCTTGCTCCTGTGACACCAAGACATTCTGCCTTTTTTCCTTTTTTTTTTTTTTAATGATCCCGTATCTGCAAACCTTTGTGCCTGGGAGTTTTGGAATTTAGACTGTTCCAGACTTAAGAAAGATGATGTCATGTGGTATCTCTGTTAACATCCAGGACAGCACCACATAATTACATACATGAACAGTTTTGAAGTGACCCACCGCAGAAGTCAGTGATCCAGGCAAGGATCATCAATAGATATTAAAACCATTAAATTTGGGGATCCCTGGGTGGCTCAGCGGTTTAGCACCTGCCTTTAGCCCAAGGCGTGATCCTAGAGTCCCGGGATCGAGTCCCACATCAGGCTCCCTGCATGGAGCCTGCTTCTTCCTCTGCCTGTGTCTCTGCCTCTGTGTGTGTGTGTGTGTGTGTGTGTGTGTGTCTCATGAGTAAATAAATAAAATCTTTAAAAAAATAATAAAATAAAAATAAAACCATTAAATTTTATCATTAAAATGATAAAATCATTTGGTTGCCAAAGAACAAGGTATCTGCAACTCACAACAAATCGCCCTGTTAGTAACCTGCTCACTGTCAAGGGAAAAAGCATAAAGGGGAAGAGCTGGCAATTACCATCTAACCAAATGATCAAACTTAAGAAAACCAGAATGACATTCATTGTTTATCTCCTTATAAGATACAATACAAAGTATGTAGCAGTAACACCTATGCTCTTCCCCAAAATGTTTAAACTGAAATTAAGCCTTTAAGCCCAGCTTCCAGTTTATAAAGAAACACCAGGGATAGTACAGATAGAAAAACAGGTTAAATGACACCATCAGGAAACAATCAGACAAATCCAGAAGGAGGAACATTCTATAAGTCAGTTGGTTCTGGTCTTTATAAAGATGTCAGTATCTCTTTCTCACATACACACACACCCTGCACACACAGAGTTCTGGGGATCAGGAGAAATTCAAGAAACGGACCAACCACTAAATATAATGTATGAACCCTCACTAATTCTTAGTTCAATAAAGACATGTAAAAACTCTGTTTTTGGTTTGAGACCAAATATCCCTCAAATTAGAATTCAAGGACTGAGCAGAGAGGAAGGTGGCTTAGGACTAGGGACTTGGCAGTTCTCCCCCATATGCTATAACAGGAGGCCCCCCCTTCAGAAGGAATGGATGGCCCCACATCTAACCAAGTTTGCTACTGCAGTCTATCTCACATCATACTTCTCATGTATGTTTGCATCTCTCACACTAGATTGTTCATGACGACAGGGAACAGGTCTTATTCATTTTAGGTGGGGAGGGGAAAAAGGAGAGGAAGAATCTTAGGAAGGCTCCACTCCTAATGTGAAGTCCAATGCAGAGCTTGATCTCACGACCCTGAGATCATGACCTGAGCCGAAATCAAGAGTTGGACACTAAAAAAGAGTTGGACACTTAACCAACTGAGCCACCCAAGTGCCCCTAATTAAGTTTTTTTTTAATTTTTGTATTTTCCATAGTGACTTCTAATATCAGGTGTTCACTAATGTTCACTACACATTGTTCAAAACATAATACTCCAATGCTCAATAAACACTGAGGGGGGAGGGGATCCCTGGGTGGCGCAGAGGTTTGGCGCCTGCCTTTGGCCCAGGGCGCGATCCTGGAGACCCGGGATCGAATCCCACATCGGGCTCCCGGTGCATGGAGCCTGCTTCTCCCTCTGCCTATGTCTCTGCCTCTCTCTCTCTCTGTGACTATCATAAATAAATAAATATTTAAAAAAAAAACACTGAGTGGGGAAAAGCATTGTAGAGATAAAAGAAGTCGAATATGGGTTGGGTACTAATATAATGGAAATGTTGTTAATTTTTAAAGTGTGGCTGACAATTATACTGTGATTCTGCAGCAAAATGTCCTTTCTCTTGAGAAATACCTATATGCAGCAGTATATATAGGTAAAGTGTCATATGATTCCAACTTATTTCAAATGGTTCAGAAAAAAAGATATACATAGATAATATAGATAAAAGAAATACAGCAAAAATGTTAAGTGTTGAATTCAGGCAGTAGATATGTGGGTACCCACTGCAGTATCATTTAAATTTTTCTGAATGTAAAAAAAAAATAAAATAAAATAAAAAAATAAATTTTTCTGAATGTTTGAAAGTTTTTATAATAATAGTTCTTTTAAAAAGCTGCAGCGAGGGGCACCTGGGTGGCTTAGTTGGTTAAGCATCTGACTTTGGCTCAGGCTATGATCTCAAGGTCCTGGGATGGAGCTCTGTGTTGGGCTCCCTGCTCAGCAAGGAGCCTGCTTGTCCTTCTCCCTCTGCTGCTCCCCCGACTTGTGCTCACTTACTCTCACTCTGTCAAATAAATAAACAAAATCTTAAAAAATAAAAAAATTAAAAAGCTGCAGTGAAATGTGTGTTCACATTAAGCATTTGATAAATACATGATTATAAATAAACAGTCTAATCTCAACTCAAGTTTTGTTGCCATGTGGGTTACATGAAAGAGTTTTTGGTTTTCAGAGCTTTCTGGATTTCAAATTTGTGGATAAGATGGACCTGTATTAGCCTTGTGGTGTTACCACTCTCATTTAGGTCTTTAATTCTAGAATTTTATATGATACTACATGGAGATCTGGTTTATGTTTTTCCATATCATAAGTCAATTATCCCAACAACCTATAGGGTAACTCACCCTTTCCTCACTGATTCATGTGCCCCTTTATATTATGTTCCCATATACCATGGATCTATCTCAGAGATCTTTATTCCATTTTTGCCTAATACCTATTCTTGCATAAACACTATACTGCTTTTAGTACTATGCTTGGTAGCTTACAACATCTGGTAATAAAGTCCCCGTGTTCTCTTCTAAAAGTCAATTTTGTTATTTCAAATGCATTTGAGAATAAAAGTTTATTTTTATTTTTTAAAGATTTTATTTATTTATTGGAGAGAGAGAAAGAGAAGAGCAGAAGTTGGTGGGAGAAGCAGAGGGAGAGGGAGAAGTAGACTCCCTGCTAAGCAGGAAGCCTGATGCAGGGCTTGATCCCAGGACCCTGGAATCATGACCAGAGCCAAAAGGCAGACACTTAGCCAACTGAGCCACGCAGGTGCCCCAAGAATGAAAGTTAAAAAAAAAAATTCAATTAGAGTGCTGAATCCAATTGCACTTGATGGCAGATTTTATTTTCCAAAGATAGTTGCATCAGTAGATGCTCATCCCACATGGTCTTTTTACAGTGTGATATTAACATTCCTCTACTATAGATGGGGTCTATGTTCTCTTCCCTTCTATACAGAGCAGCTTTTGCACCTACTTCAACCAGTAATGTGCAGAGGTGCACCATCATAATGCCCTGTGATTTCCAAGGCTAGGTCAAAAAAGGTACTATAGCTTCCACCTGGTTCTTTCTTGGGACAAGGGCAGTGAGATCCCTGAACCAACATGGAAGAAGTACAGGTATCCTGAAGGCACCATGCAGGGAAAATCATGTGAAAAGCTTACACATAGGGGATCCCTGGGTGGCCCAGCGGTTTAGCGCCTGCCTTCGGCCCCCAGGTGTGATCCTGGAGTCTCGGGATCGAGTCCCATATGTCAGGCTCCCTGCGTGGAGCCTGCTTCTCCCTCTGCCTGTGTCTCTGCCTCTCTCTCACTCTGTGTCTCATGAATAAATAAATAAAATCTTAAAAAAAAAGAAAGAAAGAAAAGAAAAGCTTACACATAAATAGAGATGCCCAAGGGGCCTTGGCTGTCCTGGCTCCCAAGTGCTTGAGTCTTCCCAGACCAGACTTGGGGCATGTGCGTGAAAATGCCTCTGAGATGGTTCCATCCACAGCCACCCTCACAAGAGGCAAAAAAAGCCAGAATTTCTTGGGAGAGCTGCTCCCAAATTACTGGTTCACAAAAATTATGAGAATGATTACTGTTGTTTGAAGCTAATAAGTTTTATGGTAATTTGTTACTCCATAGTCACTGGAATAGCACTGAATTTATAAATCAATGGGAAAGGAAGTTATCATCTTTAGAGTATTAGATCTCATGCAAGATTACAAAATGTCTTTCCCTTTATCTGGATCTCCAATAGAGGTTCTACATATTCTTGTTTCAGTGAAATGCCAGAAACTTCATGGCTTCTTCTGCTATTATTTTTTATATTTCTAGTTGATTAATGTTGGCATTGGGAAATATGATCTGATTTCACAGATTCACCTTGTATCTGATTATATCATGAGAAAATGAAAATGTTCTCATGATATAATGAGACTTTCAAACATTCAGAAAAATCAAAATGATACCCCAGTGGGCACCCACATATCCATCCATGTTATCGCTTCCTTTCCAATTCTTATATTTAATTTTTTTTTCTTTCCTTAACCTGTGATCAGGTTTGATCAGGACCTCCACTTTGGAGATAATGTTTACTATAGGTTTTTGTTATATAACTTTTGTCAAAGAAAATTCCTTTTAGGGGCACCTGGGCAGCTCAGCAGTTTAAGTGTCTGCCTTCCACTCAGGTCATGACCCCAGCATCCTGGGATTGAGCCCTTGCATAGCATCTGGCTCCCAGCTCAGTAGGCCTGCATTTTCCTCTCCCCTCTGCCTTTGCTCAACACTCCCTTTGCTTGTGTGTCCTCTCTCTCTGTGTCAAATAAATAAGTAAAATCAAAAAGAAAAAAAAGTTCCTTTTATCATTATTTGGTGAGAATTTTAAAGATTTTATTTGGCTAGCTGATATTTTATTTGGAATTTGGTAACAGAGGTGCTAGGGAGATTTTTCATTTGTGACCAAATGTTAATTAGTATCTAAAGGTTTTTCCTCTGTATTAATACTTTCCTCTGTATCCTCCAAACTCTTGCCTTTATCCCTGGGATTCCAAAATTGAACAGGAAAGGGAGTTTGGGGCCTCATGGTACAGTATGGACTCCTGTCTGATCCTCCTGTCTCACTGCCTGATTAAGTCTACAAACTCCTGCTCAGTTTCTCTAGAGATAGCGCACCACCCCCACCCCACCCGCCCACCATCTGCTGCAGGGCTGGAAAGGAGAATCACTGGATAGAGAAGATGCGAGTGGCTCCTTATTCGGACATCCAAACTATCCTCTTATTTTCAAGGTTAATAGAAGTCTGGCTAATAATACGTGGAATGTCCATATGATGGGCCATTAAGACTGCCAAAGTAAAAAAGTAAAACTTTTTTTTTTTTAAACATTTTTTTTTTAATCTTTATTTATTTATGATAGTCAGAGAGAGAGAGAGAGAGGCAGAGACACAGGCAGAGGGAGAAGCAGGCTCCATGCACCGGGAGCCCGATGTGGGATTCGATCCCGGGTCTCCAGGATCGCACCCTGGGCCAAAGGCAGGCGCCAAACTGCTGCGCCACCCAGGGATCCCCAAAAAAGTAAAACTTTTATACACTAATTTGTCCACAAACTAAATTTTTTTTAAAAGTTGCAGAATAGAGTGTGATGCCCTCAGAAAACAGAAATCCACACACATCAGCACAGACACAACCATGTTGCACAGTAGCTGCCTGCTTGCCCATAGACAGGGAGATATGACGGGGAGAAGGGACCACAATCTTTTACTTTAAATACTCTGCGTTGTATGATTTTCTCATAATGGACTCAAATTACTTTCATAATTACAAGAACCAAAACCGACTTTTTGTTAAGTTCTCCCACTCCTGACCCCCATCCCACTTATCCTGGGATCTCAGTGTAAGTCACAGTGCTTGGGACTGCTACTTAGTCACAGTCTGGGCCCAAACAGTGACTCTGGTAGAAAACCCCCCTGGGGAGAGTTTGCAGCTAGCTGACACAGTATTCTGGGGATGTCCCCATAAGGGAGCTGCTTACCACGGCCAGCCTTGCAATGGGCGGGGCTGCCCCAGAGGCCCCTGTTGCAGAAGCAGCCGACACCCCTTAGGAGAGGACTGTGCTGGAAAGAGCCTTCCCCTGCTTCCTTCTCATTTCTTCCCGCTTCTCCCTCTCCAGCTCTAACCGCCTGGATGTATCTCTTGTAATTACCAAAGCAACAGGATGGGTATAGTTTCTCACTCTGTGAAAGCATTCTCCTTTTCCTTATCTGAAGGCACGAGAGCTCCTGAGGAAGGAACACAGGAACACGGCCCACCTCTCATATAAGGTAAGGTGAGAAATAGCCTCCAAGCCCCTGAGAAAAGCAGCTTCATCAGTCTCAATTAACTGAACGCTCAGTTCCCACACCACCAGGTCTGACCCCAGTGTACCAGCTGCTGGTGTTCCATGTTGTTCTTTGCTGGGCCCTCTGAGGGACACAGGATGGCACATGTGATGCTGAGAAGAATGCACAGTGAGCCAAGGGCAGGGCAGGCAGTAAGTCCTTCTGAAAAGCCCCTTTGGCTGTCACCAACAAAAGGACATGCTGGTGCCAAGTACTGCAAGTATAGCCAAGAGTAGCCAGGAAAAAAAAAATCTCAATTCTCTTGCCACAGCAACTCTAAGTCTGCTGTTCATTTAGCTTCTCTATCCAGCAGGACAGTGGGAAGAGGAGGAAGAGGAAGTAAAAAGGACAACAGCAGGGGATCCCTGGGTGGCGCAGCGGTTTGGCGCCTGCCTTTGGCCCAGGGCGCGATCCTGGAGACCCGGGATCGAATCCCACATCGGGCTCCCGGTGCATGGAGCCTGCTTCTCCCTCTGCCTGTGTCTCTGCCTCTCTCTCTCTCTCTCTCTGTGACTATCATAAATAAATAAAAATTTAAAAAAAAAATCATTAAAAAAAGGACAACAGCAGCCTGTATCTTTAGAGCCACTTGGATATGCCTGGTGCATGTTCTGGGTGCCTTGTTTGTTGCATTTCATCTCTCGAACCTCTGTGCTAGACACCATTATTATTCCTACTATACCTGTGAGGAGACGGAGGTTCCGGGAAGTGAAGGGCAGACAGATCTCAGGACAACATGAAGAACCAGATGGGGACGTGAGGTGGGGAAAGAAAGCCAACCAACCCACACTGATTGGTTGTGCCTTTTCAATCACTGACAGAGCAACTGGGTTTTGGTTTAAAATCAGGCTCTCATCTCAAGATTAGCTAAAGCAAGACTCAAGGTAGGGGAGATATTTTCAGGAGTGATATTCCTATTCTCCTCTGGGTGATCTGGAAATACACAGGAAGAATTGTAAGAATGATGGGGAATGGACTCTTGTGTTGTAACAAAAATCGTATGCTGGGAGACAACTCCCACTCCTCTGCTACTCCCACCTGGCATGAGGGAGGCAGACACATGCAGGGAGGTCACAGCCAACTCAAAAGACCACTTATCCCCCACATTTATTACTGAGGACAAAAGTAGGGATGGCTTTGTGCCTGGTTTCCCCCCTTCTCATTTTGATTCTGGTAAGAACAGTGTTTCCCGTATCACTTGAGCTAAGGGGCAGGGGGACCACATGCTCAGGGCACTCACCTCCCTGACAACTACGGAACTTCAGAGCTCACCAAAGCGGAACTTCAGAGCTCACCAAAGCGACTTCACAAACTTCATCATCCATTCTCAAAACCAATAGCGCATTATCTTCATTTTTTTATTAATTCAAATACTTTCAAAAATAAATAAAACTCTTTGGGCTAAAATTTAAAACATACAAATGAATGCTACCATACATATTTTTCAAAGCTACCTAACACAAACACCTACCTATTCAAGGCAAATGCTGAACCCAGGAGGAGGAGGAAGGAGGGCCAGAGATGAAGGCGGATGAGGTAAAAGGCAAACCGAGTAGAGCCTGGCTATCCACAACCACCCCAATCTAGGCTGGAATCTACCCTTGGCCTCTAGGAATGCACAGGCTGGAGGTATCCTTCCCTACCTCCCCAAAGGCACTCCAAGTGGCCAGGCTACTGCTGGTGTGGTGTCGGGCAGGAAGGTGCGAGGCCGGATGGTGGAGAAGGGGGTAGGGTGGTTAAAAAAAAAAAAAGAAGAACCCAGCAGGGAGCTAAAAGTATGAGTTTTCTTATCAAGGATCTTGTCTCTAACCTGGACAGATCTTAGCATTTCTGAGTTTCCATTTTTCACATATAAAATGAGGAGACTGGCTTAGGTCTCTGAGATTCCTGCTAATTCTAAGGTTTGTGGATTTAAAGTTAGAGATCAGTGTGGTTTCCTCTCCTACCGAGGTTCCCCTTCTTTTCAGGGAGGACCCTGGGCTCTCCTGCCCTATAAAGCGGGGTAGTACTGCTCCCAGGTGAACAAAAGGACTGGGAAAGCCTCACACATGATAAATATTCTAAAATATTTTCAGAATTCATGCCCTTTTTTAAAAAAGCCTCTATGAGAAAGAGTGAGGGGATACCTGTTATTCTCATGTCGACGGTGAAGCTCTGGGTGACTCTTCCCGATGCCTCTCCCGGGACCCCTGCACAGACCCCACCCCATCCCCACTAGCCTCCATCACTCACAGGACCTGAAGGAGACAGACTCTCACAAAGCCATCAAAGACTGAGAGGTACAGCAGGGGAGTGCCACAAGTGCCAAGGGGAGGCCAAAATGGGAACATCCCAGCTCTGGCGTGAGCCTGCTACACACCTACTGCTGGGAACACGGTGGCAAAGTGAACTCAGGAGCACGTGGCCACAGCTGGTGTGAAAAGGGAAAGATGTAGCCCATATCTACACTCTCTCTCAGCTCTTTTAATCAACTTTTTCTGGCAAATAATCCATTTCCCTTCAGCAACTCTGAACCTGAGCAGAAGGTCAAAGCACTGACCTTGAGCTACTGTATGGAGAAACCTCTCTGGCTCTTCAGAGAGGCCTCAGGGGTTTTATGAAGGGAGTAGTATTTCCCGCCTGACTAAGAAATACAATTTCTGAAGAGATGAGAGGTGTCTGTCTCTGATACCCTAACCTCCCAGAGTGGTGCTTCCTGGTGCTTCCAAGGGAACAACTGCACAGCATTACCTTCTTCCGAGGCGCTCCGAAACAAATCCGCTTCTAAGCATGTTATTATAAATGAGATATAACAGGTCTGTCAAAGCAAGTTCTTTCAACTGTCTCGATCCTTTTGAAGTCACTGAACAGCCATTTGCTCAGATCCTTCTAAGCAGCATAACAGCGAGAACACTGATACTCTGACAAGTCAAAAGTATAACCTGATTTTAAGTTTCTTTCACAGATTAACTGGAGGGAAATACAATATAAAGCAGCATCCTCTACTGTCTCAGCGGCCAGGCTCTTGGGCGCAGGAGCCTCTCACAACACTACTACATTTAGGCCAATTTTCTTTAAAAGGCCACAGCCAGGTCAGACACTGTTACAAAGCTAGTTCCTCAAATTAACACTTTAAACCAAGCTGATGGCGAAACGATGAATTCTGTTAGGAAAACTGGTGGAGTCAGAGTTATACTGGGGTACAAGGACCAGCTGAGAAGTGCTATACTTCTCATGTCTTCCTCCCTTGGTTACTTCTGACTAAGCCCTCATAAAACCTGCTAGCAAGAACACCAGAGCTCCATTACCAGGGCTGGATTTATCATGTCCCTTGAAGGGAAGTCACCAGTAGGCAGCCTTACTGAGATCCTCTCGCCTCATTTTCTTAGCTTCCTCCTCCTGCAGGGGAGAGATGCTAGGACCCTCACAGCACAGGGGAGAAATGAAGATATGACCTTGGAAGTCTTCCCCCAAACCAAAGGTGCAACCAAAGTTAAAATCCAGGTTTCTGGGGGGACCTGGGTGGCTCAGTTAAGTGTCTGCATTCAGCTTAGGTCATGATCCCAGAGTCCTGGGATGGAGCCCCACATCAGGCTCCTTGCTCAACAGGGAGTCTCCTTCCCCCTCTCCCTCCTGCTCCCCCTGCTGGTGCTCTCTCTCTCTCTCTCTCTCAAATCAATCAACCAATCCATCCATCCATCCATCCATCCAACCATCCATCCATCCATCCAGGTTTCTGTACTCCTAACCTCTCCTTTGAGGCTGGTGTGCCAGGGTAGACTTTATGGCTCTGGTGCTTACATATATAGATGAGATTTATCTCCCTAGTCCTACCCACACGCCAGGTAGGACCACCCAAATTAGAAAACTGCCCAACATCTTGGTTTAGCAATGGCAAGCCCAAGTGCTTCTGGGTTTTCCACAATTGAGAGGGGATCCTCATATCCCACACTGTACCAAATAATCACACCAGGATGTCTGGTCATATAACCCTACCCCAACTCTCTATCTGTTCCTCTAGATTTGGTAAGACCACATTTCTACCTTCACTTCTTTGCACTTACCAAGTCTAGAGGAAAGGAATGGAGGGAGAAATGGGGTGCAGAAAAGATACAGGAACATAAACAAAAGGGCTTCCAAGGGTCAAATGAAACAAAAAGCAGGCCTGAAAGAGAGAGGGGAGTGGTCAAATTTATGAGCCCAATAACTTTAGTCCACTTTTTTCTTTTTCTTTCTTTCTTTCTTTCTTTCTTTCTTTTTTTTTTGAGAGAGAGACAGAGATAGAGAGTGCGCACAGGTATGTGTGGGGAATGGGCAGAGGGAGAGGGAAAAAATCTTAAGCAGGCTCTAGGCCTAGTGCAGAGCCAAAGCAGGCTCTATCTCACAACCCTGAGATCACGACCTGAGCTGAAATCAAGAGCTGGATACTCAAATGACTGAGCCACGCAGGAGTCCATGGTCCACTTTTAAATTGATTTATACAACTTCCAATCATTACAGGTAGAGTAAAACTGTCTAACTGCTGGCTCCAATCTTTCTCTGCTCACATCTAAAAGCAGGATTAAATAAGACCTAAGAACAAACTTCAAGAGATGGGCCAGCTAAATCATTTCACCACAAACAAAAATAAAGAGACCATAGCTTTCTCTGATAACCCTCACAGTATCAGAGATTTATCATGTTTGATCTTGATTTATTATGCTCTTCTTTTTTGAAATCCACGGATGTTTGCTGCCAAGCCTGAAACAGGAAGGGTAACTGCAAAGTGCCTATGATGAGTCCTGTGACCTAATCTGGAAACAGTTCTGAGAGCAGGCTCTTCCTATGGCAGGCAGGTCTGGAACATCTTGAAGGCTTCCTTCACAGCTCCTAGGGCTCATGGAACTTGACATCAAGGCCAGTATCTAGTCATTTATATTCAAATACAAAAAGCTTAGCAAGCAGCAGCCCCCGAGACAGCAGCAGGTCAGAATCAGAATAAGAAAAAACTAACGTGGTCTAAAACTCTTAATGGGGCAGCCCCGGTGGCTCAGTGGTTTAGCGCCGCCTTTAGCCCAGTGTGTGAACCTGGAGACCCAGGATCGAGTCCCACGTTGGGCTCCTGCATGGAGCCTGCTCCTCCCTCTGCCTGTGTCTCTGCCTCTCTCTCTCTGTGTCTCTCATGAATAAATAAATAAAATCTTTTTTAAAATAAATAAATAAAACTCTTAACTAAGGCAGAAAGCCTAGTACATCTTCTGCAGGGTGAGATTCAATTTATTTAAAGGAGAAGAGGAAAGGGACCACATGGAATAATTCTACTGGACCCAACTACCCAAAGCTGCACCAGAGGCCAGGATAAGTACCAGCTTCTTTTAAGCTCTTATCAAGTTACCAAACCCAATCCAAACATGTCTTTTCAAAGCAATGTGATGAGGTTTGCTGCGTACTTTCTGCCCAAGTATGCTATGGGGGGTTGGGACCTCTACTGTCCAGGAGGGCTCCAATTCCACGCCAAGCTGCCTCCATCCATAACTCTTTCTCCCACTCTTTCGTGAGGCCTTGGTCACTCTTCTTCCCTTCAGTTCCTGCCGCCTGCAGTGGTGCTGAGCCAGCAGGTATGGGGAAATCATCCTTGGACTGAGAGCCAGAAAGGAAAAAGCTGCACACCCCTGATGAAAATAGCCCACCTAATGGGACCGCCCCAGGCTCTCACCATATCTGTACAGTCCTGTGGAGAAGGAAATGCAGCCAAATATGGGAGTACTGATGGGACCAGAGGGGCAGAATGGAGGTTCTTTTCTCTCAGACCCTACATTTATTGAGGGGATTTACAGTGTACTGGTCCCCACCCTTTCCACACACACAACTCCCTGTGAAAACAGCAGTTCCTGAAGCGCACTTACAGAAGCCCCTCCACCGACCTCCTGGCAAAGCTGTTGCTGATGGCCATCCTAAGGATGATGCATCTGGGTTTATGAAGTCTGCATTCTTTCCCATAAAGCTGTTTCCACTCTTACGTCCTGAGACTTCTGACTTCGGAACCAGAACTAGAAGGTTCAAAAGCAATAGAGACATGGAGAAAGCCCAAGAAAGAGCAGCAAGAATTTGGTCTGCCTGCTGCCCTGCCCTGGCCAACCACATGAGCCATGGGAAGGCTCTTCAGTCCTGAGGCTGAAGGAGTTTGTCTTTGTCAAGTACCTCTCAATGTAGGACCAAATTAATTTTTTTTTAATTTTTTATTTATTTATGATAGTCACAGAGAGAGAGAGAGGCAGAGACACAGGCGGAGGGAGAAGCAGGCTCCATGCACCGGGAGCTCGACGTGGGATTCGATCCCGGGTCTCCAGGATCGCGCCCTGGGCCAAAGGCAGGCGCCAAACCGCTGCGCCACCCAGGGATCCCTGTAGGACCAAATTAAATCATTTGTAAAATTCTCCAGGTGTTGATCAAACCTGATTCCTGCCTGAGCAAACAAGAAAACAAAACTCTGTCGCCATCTATATTTGTACCGGAATAACCTCAGTAAATTTGTTTAGATCAGAAATCTGTTTGGGCAACTTTGTGAGGACCCCTCTCACTTTTGAGAGCTTTCTTTGTTTCTCTGCTTAATAAACTTCCATCACTTTGCTTAAAAAAAAAAAAAAAAAGAACAAGAAAAAAAAAACAAATCTGTTTAGCGTGAATAAGCATAAGACAAGCATTTGAGTTACAAGGAAGTCAAAGGAGCAGGGCAATGGAGGAGGAGGCTGGGAGGGCGGAGGTTTTCAAAGGAGCCCTGTAGCTATCAGATTCTGAATAGGGAAAGCCCCAGGAAATTCTGAACAAATATGAAAGAAAATACAACAGAGGAGGCTGTAAGGAGAAATGCCATCAGAATAAAAATCCCAGATCTTGAATTTCAACAATCCAAGAAACTGAACCACAAATTGCCGCAGGATTGAATGCACAGGGGAGGAAAGTTCTCCTGAGAAAATGGAGAAGTCTACACAGAGTCAGGGTCTCACAGCCAAGACTCATCTTCACCATCTTGCTCAGTCCATGGGCTCGAGTGGATGCTCACTTGCCCTTCAAAGATTAAACATTTTACACACTCACTGGAGGGTCATTCTAAAAACATGCCTGCTGGGGAATTTTACCTCTGAACAAGTGGAAGGACATCAACCGGTTCTCAAAACAGTAAGCCAAAAAAACAAAACAAAATGAAACAAAAAAACAGTAAGCCAGGTAACACTCTGACTCATTTTCACTTTGGTTAGTTCTAAGAAATGAAGGATGTCCATACACTGCAATCCTGTTCATTTTACCTTTCTTTCTTAATTTTTTAAAAGATTTTATTTGAGAGAGCAAGAGCAAGAGAGCACGAGTAGGTGAGAGGAGCAGAGGGAGAATTAGACTGATGTGGGGCTCAATCCCAGGACCCTGGGATCATGACCTGAGCCAAAGGCAGCCACTTAACCAAATGAGCGCCCTGGCCTTACCTTTCCGTCAAAAAAATGGCCAGAGGCAGAGAACTACTGGGTTTTCTAGATGCTTCTCAAAGGGATTCCCATAGTGCGTGGTCGAACCTGGAGGTATTAAAAGTCTCTTCATGAGATAAATCCATGGCAGTTAGTTCTCCTGTATACGACATGTGAACCTCAAGACCTTCAAGACTTTGTATGAGTACACAGTTCCATTCTTGTTAGAGAGCTACTGTCTGATTTACTATTTAACCAAGAAAGGTAAACACCAATATTAGGTAGAACTATATGTATGTGACTCTCAAACTGCTCTGGCCATGAGCACTAGAACTTGTGAACATGACTGTCATTGATAAAAAGACTTCTTGGGTGCCTGGGTGGCTCAGCGGTTGAGTGTCTGCCTTCAGCTCAGGGCATGATCCCGGAGTCCCAGGATTGAGTCCCTTATCGGGCTCCCTGCATGAAGTATGCTTCTCCCTCTGCCTGTCTCTGCCTCTCTCTCTCTCTTTCTCTCTCTGTGTCAAGAAAAGAAAGAAGGAAGGAAGGAAGGAAGGAAGGAAGGAAGGAAGGAAGGAAGGAAGGAAAGAAAGAAAGAAAGAAAGAAAGAAAGAAAGAAAGAAAGAAAGAAAGAAAGAAAGAAAGAAAGAAAGAAAAAGAGAAAGAAAGAAAGAAAAGAAAAGAAAAGAAAAGAAAAGAAAAGAAAAAAGAAAGAAAAGAAAAGAAAAGAAAAAAGAAAAGAAAAGAAAAGAAAAGAAGAGAAAGACTTCTCACCCAAATACCTTATTTTATGGGGTCTCTGGCCAGAGCTGCCAGATGGGAATGTGAACTAAAATGGCCACTGGGATCTGTAGAAAAAGATGATCCTTTTAGCCAACTTCTTTAAGCCCTGACCTCTGAAGAACTAGATTCCAATTTATCTTATGGATTCTTATATTTCAAAACAGACATTAAAAAAAAGACTTCTGAAGTGATATGGGGAAGGGGACCTATAGAAATAATCATCAGCTTTAACAGTTAAAATGACTGCAGTCCTCAGAATTTTCTCTACTAGCAAACAGTCCCGATTATATATAAATATAACCTGCCGTCTCAGCAAAGGAATGGATCTAAATTCTGAGCAGCTCAGGGACAGCTCTGGGTCATGGACTAGCAAATGCCTTTACTGAGGAAATACAGGAGCAGGAACATTTCTTGTTTTCTTCAGAGCTTGTGGTGCAAGAGACACCCTCCTGGTCCTTCAAGGGTACATCCAGTTAGAGACAAGGCTGACCTTCACAGGGTAAGCTCCTTTCCATTGGAAAGGCAGTAATTACCCCCCATAAGACTGCGTGTTTGGGGGATCCTTGGGTGGCTCAGTGGTTTAGCACCTGCCTTTGGCCCAGGGCGCCATCCTGGAGTCCCGGGATCAAATCCCATATCAGGTCCTGGCATGGAGCCTGCTTCTCTCTCCTCCTGTGTCTCTGCCTCTCTCTCTCTCTCTCTCTCTCTCTCTCTCTATGTCTATCATAAATAATAAATAAATAAATATTTTTAAAAAAAGACTGCATGTTTATGCTGCTTTTCCTTTTGTAAAATCAGTCTTTGGTCTCCAAGCTCACTTGAAGAGGTCACTTGGCATTCAATTCCTATGTGTTTCCAACAGAAATGATGTTCCACAGATTGGCAAGAAGACATTTCTCACTCTAGAGGGCAGCTGGTGTGTCCACAGGATCTTTGGCTTTGTGGGCAGAGGAAAAGACCTCTCTCCCAGAGGGACAAACGGTACTGATCATCAAGCCCACGGCCTGTCCAAAAGGACCCCAGTGTCTGAGGATAAAACGTGACCTATTCCTGGGCCAGTAGCACAAAAGTGCTGGGGACCAAGTTCTTCTCAACAAGAGATGCCAGGACCTTAAATCAGGACCCTGGTTCTGCACAAGGGTGAAATTCTAAATCATAGGAGAGGGGAGACTGAAAAAGCAGAGTGAGTACAAACAAAGGAGGAATGGTTCTCAATTCTAGTTAACCAGTGCTGTCACTTTCATTTAAACCAGAGAAATAGTTCCTTTAGAAAACGATAACACGGGAGCAAGGGGAAAAGTCTAAATGATGTTCCCACACTTCTCCCTTCTCTCCTGCATCAATGCAGCACAGGATGATGCCTGGCCCTGCTTGTTGAGAGAGGAAAGCCATCCCTCTACAAAGGAAAGAGAATGCTGGCCCACCCACCTCTGCCTGTTACAAAGGCCTTCTTTCTGCATTTGCTCTGAGAAGCTGATAAGATCACAGGAACAGGTTCATCCAGACACCCTGCTCCTTTAATTACTGCTCTAAAACAAGAGAGCTACACAGGAGAACAGACCAGGAAGAGAGTTAGATCCTCTTGTTTGGACCTGACCAGTATGAAAGGCCAGGTGTGAGAGACAAGGAGAGGCTGAGATCATCCAACTGACGGGGCCAGTGAAAGCCAAGGCACCATGACCAGGGAGCAGGTCTCACGCTCCAGGGTAAGTGATGCTCCACATGAAGAGGTAAAGCCAACCACCCAATGGAACTGATATCAGGAAAGAAATCATAGAGCAATACACATAATGCCATCAAAGCACTTAGATGGAGAAGGTGGTCAGAGAAGCACAGAGCCCTAGTATTATTGACTCTTAAGTTATTAAATTGCTTCTTAAAGTAAAAAGCAATGATTCCAGACCCTTAATTAGACGTGCCTGACTCAGAGACCAGAGTCAAGACTGAAAACGCAGCATGGGGCCCAAGAGCCCACTGATCTCCTCCATGGGTGTCCCCACCCTTACCCCCTCCCCGCTCTTCCCGCTCACCCTGGTCTAAAGAGGAATTCTGCCCAGGATCTGAGACCATTAGTCTGTGCTTAGATTGTTCTCTGACCATAAGAGGTCCTCAAGGTAGGCAGAACAGGGATCCCTGGGTGGCTCAGCGGCTTGGTGCCTGTCTGAGTCCCAGGATCAAGTCCCATGTCGGGCTCCCGGCATGGAGCCTGCCTCTCCCTCCTCCTGTGTTTCTGCACCTCTCTGTCTCTATGTCAATCATAAATAAATAAATAAATCTTAAAAAAAAAAAAAAAGGTAGGCAGAACAGCTAGGGGCTCTAGAACACAAGAAGTGTACAAAAAGATGCCATGTCGTTCAAACACACAGAGCAGGGTGATTATTTTCCATGTGGGCTCCTGCCATTTCCACAGGAGCCACAAAGTCAGAGGAAACCAAGGAGGCCTTGCTGGGGAGGGGGAAATACCAAGTGAACTGTCAACAAGGAGGAAGAAATAATTTTAAATGGAAGCAAATCTATAAACTGAAGAAAGAGACATATAGTTAACTCAATGAGAAGCGAAGTTTTGACCTGAGCTTGGGAAGACACTGACTACCAAAGGGAATATAACAGAATTTGAACCACGAAGGATGAACCAAACCAGCCAAAGGCCCCTATAGCAAAAGCAGCCTGAATAGGGAGCCCAAGAGCCCCAGACCAACCAGGTTGGTTGAGAGAACCTTACAGGTTCTCTCCTGAGGTCTAGATTTTCTTGACAATGTGACATGTCATACCAAAGCAGACTGAAAAGACATAATCCGAGTTTATGAGGAAAACTATTTAGATGAGTCAAATTTGCTTATTTAATACACGAATTGTGTTTTACAGCAGGAGGCACACCCATGAAAGGAATCACGGATGCAAAGAGAAGAACAACTCTGGAATCACAAGTAGCCTTTGACAGCTAGACATTGGGCGCTGTAGTTTTTATCTCGTCGGCTGGAGTCCTCAAGTTGGAGCATATGTAATTCCTTTCTGACCCTCTGTTCCCACCTTACGTGTATATTTAGATAATTGGTGTTTAACATTAGGATTCTAACCACCCACCTGAACTAATTTTATAAGGTAGGGTGGGAAGTGAGATAAAATCCCCTAGATTTCCTCTGGGATCTATAAATAGGGCTTCAGGAAGGCAGTCGGCCTACCTAGCCAGGACTTTAAGAAAGAGTCCATTTCCTTGGGAGGTTCCTCCTTCGCTTCCAGTACAGACACTTTATGGAGCCAAGTCACAGGATGTCTAGCTAGCCTCGGGAATACACACGTCACATCCCCAATGGCAGCAAGCGAAAATGCTTCTCACATCTGCAGGCTCAGATTCTCCTCATTTTCACATGGGTTCCCAGCTCTGTTTTAATTCTCTAAGCTTGTGCTGCAAAGGAGTGGAATCACAGAGATCATGCAGAGGTTAACACTGCATTTGGGGAAATGCATCAAAACAATAAGATGGGTTGATGAAGGACTGCACTGATGAACAGTTCGTGATAAAGCAAACATGGGGGAATGTTGATTGTAGTGTTTAGGTGGGGGTCACGTGGGTGTCTGCTGCATAATTCTCCCATTTTACTGTCTCTGGCAGACCTGTTTGCTTGAAGATGGAAGCAGCTTTGCTGGAGTAAAGATGTCAGTCGAGATCAGAAGATCCAGCCTTACTTTAAGCCAGTCTTCTGGCCTGAAAGAGGTCTATCAACTCACCAGGAGTTCTTTAGACGGGTATGCGTTAGAATCAGTCTTATCAAAATCAGAGACCTTTTGCAAATAACTCATGCTTGGGCTGTAAAGTATGGTGACCCACAGTCTGAGGCTTGTAGGATGATGTAATTTTTCTATCTTGATAGGAGTCTGAGGTGTGCTTGTATATGTACTTGTCAAAGCTCAATGAACATATACTTAAAATGTGTGCATTTCATTGGATATAAATTTTACATCAAGAGAAACTAAACAAGTACTGAATACCAATTAATGGTATGCATGTTGAAATATTTAGAATAAAGTATATGGATGTCTGCAATTTATTCTGAAATGCATCAAAACCATCAGACTGATAGATAAACAGAAGAGTGGACAGATGAATAGGCACGTAATAACAATACAAGCACAGTAAAAGATATATTTGAGGGGGCAGTGGTGGAAGTGGTAGTATGGCTGTACCAGAGGGCGGGTGTTTTTTAAAGTTCCACAGATGGCTTAAGTAAAGTATGGTCTGTCTGTACCATGGAATACACTTAACCCACAAACAAGAAGGAATGAGCTATTGATATACACAACAACATAGAAAGGGAATTACACTAAGTGAAAAAAGCTAACCTTAAAGGTTACATACATATGATTCCATTTATACAGCACACACAAAACTGGAGAACAGATTCGTGGTTGCCAGGGGTTAGGAATGGCAGTGAGGGTGGCTATGACTATAAAGAAAAGCACAGAGGGGTCTCTGCAGCGATGGAGCACTCTGTCTCTTAATTGTGGTAGTGGATACTCCAACCCACACATCTGATAAAGCTCCATAAACTACACAAAAAACAAATGGGTGCATGTTCAACTGGTGACATCTGGATGAGGTCTGTGGATATTAGGGTACCAATGTGGATTTCCTCAGTTCGATATTACACCATAAGTTATGGAAGATGTACCACTGGGAGAAACTACATAAATGTACAAGGATCACTCTGTATTATTTAACAACTTCCTGAGAAGCTATAATTATTTCAAAGTAGAAAGTTAAACAAAAGTTCTTCAGACTATTCTGAAACATTTCCCTGGTTAAGAACTACTAAAGTCATCTAACCACTTACACAGATGGAAAACCATCTTTGGAAAACCAAAGTCCATAGAGGTTTCTCAATCACAGAAACGTTTATCTTCTAACTCCAAAACTAAAGGACACTTAATTATCAACAATCCTAACTAATATTTCTGAGCCATTTGTGCCTAAAGATCCCCTCCCTTCCTCCTTGGGATAGGAATCTTGAAATATGAACATAAAATATTGGGATCGAGATCAATAGATGATTTAGGTCAAGTGGGCCACAAGAAGGAAAAAAAAAAACCCAGATGTTTTCTATAGTTACATGGGGGTTGCTGCAAATTTGCAAACTGAAAATTATAAAGAAGTTTTTTTTTTAAACCAGAGTGTTTCACACCCACCTTACCCAAGCCTGGGTTTGTCAAAATGGGGTTCTCTCTGCTTTGAGAGCTCCTAAACCATCGTTTGCTGGTGAATTTCACAAGACACAGGAGGGAACATGCTCTAGACACAGCTGTTTCCATCTGTTGTTGAAAATAAGATCCTGTCTAAAAAAAGAAAATGTTAAAAAGTCATAAATCCTTCAAACTACAACCTCAGCAGGGGAGTGAACCACGATTCTTTTCATCTTACAAAATGTAGTAACTTTGCTGGGGCTTGATCACGCTGAAAAGCAAACCATTCTGACACATTCAAATGGTGATGTACTGACGCCCATAAGGACGGAAAGATTAAGCAGAACCAGGCACTCCTGGCTTGGATGACTCTACAGCTTTTCTACCCTCCCTACCACGTTCCCACACCCCATCTTCTCTCCAAACACCGCCCCCCACCAGGTCATTTAAAAAATAAGAAGAGGGGATCCCTGGGTGGCGCAGCGGTTTGGCGCCTGCCTTTGGCCCAGGGCGCGATCCTGGAGACCCGGGATCGAATCCCACATCGGGCTCCCGGTGCATGGAGCCTGCTTCTCCCTCTGCCTGTGTCTCTGCCTCTCTCTCTCTCTCTCTCTGTGACTACCATAAATAAATAAAAATTAAAAAAAAAATTTTAAAAAATAAGAAGAATTTGCAAGATCTTTGTAACTGGGGTTAATAATAAGACTCCTAGACTTGTTAGATGGGGAGAAAGATAACCACTTTGGACACTTGCTGGAAGTCTGCAGAAGAGTAAACCTGAGCCTTAAATTCTTTGAAGTGCCAAGTCTCAATTCTGAAAATGAAAGTCAGGGGAACTTCCAATTACAGTAATAGGAAGGCCAGAAAACCCTACTGCTACAAGTACCTTATACAACTGGAGAACAAAAGAAAAGGACTGGAAATCCCCCAAGTGCCAGAAACAGAGAGAGAACTAAAGAGAAAGTGAGACTAGAGAAAGGCTTGTCTATACACGTAGAAAGAACAGAAGAATCTCCCCTGAGACCTGTGACCACAGGCCTGCACCTCCTGGACCCTGCTTCTAATAAGCCTGATATCGGGATCCCTGGGTGGCGCAGCGGTTTGGCACCTGCCTTTGGCCCAGGGCGCGATCCTGGAGACCCGGGATCAAATCCCACATCGGGCTCCCGGTGCGTGGAGCCTGCTTCTCCCTCTGCCTGTGTCTCTGCCTCTCTCTCTCTCTCTCTCTCTCTGTATGACTATCATAAATAAATTTTTAAAAAAATAAAAAAAAAATAAGCCTGATATCAAAAATTACAAAACACAGGGGGAAACCATCCACTGTGGACAGGAATCTGAAAACAGTGTGAAATAATATATATGAACATTAAAGCTATAAAGAAGGATTCAAAATTCCAAAGAATGAGATACTATGGAAGGATGGAAGTAAAGGAGGGAAGGAGGAAAGAAAAGAGGGAAAGAACAAGGACCTTTGGGAACAAATGGAAATTTGAGTGAGGATGTTAATATTAGATATATTAGTTAGATCATATTTAGGAGTAACTGTCATGGTGTCTACAACATACTTTTAAATGGTACAGAAAAGGGGCACCTGGGTGGCTCAGCGGTTGAGTGTCTGCCTTTGACTCAGGGCGCGATCCCAGGGTCCAGGATCGAGTTCCACATTGGGCTCCTGCAGACAGCCTGCTTCTCCCTCTGCCTCTCTCTCTCTCTCTCTCTCCCATGAATTAATAAAACCTTTAAAAAAATAAATAAATGGTACAGGAAAAAAATGAGACATACATGGAAGAGAACTTCAAATATGGCAAAATGTAACTGACTGAGTGAGAAGTATGTAGGTGTTTGTTTCAAGTTTTCCACAGGATTGAAAATTTTCAAAGTAACAAGATTAGGAAAAGAAAAAAACATATCGTGTACAACTATAAACAGAAAAGCCTGGGGGATCCCTGGGTGGCGCAGCGGTTTGGCGCCTGTCTTTGGCCCAGGGCGCGATCCTGGAGACCCGGGATCGAGTCCCACATCGGGCTCCCGGTGCATGGAGCCTGCTTCTCCCTCCGCCTGTGTCTCTGCCTCTCTCTCTCTCTGTGACTATCATAAATATATAAAAAAAAAATTTAAAAAAGAAAAGCCTGTGTATGTATCAAGGCAATTAAATATGGCAATGAGGGTAGGTTAAAAAAAAAAAAAAGGATGAAAACACCGGAAACACTTAATGATATGTTAGAATTCCAATCCAAGTAACTCAGAGAAATAAGGAAGTCCCTGGGAGCTCCTCAGAGGGACGATTAGTTCATTTATTTCAGGGAATCGAGATTTCATACTACTTAAAACAGAGCAGATAATAGTTTGCATTTGTACTGGATCATCTAAGCAAATGTCATTGCCAACTTCACCAAAAGACCTAAGAATAATATTTTCATTACATATTCAGTAGCCATGAATCCTGAATATTAACCTACCAAGCATAAGACCTCTTAATATCAAAGTGATCTTTTAAAAGAAACAATAAAAGGGGATGAAAAATAATTCCCCTATGATTAAAAATAGTTTGTGCGACATAGCAAAGCAGAATCTAAGGGGGATTTAAAATGCATATACTTAACAGGCAAATCTATACAAACAGGAAGTACACTGCCCAGCACCAAGAGACTTGGGGGAAAATGAGAAATGTCTAGAGAGCATGAAGTTTCTTTTTGGGGTAGTGAGAATGTTCTAAAATTGATGCTTGTGACGGTTACACAGCTCTGAATATACTAACAACCACTGAGCAGTGCACTTTAAAAGGGTAAGTTGTATGTAAATTGTATCTCAATAAAGATGTGAAAAATGCACATACTTGAAAATAAACATAATGGAAAATCATAAGAGTGTCCAATTCCAAAACCTAGGAAAGGACCAGAGAACAGAGAGTGGAAGGGAGGATAACTGGGCCAGAAAAGGTTCCTCATAGTAACCCTCAGAAAATGACCACAGTGAGCAGGAGGGAAAAAAGTTAACTGAAAGGATGGTAGCAGAGTAGCAGGAACTGGAAGTTAAGTTTCTTGTGACAAAGCCAAATACCACACCATAGAAACTGGAGTGATGAGGAGCCTTCCACTTCTGTGGGTGGGTGGGGAGGGCACTTGAGGAAACCGCCACCATCACATTCACCACCACCACCACCACCACCACCACCCCACCACCCGCCATGCCATTTATGTGCTAGGACTGGACTCTGTCAGCGTGCTGCCTCCACCACCTCAAACTGCTCTTTCCAAATTAGCCTTTGGATGGATCCCAGGTCATGTCTCTAAACTCATCTGTAAAGAAGGCCAGGGATTTACGCTTCCTAATTCTAACTTGCAAAGGGAGCCCTCATAGGGTTGGAAAGTCTTCAACATCCACTCCTGAGAGCAAACAAGAAACAGAAAGTAATTTCTTTAACCTAGTAAAAGATATCTACAAATCCACAGCAACAATCACTTTCAGTGGTGAAACTTTAAGAACATTTTCTTTAAAATCCCTCTCTGCAGTCAGAAACAAATCAAGGATACCCACCATCAGGGCATCCCCAGTGGCCCAGCAGTTTAGCGCCGCCTTCAGCCCAGGGCATGATCCTGGAGACCCGGGATCGAGTACCATGTCGGGCTCCCTGCATGAAGCCTGCTTCTCCTCTGCCTATGTCTCTGCCTCTCTCTCTGTGTCTCTCATGAATAAATAAATAAAATCTTAAAAAAAAAAAAAAAGGATGCCCAACATCACTGCTTTGATTCAGTGGATTAGGTGGCTGAGCAAGCATAGTGGTATAGGCTGACTGTGTCCTCTCAAAATTCCAACATTGAAGTCTTTTCCCCAGTAACCCAAAATGTGACTGTATTTGGAGATGGGGTTGTTAAAGAAATAATTAAGGTTAAACAGGGTCACTACAACAGGCCCTAATCCAGTATGACTATATCCCAATGAAGCAGAGATTGGGAGACACAGGATCACCATGTGAAGACGAGAAGATAGCCATCTACAAGCCATAGAGGGAGGTTCAGAAGAAATCAACCCTGCTGACATTATAATCTTGAACTTCCAGCCTCTAGAATTTTGAGTAAATAAATTTCTGTTGTTTAGGTCACTCAGCCTGTGGTACCTTGTTATGGCAGCCTTAGCATACTAACACAATAAGAAAAAGAAGAGATACAAGGATTAGAAAGGAAGAAACACAAGTGTGATATGTATCAGGAAAGGCAGGAGGATCTGCCATAACAAATGGCCAGAACTAACAGAAGTTCAGAAAAGCTGCTAGACAGAGATCCACATGCACAAAGCCAATGGCACCCCTCCCTATATACCAACAATGAGAAAACTAACAGGTGCATTTATTAACTGTCCCTCACTGTGCACAGAGATAAGTAAGTTGAAAAATATTTATCCACATATCAAGGGAACACTACACAACAGTTAAGATAAATGGGCTCAAGGAACCTGGGTGGCTCAGTGGTTGAGCATCTACCTTCAGCTCAGTCATAATCCCAGAGTCCTGGGATCAAGTCCTGCCATCAGGCTCCCCAAAGAGGGCCTGCATAGCCCTCTGCCTATGTCTCTGCCTCTTTCTCTGTGTCTCTCATGAATAAATAAAATCTTAAAAATATATATATATGGGCTGGATCTGCATGGATACATCACAAAAATATTACTCTAAATTAAAAACAACAAAACAGCAAGTTACAAAGATACATTAGTCTATCCATTTTTAACACACACAAAATCACAGGGATTCATATAAGTGGTACAAGTAAGGATAAGTTCACAGGAATGATAAAAAAAATTAATATAAACATTTCATCTTGGTGATGGGCACATAGCTGTTTGCCCCATTATTTTCTATACTCTTCTATATACTTGAAATGTTTAATTTTTTTGGTAGAAACACACAACTCTGAGATTTAGATAAATGCAAACATTAAATTCTAAAGGACTCATGATTTTTTTTTAAGATTTTATTTATTTATTCATGAGAGACACAGAGAGAGAGAGAGGCAGAGAGAGAAGCAGGCTCCATGCAGGGAGTCTGATGTGGGATGAGAGAGAGAGAGAGAGAGAGAGAGAGAGAGAGAGAGAGACAGGCTCCATGCCCAAAGCCTGATGTGGGACTCGATCCCAGGACTCCAGGATCATGCCCTGGGCCGAAGGGAGGTGCTCAACCACTGAGCCACCCAGGTGTCCCTGGACTCATGATGTTTTTTAAAAAAAGCCTCACAACACTGCATATCTTTTCAGAAGACAATAAGCTCACTCCTATAACTACCACTACCCTAGCAGGAAGGTAAAACTAGCAAAAGATAAAAACCAAGACCTTTTCAAGGCTGTCAAGGCTCAATACACCATACTCCACACGTGGGAGTACTCAGTGAGCTCTCTTGGACAAAACCAGTCACTGATAATGTCATGGAATCTTTATTGCTAAGTTAAAAAGAAAATCTTAGATCCAGTAAAATTTGCACTGAACCCACCTGTGCTTATTAGCAGTAACCTTCCTTCCCTAATCATCCATCCCTTCTCTATGCTTAGGATAATGACTCAAACTTCTACATCTCAGACTTTTCCAAGAGCAAAAAAAATCATGAATACCTAACAACAAGAAAAATGTAATGCAAGAGGGCAAGAAGAGTTCATGCATTTAATTTTAGGTCACTTACCAGGTTTTTCTTGAGTCCTGGCCAGGGTTATTTTGGTACTGGCATGGGGAACATGGTTGCATGGGTGTGGGTTAGATTAAAAACAAACTCTCTCAACAAATGCTCAAAGAATAGGTCTCTAAACTGGATCCATGAGACCACCAGTGAAGCACCACCCAAAGATCCATGCAGGACACCTGCCAGGAGATTCGACTATAGAAGGTGTCCCACAGTACAGAAAGGGACAGGGGAGGAGGCTAACAAAGTTACTATTTCAAATCCTCTGCCACCCTCTTTGGTGGAAGCATTAAACAGCATTAGAGAAAAGAATCCCACTTTTTTTAAAAATAATATATTAAATAACAGAAGAGGTGCTTAAAAAATTGTTACTCCCTTTATAAGCATGTCGCTCATGGTTCATTTGTTCTATAGACAGCCCTTTTTCCAAGAGAAGACAGAATGCCCATCAAATAACCATAATTAAAAATATATCCTAGAGTCTTGTAAAATCAGATAGCAAAGTGAGTCAACAGGATAAGGAGGTCCGGAATTCAAACACTTTACCTGTTCTATAGTCAGCAAGGCTAAACCACTACAAGAGATTTCCAAGAATCAAATTCTGAAAGTCAAGATCATGGTTTTAAAATATGAAGCAAAGGTAGCTTTTGATTCACAGCAGGTTCCTCAGAAAACTCTGAGATCTTCTCAATCTCTGATACTGCTGCCTTCTATAACTACCTGTGTACTCACAGTACACACTCTTTGACCAGACTATAAGCTCCATGAGGACAAGAACCAGGTTTTATCTATTTCTCCACATCTATTAGGGCCTGAAATGATAGCCTGAATATATCAAACACTCAGTAAATATTATTGGGTCTAAGTGAATCTGGCACAAAAGGCCTGGTGAAGTAGAAGGAAGAACTATACAATTTTTGGAAGGTAGCCTGTTCAAAAGAAATGCCCATTTAAAATGTTAAAAGATGAACAGCCAACCTTTGCAAGAAAGAGATAAAATGTTCCCCTAAGTAAAATTGAGGAAGGAAAGCACCAGAGCTTCCTCTTGCAAGCTTCTGAAAAGATAAAAGCATGTCTGGTTTGAGTGATAATGTGTTACAGGCTTGGGCAAAAACAGGTGAAAAAAATCTGATAAAAGCAATCAGCCAAGACACTGCCTGTAACTCAATGGAAAAGGAGTCATGCTTGGCCAGGCTGCTTCAAAACTTACTGGTATCAAGATGGCTTTCAAATAAGGCAGGCTCAAACAGAAAAGAAGATAAATGCTTCATCCTCAACTTGTTTTTTAGTGCAGATGCTCTCTCACCCCTATTACACATTTATGGAGTGCCAACTATCGGTGAAACTCCAAGGTGAAGGGAAACACCCCCATCACTGCTATTCTGGAGTTGGCCTTGGTCTGTGTTCTCACTAACTGTTAAACATAACATGCCTAGCCTGGAGAAATGCCAGGACAGCAAGTGTCTCTCAGGAACCGTTTATTATATCCTCTCAAAGAGCAGTGAGTCAGTTTCAGCTCCTCTCTGAGAAGTCTCAGACTCCTGAATGAAAAGTATCAAGATTTAAAAACAGATAACCATTTTGTAGAAATTGACAAGCTGATCCTAAAATTCAGATGGAAATACAAACCCCCTGGTATGGCTGAAACAATTTTGAAAAATAACAAAGTTGGAAAACATATACCACCAGATTTCAAAACTTACTGTAAAACTGTAAGTAACCAAGATAGTGATAGACATGTAAGTCAATGGAACAGAATCAAGTCCAGATATAATCCTTTACATTTATGGCCAGTTGGTTTTGCCATTCAGTGGGGAAAGGATGGTCTATTCAACAAATGGTGTCAAGACAACTGCTTCTGCTGATGTTTAAAAAAAAGAAAAAAAGAACTTACACCCTTAACTCACACCATACCCCCAAATTATCTCAAAATGGGACATAGACAGGGCAGCCCGAGTGGCTCAGAGGTTTAGTGCCGTCTTCAGCCCAGGGTGTGATCCTGGAGACCGGGGATCGAGTCCCGTGTCGGGCTCCCTGCGTGGAGCCTGCTTCTCCCTCTGCCTGTGTGTCTCTGCCTCTCTCTTTCTGTGTCTCATGAACAGATAAACAAAATCTTTAAAAAAAAAAAGGGGGGGGGGGGACACAGACATATGTAAAGGGCTAAAATTAGAAAAATTCTAGATAAAAACACAGGAGAAAATTTTGTGACCTTGGACTAGGCATAGATTTTTTTTAAGATACTAAAAGCATGATCAATAAGAGAAAAACAATGATAAAACTGAACTTAGCCAAAATTAAAAACATTTGCTCTTCAAAAGACAACCATAAAAGAAAATGAAAAGACAACTGGGAGAAAATATTTGCAAGTCACGTATCTGATAAAAGACTAATATCCAGACTATATAAGGAACTCTTAAAACTCAATGAAGACAACAAACAATCCAATAAAAAACAACTGGGCAAAGATTTGAAGACTTTTCACCAAAGAAGATATATGAATTGCTAACGAACACATGAAAATAAGCTCAACATCATTACTTATTAGGGAAATACAAGTTAAAACCACAAATGGATACCACTACATACCTACCAGAATGCCCATAATTCATGAGACTGACAATACCAGGTGTTAGGAGGATGTGACTAAATTGGAACCTTCACTCAACTGCTGAAATGCACAGCCACTTTGATAATGTTTGTCAGTTTCTTAAAAGGTTAAACACAAACCCGCCACATGGAAGTATGTGACCACACAAAAACCTGTATATGAATGTTCACAGCAGCATCATTCCTAACTGCCTCAAACTAAAAACAATCCAAATGTCTTATTGCCTGGTGAATGGATAGATAAAAGTGGTAAATTCATACATCATTCCTAACTGCCTCAAACTAAAAACAATCCAAATGTCTTATTGCCTGGTGAATGGATAGATAAAAGTGGTAAATTCATACAACAGAATACTAGTTAGCGATAAAAAGGAACAACATGTTCTACATGGATGAACCTAGTGAAGGAAGCCAAATGCAAAAGACTACATATTATTTCATTCAAAAGAAATCTCCAGGGCAGCCTGGGTGGCTCAGTGGTTTAGTGCTGCCTTTGGCTCAAGGCGTGATCTGGGATCGAGTCCCGCGTTGGGCTCCCTACATGGAGCCTGCTTCTCCCTCTGCCTGTGTCTCTGTCTCCCTCTCTCTCTCTGTCTCTCATGAATGAATAAAATCTTTTAAAAAATAAAAAAAAAAAACAAAAAGAAAAAATAATTTAAAAAAATTAAAAAAACAAAAAGAAAAAATAATTTAAAAAAATTAAAAAAATTAAAAAAACAAAAAGAAATCTCCAGAAAACACAAATCTAGAGATGGCTGAATACGGGGCTGTTTGGGACTGGAGGTGGGAGCAGGACTGATCACAAACAGACATAATGGAACTTTTCGGGGAGATGAAGTATTACAAAATTAGATTTTAGTGATAGTTGTACAACTCTGTATGTTTACTAAACAATCATTGAATCGTACACTTACAAGAGATGAATTTTATAGTATGTAAACTACAGCTTAATTTTAAAAACTGCTACCAACCAACCATCTCACCTGTATTATCTGGAGAGTCCCTAATTTCAGGTTCCTATACTGTGAAAATCTTTTGGGATACTTTCTAGTAGAAATGGAACTTTTAGGCAGAGTACTAAGGAATGGATTTCTCTGCAAGAGTGTTTCTCCAACTTTAGCACATGTAAGAATCACTTGGAAAGAGAAACACCTCAGATATCCCTCCATTCCAGATAGGTCTGCGGTGGGGCTCATTAATTTGCATTTCCAAAAAGCTCCTCTAACATGAGGGAAAAATACAGCTTCCAACGTCCCACCCAAGACTACATCAGACCTTTAGGAAAGGAGAACCTGGGAATCAAACCTCTTATAGGACCAGAATCTTATGATTTATCAATCTCATGGTTTAGTACTCCATGAGCTACAACACTCACATGGACCACTAATAAGTAATTTCAAGAGTAAAATCTGTGTTCCTGTGTTGAAAGTGACAAAGAAAATGTCCTGTATTTTGTGTATTTATTTATTTATTTTGAGAGAGAGAGAGAGAATGCATGGGTGAGGTGGGGGTGGGGATAGGGTAGTGGGGGAGAGAGAATCCCAAGCGGGCTCTGTGTCCAGGGCAGAGCCTGACACAGGGCTTGATGCGTGGGGCTTGATCTCACAACCTGAGCTGAAATTAAAAGGCAGAGGCCCAACCAACTGAACCACTCAGGCACTCCAAAAATACCCTATATTTTTAAGTGGTTCCAAGTCAATAGTATTCTGCCTTAAGCCCTTCTAAATGAAGTCATTTGCAGAGAAGTAAATTATATTTATTCAAGGTATTCTAAATATGCCTCCACATTAAAAAAAATGTTTTCTCCTTTAAAAATGTTTAGGTCACTTTTCAAGTTGAATCTAATTTTAAATCTGTTCAAGTGCAAGATCACATGTTTTTCTGAATTCTTAACAGGGATGTGTAATTGTCTGATCTATAAGAAGACAATTATGACAGGCACTAATAACACTCAGTAGCAGCAGTGCCAATGGTCCAATTCTACAATTTCCTACATACTTACTGGAGTCTAACACTGTGCTATCACAAAAGTCACAGGCACAAAAGGCCTCCTTCTTAGGAGGAATTCACCATACTTTCCAACTATTACAAAAACAATAGTACTCAGCATCAGTGTATGCGGGAACAGACGGGGGAAATTTTTATAGAAGTAGGACTGTGTCCTAGAAAAAAAATGTAACAGCACTTAAATTATTTTCAATTTCTCTTATCAGTATGGCTCAAAGGAGTGGGAGTAGTCTCACACACTGCAATGCCATGTTGCATGAGCCAGAAAGAGACTGAGGGCCTCAATGTAAAACGTGCTTGGAAGAGTACACACACAGGACTTCCCTAATAGCACCTTGCTGTTTCATCAGATTCTGACTGAACTGGCCTAGGGTGGGGCTCAAGCACTCCTCGGAAGAGGATTCTCTCTTCAATTGTGTTCCTAAAGATAGTCGAGACAATACCGTCCAGAGCCTGCAAGCTACTCCACAATGGCCCTTCACAACTGCCCCTCTGTTCCCCACTCCTTATCACAGCACTAGCCCAGATTCTGGTTTTGGCTCACAGAATGCAGAGGAAGCGACTCTGGAGGCTAGGCCTGGAGCAAACTACAGCTCTGCCTTCACTGTTTGGAATGCTCACTCTTGGAATCCAGCTGCCATGTAACAAAATCTAAGCCAAGTAGAGGAGGGGTCCTGGCCTCCCAGCCATGCCTATCAAGGTGCCAGACATACTGCGTGAGTGAAACCATCTTAGATGTTCCATCTCCAGTCGCCCTCTTGACTCCTACAACTTCATGAGATGCCCCTGCTGTGGCCATACAATGAACCACCTGGCTGAGCCCTGCCTGAATTCCTGAGTCACAGAATCATGAGCAGATATACAATGACTGTGATCTTAAGCCATTAAGTTTTGGAGTTGGTTTTGTTACCGAATAACAGACAACACAGAGTTTCAAGCCTACTCTTGAACATTCTTTTTGGTAACTGACATGCAGCTTGTAGTCAATAGGTATGACTTAATCTCTATACCTCAGGGGTAAGAGGAGCCTGAATTTAGCCGGGGGTAAGGGTCCGGGGTGGGGGAATATAAATATTCACGAGCCAGATGTGATCTCCTTCCTTATCACAGAAGTTTTCCATGTCTGCCAGCAAAAGGTTTTATTGCTTTCCAAATTTTACATTTAGAAAGTTACATGAAATAAAAGTTACATGAATATTTTATGTCCTTTCTAAAGACCAAATGAAACATGCTTCACCATTACACACCAACCTACAATGTGGTTCCATTCTTTAGAGTTTGCTGAAACAGGAAGAGAGATCCTCAAGATGTAGATTTCAACAGTATCAAACATTCTGCTCTTCCCTCTACATATAAGAACCCTGTATTAATTTTATAATAGGAGAGGGAGTTTAAACGTAACCACATTTAAAATGCCACCATGACAAAAGCTGCACAAGATGATGCTGGAGTCAGGCAGATTCAAATTCTGGCTCTGTCATCTCCTATCTGTACCACGGGAGGCCTGGCCCTGAACAAGCACTCAAGAAATGTCAAGTTCATGTTTTCTTCTCTCTTCCCTCCCAAATCAATGCAACTGAACCTATAACGTGTTGCATAGCCCTAGGATTTTCTTGAATGTACTCTAAGAAAATACAATAAAGGAACTAAATCACATATGGCTCAGTTAATAGTGCCCAACGAAATTAAACATATGTATGTATATAAAACATATACCATCCAGGTACTACTCATTCAAATACCATACAGGTGTTACTATCTCTTTCAGGTGTTCAAAATGTCAACATCTGAGAAAGAAAATGAATGAAGTTGCTTCTACATTTCTGGACAGGTTGTCCAAAGTACTTTGGATGAGAGAGCAGATAACTTAGCTGCCAGAGAACAAGTCGTGCTTGTCTAGAGATGGATCCTTAAAAGGAGAACTGCAGAGATGAGCTCTAAGCCCAAAGCAGTGCGTGTCTTAATGATTTCAACTCACAACTGAGAGCTGGCTAGTGAACTTCAGCTTTACGAAGTAATGAGTCTACTGCTTAAGAGAGGAAGGCCTTCGTTGAAAGAGGGCAAACAGTCTTAGCATTCAGAAGGATGCTAGCAGGTAGAGGAGCTTAGTTCAGCTAGGATTTAGGAGACTGATGATTCTCTATGGACCCCTTCTTGATCCTTACATAAGGTAGTAAGCAGATTCTCCTCCTTTAACTGGCATTAAACTGATAATGGCAACCACCTGCTAATCACAACCCAGGCTCCATCTGTCTGTTACATCAAACTTTCCCGCACTCTTTTAGCCAATGAAATCACAGAACCAAAAGAAAAAAGGAAAGAAAGAAAGAAAGAAAGAAAGAAAGAAAGAAAGAAAGAAAGAAAGAAAGAAAGAAAGAAAAAAGAAAAGAAAAGAAAAGAAAGAGAAAAAGAAAACAAACAAACTATATTTGCTTTTCAGGTCTCAACTTTATATGATTTGCTCAAGATCTTACGTCTGCTACAAGAACTGTGAAATCTGAATTTTATCATTTAGGGCTTACTCATTCACTCTCCTCCCAGGTACAGGCGCCAAACCTATGGCATAGGTAAAGGACTGAAGAGATTTCCTGGGGCAGGCAAATAAACAGAACACTGCTGCAAAGTTCTCACCCTGTACATGGAGTGATAAAACACTAATGGAAGGTACACTGTGATAAGTTAAAGATGTATATTGTAAAACCTAGAGCAACCACTAATAAAATAAGCCAAAGGGAAAAAAAAATAAGCCAAAGAGATTTTAAAAAGCTAATAAACCCACAGTGGAGATAAAATGTAATAAAAAAATTTTTTTCTTAGTCCAAATGAAGTCAAGAAAAGAGGAAAAAAGAAAAAAGAGAAAGACAGAAAACAAACAATATGGTAAACTTAAACCCAATCATATGGATAACTGAATTAAATGCAAATATTCCAGTTAAAAGGCAAAGATAGTCTTGATAAACAAAAGCAACACAAAATTATACGCTTTCTCTAAGAGATCCACTTTAAATAGGAAGACAGAGATAGGTTAAAAGTAAAAAGATAACCATGCAAACACTAATCAAAAGAAAGCTGGACTGGCTACAATAATTGCTAAAGACTTTTAACACCTGCCTCTGTGACTGATAAAACAAGTAGACAGAAAATCAGTATGGGGCATCTGGGTGGCTCAGTTGGTTAAACAGCAGACTCTTGGTTTTGGCTCAGGTATGATCCCAGCATCGTGGGATCCACAAGCCCCATGATTGGGCTTTCTGCTCAGTGAGGAGTCTGCTTGAAATTCTTTCTCTCCCTCTTCCCCTCCTCCAGGTTGCACTTAAGCACTTTCTCTCAAATAAATAAATCTATGAAACAAAGAAAGAAAATCAGTATAATTCCAGAAGACTTGAAAAACACTTCAACCAACTTGACCAGACATTGATAGAAAAACCACCCAAAAGCAGCAGAAAACACTTTCATTTCAAATTCATGTGGAGCGTTCAAACTGGAACACATTCTGAGCCACAAAACAAATCTCGATTTGCTTCAGAGGATTCATTTCAGAGGATTCATTTGCAATGACATGGATGGAGTTAGAGAATATAATGCTAAGCAAAGTAAGTCAGAGAAAGAAAAATATCATATGATTTCACTCTTATGTGTCATTTAAGAAACAAACGAGCAAAGGGAAGAAAAGAGGGAGAAAAACCGAGAAACACATTCTTAACTCTAGAAAAGAGATTGGTGGTTACCAGAGGGGGGGAAGGGGGGGGAGATAGGAGATAGGGAATAGGAGTGCACTTACGAGGAGCACTGAGTAATACTCACTGTATTGTATACCTGAAACTAATGTAACACTGTATGTTAACAACACTAGAATTAAAACCAAAACTTAGGGATCCCTGGGTGGCGCAGCAGTTTAGCGCCTGCCTTTGGCCCAGGGCACGATCCTGGAGACCCGGGATCGAATCCCATGTCGGGCTCCCGGTGCATGGAGCCTGCTTCTCCCTCTGCCTGTGTCTCTGCCTCTCTCTCTCTCTCTCTCTGTGTGACTATCATAAATAAATAAAAAATTAAAAAAATAAAAAAATAAAACCAAAACTTAATAAAAAAAATTTTAAGAGGATTCAAGTCATACAAAGTATGTTTTCTAATCACAACAGAAAGATATCTGGAAAACCAAATATCTGCAATTAAATAAGATACTTCTTTCTTTTTAAGATTCTATTTATTTATTAGAGAGAAAGCGCACAAGCAGAGGGTCGTTGGAGCAGAGGGAGAAAGAGAAGCAGACTTCCCACTGAAGAGGGAAGCCCAACACTGAGCTCGATCCCAGGACCCTGACATCATCATCTGAGCTGAAGGCAGATGCATAACCAACTGAGCTACCCAAGCACCCCAAATAAGGCACTTCTAATAACCTATGAGCCATAGAAAAAAAAATCTAGAAAATATGTTGAAATGAGTGAAAATAAAAGTACAATGTATCAAAAATTTATGGAATACATAACACAAAAAGAGCTAAATAAAACAGTGTTTACAGGGAAATGTATGGCTTTACATGCTTATATTTAACAGAAGAAAGGTCTAAAATCAACAATCTAAACTTTAATCTTTAGGAGCTAAAAAGGGAGCAAATTAAACTGAAAGAAGGATGAAATAAAAAGCAGAAATCAACAAAATGGAAGACAGAAAAACAAACTGATTGAATCAATGAAACCAAAACTTGGTTCAACTGAAACAATGAAAAAAATTACTAAATCTCTAGCCAGACTAACCAGAAAAAAGAGAAGACACAAATTACCGATGTTGGGAAGGAAAGAGGAGTCATCCTTAAACATCCTTATGGTCATTAAAATGAAAAGGAAATATTGTAAACAACTTTTTGCTAATATTTATAAACATAATGATGATAATAATAACAAATTATTGATAAATTCAACAACTTAGATGAAATGGACAAATCACATGGAAGAGACAAATTACTGGGGCACCTGGGTGACTCTGTGGTTGAGCGTCTACCTTTGGCTCAGGTCATGATCCAGGGTCCTGGGATCAAGTCCTGTATCAGGCTCCCCACAGGAAGCCTGCTTCTCCCTGCCTATGTCTCTTGTGTGTCTCTCATGAGTAAATAAATAAAATCTTTAAAAAAAAAGAGAGAGAGAGAGAGAGACAAATTACTAAGGCTTACTTGATAAGAAATAAATAACCCGAATAGCTCTATACCTACAAAGAAACTCCAGGCTCAAAAGGCTTTATGGGTGAATTTTACCAAACATTTAAGAAAGAATAATACTCTATAACATGTTCTAAAAAACAGAAAAGCAGCATTTCCCAACTTGTTGCATGAGGTCAACATTACTGATACCAAAACAAGACAAAAACAGTGCATGGAAAAAAATATTCATAAACATAAAAGCAGAAATCCTTAACAAAATTTTAACAAATTGAAAGAAATTTGAACAAACTGAAATAAGTTATTTTTCATCATATTAACAACGGAGATAAATCCTATGATCATTTCAATAGATACATAAGCATTTGATAAAATTCAATAGCCATTGAAAATAATAACTCTCAGCAAACTAGAAATAGAAGGAAACTTTATGAAACACGTACAGCTAGTATCACACTAACGGAAAACTAAATACTTCCCCCTAAGACTGGGAGCACGCCAAAGATATCTGTGTCACTACTTGTAATCAACACTGTATTGGAAATCCTAGCCAGTGCAATTAAGTAAAGCATACAGATTTGAAAAGAAGTAAAGCTGTCCTGATTCACAGATAATGTAATTATGTGTGTAGAAAATTCTAGGGACTACACAAAAGCTGCTAAACCAGTAAGTTAATTTAGCAAGGTCATAGTATACAAGATCAATGTACAAAAATCAACTGTATTTATATAGACTAGGAACAAACTATAGAAAAATAAAGTTTTAAAAAATATCTTCAACAGATATAACAAAAGCATAGGCAACAAAAGTAAAAACAGATAAACTGGACCGTATGAAGATTAAAAACTTATGTGCATCAAAGGCTACAAAAGAGTGAAAAAGCGACCTAGACAATGGGAATAAATATTTGCAAGTCACATATTTGATAAGGGGTTAATAACTAGAACATATAAAGAATTTCTAGGGATCCCTGGGTGGCGCAGCGGTTTGGCACCTGCCTTTGGCCCAGGGCGCGATCCTGGAGACCCGGGATCGAATCCCACATCGGGCTCCCGGTGCATGGAGCCTGCTTCTCCCTCTGCCTGTGTCTCTGCCTCTCTCTCTCTCTCACTGTGTGCCTATCATAAATAAATAAAAATTAAAAAAAAAAATAAAAATAAAAAAAAAAATAAAGAATTTCTACAACTCAACAAATAAAGGGCTTGTGTAAGACATTCCTCCAAAGAAGATGAGCAAATAGCCTATAAGCTCATGAAAAGATGCTCAACATCATCAATCATTAGGGAAATACAAATCCAAACCATAATGAGATATCACCTCACACCTCTCAGGATGTCTATTATCCAAAAGACAAGAGATAACAAATGTTGGTGGGGATGTGGAGGAAAGGGAACACTAGTGCTCTGCTGGCAGGAATGTAAACTGGCGCTGCCACTGTGGACAACAGGATAGAAGTTCTTCAAAAAATTAAAAATAGAATGGCCATATGATCCAGCAATACTACTTCCGGGTATACACAAAAGAACTGAAAGGAAAGTCATAAAGAGACGTTTGCACACTCATGTTCACAGTAGCCAAAAGATGGAAGCAACCCAAGTGCCTATCAATGGATGAATGAGTAAACAAAATGTGGTATATACATGCGATGGGATATTAATCAGCCTTAAAAAGGAAAAACAATCTGGCACTTGCTAAAAAATGGATGAAACCTTGAGGATATTATGCTAGGTGAAGCAAGCCAGTTGCAAAAGGACAAATACCATACGATTTGACTTACATGAGGTAAATAAAGTAAGAGTACTCAAACTCATAGAAACAGAAAGTAGAATAGTGCTTGTCAAGGATTGGGTGAGGGAGAAGTGGGGAACTGTTTAATGAATGGGTAGAGTTTCAGTTTTGTCAGATGAATAAGTTCTAGAGATTCTGCAGGTCACAGAGTAATATGAATATTCATACTTACCACCACTAAATTCTACACTTAAAAGTAGTTAGGATGAGGGACGCCTGGGTGGCTCAGTGGTTGAGCGGCTGCCTTCGGCTCAGGGAGTGATCCTGGGGTCCCAGAATTGAGTCCCACATCGGGCCCCCTGCATGGAGCCTGCTTCTCCCTCTGCCTGTGTCTCTGCCTCTTTCTGTGTCTCTCATGAATAAATAGATAAAATCTTTAAAAAAATAAAAAATAAAAAAATAAAAGTAGTTAAGATGGTAAATTTTGTTATGTGTAGTTTATCACAAATAATTTAAAAATATTTTTTAAACAAACATGAAATATTTAAAGATAAAAGCTTTTTAAGTTTTTTTTTTTTTAACTTATTCATGAGAGACACACAGAGAGAGACAGAGACATAGGCAAAGCGAGGAGCCTGATATGGGACTCCATCCCAACCCCGGGATCACGTCCTGAGCCGAAGGCAATCATCTATCTAGATGTTCAACCACTGAGCCACCCAGGCATCCCTAAAGATAAATGTTTAAAAATGAAAGACTTTTATTCTAACACTACAAACATTGCTGAGATTATAAAGATCACTTAAATAAATGTAGAGGTATACTGCTTTTATGGATTGATATCTGCTAATATTAAAATGTTAATTCTCCTCAAATTTATTCATAAATTTCATTCAACCTAAATCAAAATTCTGCAGGCTTTTTTTTCTAGAAATTTATAAGCTCATTCTAAAATGTGTGTGGAAATTCAAAGGACTGTGAATACTTCCACAATTAAAAAGAATAAGATAGAAGATTTACAATACTTGATTTTAAGACTCACTTTAATAGCACAGGAATTAAAAGTGTGGGTACTGGCATAAGGACAGACTACAGAGCAGGATAGAACAGAGTCCAGATGTAGACCCACACATACAGGGTCAACAGAGTTTCTATAAAGGTTCCAAGGTAATTTAGTAGAAGAAAGGATAACCTTTTCAACATCTGGTGCTGGAACAACTAGGAGGGGAATGAACTTTGAAAGGAAATGCAAGACTTGTACATTGAAAACTACAAAACACAGCTGGAAGTAAAGAAGATCTAAATGAATGGAAATACATCTCATATTCATGCATTGAAGGACCTAATATTAGTAAAATGGCAATACTCCTCAAATTAATCTAGAGATTCAGTGTAATCCCTATCAAAATCCCAATTGCCTTTTTCACACAATGGATAAGATGATCCTAAAATTCAAATGAAATTGCAAGCAACATCAAATAGCCAAAACAATCTTAAAAAAGAACAACTTAGAGGGCTCATATTTTTTTTATTTCAAAATTTACTGCAAAACTATAATAATTCAGACAGTAATACTGGAATAAGGATAAACATACAGATCACTGGAAAATAATACAGTACAGAAATAACCCCAAATATCTATGGGTCAACTGATTTTCAACTAGGGTACCAAGACCATTTAATTGAGAGAACAGCATTTGCAATAAATGGTGCTGAGACAAGAGTATATCCTCATGCAAAAGAATGAAGTTGGACCCTTACCTTACATTACGATCCTAAAATTAATGAAAAATGGACCAATGACCTAAGCATAAGAACTAAAATATAAAATTCTTTTAAGTAAACACAATGGTAAATCTTTGTGACCTTCAATTATGAAATAATTTCTTTTTTTTGAAATAATTTCTTAAATGCCACCAGCAACATAATAAAAGAAAAAATAAATAAATCAGCTTTCACCAAAATTAAAAACTTCTGTGCCTCAAAGCTGTGACAAGAAAATGAAAAGACAACAGAATGTTGCAAATCACGTATCTGATAAGGGATTAGTATCCAAAATACATAAAGAAAATTTACAACTTAACAAAAAGAAAATCCAATTTAAAAATTGGCAAAGGGGGTAGCCTGGGTGGCTCAGCGGTTTAGTGCTGCCTTCGGACCAGGGCATGATCCTGGAGACCTGGGATCAAGTCCCACATCAGGCTCCCTGCATGGAGCCTGTTTCTCCCTCTGCCTGTGTCTCTGCCTCTCTCTCTCTCTCTCTGTGTCTCTCATGAATGAATAAATAAAATCTCTTTAAAAAATAAAATAAAATAAAATAATTGGCAAAGGACTTTAATAGATATTTCTATGAAGGGATAAAAAAACATGTGAAAAGATGCCCAACATCCTTAGAACCATAATGAGATACTGCTTCACAACCACTAGGATGGCTATTATCAAAGGCAAATCCATCGGTGAGGATATGGTGAAATCAAAACCCTCATACACTGTGGGTGGAAATGTGAAATGCTGCAGTTTCTTTGAAAGATAGCCTGGAGTTCCTAAAAAATATCAAACATAGTTACTGTATGACCCAGTCATTCTAGGTATATGTCCAGATGAAATGGAAACATATGCTCACACAAAAATTTGTACATGAATGTCCATGGCAGTGTTGTTCTTAATGGACAAAAAGTGGAAACAACTCAAATGTCCATCAACTGATGATCAGATAGACAAAATGTGATATACCCGTAATATGGGATATTATTCAGCCACAAAAGGAATGGAGTACTGGGCGTCTTGAGTGGCTCAGTGGTTGAGCATCTGCCTTTGGCTCAGGTCATGAACTGAGGGTCCTGGGATCAAGTCCCACATCAGGCTCCCCACAGGGAACCTGCTTCTACCTCTGCCTATGTCTCTGTGTCTGTCTCTCATGAATAAATAAATAACTTTTTTAAAAAAAGGAATGGAGTAATGATACATGCTATAATATGAACCTTGAAAACATGCTCAGTGAAAGAAATCAGATGGGAAAAGCCGCATTTTGTATAATTCCACTTCTATGAAATGTCTAGGACAAACAGGTAGAAAATAGATTAGCAGTTGCCTGTGCTGGGGTAGACTGAGGAAAACAGAATTAGAATGGTTCCAGGGTTTCTTTTTGGGATAATGAAACTGTTCTAAAATTGATTGTGGTGATGGATGCACAATCCTAATACACCAACAAATCACTAAACTGTACATTTTAAATGAGTGAATTGTATGACACATGACTTCTATCTCAATAAAGCAGTTAAATAAAAAAAAGGCGAAGGGAGCTGTTGAGCAGGACAGTAAATTTTGGAGACATCGGCACACATGTGGTACTTAAAACCACAGCCTTGAAGACTTCACTAAGGTTGTGACATATAAAAGAAGGAGAAACAGTCCAAGGACTAAGCTTCCATTGCCTTCCAACATTAGAGGCAGAGGGATGAGAGCAAGGAGATAAGAGCAATGAGAGGTGGGAAGAAAACTAGGTGAAGGTGGTACCCAGGAAGCAAAAGAAAGTGTTTCAAGGAGACCAAATGCAGCTGGCTTTCCCAAATTGATAACTGACATGGGATTATTGGATTTTACTACATAAAGGTCCTCAGTGGCCTTGATAAGTTTCGCTTCAGTAGTGTGGGCAAATACCCAATTGAAGTGGCTTCGAAGAGACTAGAAGAAGGAAAATCAGAAAATCAAGAAAAGTGGGACGCCTGGGTGGCTCAGAGGTTGAGCGTCTGCCTTTGGCTGAGGGTGTGATCCTGGAGTTCCGGGATCAAGTCCCGTATCAGGCTTCCTGCATGGAGCCTGCTTCTCCCTCTGCCTTATGCCTCTGCCTTTCTCTCTGTGTGTGTCTCATGAATAAATAAATAAAATCTTAAAAAAAAAAAAAAAGGAAATCAAGAAGAGAATTCTTAAGGAATTTGCTACAAAAGGAAGTGGAGAAATGGGGTAGTATCTGGAGAAGAGATCTAAGAGAATTTCTTACTATTTTCAAGATGGAAGAAACACAGTTTATGAGCTGATAAAAGTGCCACTCCAGAGGAGCAACATTTAGGAGACAGGAGGAGGAAGGAACTTAAGAAGAGCTCTGCTCCTGACTCAGCAAGTAGGAATGAAATCTAGTGCATAAGTGGACACCCTGGGGATCCCTGGGTGGCGCAGCGGTTTAGCGCCTGCCTTTGGCCCAGGGTGCGATCCTGGAGACCCGGGATCAAGTCCCACGTCGGGCTCCCGGTGCATGGGGCCTGCTTCTCCCTCTGCCTATGTCTCTGCCTCTCTCTATATATAAATAAAAAAAATAAATAAAAAATAAAAAAATAAGTGGACACCCTGGCCCTTGTGCCAGGAGCATGGACAGCTCAGACCTACTAGTTACAGGAAAGGGAGAAAAAAACTAGAGATGCAAGCAGGTGGACAGATCCGGTGGTGAGGGTCAATAACATGTTTCCTTGATGAAACAGGAAGTAAGGTCATTGGCAAAGGCTGAGAAAGGAGTTTGGGGAAGGGAGAGGTAGATATGGACTGGTCTAGTCCTCTGGGATGGTGGGAGAATGGCTGAATTGTGGAAATACAGCAGGACTCCCTGGTAGCATTAAAGGTGAGTGATCATGAATTAAGAGTGAGGTCTGTAAACGTGCTGGGTGTTTCCTCCAGCCCAGAACTATATATCCACAGAGGAGGCAGAGACTTAAATTTAACCTGTTGTGGTTAGCCAGGTAAGTGTTGCAAAGCAGAAGAGGGAAAGGGGAGTGACAAGTGTTACATGAGGCAGCGTTTATAATGACTGACCTTGGAATTCTTAAAGTTATTTAAGAAAGTAAGAGCATGAGGGAATGAAGGACAGGGAGAAAAAAAAACTACAGGTCCTGCTGAAGTCAGACAGCTGACTGGGTTAATGTTATGACAAAGAGCAGAAAAATGCACTCATTGAGTGGCAACTCTTACAGTTGACATGGTAAGACAATGGGTTTTATTTCTCCACCATTTTATGAAACTACAAAGAATACTGTAGGCTCCTAAGTGGTAGGAAGGACACAGGGCTAAAAGAGACTCTCACCATTTAATTTGTGATGGCCAAACTGCTGGTATTATCAGTAGGAGATGCTATTAGAGACACATCACTCCCTAGTTGTGTAACACTGGATGAATTCCCTAACCACTGGGGCTCAGTTATCTGCAAAATGGGGTAACAGTAACCACTTACAGGGTGCCCAGCACTTGGTAAGCAATAAATAAACATTTGCTGTTAGTAAGAAATCACATTAATATCTGCTGAGAAAAAAAAATATCTGCTGAGACTGTGCATGTTTCTCATTTTTATTTATTTATTTTATTTATTTTTTATGTTTCTCATTTTTAAAAGATTCAATAACCAACAAAACAGGCTGTTGTAAAAGCAACAGTCTCCATGGGGAAGAGTTCAGAGACTCAAGTATTAAGGCTGGTGGAGTCCCATGTCATTCCAGAATTTTTCCAAGTCCTTTCCCCACTTTTCTCCTATTTCTCCACTTTCTGGGGGCATGGGAGAAATGACACGCACCATCTAAAAAGGCCGTAAGCTGTTGAGGGGTTCGACTTCATTCCAAACTCAATTTCCAGTTCTGAGCCAGCGCCTTTCCTTCCTGCTCACACAGCTGGTCTCAGACAGCCACAGGGAAGAGCAATATATTCAATAAAATACTCTGGGAATGGGTTCTTTTTCTTATTTGTTAATATTTCACATGTCCATTTGGGAGCAGGCCAGACTCCTTTTACAGTTCAAATAAGACACCTAGTGATGGCTCCTGTTATTAGTGTGCACACAAGTCACTACAGGGAGGAGACTGACCGTCACCTGACAGCTACTCCGACGTGGGGCTATAGGACTCAAGCCCACATGAGACTCCTCACAGCTGCTAGGTCCCAGAAGACGGCTGCCTGTTTTGACACTTTCTGTTTGCAAGAGCATGAGGATGCAAAAGTACTGGCCAAGTGCAGAGCCATGATTAGCAGCCTCTTACAGGCCTGGCTTAAAGTGTCTCCACCCTCATTGCCCATCAGTGCTTTTCTTTTAGAGAAGCTGAGACTGCAGATCCAAGAGACAAATTTCTCATGCTCCAAGTCTAGCTACTGGAAGGAGCATTCATTTCACCAGAAAGAAAAATGGAAAGAAAGCAGTGAACTCCCCCACAGGTGAGACATAATCAGATTGCTTCAGAATTGAAGGCTGGGGGACAACATGGGCTCCTAGGGATCAATCCAATTGCCTGGTCTGATTTCTTTATCAAACATTCTCTGCAACTGGGGATGTACTCTGAGCTCTTTCTAGTTTATAATTTAATTGCTCTATGAGAACGAACTAAATTTATAGCAGGAGCTTCATGATCTCTCCTTGTAATATTCTTATAACAACTTACAGAGAAGTTTTGACCAAAGAGCCGATATATCTGTAGCAAAGCAGTAAAGGGGCAAAAGCCATTCCTGGTCGAACTTCACAGACAATGATTGTGACTTCACTCAAACAGGCAGTGATTATGGGACAAGGGGGGTGAGGGTGGGATTTGCTGTGAATAGGTTTCACTTCCAGCTACAAGTTTCTGGAAACTACAACAGAAACAAAAACAAAAGAAGATCTACATATGCACACGGAATGACGTCGTGGATCAGTGAGGAATATATTCAACAAAAAACACAAGTTGTGAAATGTTAACATGATTCCTACTGTCTTATATATATCCATTCATCCATGGGAGCAAAAGTCTGTGGTACACACCAGCGGAATCATGTGAAACTTTTGCTTTCTACATTAATGCTTGAAATCTTTACAATGAATATTCTGATTTATTTTTGTGACAGGTTAAAAAAAAAAACCCAGGAAGAACCCATGCTTCCAGATTTGCTTAAAAAACAAAAAACCGCGGACTTAGAAATCACAAACATCTGCTAACTTTTTTGTTTCTGCAGAGTGCCTATTACCTGTTAGTTAATCTGTTCCTACTCCTTCACCTGCTGTATTGTTTTCTTGTAGAACTTCCTTCTCCTTTTACAAATGCTGCCTCTGCATTTCTCCCAAACCCCTCCCAGCTATCTTATAAGCCATCTTTTTCTTTCAGATCAGTTTCTTTCAAAAAGTTGACTCCAACTTACCTTTGCCAACTCTACAAAAATCATCAGAATGAACTAAGTATTGAACCCCTTTCCATTATGAATTCCCTTTACCTTCACCCCTAAAATCATCACCCATGTGTATCTTCACTGAACAACTTTTATTCTGGTACCCATTCTTACATTGGGCCATAAATACTCAAGATAGACCTTTAAAAATTTTTTTTAATATTTTATTTATTTATTTTTAAGTAGGGTCCACATCCGTCATGGGGCTTGAACTCACAACCCCACGATCAAGCATTGCATGCTCCACTGACTGAGCCAGCCCAGGAACTCCTGGGCGAACTCCAACTACTTCATTTGACATGACTGGTACTACACTCTGAAATCAACAAGAACAATGTCCCTTCTCTGAACAGTAAATTCCAAGCCTTGATCCCTAGTAAAGGGCAGTAAACAGGTTTAAGTCTCACTTGCTAACACCAGCTAGTTAGTACGGTTTAGGTAACAGAGCACTGTGTGGAGAAGAATTCTGAGTCCACACTGAGGGTAAGCTTTAGCACTGTCTGCCATGGGCACTAGACAAAGATGGGGTCAGTGGCTTTTCTCTCTCTGTGCAGTCTGTTGGGGCCAGGGCTGGTGTGACCTACATTGCTCTTATTCTTGGTCTATCTGGAGTCCAATCACTGTGAAAGGTGGCTATATTTGAAGAAAGTGTGGGTGTTTGTGTGTATGTGGTGGGGGGGTAGAAAGAAAGTATTTCTTTTCTTGAGAATCTTTAACTGTTTTATAGCAACTCAAAGGAGAATGAGATGCCAATTTAAGGGGGCGGAAAAAGATGACTTCATTACAAGGAATTTCCAACCTGAGTCAAATTTCAAGTAATAAGAACTTGGGCTAGTTTTCTCTAGTTACCTCACAAGGCTATCTTCCCTCTTCTCAGCTCAATCACAATTGCATAAAATCAGGATAGCCATGCAGTCACTTTTCTCCACGTTCCCAATTGATTAAACATCAGGGGTTCATTCACTGTTCTACTTACCTGGCTTTCCCTCTTCCATGGCACCAAGTTACAGGTAAGACACATAAGGCCTCAGTACACCATTTCATCCCATAAATCATTCTTAGAATGTAATGCCCTCTCTGGATTCTTGCTATATTTAGATGGTGCAGAATAATTAGTAACTCTAAAGAGAACCTTCTAGATTCTGGGTATCAACAAGTTCACTTGAACCATTTCCTGAAACTTCATGTTTACCAATTCTCTATCTACTGCTAAGAATACTATGCAAGAGTTTGAAAGAGCTTTCTGCAATGATGGAAATGTTCTATATCCACGCTATCCAATTATAGCAGTCACTAGCAATTTGTGGCTAGTGAGAACTTGAAATGTGGCTAGTGTGACTCAGAAACTAAATTTTAATTAATTATAATTTAAACAGCCACATGTGGCTAAGGCTACTGTATTGGACAGTGCTGCCTAAAAGAAGAGAATAAATTCAGCCTCCTGAGAAAATGAAAAGCTCTAAAGCCCTGAGTACAGAAGAATTAAGCTTCCTATTGCCATAGACACGGATCCTTGTCACAGCTGTGAACCAACCCCCTTCCATGCCAAAGACATACAGCGCTAAAAGGTTTCCCTCCATGACTCAGGAGCTGCTTTTCCTCTGGGAGCAGGAACTACAATGAAGACAGGCTTACAATTTCCCACCTCCCTGTTCCGCCTAGTGCTTGTTTGCTCAAGGGTATAAAGCCAATGATACGGTTGCATGGAATTTTTGAGGACAAGAAGATAAAGCAACTAGCCAGCCCCACTTACTTTCCAAATGAGGAAAGTCAGAACCATGGAAATAAAGTGGTTTATTCATTTTTTGTTTGTTTTTATACAGTTGAAGGCAATAGGTAAACAATCCATCAACTTATTCCAAGGAATTTAAAATGTAGTTCAATGAAATATAAAAACCAATGGATGGGTTTAAAAGGAAGTAAAGAAAGAACTAGTGTACTGAAAAGTGCAGGTAAGAAATTACCCAGAGTATGTGCAGCATACAGAGCTAAAGAGGTGGAAAATATGAAACAGTTTCAGAAACATGAAAGATAGAATAAGAAAGTCCAATGTGTGACATCTAGGATTTCCAAAAGGAAAGATGGAAAAAAATAAAAGCAAAATTTGAATGGATAAATGAGAATTTCTCAGGTGTTTTGAGAGACACAAAATCCCAGATTTAAAGACAAATAGCAAGCAGGATAAATAAATCAATATAACAGTTAATTTGTAGAACACTATGAACAAAGAGAAGATAAAAAAGCAGTAAGAGAAAAAAATGGGTAAGAGTTGAGAAGCAGACTTCTCAATTACGATATTAGAAGCCAGGAGATAATGAAACAGAATAAAAGCATCCAATTGCTAAGAAAAAATAACAGCCAATCCAGATTTTTATATCAAGCTAAATTATCATTCAGTGATTTATGATAAATAAAAACACTTTTAGGCAAGCAAAAAAAGTTTACCATTAAGAGACTCACTGAAAAAAAAAAGTTAAAGCCTGCCTCTGGAAGACAGAATTTTAACTCGGATGGATGAAGTATGATGATAACTCAAGGATTTAGAAAAATGCAGTGTAAACCCAAGGGAAGTAGAAGGAAAGATAAAATATAGTGAAGAACAGAAAGCAGGACACCTGGATGGCTCAGTTAAACCTCTGACTCTTGATGTGAACTCAGGTCATGATCTCAAGATGTGAGATCAAACCCAGCATCAGGCTCCTTGCTCAATAGGGAGTCAGCTTGAGTTCTCTCTCCCTCTCCCCCCATTCGCACATGCTTGCTCTCTAATAAAACAAACTTAAAAAAAAAAAAAAAAAAGAGCAGAGGGTACCTGACTGGCTCAGTCTGGTTAACCATCTGTCTTTGGCTCAGGTCATGATCTCAGGGTTCTCATGATCTCATGATCTTAGAGTCCCGCACTGGGTTTCCTGCTCAGTGAGGAGTCTGCTTCTCCCTCTGCCCCTACTCCCCCACTCGTGTTTTCTCTCACTGGCTCTGCTCTTTCTCTCAAAAATAAATTTAAAAATCTTTAAAAAAAACTATTAAAAAAAGATCAGAAAGCAATGAAGTAGAGGGGGTAAAAGGTAATCAATAAAATCAAAAGCTGGTCCTTTGAAAATAAACTCATAGGGCAGCCTGGGTGGCTCAGCAGTTTAGCACCACCTTTGGCCTAGGGTGTGATACTGGAGACCTGGGACGGAGTCCCACATCAGGCTCTCAGCATGGAGCTTGCTTCTCCCTCTGCCTGTGTCTCTGCCTCTCTCTCTCTCTCTCTCTCTCTCTCTCTCCAGGTCTCTCATGAATAAATAAATAAAATCTTAAAAAAAAAAAAAGAAACTAATAAAACAGCTCTGTCAAGACTAATCAAGAATAAAAAGAAAACATACAAATAATAATAGGAATGGATAGGGGGACATAGTACAGGCATGGACACAGAAATTGCCTGGAAATGTATGCCTTATCAAAACTAAACTAACACAAGAATAGAAAACTTGAACATACCAATACTACTGAAGAACTTGAATCATATTAAATAAAAACCTACTCATGAAAAAAGAAAGAGAGAGAGAGAGAGAAAGAAAGAGCCCTAGGCCCAGATAGCTTTACAGGAGAATTTTACATGCAAGCTCTACTGAAGTAGAATTTCAAAGCACAAGTATTTCCTTGTCTCTACCTATTTCCTCCAGACCCACCTTCCTCTCTCTTCTGTGCTCCACAAGGCTAACAAGCCTGCACAAGATTCCTTCATCTCCTAAATCTCTGTTGGGTTCTGCCAATGGAAAGCACCAGCAGGAGACAAGGACAAGATGATAGAGGGGTTGGGGTACTTATTCGCTGGCTCTCTCTTTGCCTAGCTATGCTATGGGCAGTAGTTTCATTCTACTATGTAACCCCAGTTCTGTGGAACATCTTTTCCAGGGCCAGAATTCTCACCAGGTTTGAAACAACTCCCCCCTTTTGCACTTCAGATCTAGGAGTGGTAAGAAACTGCCAATGTGGCCAATCTCCAGATGCTCCACCCATGCACTGTTAGTTCCTCTAATCCTGCCCACACCTTTGTAAATGGTCTCTTCAATTAAATTGGATTCAATTACCTCTCTGAGTGTGCCACCTGTTTGCAGCCAGAACTCTAACAGGCCTTTATACAAACTCTTCTAGAAAAGAATGAACGTATACATATTCCTAAATTTCTTTTAAAAGTCTATATTAACCTTAATAACAAGAGAAGGAAATAAAATTATGACCAAAATTTCATAACATATGTGCAGAAATCCCTAGTAGGATACTGCCATACTACATCTAGCAACGTATACAAAATATATGTATCACAACCAAGTAAGGTTTACTTCGAGAATATAAGGATAGTTAAACATTATAAAATCTATTAATGTAATCATTAATAAATGAAAGGAGAAAGACCATCTGAATAAATGCAAAGAAAAACTCTGATAAAATAGCCACTTGTGATACCTAACAAATTAAGAATAGAAGAGAATAAAGGAAATTTACCAAAAACAGACCATGGTTCCAAGGCAAGAAGCACTTCCTTTAATAGGAGGAAAACAAGGATGCCCATGATTACAGATTCAAGTAAACTTTTTAACTGGAGGAACCAGCCAGCAATCTTAAAAGAGAGAGAAGTGCCACAGAAGAGGATTAGAAAAAAAGGAACTACAGTCATTATTTGCAGATGTGATTCTCTTGGATTTTCTCTGTAGATGTTTCCCATTATAACTATTATTCTAAGAGTCCAGCAAATTTGCTGATTACACAAGAAATCTAAAATAATCATTAAAAAAATTTTAAGCTATTTGCAGTCATAACCCCAAAACAAGGTACCTACTGATAAATCTAACAAAAGGGATTCAAGATCTTAAAAAATTATAAAGCTTTATCCAATTCAGTAATAATATGAGGTTACATTTACAGATCACTTATTATCTGCTGGGCACTGTTTTTGAATGGTGGGTATGCCTGTAAACTAGTTTAATTCATAAAATAGTCCCATGTGATAGATATTATTAGCCTCACTTTAGAATTAGAGAAATTACAATACAAGGGTAAGTCACTTGCCCAAGATTCTGAAACTAAAAATCAGCTACACTGGGATTCAAATCTAAGGCAGTCTAGCTCCAAGCCTGCAACTTTTACCGGTACCCTACACTGCCTTTCCCAAGAGTGGGTGTCCCCACTCCTCCCATGAAGGCATCTCTAGTTCAGCTGAGTCAAGCCTCCAAGAGATAGTCTTCAGGTCATAATGAGGCAGACTTAACTTGAACTATGAGCAATAAGCCCCTATTTCAACAGACGGGATGAGAGCACAAACTTTGGGAGCAAAGGTTGAGACTGGATCCACTTCAGTTCATCCTAAGGATACAGACCAACTCTCACGAAAATAGATTCCAGGATTAGATCTAGCCACCCTTTCTTTTTTCTTTTTTTTTTTTTTTTTTTAATTTTTATTTATTTATGATAGTCACAGAGAGAGAGAGAGAGAGAGAGGCAGAGACACAGGCAGAGGGAGAAGCAGGCTCCATGCACCGGGAGGCCGACGTGGGATTCGATCCCGGGTCTCCAGGATCGCGCCCTGGGCCAAAGGCAGGCGCTAAACCACTGCGCCACCCAGGGATCCCTAGCCACCCTTTCAAACCGTGTCACTTTTAAGATAGTGTGATTTGCTCATTCCCAGGAGCAGGTCCATGTAGATCCCTCAGACTTGAGAAGCTTCATTCATTAACTTCTTAAGCTGCTTTACAGAGTCAAAAACTATATGGACATTCAATTATTTATATCTCCCTAGTAACAACTGAGGATTCTGAGTGATGCAAATGCAATATTTGTGCAAATTTTGCAACTTTTCTGTCAATCTGAAATTATTTCAAAGCTTTAAAAGATACTTTAAAATTCTATTATATCTGTAAATCCATTCCCATCAGGTTCATAGGTAGAGTCAAGTTTATAAAGATGGCAATTGATAAACTCAATGTAATTCCAATATATATCCTAACAGCTTCCCCCCATAGAAGTTGACAAAGCTGATTCTGGGAGCAGAAATTACCAAAAATAGCTAACCAGTTTTTGTTGTTTTTATTGTTGTTGTCTGAAACATACAGAAGGAACTGTTTATTCTGCTGTTTGCAATACAAAGACATAGGGAAATGTTATTGTTTGTACAACATAGTAAGGGAAAAAATTTGAAACTGCCCATTAGGGTCAGTTTGCCAGATGTCCTGTCATTAAGAATACCAGCTATAAACAGAGCAGTTCCTAGTACTTTGTACTTCATTTTGTTTATTCTACCCTGATTCCCTTATTTGTCCCCTAGAAAGCTTCACTTAGACAACACAGCTTTGAAAAAGAATAACAAGATGAAAGGATTTGCCCTTTCACAAAGCAAGACAAAACTACAGTAATTAAGAAAGTGTTAGCACAAGGATAGACAAATTGACCAATGGATCAGAACAAAAAGCCCAGGAATAAATACAGGCCTGGAAGGAAACTTGATACATGATAGAGGTGGCTTTGCAAATCAGTAGGAAAGGACTTCACCATTCTTCACTTGCTGCTGGGAGAGTATTCATACGGAAAAGAAAGATATATCCTTATCCTGCCCCATTCAAACAATTTAATTCTCCAGTGATTAAGGACTTAAATATGAAAGGCAAAATTTAAAAACTTTTAGAAGAAAATATAATATTTTATGACCTAAGGGAAAGAAAATATTTAAGACACAAAATGCATATGGCAAAAGGAAAAACACTGGAATAATCAATTACACAATTAAGTTAACTGTAACAAATCACAAAAAAAATAGAGATAAGCCACAAACTAGGGAGAAATACATCTGCATTACTTATGACAACAAATTATTGTCTGGAAACAAAACAAAAATACAAATTCATACAAACTAGTCAGGAAAGGACAAACTATCCAAAATAAATATGGGTAAAAGACAGGAGCAAGCATTTCATAGAAGAGGAAACATTTTGTTTAAATATATGATATTAATATCTTAACTATATGTAAATACATACTATCAAATACATAAATAACAAAATCACAGTGGTATAACATTTCATACCCACCAGAGCTTGCCAAAAATTAAAGTATGATGATATCAAGTTTTGGCAGGGGCATGAAGGAAGTAAAAATATGCTATTTTGGGAATGTAAATTGGTACAAGCATATTGGGAGAGCCACTGGGCAATATCTCATTAAAAGCTAAAGATAGGGGGGCAGCCCCGATGGCGCAGCGGTTTAGCGCCGCCTGCAGCCCGGGGTGTGATCTGGAGACCCTGGATCAAGTCCCACGTTGGGCTCTCTGCATGGAGCCTGCTTCTCCCTCTGCCTGTGTCTCTGCCTCTCTCTCTCTCTCTGCATCTCTATGAATAATAATAATAATAATTTAAAAAAAAGCTGAAGATAGGGGATCCCTGGGTGGCTCAGCGGTTTAGCACCTGCCTTGGGCTCAGGGTGTGATCCTGGAGACCCGGGATGGAGTACCGAATCGGGCTCCCTGCATAGAGCCTGCTTCTCCCTCTGCCTGTGTCTCTGCCTCTCTCTCTCTCTCTCTCTCTCTCTCTGTGTCTGTGTGTGTCTCTCATGAATAAATAAGTTAAATTAAAAAAAAATAACTGAAGATAAGTATACCCTATGACCCAGCTATTTCATAACTAAGGATGTATCCTAAAAAATCTCTCACTCAATACGTAAAGAAACAGAAAAAATTCTCAAAGCAATTGAAAACAACTGTAATTCCCACTATTGATCCAAGAGAATGGATCAATAAATGGTGGTATCTGTGGTACAGTCATACAACAGAGTGCCAAAGTGAAAATGAATGTGTCAACATGAGCAATAAGTAGTATGATGGATTTATAGATCTCAAATCCATTTTGATATATATATATGTACATATATATATACACACACATGTCATATAGAGGCAATATGACAAAATTTAGATGAGTTAAATGAATATTGTTTTAGACAGAAACATGCAATAAAAGTATGAATGTATAGAAGATGATAAACAGGAGAGTCAAGCAATGGTTACCTTCAGGGAGGGAAAGAAAAATAAAGGAACTAGGCAGGATTTATGCAGTTACATATATAATGGTTTATTTATTAATCTGTTTGGTAGGTAAATACATTATCTCTTTTGAATGCCAAAACAGTTTTTTGGAAAAGATTCCAAGAGACCAGAGCTCCCATTTAGTCACACCACTATTTGATCTCCTGAAATGTGCAAATGAAGCCAAAATTGAGATAGTATAAACTCCTGTGACTTTTCCATTTTGCAATCACAGGACTGAAACTTTAAAGTTTATCAAATACAAGTGAACGGACAGGAGAAGGAAGGTCAGGTTCCAGCCTGGATCCTATGACAAGATGTACCCTGAGGATCCTCAAGGAAAAGAGGGGTAGGGAAGTAATTTCTGCTATTTTATGAAAGTGATCATCACCTTGCAGAAAAAGGATTTGACAAAGTACAACATCATCCATTCAAAATAAAGACTCTCACCAAAGCAGGTCTAGAGGGTGAACATATCTCAACATACTAAAGGCCTTATAAATGAAAAACCGACATTTAACATCATATTGAACGGGGAAAATCTGAGAGCTTTTCTCCTAAGGTCAGGAGTAAGACAAGGATGTCCACTCTCACCACTTTTAACCAACACAGCACTGGAAGTCCTAGCCACAGCAATTAGACAAAAGAAATCAAAGGCATTCAAATTGGTAAGGAAGAACTAAAACTTCCATTATTTACAGATAACATGATACTATATACAGAAAACCCCGAAAGACTCCACTGGAAAACTATTAAAACTGATAACTGAATTTAAGTAAAGTCATAGGATACAAAAATCAATGCACAATAATCTGTTGCATTCCTATACATTAATAATGAAGCAGCAGAAAGTGAAACTAAGAAAACAATTTCATTTAGAATTGCACCAAAAACAATAAAATAGCTAAGAATAAACTTAACCAAAGAGGTGAAAGACCTGTATTCTGAAAACTATAAAACACTGATGAAAGAAATCTAAGGTGAAGCTAAGAAATGGAAAGACATTTCATGCTTGTAGGGTGGAAGAACAAATATTGTTAAAATGTCTATAGTACCCAAAGCAGTCTACACATTTAATACAATGGCCATCAAAATACCAACAGCATTTTTCACACAGTACAAACAATCCTAAAATTTGTATGGAACCATAAAAGACCCCAAATAACCAAAGCAATCTTGAAAAAGAAAAAACTGGAGGCATCACAATCCAGACTTCAAGTCATGGTACAAAGCTGTAGTATTCAAAACAGTACGGTATTGGCATAAAAACAGGCACACAGAGGGGCATTTGGCTGGCTCAGTTGGAAGAGCAAGAAATACTTGGTTCTCAGAGTTGTTGAGTTGGAGCCCCACTTGGGGGGTGTATAGATTACTTAATTAAGCAAAAATAAAAATAGAAAAGTTAAAAATAGAACTGCCTTACAACCCAGTAATCACACTACTGGGTATTTACCCAAAAAGTAAAAAAAATGATAATTCAAGGGGATTCTTGCCCCCCCCCCATGTTTACTGCAGCTTTATTTACAATAGCCAAACTATGAGAGCAGCCCAAGCGTCCATCAACAGATGAATGGATATAGAAGATGTGGTATATACATACAATGGAGAGTGCAACATTATTTATTATAATAATATATATATTATTATATTTATATATGTATAATGAATACATATATATATGAATATATATAATTTATGTCAATATCCACTCATCATTAGGTCCACAGTCATCCCTTAATCCAGCCATACAAGAGATTGAAATCATGCCATTTGCAACATCATGGATGGAGCTAGAGAGTATAATGCTAAGTGAAGTAAGTCAGAGAAAGACAAATATCACAAGACTCCACTCCACTCATACGTGGAACTTAAGAAACAAATGAGCAAAAGAAGAAAAAAAAGGGAAAGACAAACCGAGGAACTTAACTCTAAAGAACAAACGGATGGTGGTTACCAGAGAGGAGGTGGTGGGGGAAGGGTGAGGCAGGTGATGGGGACTGAGAGTAAGTACCCTTAACTGTGATGAGCACTGGATGATGTAGTGAATGGATGAATCACTATATTGTACATGTGAAACTAATGTAAATCTGTATGTTAACTATACTGGAATTAAAATTGAAAACTTAATTAAAAAGTGACCATTTCCTTAAGTGTTTTGAACTCCTTAAGCAAAAGAAACTTTGTAATTATGCCATCAATTAAAAATGTTGAGCCTCTACTAAGTAAGCCAAGAAAAAGTCCTCTTGGAGTTAAGGTTCCTCTTGCTCTTTCCTTGTTTGAAGGCCTGGTTGAAATCCTCCCTGAAGCAGAGATCTAGAATCCTACAGTCCTGAGAACTTTAAGACCCAGAAATCCCCCTCTGAGTCCCTTGTTTGTGCCCTTTTCTCTATTAGTTCTTGCTGGCTCTTAGGCATTAAATGCTGACTTCCTGCTCCCCCTTATTGAGCCGGGGGGGGGGGGGGGGGGGGGGGGGGGGGGGCCTTGGAATCCGTAAGAAGCTTTCAAGAAAAGTACAAAGCCAGGAAAACACAGAGTGGAGAAGGCTACGACTTTCCAACGGAAAGCAAATCTTAACACGGTTGTAATAACCTTTCAGACTTTCCTCTGTCTGTAGCTTACATAAGACAGTGGTTCAGACAGGAGGACTTAAAGAGTTATAGGTCACTGAAGTGGGGAACGGTTAAAACTCAGATCTGGGCGGGCAGAGAGGTTGAGGACAGCATTTCGGATGCTGACAGCCTGCATAATCCTGGCTTGTTCTGAACTCTTATTATCTCCAGCATTTCCTTTGCACCATCCTACAGAGGCTGACTGGATAATGTGTGTACTTTGGGTGTCATTCTAAAGGCTTTATTAAAACCTAAACTCTTAAGAGCACAGATGACCTTGTATAAGTTGTCTCCTTGTAAAGGAGTCCCACGGTCAGTGCCAAGTGCCATGCCACCACTTCACCATATGGAAAAAGGAGGCATACTCCTGACTCTTATATTCTTCTCATCATTAGGTCCACAGTCATCCCTTAATCCAGAAATGTGATGTTCTTCTTGTAAATGGCCTCAGGCCCCCTGACCCAAGGCCTTAGTTTCATGATCCTTTCACACTACAATGGTTTTTTAATGAACTGAGTTTGAATGTTAAACTCCAATCTCATTGGTCATGCTACTGTGGCAATTCTCTGAGCACAGGCCTCCCCTATTCTATTCTGCTGTCCTGTCCTTTGAATTCAGGGCTCACTGTCAGCATGGAAAGCACCAGAGTTCTGATATGGCAGCCTCTGGTTATGTTCCACCCAGGGATTTATCATCCACAACCTACTCAAATCCCTCCCCCAACAGCTACCAAAAATTCCCCTGGTGAGAAATGCTATTATGAGAAGGAGTGGCTGCTTTGTGACTCACTGTTTCATTAAAAAGATTTTTTTTTCAAACAAATTTTCAGTAGAAGAATCCAAAGGTTTTCCAAAGCCACAGCAAAAACAGAACAGCTCATAATACTATTTCTTAAAGGTCTGCCACTTCATAGGCAATTCCTATACCTCAAAATACTGGAGATGCTTAGAGTCACTACCCTTTCATGTTGCACTTGGGCCCCTGGGCTGAGAGAGGAGGTAGAGAATAAATGAATTAAACACAGCCAACAAGACTGGGCTTGCCAAGTACCAAGATGGAAGGCAGCTAGCGTGCAAGCCAGCCCTAATCAGAGGTATTGGATTTGCCATAGTTCTCCAGGGCAATTGGCTGCAATGGTATGACTATCCGAACCATATCTGACCAGGACTGAGGAAATCTAATAATATATGGTGTACATTGGTATTTTGGTGATGCCTGTTACAGTAGTGAGAAGTGTTATAAAAAGTTTCTCTGAAAAGCTGACTTAGATGGCATTATTTAGAGGGCATTACAAGCGTAAATGATCTAAATAGAACAATATCACAGAAAGCTAATTTGTATTTATGGTAGGCAAGTACTTCATTGGCTTGGGCTGGATCCCAAGACTCCCTCAAATCCTTGTAGGATTCCCAGAGGACTTTTACGCAGGCATTAGGATAAAAGAATTCTAATGGCTCTCCCTAAGGAAAAGCACCCTCTTAGCAGGAGGGGAAAAAAAAAAAAAAAAAAAAAAAAAAAAGATTACTGGAGAGGAATCAAATGAAAACATCTCCAAAGAGTTGAGAAATGTGGGCAAAATGACCAAAATGGCTGCAGTCTAGGGTTCTTTCCCACTCTGTCCCAGATCATCTGGGCAACTCCAGATTTAAGTTTCTCCCACATGCAAACAAATCAATTTTGACCTGAAGAGATACTGTAGGACAAAGGTGACCAATTTCAGAACAACTCCTTGTGAAGCATGGCTTATTTAAATATACTTTTTAGAGGATTAAAGATACTACAAACGATAAAGTTGGAGCCAAGCTATGACAAGCCTAATTCACTAAGATCAAGATGACTATATATTCCTAAATATAAAGGTGAGGTTTCTCCAAAAATTAAGGTATCACCTTATAGCCAAAGTCCACATTAGGTCTCTGAGCATGAAGCGTTCTTTTAAACCCTTGACTTTCAGCAAAAACAAAACAAAACAACCCTCAAATATAACTCACATTTAATAATTATTTGGAGGAGGTAAGAAGGACATTTCAGTCACCAATGTTGGCTATCATAACCAAAGCTTGAAAAATCACTTAAAATAGCACTAAATGTCAACACCGTGGAGCTCAGAGATATACAAGACCAAGGGGAAAAATTGTTCCTCATATTTCCTTATGGGTATTTGTGGCTTGGGACAAGTTTTACAGAGGAAAGATTACTAAAGTAGTGGATCATGCTTCTAGAAAACAGTGTTCAATGACCAGAAAGATAAGTGGCTCTAGGGATGACAAAGATACTGAAGCCAAAGCTACACACGAAGAGTTTACAAAACAGTTTTTCCTTTTCATATTCTCATTGAGAAGATAAAAGGACCACTTGTATTAGGATATATGAGGAATTTCTTAACTGGCACTTGGCTGGAACCACAAAGAAAAAATCACCTGCTCCAGCCCAGAAACAGAGTTTAAGAAAGAACAGAGTGTCAGTGAACAGTAGGGAGCAAATACCATCCGTGTAGCAGCCTCATGGACAAAACCTTGAATTTGTTTATTCAACAGAAGAATGGATGAAAAAGGTAAAATCTCCCATAAATATTCAGCAATATTCAGACTCCCCCTTAAGGGGTAAGGAAGCAAAGATACTTAGAAAGAACACAGTAATGTCAAACACCCTTAGAGTAAATCTATAGTCCCAGCACCTAACACAGGTCCTAGTCTCCTGGAGGCACTCAATAAATACCAATTGAGTAAGTGAATGTTAGTTCAAAAGATCTTCATATACACACTCAAAAAGTCTTATACTCTTGGGTCTGTAGGAGAAAAGAAAAAATAGGTATTTTGTCCACTTAAAGTTTCAATTCATTCTAGGATCTTAACTTGCCTAGCTGCTGGCTGGGATACGTAAAAGACAATCTAGCTCACTCAGCCCTTCTGTAGCACAAGCAGCCAAAGGCAGCTGTGCCTTAGAAGAAAAATCGGGGGAAGGCAAGCACAGAAGGGAAGGGACACTGCCACAATTACCTTCTGTTCTGAGTAACTTCAATTCTCAGGACCAAGGCAGATGGGCTCAGGCCTATCTCTAGGAGAAAAATGCTCAGTTCCATGTAAAAGAAAACCATCAAAACCATGAGCAATGCTCTTGCTGGGTGAATAGACCCTCTGGGAGCAGATGAAAGGAAGAACTGTGTGGATCCTGCTTAGGAGATACTTGATTCATTTAGTAATATTGAAGATAATGTTAATGAGTGCTACCAAAAAAGCATTTAGAATTACTTCTTTGGGACAAGAATTTTCAGAATCATTTGCTACAAATTCAGATTCTTCAGTGTCTCCTTAGCTCTACTGAATTCTGGGAGTGAGGTCCAATCATCTGCATTGTTAACAATCCCCCCAGAGAATACTGGGCAGTCAAGTTTGAAAACCCTCTGAACCATTCACAGAAATCAAGAGAGCTCTTGCTTGTTTCCGCTTCCTTGTTACAGATCCAAAGAGTGTGCTATAAATTCTTACCATGCCTTCCTGGACTTGGTGTTTATAGGGATCCAGTGAATTCCCCCTTCCTCTTTATTGCCAGCAGATGAAGGCTGTACTCTCAATTCTAACAACTCCAGGGAGATCTCAGGGTAAACAGTCTCTTTGGTCTAGAAGCTACCCCAGCTAGTGCTTCAAGATTAAACTTGGCTCTTTATTTGCTTTACACTTGAGGGCTATTGGTCTTCAGGTTATTCATTCACACCCACAACTTACCCCTCAAATATCAAAACCAGGAACCCAAGTGTTACATTCAAGAATAAATCTTTGTCCTTATGAGAAAATAAGATTCAGAAGTGAAAACTTTTGGGTCTATGAGAAGTGCCTTCTCACACTCAAGTCTATACCCACAGTAATCACTAGGAACGATTTGATACAGACAAAGCCATGACAACACTTAGAAAAGAAACAGATGGTAATTTATATTCATCCAGCATTCTAAAAGACTGGGATTAGGCCTTAGGTTGTGAGCTAACTTCAAGATTCTAGTACTATAACCTCAGTGACACACGGTCACTAAAAACACCCCTATTTAAGGGTTAGCAGGGGCAAGACTAGTCTGTTTACATTATGACCACTTCTCCATGAGGTTTTTTCCAATCCTGAAACTGTCAAAATTGGGACGCCTGGGTGGCTCAGTGGTTGAGCGTGTCTTGGGCCCAGGCCGTGATCCTCGAGTCCTGCATTGGGTTCCCTCAGGGGAGCCTGCTTCTCCCTCTCTCGGTCTCTGCATCTCTCTCTGTGTGTGTCTCTCATGAATAAATAAATAAAATCTTAAAAAAAAAAAAAAAGAAACTGTCAAAATTGAAGATTAGTTTTATAATTGGATTTACTAAAACATTAGTGCCCAAGAACCTTGTGTTGAATATCACATTTGTAAAATACAAAGCATGTTCCTTTTCTCAAAAGGAACCAGAGTTGCATTTCTTTAATGCAGAGTGGCCTGGCTCAGAGTATTCCTTATGACATATTTGGGGTGTGTCTTTATTTAATAGCAAAATGCACACATCCCATAAAACAAACACTTTTAAGAGTCAAACCATTGTTTCTTGTAACATCTTTCAAACCCCAATGAGGAAGAGTCAGCTGTGACTTTCAAGGAATTATCAGCTTCTCAAGGACACTTTTGTTTTATTTTGTAGAAAATAAGCCCTCATCATAATACAGTACTATAAAACTCCACTTCATAGAAAATTTTTCATTAATAGAACTTTTGCAGGGCAGGACCCATCATGCTCTCTGAAGAACACAGAATGCCTTTCCTTCCCCAGAAACCATGTAAAGGATCATTACCTCTAGCACACCTATGGTGAAGCATATAGAGGCTTTTCTGATCCACTCCAGACTTTATTTAATTATTTAAGAAGAGACAAATCACTTGAGAACCCTACAATGGCAGCAAATAGAATCCATGAGATGTCCTGCTAGCATGTTCAAAGTCTTAGCAAAAGTTACCTTCTATCAGCCCCCATTGATGGCCTGGTAACAACAGAGAAGTTTAGATTTTTCTGAATATACACATGTATACATACCTGTGACTAAGAAGCTAGAGTGAAACCCTCAATGACTGGACACTTCATAGCAGGACCCAGAAAAGGCAAACTCTTCCTTCCAACATAGTAAATGCTCTATGTTTTCACTTCCACATCTAGAGATCCACGTTCTAAGATAATAAGACTACTACAAAAGAATGACCAGACCCTCCAGAACACTGGCCAAACCATGTGGAGGTTAAACACTTTATAGCAAACTTGACATTTTAATGTGGAAAGGAAGAGACACTAACTCTCACCCTTCTCAATGGCATTCATTATTTTCAACAGCCTGTCAATGTAGGTCAGGTTTCAGTAGAGAGCACTAGCTTCCATTTTGGGGAAACATTTCACACAGTTCTCAATCTCCCTGCCCAGCAAATTCTGCAGAGGGGAAAGAAGGCACAGACTGTCAGAGAAGTCCCCTACAGGAATACCCCTTTCCATTATGTAGGCTATTTGGCTTATGTCAACACTAGCTCATGAGACCCTCAGGATGACTCTGAAAGGTGAACAAGACAGGCATTATCTCCATCTTACAGGTGAGAAAACAGGGACTGTGAGGCTAAATGACTCATGAGCCTAAGGTCACAAGTCAGGCTGTTATTTGGTAGCCCAACCAGTAGATGAGCCTAGCCCTCTGGCTCGCCGGCCAACATGATTTCCAGGACACAAGCCAGCTTCCTTTGGTTTCAGGGTGAGAGGCAGTGCGGTGTAAATGGTCAGGAGCCCAGGTTCTGACACTGGCAGACCCACATTCCAATTCCAGCTCGGCCACCTCTTCGCTACCTGACCCTGTGTCCGCTCCTTGCCTTGCCCTTCATCTCCGTTTCCTCACCTATAAAATGGGGATGAAAACGTCTACCTCACAGAGTTATAGTGACGATTAAATGAGATGACAGACATGAGGCACTCGAATTCATTCACTCAACAAATATCTGTGCCAGGCATGCACACTGCAAAAGATAAGATAGCGAGCAAGAGGTACAGTCCTGATCTCATGGAGCTTAAAATCCAGTGAATGTCCTGCTAGCATGTTCAGTTTTACCAAAAGTTACCTTCTACAAACCTCAGTTGATGGCTTGGTGACAACAGAGAGCAGCTTAGATTAGAAAAGGTAAACGGATAAGGGGTGTAAAGTGCTGTTACAATAAAAGGTGAGTGACTGGAGAGATTAATAGGAAGGAGGCAATTTTTAAGAGTGGTCTCTAAGGAGAAATTTAAATTTGAGCTGTGAGGGATCAGAAAGAGCTATCCATATACAGAATGGAATGGAAAGCATTCCAATTATAGGGACCAGGGTGTGCAAGGGTCACAACCTGGGGAAGTGTAGGAATGGAAAGACGACAAATGGGATGGCTATGTAACCTTATGGGATTTGGGGGAAAACCTTCAGAGACTGGCTGCCAAAGACTACCAAATCTATTTAAAAAATAACAAAGATGAGGCTCAAGAGAGGTGATGTGTCTTGCCCAAGGTCACAGCTACTCCAAGGAGGGCCTGAGACCCCAGTATTCTACCTCAGGGCACAACATCTGCTCCCTTCCTTTGAGGAAGCTTCATGCTCAATGAACCACCCCCCCGCCCCCCCCAACACTTATTTCCATGACAACTGTCTTCGGTGCCCAAAAGCACCTTAAAAACAGAAGCAACAGCATCACACCAACTTCTAGGCATCTAGTCAATTGTGCACCAAAGTCCTTATCCTTCCACTCTTACGACACAAGAGCAAAAACTGCTTGGACCTCACTCAAAAGCTCCAAAATAGAAACAAGTTTCTCTTCTTACAGCAATAAACAAGAGAGGAAAGGGATGTCCTGGAAGGAAGATTCTGTGGCCTGTTCCGGAAAGTAAGAGAGAACCACCAGCATAGAAGAGTAGAAATATGAAGGTTCATCTTAAATGAACTGCAGAGGAAAAATGAATTACTTTATTTGAATAAAAGAATGAATCCCATTAAAAAAAAATAATAAAAGGAATGAATCCCTAAATGAATCGCTAAAGCAGTAGTTGCCTATCAGGGTGGTATCCTGCTCAAGAACACTTGGAAATTTTGTGGAGGCGTGTAGTGGGCAGGGCCAGGTATGCTGCAAATCTTATAAAAAGACAGGATGGTCTTATGGCGAATGTATTACTGGGGGGCCTGGCTGGCTCAGTCAGTACAGCATGAGACTCTTGATCTGGGGGTTGTGAGCTGAAGCCCCACGTTGGGTATAAAGATTACTTTTATATATTATATACATAAAATCTGAAAAAAGAATGTATTCCCCCAAATACTAGGAGTAGCCTCACACACACTTTAATATTAACCCCAGAGGGATTAACATGCCCCAGCTTTTCCTGTATTCTCATGGTTTGGTGGCTCTTCCCACCCTCACCACAGCTGGAGGAAAAAAAAATTAAATTCAGGTTTCACAGCTGAGGAGTTTGAAATTTTGGAATCCAACTGTAAGCTCATAACTCTAACATGGAACCTGGTACCAGGTGGAATAAGGAAAAAGAAGTTTCTAGTAAGAGACAGATAAGAAATTTTAGCAAAATGGGAACTCATTCCCCAGATTGGCATCTATAAGATTACGTGTTTTGCAACACACAAAATTCTGTGATTTTTGAGTCTTATACTGCTTTTCAGTTTAAAATCAGATACTAATGACAGTTCTTTTAAAAAGTTAATCACAGGGCAGCCCAGGTGGCTCAGCGGTTTAGCGCTGCCTTTGGGCCCAGGGTGTGATCCTGGAGACCTGGGATCAAGTCCAACATCGGGCTCCCAGAATGGAGCCTGTTTCTTCCTCTGCCTGTGTCTCTGCCCCCCCCCCCTCGTTCTGTGTCTGTCATGAATAAATAAATAAAATCTTAAAAATAAATAAAAGTTAATCACAGTCATCTCACAAATACAGCTAGCTGTATTTTCTGGACCAAATTTTATGCGTAAGATTTTTAATTTCAAGATGTCTAAAAATGATCAAATGTCTAAAAGTGCCCAAAGCAGCCACACCTTGCATCTCATTTAGGGCAAAGACTGATGCAGATCAAGGAAGCTCCGATGATATCTAGAGATCTGTTCTGGAATTAAAAATACCACTTTAGGGACACCCAGGTGGCTCAGTGGTTGAGCATATGCCTTTGGCTCAGAGCACGATCCCGGTATCCCGGGATCGAGTCCTGCTTTGGGCTTCCTGCAAGGAGCCCGCTTCTCCCTCTGCCTGCGTCTCTGCCTCTCTTTCTGTGTGTCTGAATAAATAAATGAATAAATGAATAAATAAAATCTTAAAAATAATTAAAATAAAATAAAATACCACTTTAGCGATTCAAAATCCACTTTCAAGTGTTACCCCAAATTAGTCACTATTTCCCCCTCAAAAACTTATTTCACAAATTAAAATTTATAGAATCGAAACAAAAGCCAGACCATTTCCAGAAATTAAAAAAAAAAAAGATTCAAAAAGTCTACCCTATTTCACAATAGCCAGAACAGTGATCCAACAAATACATCCTCCATAAGGCAACCTTTCTTCTTTCTACACAATATCTAGATCTTCTTAACTCTCCCAAAGAAGTCTGAATATGCTAACTTCTTCACTCCAACTTGCCAATTAACAAATAGTGGCCCCACACCCCTTTTGACCAATCTTCTAGAAGCCTAACCTGGCTTCTCAGGTTAGCTGAGCAGACAGACCTGTTTTCCAAAAAGCTCCTGCCAGTGCCTTTTCTGCCCTGCCAGTCGGGGCCTGGGAAATCCTCCTCCAGCTTTTTGCTGGCCTGTCATCAGAAGTTCACAAAATGAATGCATCCGGATTCTTTGCATCTTCTTCCCCCTGTAATGTGTACCAGGAGCCAGGCAATAAAGTCCCACCTCCCATTACAAAAAAGACACCGATTAGGAGGAAGACCCAGCACTTAGCATGGAGGGGAAGAAAAAAGATGGAGGGATGTGAGAGTCATGGAGCCAAACCTACTGCATGCAGCACCCGCCACCAGAGCCCTGGTCCTGCAAAGCCTCAGAGGGAGGCTCCCTGGCTAGGCCCTCCATTCGGCAGGCCACACCTGTCTATGGCAGCAGCCTTCCGGCTGCTCCATTTTAAACAATTCAAACACATCTCCAGCAGGGTGGCAAAACTGGGCAACCCCTCTTCCCAGCAAAAGTGAGAGCCCTAATCCATACAACGCTTGGCCCCAATTTTCTTTCTTTTCACACTCTTTTGTTTGGGAGACAACTGCTGGGTCAAACTGGATCCCTCTCTCTGTTAACGGTTAGGTAGGCACAATGCTGCAGCGACAGAAAGGAAGCATCAAGGCCGACTTGCTCTAAACCAGAGGAGACCTCCTCTCTGGGGCCGGCGATGCCTGATAAATGGGACTTCAATGGGCAGGTTTCGCTCTGCTCATCCACAAGTGAACCGACGCCTGGTGTCCTAGAACGCCCGGCTCCGCAGCCTCGCAGGAAGCCTCTTCTCTAAAGGGTAGACAGCCCATTCATCCCCCAGGAACCAAAGGAAAGGCAGACAGACCCAGGTCGCGCACTCCACATCCAAATGTTCGCAAGCGCGCGAAGGTTTGGGGCGCCCCGGCGCGCCCTCCCTTGCACTCCACCCTCCGAGGCCTCCACCGCCCGCGGACTCACCACTGTGCGAGCTGAACCACCTGGGTGCGATGTGCAGAGGTAGAGCATCCGCCAGCGAGGCTCGGGAGCCCAGGTACAGCATCCCGTCTCTATGGTGACCGCCACCGGTCTCCTGGTAACCATTGCCATGGGCATAGGTGGAGTCGGACGCAGACCCTCCGCCGCCGGGCGCCCTCTCCGAGTCGCCGGTCCCCCGGGAGGCGGGGGTGTAGAGGCCAAAGGGCACCCCCCCGGCCGTGCTGGGGTCCATGCCCATGCCCGCCACCGAGCTGACCGAGCGGCTGCGCAGCCCCATGGCCCCGCCGCCCGCCCGGTAGTGCCCAAAGTGGGGCGCCCCTCCCGGCGGGGGCACGGCGCTGTCATCGGTGGAGACCCCCGGAAAGGGGCCCCGGGAGCGGGCCGCCGTGCTCTGCTTGCCCCCCATGCTCGCCCGGGCCCCGGTGGGGCGGGAACCTGGAGGCCGAGACCCTCCCCCACTTCTCAGCAGCGGGGGGAGGGCTGGGCGAGCATAAAGGGGGAGGGCGCCAAAAAGGAGACCGGGAGGGGGAAAAAAAAAAAACACGGGGGAAAAAAGAAAAAAAGAAAAAAGAAAAGAAACCCCCGCGGGGCGGAAGAGGCAGGCGGGCGGGGATCCCAAACTAAGAATTCAAAACGATCCAAGCCAAACGCATGTTTCCCCTCAAGGTCCAAAGAGGCGCAGTCCGGAGCGGGCTCGGCGCGCCACAGGCCGCCCCCGGGCTCCCGAAAGCCCGGGGAGCCGCAGGGAAGGAGGAGGGAGGCGGCGGGCGGGCGCAGGGAGGCGCCGGAGGAGGCCGCCCGCCGGCCCGGGGAGGCGGAGGAGGGCTGGGGGCGCCGCGCGCCGCCCCCGCCTCAGGACGCCGCGACCATGGACGCCGGCCCGGACCCCTCCAGGCCGCGGGCGGGCTGCGGCGCTGGGCGGCCAGGCGGAGCTCGGGAAGCCGCGGGCGCGTCGCGTCGCGCTCTCGCTCCGGCCGCCGCCGGCCCCGCCAGCCGCTCCGCCCCGCTCGGTCCCGGGCTGCGCTCGCCGGCGCTCCTCGCCGCCGTGGAGACAATGGAGGGCGGCAGAGCGCAGGCGCGGCCCGCGCCCCCTCCCCTCCCCCCCGCCGGGTTAACCCCTTCGCGGCCCCCGCGGCGCCGGGCCCTGACGCCGGGAGGTCCCCGCGCGCGCCCGCCCGCGCGACCGGCCTGTGACCCGCGTGGCCCGAGCCACCGGCCGTCGGGAGCAGGAGCCAGGCGGCTCTTCAAGGCCAGCACTCTTTACGGCCCCCCAGATGGCTAATTATCGAGGGGGAACCACCTACGGGAGGAGGGGCGGACACGGTTCAAAGGGCTGGGAAGGAACCGCAGGGAAGAATGAAAATTGCTCGGGACGCCTACCTGGCCTGAGGGTCACCGGTCAAGCCTCCCTCCCGGCACAGATTTGCCCCCACAGCACCCTCTGGTGGACGTGCTGTCCGTTCTTGCGGCGCTTTCCCAACCAGGAGCCCCTAAGTGCAGGAAGCCTGGCGTTGGGGGGATTCTTAGCTGTTTTGGGGGGTACACAGCGCCCTGGGGCACTTGTGACCCGGGATGTTGCTGAGTAGATCTCCCCTTCCTTCCTAAGGGTAGAGTCCTGAGCTAAAATGGGATCCTGAAAAATCATGAGGCGTGTGATAGAAAGTGCAGAGATGCAGACACAACTAGAACCGGCGATCTTAGAAACTCCCTAGTCCAAGGCGAATCCCCGTTTTAGTTTACCTCTTATTCCAACATGCACCACAGTGGGACACAGTAGGTACTCAACAAGTGTTTGTCGGCCAAGTCTGCACTTTGCAATATGCCTCTCTCCCAAATTCGTGTCCGTCCATCCGCTCATTCATTCAACTATTTTTCGAGTGCTGGGGGCTGGCTGGCTATGAGCATCACCCAGTCCCTGGTCTGACTTTCTGGCTCTGAACGTCCTTTCCACATCGAGGAGTCAAAACAAGGTATATATAGAGAGAGTAAAAGAAGCCCCCCACCCCCACCCCCAAGAAAAAAAAGAAGAGCTGATCTGTCACAGAGTCCTGGTTCTCACCAGGACTTCAGAAGAGCCACTTCATGCCGACTAGCTTCATGATGGCTACAATCAAAGAGGACAAATGCAAGTGTCAGTGAGATGCGCAGCCATTGGAACTCTCATACTTGGCTGGTGGAGATGGAAAATAGTACAGCTGCTTTGGAAAATAGTCCGGCAATTCCTCAAAAAGATTAAGCAAAGAGTTATCCTATGACCCAGCAGTTCTACTCCTATATTTCCAAAAGAAATGAAAACATATATGGACAGAAAATCTTGTATGTGAATGTTCATAGTGGCATTATGCAAAATGGCTAATAGAAGCAACCCAACTGTCTATCATCCAATGAATGGATAAAGCAAATGTGGTGTACCTATACAGTGGACTATTATTCTGTGCTAATATGTGTTACAACATGGATGAACCTTGAAAACATTACACTAAGTAAGAGAAGCTAATCCTAAAAGACCATGTATTGTGTGATTCCACTTATATCAAATTTCTGGAACGGTCAAGTCCACCAAGACAGAAAGGAGGTTAGTGGTTGCCAGAGTTGAGGGGGAGGCAAGAATGGAGAATGACTGCCGATGGGTTGGTTTCCTTTTAGAGTGATGAAAATGTTCTATATTAAATAATGGTGATTATTGGAGCACCTAACGGCTCAGTTAAGAATCCGACTCGAAAAAAAAAAAGAATCCGACTCAATCTCAGCTCAGGTCTTGATCTCATGATTGTGAGTTTAAGCCTTGCATTGGACTCCACACTGGATATGGAACCTGCTTTAAAAAAAAAAAAAAGGTGAGGGGTGCCTGGGTAACTCAGTTGGTTCAGCATCTGCCTTCAGCTTAGGTTGTGGCACTAGGGTCCTATCCTGGGGTCCTGGGATCAAGCCCTGCATTGTCAGAGATTCTGCTTTTCCCTCTGCCTCTGCCCCCCCCCCCCCCGCAACCTCTGCCACTTGTGCTCTCTCTCTCTCTTCCTCCCTCAAATAAAATATTTTTTAAAATAATGGTGATAAAAAAAAAATAATGGTGATATTTATACTACCTTGTGAATATACTAAATACTGCTGAATTACACACTTAACAGGGTAAACTTGATGGTATGTGAATGACAGTGCAATGCCATACAAAGTAGTGAAGTAAGCAGTGACAGTGTATGGTGTGACAGATGGGCCTAGAACAGTGCCTGGCATGTACTTAGCACTCTCTATGAATGACTGTGTGAATGGTGAAGTGCCATGAGAGTTGAAAAAGCATGGTACTGATGGAAGGAGACAGGCACAAACACAGTGATTCATTTTTGGTTTTTTTTTTAGATTATTTATTTATAAGAGACACAGAGAGAGAGAGAGAGAGAGAGAGAGAGAGAGGGGCAGAGACATAGGGAGAGGGAGAAGCAGGCTTTAAGCTGAGCAGGGAGCCTGATGCAGGACTCAATCCCAGGACCCTGGGATCACCATCTGAACCAAAGGCAGCCGCTCAACCACTGAGCCACCCAGGTGTCACACAAACACAATGATTCTAAGCCAAGGCCTAAAACATGAGCTGGTGACCAACCAGGGAATAGAGTCTCAGGGGGAGAACTGCACTTTAGGAAGACAAGCATGTTCCAATCATGTTCCTAGTATGTTTGAAGGCCTAGAGAACATGGCATCTTCAAGCAACAAAAGCTACAGAAGAGTTGATAGAAGAGGAAGTGGGAACCCAAGATAAAGCTGGTCCTTAAAAAAAAAAAAAAAAAAGCTGGTCCTTAGGGGCAAGCCTGAGGGTCCTGGGAGCCGGTAGGGGGCACGGACCATATCCTGAGGAGATATGGAGCTCTGGGAAGATTTATCAACATTATTATCAGTAAAAATAAAAATGGCTAATGACTAATGAGCATTAAAGAGGTCAACACTTGAAAAATTAAGAAACTTGTGCCCTCCCCGAATAAAGATCTTTATTTTCCTTAGCTTCTATATTGATAAAGTCCCTGGATAGAAACATGAAACAATATGATGTAGTCCCCCCTGGGGGTGGGCAGTGGGAACTAAACTGTTGGGTGACAGGATGGATGACAAATATTTTGTTTCATTATATACTTTTTTTTTTTTAAGATTTTATTTATTCATGAGAAACACAGAGAGAGAGAGAGAGAGAGAGAGAGGCAGAGACAAAGGCAGAGGGAGAAGCAGGCTCCACGCGGGGAACCCAACGTGTAACTCCAGAATCACGTCCCAGGCTGAAGGCAGGCGCTAAACCACTGAGCCACCCGGGCTGCCCATTATATACTTTTTTGGATTTTAGTGTTGGAGCCATGTAAATTGAGTGGGACAGAGAGATAAAGTCTATACGTGGGCATTAAGATCACCTGGCTAGTAGGGGTAGAGCTGGACTTCTAAGCTTTACAGTGAACATGCTCATCAATAACTCTTTGGATGACAAGCTCATTTTCTCTGTATGCTCACCAATGGGGTAAAAAAAAGAGTCAATCTGCTTAACGTCTCTATTTCTTTTTGTAAATTAAGAATTTGCCTTTAAGGTTTATATTCCAGTCTACTGATTATAGTAGGCCATCCTTTCTCACATCTGGCTCCAAGGAACAGCTGAGAGCCTGAACTGCAGGTGAAGCCTCTGCTCTCTGCGGTGTGATGACACCAGGCTTAGGTACCCTGTGGGACTCTGACTGGCAGCCTATCTCAGGCAATGCCCTTGTTATCTCCTTGAGCACTTATTAAAGAACAAATTTCCTTTGAAATTAAAATATTAAAATACAGAATAGGTAAAGTTCTTCTTTCAGTAGCTTGACTCTACCCTTGACATCTTAGGGAGAGTGACTCATGGCATAGCAACAGGCATCCACGGAGACCTGCAGCCTCCGATTAGTTTCATTTTGTCATTCATTGCGTTGAGAGTCTAGTATGGGTTTTGCTGAGAGTTTCTCCTGTGGATTTTTGGTTTAAAGTTAATGGATCTGGGGAGGTGTCAAGTCATTTTGGATGCTCTCAATGCAAGGAGATCAGAGGCAGAAATGGCCTCAGCTATAGATTTAAGACTCTGTGTTATTATTATTTTTTTTATCTTCCTGCTCTCACTGACCCTGGGTGAACTGCTTCCTGGCTGTCTTTTAGCTGTGAAACAGGGTTAATAAGCCACTGACCCACCTACCGGAAGTGTCAGGAGAAAGGGCTGATAAAATTGGTGTTGCCAAAGCCTGTGAATGCCAGTGCATTACAATGCTGCAAAGCCCCAGTTTCAAACATCTCTAACAGAATGTATGTCTAGGAGGTTCCTGAAAGGTTCAGAAAATGAGGGAAACAGCTTGCTGGGGCCTGCTCCTGAGAAACCTTGGGAAATCTGTGGCCTCCTTCCTCTCTGTCTCCATGAGCCATGGCTTTGGAGTGATCCCCCAGCACCTCCTCTGGGGGTGAATAAGTGTCTCCCAGTAAGAAACTTTCTCCCAGATTTCTCAGATCTCTATACATTTTTATTATTTTGCTTAAAAAGAGAAACCTTAAAGAAATCAGGGCAATGGGCAACCAAACACACAAAGCAAGGAGCATGAGCATGTGTGCATGTCCACAAATATTTGTTGATTGATGGAGAGGAAAATTAGTAGTGGGGCTCAAGGCAGGATTCCAAGATTCCCAGATGTAGAGACTGAGGGGTTGGCTAACTCTACGTTCTACAGAAGCGGAAGTGAGGGACTAGAAAGATAAAGGATCAGAGTTTAAATTTGCAAGGGTAGTTACTGATAACAGCCAGACAAAGCCCTGGATTTCTGGGTTGACCACATATCCTGTCTTCCTGTGGTATGGCTGGTGAGTGACCTTCTGAAAAGAACTTGCTTGGCAATAAGAGTCCTGTGGCCTGGCCAGCAAGTTGAGATCCACTTGACAAGGGACCCCCAACGGTCCCCAGTCTCTGATTGACAGGACATTCATATGTGGATCTCAGAGGCACACAGCAATCAAGTAGCAGCTGGAGAGCTCTAGATTTAGGTCCAGAGTCCCCACTCTTTTGTGATGACAGTGTGGGTGGGAGATAGAAAAAGGAAGGGCCCCAGGGGGCAGTATGAAAGGTACTCATGCTCCCTCTCTCAAAAATTCTACCTGGGCCCTTTTCACATCTAAGAAAACATTGAGAGAATAGAGGGCACCAAGGACTTGAAACCCAAAGTACTTTCCGTCCCTACGAACCATGACAAGCAGATTTTGAGAACCAGACAAATACGAACTAAAGAGGTGGGAGTGGGGGAGGGTTACAGAAATGCTCAGGCGAGGGCAATCCTACCAGTTCTAGTTCTGTTTCTAGTGGGAAACAGATTACCAAGCTATATATAGATAGGGAGCTTTGAAATACCTGTATCTCTGTCTCTATCTCCAAAATAAAACTCAAATGCCAAGGCAGGGTCCTTCCTACTAGCAGGTTCCAACTTTTTTAGCTGTACAGCCTGCTACATCCTGTCAGATACCCTAAGTTATAGCCATACTTGATTATTTGATAGTCACTTAGCAGATATTTATTGAGCACCTATTACAGCCAAGGCTGTAGGCAAATAAACAATAGAAATATGACATGTTAGATGAACGAATTAATTTATTCCTATGTGACAGCCTGAATGTGCATAGAGAGTATTCTTTATTTTTCCTTCTCTCTGGCCTTGAACTTGGCCTGCTGAGCTGAGCCCTTCTCTCCAGAGCAGCCTTTGGCCTTTTCCATAGACAACCAGGAGGAAATGGGGAGGCAAGAAGAAATGCCGCTACAGGACGGTGAAGGCCAGGGCTGGAGGAGTTTATAAAGGCCTGCAGTGTGTGAGAATAACTAATTGGTGAAGGGTTTTAAGGAGAATGCGTGGTGGTTCTGTATCCCCTTGTGGGTGTAAAGAGTTACAAGTAAAGACCTTGAATGGTTTTAGAAATTACTTTTGGTTTCACAGAAGGCATCCTTTTGCCCTAGATACCACTCTTTCTCCATTCATTAACTGGACAAATATATGGAATGCCTTGGTGTGTAGCCACCATGCAAGGCTGAACAAAACTGATCTGCTCCCTATCCTCCCAAAGCTTGAAAATATTAAGCAAACAAACAAATAATGCATTACAAATTGTGGTGTGTATTCTGCAGGAAAAGGAAGAAGCACAGCTCTGTGACAATTTTTTGGGGGAACTGCTTTATCTTTGTAATACATCTCCCCTCTTCACACATAAGGGTCTTTGTTCACTTTTAATGCTGAAATACTTTTTCTTGACAGTGTATCCTACGGAAATGCTATTATACTGGACAGCTTCAATGTCAACTTGTTCAGGATGCCACGTCGGGTTTCTTATTTAGGCTGTTCTTTCTTGGCACGTTGCTTGCAAGTCTTTTATAAAACCCAATTCATTCTCCCAAGTGTATATCTGTTGTACTGTTACCAACTGTCCCACTTTATCTGGACCGAAGGGTTTCCTAGGCAACTTGGTCACCCTAATTTGTTGATATGTCTGTCTTTCCCCATTAAATGCAAGACTCCAGGAGGGAAGGTAATCCTTCTCACCTTTATTCACGCAAGGACTTGTATATAGAAACAGTGGTAATATTAACAACCGTAAGAGTATTGACTACATTCCTGGCTCTGTGCTTAACTCCTTACAAGAACCAAACTAACAAAGTAGGTCATTTCTTCTTTCCATAAAGAAATTAAAGCTAAGCCAAGTAAGCTAGGATTTGAGAGGGTGGGACACAAGAAGAGAACTTAATCACCACTTACCATGCTAGCACAGTGCTTCTCAAACTTTTTGATCTCAGATCCCCTTCACATTCTTAAATATTATTAAGGACCTTCCCCACCAAACTTTTATGTGGGCTGTATCTACAGATAGTAACTATTAGGAATTATTATTATTATCATTATTTTAAGTAGGCTCCATGCCCAGCAGGGAGCCCAGCGAGGGTTTTAAACTCAGGACTCTGAGATCAAGATCTAAGCTTAGATAAAGAGTCCCACGCCTAACTACTGAGCATCCAGGCACTCCATAACTATTAGAAATCAAAACCGAGAATTTAAAAAACATTTTTTTCATGATCTCACTTTAATATTAATGCACATTAATATTAATAACACATTTTCTAAGTTCAAAAATCCGTATATTTCGTAAAACGAAAACATTTTAGTAGGAAGAGTGGCTAATCTCTTCAATGTCTGGCTTAATAGAAAGCCGCTGGATTCTCACATCTGCTTCTGACGTTCATTTCATTACTATATACCACGTAGCCTCTGGAAAAACCATTGTACCCTGGTGAGAGAAAGAAAGTGTAAAAGGCAAATAACAGCCTTAGTAAAGATTATGTGAAGTTTCGCTTTCGGAGACCCCCGGGGGTTCCAGGTCACTTTGGTGGGCGCTGCTGCAATGCATGAAACAATAAATCACACCTTCAAACCTATCGATGCCTTTATGGCAGGCCTCAGGGGATGAGGTAAACCTGGGGATGGCGCGAATGCTGGGCTCCGGTAGACCGCCTCGGCCTCGCGGGGCACACCGGCCAGGAGACAGGGAGGACGACGTCCGCCGCCCCTCGCCGAACCCGCGCTGTCCGGGTCTCGGTGAGTTACCCACGCGCGGCTCACCCTGGGACTACAACTCCCAGTAGAGCTTGCGGCAGGGGGCGTGTGCCTGCAGCTGCGGGGAGCGTGGGTTACTCCGGCCGAATGACGGAAGCGGAGGGGGCGTGCCTGTTTGGGGAGGTGCGGTGCCGCAATTGGAGGATCCCGGGAGAGGGGGCGGAGCCGGTGCTAGGGTCAGCCAATGGTTTGACGTCAGGCGGAAGAGGGGGACGGGGCGTGGCAGGGCTTTCTCGCGGGCTGCGTGGGGCTCGCTGAACCCGGGAACGCAGGTTTGGGGTGGGGGTGGGGGGAACGCGCAGTCCTGGGGTAGGGGTGGCCGGGTCCCCGAGATGGCTGCGCGATGGAGCAGCGAGAACGTGGTGGTGGAGTTCCGCGACTCCCAGGTGAGCCGGGGGCCAAGTGGCGCCTTCTGGGCATGCGCCTTCCCTGCCCCTCCCCCACGCTGCCGGCTCTGTCTCGGGGGCGGCGGGACGACCCTCCAGCCGGGGCTGGGGAGATGGGTGACCCGGAGCTGTCAGACCCGAGCGGGCGAGGGGAGCCGTCATGACCGTTGGGGGCGGTTGGGGGGCACGGAGTGGGTATCGTGGTTCCCCGCGGGGGTCTGGGGAGTAGGGTCTGTCTTGGGACCCCGAAGCGCAGAGACGGCGCAAGAGTGAGTGCTGAGGGGTGGGGAGCGAGAGGGTCTGCTCCCCGAGGCCTAATGACTTCGGGTAAGGCGCACAACTTCTCGGAGCCTCAGCTGCGTGGACTTCGCTTTGCCTCCCTGGACTCTGGAGTGGATTCGATTAAAAGAAGCACAGAACTAAGCTTTTAAGTGGCCGCTGATGGTAGAATAGGGTATAATACCATACCGAGAAGAGGAGTGTGCGCGGCACGTGTCGCTCAGGTTCGAATCCCTGGTTGGAAATCCTGGCTTAGCCCTAGCCTGTCATTCCCTGTCAGTGCATCAGCTTTCTCACCTGCGTGAAGGTGCGAGTCCTAGCTCATAGGGCCTCTTAGGGCCGGCGAGAAGAATGTTGTATATTTAGAGTATGTGGCACAGTCACGGGCACGTGGTAAGTCTCAAGGAACGTTAGGATTTGGTAGGTTTTTTTGTTTTTAAACTATTTTTGTATTTCATGCCTTCCTGTGCCAGGCCTTGTGCTAAATGATTTATCAACATTTACTTTTTCTAATTCATGAAAGCACCAAGATGTTATCCCTTTCTCCCAAACGGGGAAGATGATCCCGGTTTGGCCGATCTCAAGTGACTTGGCGAAGGTCTCCCATTATGTGGCCGAATTGGGATTTGAATGAAGGCATCTGGCCCCAGGGCTCTTGTTGGTTTTCTTTGCAGTAGTTGCTTAGTAATGTAGGAAACTGTCATACAGACATTCTGCAATAAATACCCCCATTTCCCCTTCCCCATCACCTTGGACAGTGTCTTGGTGTTTCTCTCCATTTGTTCAACAAATATTTATTGACTGTCTTCTGTGTGCCAGGCTTTAATACATAGATTTATTCAACAAGAGTTTATTGAGCTCTTGCTAGGAGAACACTGCACACTGTATCAGTACTTGAGTGATTTATACTGAAGGGAAAATTTGGATTACAATGAGGGGTGATGTGGGTTCTTTATAAAACTCCATCCTTTTTTTTTGCCATAAAGATTAGTGAGTGGGGATCCCTGGGTGGCGCAGCGGTTTGGCGCCTGCCTTTGGCCCAGGGCGCGATCCTGGACACCTGGGATCGAATCCCACATCGGGCTCCCAGTGCATGGAGCCTGCTTCTCCCTCTGCCTGTGTCTCTGCCTCTCTCTCTTTCTCTCTCTGTGACTATCATAAATAAATTAAAAAATTAAAAAAAAAAGATTAATGAGTGGAGGAGCAATCCACCGATTTGCTCTGTGGTTCCCTCTGATACATAGCCCCCATGGAGAATTTGAACAGCAACATTCAGATTAAAGGATTCTAAGGCACTTTGCACTATCAGTCTGGTGTCTCTTTGAGGCCTGCTGTCCCAAGGGAGGCGCCAGACTCCTAGGGAGAAAGCACTGTATTCCTGTTACCCTTCTTATTAATTGCTTTTGATGGGGACTGAGAACAGAGTCATGTATGGTACATTTGAGCCTGCTAATTTGGAAGCTACTAATCTGCAAATGCTTTAATTCTCACAGAAACCCAGTTAGTCTCACCCCTCCTCTATAGAGCTGTAATTGAAGAGACCTGCAGAGAGGGTACTGACACATATATTAGGATGTATGAAGTCATAGCAAATAATTAAAACTGAACAGCAGTGGTCATAGAGAACAAAGTAAATTGAGTAATTTAACTACCTTGTGGGAGTTTCTGTTTTTCTTTTTGATTTTTCTATGCAGTTGGAAGGGTACGACTTGGTTTGAATTAGCATGGTTTTGTGGTAGTTTCTGGTGGCAACCTGGAGGGATTGAGACCCACATGGTTAACTTTATTCATTCATGGAGAAAGAAAAAATCAAAACTCTTCATATTGTCTTTCTGAAAAGGGGGGGGGGCAGAACAATAAACTTTTCAAAACCCCTGCCTCTTTTAAAAACCATATTTAAAAAATTAAAGAATTTTGGTGTCTTTTGTTTGTTTGTTTGTTTGTTTTGTTTTGTTTTGTTTTTTTGGTGTCTTTTTTTTAAGATTTTATTTATTTATTCATGAGAGATACAGAGAGAGAGAGAGAGAGAGAGAGGGGCAGAGACAGAGACACAGGCGGAGGGAGAAACAGGCTCCATGCAGGACTCTATCCTGGGTCTCCAGGATCAGGCCCTGCACTGAAGGCGTCGCTAAACCGCAGAGCCACCCAGGATGCCCAAGAATTTTGGTTTTTCAGAGAAAAAGCCCAGCCCGAAAGGTGAAATTTTTTTTCTATAGCTTCTATAAAACCACACTTTGAGGCACTCCTGGGTGGCTCAGTGGTTTAGCACTGCCTTCAGCCCAGGCCCTGATCCTGGAGACCGGGGATCGAGTCCCATGTCAGGCTCCCTGCATGGAGCCTGCTTCTCCCTCTGCCTGTGTCTCTGCCTCTCTCTCTCCCTGTGTCTCTCATGAATAAATAAATAAAATCTTTAAAAAAAACAAACAAACAAAAAAAACCCCCACGCTTTGAGATGTTATGGTCAGTGATTCGTAGGGAAGACCCTGTGGTGCTTGGCAACTATTCTGAAGTGGTCCCTGCATCAATGAACATTAACACTAAGAAAACTTAGAGATAACTTTCTATTTTTAAAAAATATTTTATTTATTTATTCATGAGAGACACAGAGAGAGAGGCAGAGACATAGAAGGAGAAGCAGGCTTCCAGAGAGAAGCCCTATGTGGGACTTGATTCCATGACTTGGGGATCACACCCTGAGCCAAAGGCAGACACTCAACCACTGAGCCACCCAGGTGTCCCTATAGATAACTTTCTAGAACAACACTGCCCAGTAGAATTTTCTGTAATAACGGAAATATGGCCGTTGAACACTTGAAATGGGGCTAGTGCAACCAAAAAATTGCATTTTTAACTTAATTAAAATTGAAGTAATTGCTATTTATTTATTTATTTATTTTTTTTTTTAAGATTTTATTTATTTATTCACGAGAGACAGAGAGAGAAAGAGGCAGACACAGGCAGGGGGAGAAGGAGGCTTCTTGCAGGGAGCCTGTTGCCGGGACTCAGTCCCCGAACCCAGGATCACGCCCTGAGCTGAAGGCAGATGCTCAACTGCTGAGCCACCCAGGCATCCCAGTAATTGCCATTTAAATAGCCACCTGTAGCTAGTGGCTGTGCTATAAAAGACTGCACTAGAAGAGCACCTGGGAGGCTCAGTTGGGTAAGTCGCTGCCTTCGACTAGGATCATGATCTTGGGTTCTGGATTCCAGTTCCGCTTTGGGCTTTCTGCTCAGTGGGGAGTCTCTTCTCCTTCTCCCTCTGTGTTCTCTTTTGCTTTCTCTCTCTTAAGTAGGTAAATAAAATCTTAAAAAAAGAAAAGTTCATTGGAGAGGAAATAGTTTTTCCCTTTTCTCTAAACCAACGGGAAGAGCATTAACAGTTCAGAAAATGATTGTGATGAAAACAGGAATTCGAATGCATAGCAATAGTCTGCTTAATGTCTACGCTTTGGCATCTGTGAGATGTCTAAAACTGAATATTTGAAAGTAGCTAGCCATCCTTGGGAGCTGCTATCCCTGCACCTCAGCGTTTTGCTTCCTCCAATTCATCCTCCACAGAGCCAGAGTGTTTTTTTTTTTTTTCAGAGTGTTTTTTTTTAACTTAGGTTTATTGAAGTATAATTGATGTACAATAAAATTCCCCCTTGTAAGTGTACAACTTGTTGAGTTTTGACAATGTATGTAGTCCTGTAACTACCACGACAGTTAACAACATATAGAACATTCCACAAAATTCCCTCATGTACCTGTGTAGCTAGTCATAGCACCTCCCTCTGGCAGCTGCTGAGATGATTTCTGTAAGGCAAGGAATGTACAGTGTAGAGCTGTATGAGCCTGGCCTCTCATGGCTTAACCCAGTGCCTTTGAGATTCACCCATGTTGTTGAAAATGAGTTAGTCTGTTCTTTTTTTATTGCCCTCCAGTAGTATTCCAGTGTATGGAGAGACCACACTCTATATCCATTCACCTGTGTATAGGTGTTCAGGTTGTTACTACTTTTTGACTATATGATTAAAGCTGTGATAAAATATGAAGGTGATTTTTTAATTTATTTTTATTTATTTTTAAAGATTTATTTTTTATGATAGACATAGAGAGAAAGAGAGGCAGAGACACAGGAGGAGGGAGAAGCAGGCTCCATGCCGGGAGCCCGATGTGGGACTCGATCCCGGGACTCCAGGATCACACCCTGGGCCAAAGCTAAACTGCTGAGCCACCCAGGGATCCCCGAAGGTGATTTTTTAAAACCTCACTTTAAAATCAAGGGGTACCTGGGTGGCTCATTTGGTTAAGTGTCTGCCTTCAGCTCAGGTCATGATCTCAGGGTCCTGGGATCCAGCTCCACATCAGGCTCCTTGCTCAGTGGAGAATTTGCTTCTCCCTCTGCTCTTCCCCCTGCTTGTGGTCTCTCTTTCTCAAATGAATAAATGAAATCGTAAAACCTAATTTATCCCTCCTTTGATGAAAATACTTCAGTGACTTCCTGTTGGACTGAGTGTAGAATATAAATTCCTTATTTTGGATTTTTGTGTGCTGGTCTCAGCATACTTCTCAGATCACATCTTACACCTACTTTCCCCCTCAATCACTGTTTGTTTATTTTTATCTTTCTCCTGCTGTTCCAGTGTGAGCTCCCTCAGGGTAGAGATTTTGACTTGTTGACTCCTGCTGTATCCCTGGTGCCTGAAGTAGTGCTAGGTATGCAATAGCACTCAACAAATATTTGTTGAATGAATAAAATTTTAAAAATCACTTATGTTGATTAACAGTATTAACAGGAATTAGGAAAAAGTATTTAAGTTTTCGTGGTTTTAAAAATAAGTTTTAGAATGGTTTTAGACTTGGGGCACCTGGGTGTCTCAGTGGTTGAGCATCTGCTCTGCTTTGGCTCAGGGTGTGATCCTGGGGATCCTGGGATCGAGTCCTGCATCAGGCTCCCCTCAGGGAACCTGCTTCTCTTTCTGCCTATATCTCTGCCTCTCTCTCTGTGTCTCTCATGAGTAAATAGATAAAATCTTTAAAAAAAAAAAAAAGAATAATTTTAGACTCCTAGAAACACTGGGAAGATAGTACAGAGGGTTCCCATATACTCTGTATCCAGTTACCCCTATTAAAAACGTCTTACCCGGGATCCCTGGGTGGCGCAGTGGTTTAGCGCCTGCCTTTGGCCCAGGGCGTGATCCTGGAGACCCGGGATCGAATCCCACGTTGGGCTTCCGGTGCATGGAGCCTTCTTCTCCCTCTGCCTATGTCTCTGCCTCTCTCTCTCTCTCTCTCTCTCTCTCTCTCTCTGACTATCATTAAACAAAAAAATCTTACCCTAGTATGGTACAATTTTCTACAATTAACAAGTCAATATTGGTATTATTAACCCAAATCCATACTTGACTCAGATTTCCTTACTTTTAACTTAATGTCCTCGTTCTATTCTGGGATTCTGTTCGAATAACACATTACATTTAGTCATCACGTCTCCTCAGGTTCCTTGGCTGTGACAGTTTCTCAGAATGTCTTTGACAGTCTTTTTTTTTTTTTTAATTTATTTTTATTTTTATTTATTTATGATAGGCACACAGTGAGAGAGAGAGAGAGGCAGAGACATAGGCAGAGGGAGAAGCAGGCTCCATGCACTGGGAGCCTGATGTGGGATTCGATCCCGAGTCTCCAGGATCGCGCCCTGGGCCAAAGGCAGGCGCCAAACCGCTGCGCCACCCAGGGATCCCTGTCTTTGACAGTCTTGAGGAGTACTAGTCACGTATTTCGTAGACTGTCCCTCAGTTGGGATTTGTCTTTCTCATGATTAGACTGGGATTATGGGTTTTGGGGAAGAAGACCCCAGAGATAAGGTGTCATTCTTATCCCATCATATCAAGGGTACTTACTGTGAACATGACATATCACTGTTGATGTTGACCTGGTTGAGGTGGTGCTTGTGCGGTATCTCTACTGCAATCTTAACTCTTTTTTTTTTTAAGATTTTATTTATTTATTCATGAGAGACACACAGAGAGAGGCAGAGACATAGGAAGAGGGAGAAGAAGCAAGCTCCATGCAGAGAGCCTGACGTGAGACTCGATCCCTGGACTCTGGGATCATACCCTGAGCCAAAGGCAGATACTCAACCGCTGAGCCACCCAGGCGTCCCTGTAAACTTACCTCTTTTTGCCTACTCCCTATTCTGTTCTCTTTGTTTTTTTTTTATTTTTTATTTTTTATTTTTTTTATTTTTTAAACATTTTTATTTATTTATTCATGAGAGACACAGAAAGAGTGAGTCAGAGACACAGGCAGAGGGAGAAGCAGGCTCCATGCAGAGAGCCCGACGTGGGACTTGATCCCGGGACTCCAGGACCATGCCCTGGGCTGAAGGCACGCACCAAACCTCTGAGCCACCCAGGGATCCCTATTCTGTTCTCTTTGGAAAATAGTCTCTACATGCAGCCCAAACTTAGAATGGGGAGTTCTTTCTTCCTTCCTCCGTTTGTTCATTTGCTCATTCATTCGTTCGTTCCTTCTTTCCTTCATTTAGTTGCATATATTAGTGTGAACTCTTATATATTTATATATTTATTTATTTATTTTATACTTTGGATTATAATCCACTAGTATTTTATTTTATTGCTCAAATTGTCTCAGCCTCTGCCATTGAGAGCTCTTTCAGATGGTTCATGTGTTCCTTTGGCATAACTCCATCATTGTTTTCATATGTTTGTGTGTATGTTTTTTTCTTTTAAGATTTTATTTATTTATTCATGAGACATAGAGAGAGAGGCAGAAACATAGGCAGAGGGAGAAGCAGGCTCGGGAGCCTGATGTGGGCCTTGATCTCAGGACCCAGGATCATGACCTGAGCTGAAGGCAGACACTCAACCACGAGCTACCCAGGTGCCTTGTCTTTTTTTTTTTTTTTTTAAAGATTTTATTAGACATTTTATTTATTCATGAGAGACATGGAGAGAGAGGCAGAGACAGAGGCAGAAGGAGAAGCATGCTACCTGCGGGGAGCCTGATGTAGGACTCGACCCCAGGATTACAACCTGAGCCAAAGGCAGATGCTCAACCGCTGAGCCACCCAGGTGCCCCATGTGTGTATGACTTTTAAATATACAGTACTTCCTTATTTTCTGGCACTAAAGATGCTTAACTCTTATCATGTATATTTCCTGCCACCATTCCTAAATTAGCCGTTTCTCTGAGGGTTCTGGTTTTTTTTATTGGAGAATGACATTAGAAACCAAGATGTAGGGTGTTACTGCTTCTAGGCACTCTCATCCGACAAAACAGGAAATATATGTGTGTGTGCTAATCCATGTATATATACATATGCCTGCAAATATTTCCTTATGTAGTCTATATTAAGCTGGATGAGTTCATGCTTAACATCTGCTCTAATGTGTTACACAAGTGTCATTGATTGGCCCCACCCTTTTCTTGTCAGTAACCTTCCTCCACTACCCTCTGGGCCCCTGCCATCCTCCACCCATTTACTCATTCATTCCAAAAGACATGGATAGTGGTTTCAGTGTACCCTCATAGCAGGGACTTTATCAGTTAGAGCACAGTGCCTATGTACAGTTCTTCTCCCCTTTAGTCCTACAGACTCAGATTTTCATCATTTTTAAGCAACCTTTTTTACTTCTCCACACTGTGGTCTAGTCTTGTATGTGTATTTTTTTTTAAGATTTTATCATTTATTTATTTTTTAAAGATTTTATTAGAGAATGAGTTGTGTGTGTTCTAGTCTGGAGGAGGAAGGGGAGTGGCAGAGGGAGAGGGAGAGAATCTTAAGCAGACTCCGTGCTGAGCACAGAGCCAGACACTGAGCTTTAATCTCACGACCCCAAGATCATGACCTGAGCTGAAATCAAGAGTTGGAAGCTTAACTGACTGAGCCATCCAGGCACCTCTTAAGATTTTATTTTATTTATTTATTTAAAAAATATTTATTTATTCATGAGGGAGAGAGAGAGAGAGAGAGAGAGGCACTGGCAGAGGCAGTGAGAAGAGGCAGGCAGAGGGAGAAGCAGGTTCCACGCAGGATGCCTGACATGGGACTTGATCCTGGGTCTCTAGGATTAGGCCCTGGACTGAAGGTGGCGCTAAACCACGGAGCCACCCGGGCTGCCGAAGATTTTATTTTTAAATAATCTCTACACTGAACATGAGGCTTGAACTCACAATCCCAAGATCATGAGTTCCATGCTCCACCAACTGAGCCAGCCAGGTGCCCCTGTGGTCTAGTCTTTATGAACGATCTTTTTTTTTTTTTAATATTTATTTATGTATTTTAGAGAGAGAGTTGGGGGAGGAGGCAGAGGAAAAGGGGAGAGAGTCTTAAGCACACTGCGCTAAGTAGGGAGCCCAACATGGGGATTGATTTTAGGATGCAGAGCCCAATTCCGGGATTCCGGGCTTGAACTCATGATCTCATGACCCTGAGATCAAAACCTAAGCTGAGATCAAGAGTCTGATGCATAATCAACTGAGCCTCCCAGCTACCCCATATGGTGTTTTTTTTTTTTTTTTTTTTAAGATTTGATTTATTTATTCATGAGAGAGAGAGAGAGAGGCAGAGACACTGGCAGAGGGAGAAGCAGGCTCCACGCCGGGAGCCTGATGTGGGACTCGATCCCGGGACCCCAGAATTGCGCCCTGGGCTGAAGACAGGTGTTAAACCGCTGAGCTGCCCAGGAATCCCCTCTTTTAATGACATGCTAAAATATTTTAGCTTAAGAATTATTTTATTAGACATATATCACACATGTGAGTGATATGGGTACCATGAGAAGAATATTAATCAAATGTACCCTCCACATAGCTTAAGGAATACACCATTCTAGTTAAATCTACACCCTGCATACCTTTTCCAGAACATATTCCTCTTTTCAGACCCTTTAGAGTGAGTGCCCTGAATTCTGGATTAACCATTTCTTTGCTTTTCTCTGTAGTTTTAGCACACAGACATGTAATTATAAACAATATTTTATTTTGATTGTTTTTGACTATTGTATAGATGAGATCATATGGTATACATTTTGTGAGTCTTGCTTTTTTTATTTGTTTGGTCCTACTGTGTTGGTTTTGAGGTTCATCCATGTTGACTACCATGCCTGTGGTTTACTAATTTTGCTGTGAAGTAGTGTTCCATTGGATAAATGTGCCACAGTCGATTTACCCCTCTGTCATTAAACATTTGGGTGAATTCCAATTTTTATTGTAGATGATCATATATATAAATATGGTATTTATGTAGGAGTAGAATTTCTGGGCCGTGGAAAGTGCATGTTCCCCAGCTTCATCAGCAAATGTCAAATTGTTTTCCAGAGTGGTTGAGATTTTATATTTCGAGCAGTGTGCTTTAAAAATTCCTTTTGAGGGATGTCTGGGTGGCTCAGTGATTGAGCGTCTGCCTTCAGCCCATGGCGTGATCTTGGAGTCCCGGGATCGAGTCCCACATCGGGCTCCCTGCATGGAGCTGGCTTCTCTCTGCCTGTGTCTCTGCATCTCTCTGTCTCTGTGTCTCTATGAATAAATAAAGTCTTTAAAAAAAATTCCTTTCGAGTCATATCCTTGTCAACACTTAGGGTTGTCAGACATGCAAATTTCCCATCCTTTTAGCAATTACTTGAGAATCTACTGTATGCCAGGCACTAGATATAGCAATAGATATAGCCATAATATTTGTGGCCCCTCAACAGTTCATATGTGGAGCCCTGACCCTAAGATTATGGTATTAGGAGGTGAGGGCCTTTAGGAGGTGATTAGGTCATAAGGGTGGATCGCTCCAGAGTAGGATTAGTGCCCTTGCCTGGACTCAGCTCCCTTCCCCCTCTGCCACATGAAGTTACAGGTAGGTAGCCTAGGAATGATTCCAGAGCAGAGAGCCAGTTATGTTAGCATCTTGGTCTTGGATTTCCCAACCTGCACAACAGTGAAAAATAAATTTTTGCAGTTTATAAGCCACTTGGTCGATGGCAATTTGTTATAACAGCTTGAATGGACTAAGATAAACTGTACAAAATGGACAAAAATTTTTTCCCTGTCAAACTCTTCATCTGATTTCCAACTACTGGGTACAGATGAGATGGTTTATTATTTTTGGGTTTAATTTATATTTCCCTGATTATTGATGAAGATAAATATCTCTTCATATATTTAATTGGCAATTTGTTTCTTCCATGAAACGCCTGTGTCTTATGTCCTTTTTAAATTTTTTTTCCTTTTTACTTTTTAAAAAGATTTTATTTATTGAGATAGAGAACACGTGCAAGCACATGAGCCGGGGGTAGGGGGTAGGGGGGCAGAGGGAGAGGGAGAAGCAGGGTCCCTGCTGAGCAGGAAGCCTGACAAGGGGCTTGCTTGATCCCAGGACTCTGGGATCGTGACCTGAGCCAAAGACAGATGCCTAACTGATGGAGCCACCCCGGTGCCAACGTGTGCTTTTTTTATTGAACTCTTTTTTTATAGATTAGGAAGAATTAAAATTTTTTTTTCTGGATTCTAATCTTCTTTTGGTCACCTGTCTTACATATATATAGTCTCCCAGGTTGTGGCTTGCCTTTTTGTTGTCTTGGTGGTATCTTCTGATGAACAAAAGGGTATTTTTAATGCATTTGAGTTTATGGATTGTGCTTTCTCAGTCTTTTTACAAAAAATCTATATCCTGGGTTCATAGAGATATTCTCCAGTAATTTTTTTTCTTGCTACTCAGTTTCTTGCTTCTTGAAATGAAAAATGAGGCATCTCAGCAGAAAGTATTCCCTGCTACCCTAATAGTGGGTGATTTACTGGTCTCAGCATTACTGCAACTATTCCAGACAGGTAAAAATTGAAGCCTTTTTTTTTTTCTTTTGCTCTAAATAAACAAAAAACAAGACATAACTTGGCAAATTTTTTAGCTAAGAGCAAAGTTACAAGTAGTTAATAGTTCAGACGTTTTCCTGGAGGAATCCAGTGTTGGTCCTTGCTAGTTTCACATAAAGTTTATTTTTAAAACTGTGGGTGCAGAAGGGCATAGTAGGGCTGGTTTTGGTGGACGTGACTATTATGTTGTAATTGCTGTAAATTTTTTGTTTTCTAGAAAATTTGGTATCAAAATGCAGTAAGGAATGGGGGAAGAGTAGGATACACGCAGGAGTTCAAGGGTATGGAGCTGGAGTGCCAGTGTCAGGATCCAGGTTATGTCAGCTCTCTGCCATGTGATCTTGGGCAAGTTAGTTCCTTTTTTTTTTTTTTTTTTAAAGATTTTATTTATTTATTCATGACAGAGAGAGAGAGGCAGAGGGAGAAGCAGGCTCCGTGCAGGGAACCTGATGTGGGACTCAATCCTCGGTCTCCAGGATCACACCCTGGGCCGAAGGTGGCACTAAACTGCTGGGCCACCAGGGCTGCCCAAGTCAGTTCCTTTTAAGTCTCAGTTTCTTTACCCATAAAGCAAGAATAATAGTATCTGTCGTGTTCAGGATTTCCCACACCATGCCTTGTTTCACTAGGAGGATTTCCAGTTGTATTTGTAGTTATGATTTATTACAGTGAAAGGACCGAAAGCAAATTCAGAGTGAGAAAGCAGTTGGGGTAAAGTCTGGAGGGAACTAGTGCAAGAGACTTTTCACCATGGAGTCTCCCAGGACATGCTTAATTCCTCCAGCACCGAATTACGGCAATACATGGGAAATGTTACCGGGGAAGCTCTTTAGAGACTCCATGTCCAGGGTTTTTCTTTGGGGCTGGTCACATAAGTACCCTCTGGCTATCATGAACCACAACTCCACACCCTCAGAAGGGCGGCAGGTGCTCAGCAGAAACCACATCATTTGTACACACAGTGTAGGCACAGTGAGCCACTCTTATCAGTTAGGGAATGGTGGGAACGCTCCAAATCCCTAGTTCCCAGACACCAGCCAAGAACCAGCCTTGCAAGCAGGCCTTTCTGAGGCTAGCAATCTCGTGCCTGCTACGCTCTTTCCTGCACACCATCTGACAGTTACTGTGAGGATCATGTGAGATAGTCAATGTGAGTGCTTAGCATAGTGACCAGCATACATTAAGTACTTGAGATGGGTTAATTATCATGATTATTACTAGAAAACTTGTGTAAGGAAGCAACAAATGGCCTGACAAAATCCTCTTAATGGAGCTGAGAGGACCTTTGGAAGACAGCTCATCTACTTTCTTTGAAGATTTTATTTATTTATTCATGAGAGACACAGAGAGGCAGAGACACAGGCAGAGGGAGAAGCGGGCTCCCTGCAGGGAGCCCCATGCAGGACTTGGTCCCAGGAACCCAGGATCATGACCTGAGCCAAAGGCAGATGCTCAACCACTGAGCACCCAGTTGTCCCCCTCATCCCCTTTCTTTCTTTTCTTTCTTTTCTTTCTTTCTTTTTCACTTTCTTATTTTACAGATGAGCAACCTGGGACCCAGGTTAGCTGATTTTCCTAGTGATACCCAGTGTGCCAGGTTAGCTATGGGAACATGAGAATGTTTTCTCATTTTAAAGAGGGAGACTTCCCAGGAAATGCCCATTGTACTGAGCGTGTGAACACAACCTCGGATACACACCTCTAGAAGGCCTTCGACGAGGATGGTTCAAAAGTGGCCTTGGCAGCAGTGTCTGTCTCTGATTTTTAAAGAGATTGGATCTTGTCATTTGAATTGCTCTGATCCTCTTTCTGTCAGTGGGTTTCAGTTTGTGATTTTATTCTGTGAAATCTGATAGTACAGTCGTTGTTCAGGCATGTGATAAACTGATTTTCAGAAGACTGACCTAGTTCTGATTTCTTGTAGATTGGATGTTTCTACTTTGCATCATTTGGAAGGACAAACAGGCAAAGTGTTTTCATATTTTTGAACAGCTCTTTCTAATTCAGCTGGAGTTAAAAAAGAAAGAGTTGATTTCTCTCCTAGTCCCTTCAAATGAACAAACCCTAGATTTTGTTCTGCAGGTAGCAGTGGGCTCTATAGAGAGGCTTTCCTCTGCTTTGGATCAGGGTAGAGAGATAGCCCTCTGAAGCTATATATTACAGATTCTTCCCAGAGAGACAAACTTTCTAATAAAACCATTGTGTTTGTGCCAAAATTTAGCTATAAATCCAAAATGGATTGGTAATGCAGTCGATCTCCAAATCCAGTGTCACTTGTTGTAAAGTATCATACTTGTCCAGAGGATGAAAATGTTATAGCATAAGCCTTTTTTTGGGTAACAGTTTTATTGAGATATAATTCACATATCATGTAATTCACCTGTTTGAAGTGTCCATGATTCTGTGCATTTCAGTATATTCGTAGACTAAAACCAGTCACAACATTAAAAAATTTTTAGAACATTTTCATTATCCCCAAGAAGAAACCTTGTACCCTCTAGTCATCACCCCCAGTCTTCCAGCTCCTCCAGTCCTAAGCAACCACTGACCTGCTTTCTTCTCTATAGATTTGCCTATTTGGACATTTTATGGAAATAGAATCACATAATATGTGGTCTTTGTAACTAACTTCTTTCACTTAGTTTTTTTTTTTTTTTTAAAGAGAGAGAGAGAGCACAGGGTGGGGGTGGGAGGAGGGAGAGGGAGAGAGAATCTTAAGCAGGTTCCATACTTAGCACAGAGCCTGAAGTGGGGCTCAATCCCACATCCCTGAGATCATGACCTAAGCTGAATTCAGGAGTCAGATGCTTCACCATTTGAGCCACCCAGGTGCTCCTCACTTAGGTTTTTTTTTTTTTTTTTTTTAAGATTTATTTATTTATTTAATTATTTTAAAGACTTCATTCATTCATTCATTCATTCATTCATTTGATATACAGAGAGGGAGAGGGAGAAGAAGCAGGCTTCGCACTGAGCAGAGAGTGAGACTTAGGGCTTGATCCTAGGATCCTGGGATTATGACTTGAGCTGAAGGCAGATGCTTAACTTTCTGAGCTACCCAGGTGCCCCAAGATTTATTTATGTATTTGAGAGAGAGAGAGAAAACATGTGTGCACATGGAGGGGGGACACCACACAGGGAGGGACACTGGGGAGGGAGAGAGAAAATCTCAAGCAGACTCCCTTCTAAGTGTGGAGCTCAAGAGATCACGACCTGAGCTGAAATCAAGAGCCTGACACTCAACTGACTAAGCCACCTACGTGCCCTTCATTTAGTTCTTTTTTTTTTTTTTTAACGATTTTATTTACTTATTCATGAGAGACACACAGAGAGAGAGGCAAAGAGAGAGAGAGAGAGAGAGAGAGAGAGGCAGAGACACAGGCAGAGGGAGAAGGAGGCTTCATGCAGGGAGCCCAACGTGGGACTTGACTCTGGGTCCCCAGGATCAGGCCCTGGGCTGAAGGCAGTGCTAAACTGCCGAGCCACCCGGGCTGCCCTCACTTAGTTCTTTTAAAGGTTCATCCATATTGTCATTTGTAGCAGAAGTTCAGTCCTTGTTATGATCAAATAATATTTCATTGTAGGGATATGTCACATTTTATTTATCCATCAATTGTTGGACATTTGGGTGGTTTCTGCTTTTTGGCTGTTAGGACTAATGCTCCCATGAATGTACATGTACAAGGTTTTGTGCAGCATAAGCTTTTAAGACCTGTATTGGGATAGCTAGCATTTATCAAGTACAGACCATGTACTGTGCCAGCCATTGTTCTAGTGAACTGATTTTTACACTTAAGCAATTGCAGTCAAATGGAGGAGATGTTTCAGTAAATACAGTGTTATTATAAAGTATTACAAGTACTATGTAAAGATAAGCCTTGAGTACTGTGGAAGCACAAGGAAAACACGGGCAACTCACTGGGTGTGTGCATGAGGGGGTGGGTCAGAATAATCTTCTGGGATGAGCCTGTGCTAGTCCTAAAGGACAAGAAGGAATTGCAAGCAGAGGAATCTAGGCAGAGGAAGCAGCTGGTGTAGGGGTCCAGAAGTGAGAAGGTGGTGCTTGCTTAAATTTGGAGGGCTAGAGGGAATTCATGATAAAGAATTCATCATGGTGGGAGTGTTAGGATGGGGTGGGAAGGTGAGAGATGTGAGATAGGCTGTAGAAGAGCCCAATGAGGTCTTTTTTTAAATTTTAATTAATTAATTAATTAATTTATCTTTTTAAAAGATTTTATTTATTCATGAGAGACAGAGAGAGAGGCAGAGACACAGGCAGAGGGAGAAGCAGGCTTCATGCAGGGAGCCCAACACGGGACTCGATCCTGGTCTCCAGGATCACACCCTGGGCAGCAGGCGGCGCTAAACCGCTGCGCCACCGGGGCTGTCCCCAATGAGGTCTTAAATGACTTTTTAAAAGATTTTATTTATTCATGAGAGACACAAAGTGAGGCAGAGACATAGGCAGAAGGAGAAGCAGGCTCTCTATGGGGAGCCTGAAGTGGGACTCAATCCTAGGACCCTGGGATCACGACCTGAAGCCAAGATGCTCAACCACTGAGCCACCCAGGTGCCCAGAGAATAAAGTTCTTTTTTTAAAATATATTTTTTTAAAGATTTTATTTATTTATTCATGAGAGACACAGACTGAGAGAGAGAGAGAGAGAGAGGCAGACAGAGACACAGGCAAAGGGAGAAGCAGGGTCCATTCAGGGAGCCTGACGCGGGACTTGATCCCAGGACTCCAGGATCACACCCTGGGCCGAAGGCAGAGCTAAATCGCTGAGCCACCCAGGGATCCCCAAGAATAAAGTTCTTAATAGCCCTGTTTCTCCAACTGTAGGATGGTGGCTTTTGTGATACACTTCAGGAGTTACATGACCTTTATAAAATAAGACTACCATTGCATTAACAGTGGTGTTTGATTCTTGTTGGTCTGGAAAGTATGTAACTAATAATTTGGAAAAGACAGGCTGATGGCTAATAAAAAAATTATCAACTCCATGAGACTGTGTAAGCCTCTATACACAAATGGCAGTATCAGAACTAATGATCCCTCTCTCCTTAAAACATTGACATGACCTTCTCCTGGGCCCCCTCCTAACTCTCGACATCCTTTCCTAGTCTGTTCCTAATCAATCCATTTCTCCTGTTTCTGCTTTGGCTTAGGCCCGTGTCAGTCCTTACCTGGACAGAGACACCTGTGTACCCACCAGCCTTGCTTCTCAGGACTGCTGCTGGACCCAAGGCAGGTCCTGCTGCTTGCTCACTTATGCTCTTTTAGAGGCTCCCAAAGCCCGCAGGATGAAGGACAACACCCTTAGCATGACATAAAGATCGCTTAAGGGGCACCTAGGTGCCCCTATTCTCCTTTTAAAGATACTGCTTTTGACAGGGAGCAGTTCTGAACAGTAAGTTTGTTTTCCTGCAGGCCAGAGAGGACTTTTCAGTATCTAAAAACAAAGGTTGGAAGAAGGTATGATTGGAATTTTACATTATAAAGTATGTATAAAGTGCACACATTTTGTTCCTTGGCTTTCTCTATTCTAGTTGAAGGTTTCATGCAGCAGGTAGCAAACTACGGATGTTTATTATTCTAGAAGGTATTAAAGAAATAAAGGAACTTTAGAGATGTAGGTAAATGCATGGATGATAAATCATCAAGGGAAACTACTGGAAAAATTCTTTGAGGTGTCAAAGAACACCCTGGCACATAATGGGCTGGAGGGACCCAGATTTTGCTGTGGTTCTGATGTGTCTTCCAAACAGCACACGTTCGCAGAGTACCTGTATGTACAAAGCACCTCATTGGGTGCTCTGGGAGCAATAGGATAGACCTTGCCCTGTGGCGAGTCCCCAGCTAGTGGGAGAAGATAAATGTATACAGTTACAACTGCCACAAAGCAAGTGACAGCAGGCCTTGTGACAGAGGGATGGTGCTTTGGGAGAATCCCCATGGCCAACTATGGGTTAGTTTCTTAGAGGAGGGTGTGTCTTAGCATCTAAAGGTTGAGTCGAATTTCAACAGCAGAATAGGAGACAAGGAGTTTCCAGCGGAAGGAGGAGCTTAAGCTTCTCTTCAGAATTGGCTTTGCTGACTTTTGAGAATGGTGAGTGCTTTGAATGGGTGTGGCCTGGGCAGGTAGAGAGGGAAGGTCAGCCTGAAAAGTTCCATCAGCATCTAAATTTGGAAGGGTCTAAAGGCTGAGGACTGCCTATTTCACCATCTTCAGTGGAAAACCAAGGAAGTTTTAGGGCAATGAATTGATGTCATCAGAACTCTACTTTTAGAAATTTCGTATGGGGTGGAACAGAAAAGGGAGAGGGGAGGGACCCTGGGGTGGCTCAGTGTTTGACTGATTGCCGAGGCTAGGACTTCTAGCACTATGTTGAATAGCAGTGATGAGAGTGGACATCCCTGTTGTGTTCCTGATCTTAGGGGAAGGGCTCCCAGTGTTTCCCCATTGAGAATGATATTTGCTGTGGGCTTTTCATAGATGGCTTTTAAGATGCTAAGGAATGTTCCCTCTATCCCTACACTCTGAAGAGTTTTGATCAGGAATGGATGCTGTATTTTGTCAAACTCTAGTCAACTAATATTCGACAAAGCAGGAAAGACTATCCACTAGAAAAAAGACGGTCTCTTCAATAAATGGTCCTGGGAAAATTGGACAGCCACACGCAGAAGAATGAAACTAGACCATTCTCTTACACCATACACAAAGATAAACTCAAAATGGATGAATGATCTAAATGTGAGACAAGAGTCCATCAAAATCCTAGAGGAGAACACGGGCAACACCCTTTTTGACCTTGGCCACAGCAACTTCTTGCAAGATACATCCATGAAGGCAAGGGAAACAAAAGCAAAAATGAATTATTGGGACTTAATAAAAGATAAAAAGCTTCTGCACAGAAAAAAAAAAACCCAAACAAACAAACAAAAACAAAAACAAAAACAGTCAACAAACTAAAAGACAACCTACAGAATGGTGAGTTATGATACTCTATTTGCAATTCTGGCTCTTGTGTTTTTCCATGTCATTTTTAAACGCTTTGAGAATATTGTTATGTAAATATGCACAGTTTACTTGTAGAGAACATGAAATAAGCAGCTCAGTGTATAGAAGTTTTTCTGTGTTTTGGATGGATTCTGGGAGTGGAATTTTTGAGCCAAAGGGTATGACTTTTATTACCATTATCACCGGATCACTCTTTGTTATCATACCAACTTAGTGGCTTAAAACAATACCCATTTATTTGCTCACAGTTTGGTAGGTCAGAAGTCCAGGTGCCGCATGGCTCGTTTCTCTGTTTAGAGTCTCCTAAGCTGAAATCCAGGTGTCAGTTGGCTGGGTTCTCATCTGGAAAGCTCAGTTGCCTAAGGAAGAATCTGCTAGAGGCTCATTCAGGTTGTTGGCAGAATTCGGTTCCTGGGGGTTATAAGACTGAGGTGCATCCCTGTTTTTTTTCCATGCTGATTATTATTTAGGGGTCAGTCACTGTTGGATCCTAGAGGCCACTTTTAGGGCCCTGCCATGTGGTTTCACCTTCTCCATAGCCAGCAACAACCTTTCTCACATTAAAGGCCTCACCCTTAGTATCTCTGACTGCCCTTCTCTATGACCTCAAGATTTTTTTTAATTGCTTTATTTTGTTTTTAAATTTATTTATGATAGTCACACACACAGAGAGAGAGAGAGGCAGAGACATAGGCAGAGGGAGAAGCAGGCTCCATGCAGGGAGCCGATGTGGGACTCGATCCTGGGTCTCCAGGATCATGCCCTGAGCGAAAGGCAGACCCTCAACCACTGAGCCACCGGGCGCCTCTCTATTCCTCCTTTGAGTCAGCCTGGCACAATGCTCCTTAATGTGATACCACTATGATGTTGGCTCCTTTTTTCTGGGGTGAGAGGAGGGACACATTAGTTAGGTGTGCTTTTGTGTGTATTTTTTAAAAAATACTTTCTCTGAGGGACACCTGGGTGTCTCAGTGGTTGGGCATCTGACTTTGGCTGGGGTCCTGGTCCCAGAGTCCCAGGATTGAGTCCCACATCAGGCTGCCTCGAGGAGCCTGCTTCTCCCTCTGCCTGTGTCTCTGCCTCTCTGTGTCTCTCATGAACGAATACATTAAAAAAATAAATAAACATTCTGGTATACTGTCTTCAGTGTTTTTTTTTGGATTAAGTAGCTGATTTAAGTTTCAGTTCATAGCATGGTATAAAATACCACTTTCCTTTATTCCTTTAAGTTGTCTTTAGTCTGGCCCAAGCCCCTTCCTGCTGGCTGCTGGGAAATTCTCTCACAGCCATCACTGGGCTAGCTCCCAATCTTACAGTGGGATCATGTGGCTCCCGTGGCTCTTAACCCCCTGACACCCTGACTTAGAATCTCCTGCCACTCCCTGCCTGGTGCCCTGAGATACAGAGGCTTCCCAGGGGACTCCTGTCTCCTGCAGAGTACCCACATTCACTCTGGTTAGGTGTCGTTCTCTTCCTCTGCTCTCCCTCTCTCCCCCCCTTTTTAAAAAAGATTTTATTTATTTATTCATGAGAGACAGAGAGAGAGAAAGAGAGAGAGAGAGGCGCAGAGATACAGGCAGAGGGAGAAGCAGGCTCCATGCAGGGAGCCCGATGTGGGACTCGATACCGGGACTGCAGGATCATGCCCTGAGCGAAAGGCAGACCCTCAACCACTGAGCCACCCGGGCGCCTCTCTATTCCTCCTTTGAGTCAGCCTGGCACAATGCTCCTTAATGTGATACCACTATGATGTTGGCTCCTTTTTTCTGGGGTGAGAGGAGGGACACATTAGTTAGGTGTGCTTTTGTGTGTATTTTTTAAAAAATACTTTCTCTGAGGGACACCTGGGTGGCTCAGTGATTGAGCACCTGCCTTTGGCTCAGGTCATGATCCCAGGATCCAGGATCAAGTCCCACTTCGGGCTCCCTGCGAGGAGCCTGTTTCTCCCTCTGCCTGTGTCTCTGCCTCTCTCTCTCAGTCTGTCTCTCTCATGAATAAATAAATAAATCTTTAAAAAAAAAACTTCCTCTTATAAGGTGATATGGTGAGTTATGATACTCTATTTGCAATTCTGGCTCTTGTGTTTTTCCATGTCATTTTTATTATTTTTAAATTTTTAAAAAATTTTTATTTATTTATGATAGTCACACACACAGAGAGAGAGAGAGGCAGAGACATAGGCAGAGGGAGAAGCAGGCTCCATGCACCGGGAGCCTGACGTGGGACTTGATCCCGGGTCTCCAGGATCGCGCCCTGGGCCAAAGGCAGGCGCCAAACCGCTGCGCCACCCAGGGATCCCTCCATGTCATTTTTAAACGCTTTGAGAATATTGTTATGTAAATATGCACAGTTTACTTGTAGAGAACATGAAATAAGCAGCTCAGTGTATAGAAGTTTTTCTGTGTTTTGGATGGATTCTGGGAGTGGAATTTTTGAGCCAAAGGGTATGACTTTTATTACCATTATCACCGGATCACTCTTTGTTATCATACCAACTTAGTGGCTTAAAACAATACCCATTTATTTGCTCACAGTTTGGTAGGTCAGAAGTCCAGGTGCCGCATGGCTCGTTTCTCTGTTTAGAGTCTCCTAAGCTGAAATCCAGGTGTCAGTTGGCTGGGTTCTCATCTGGAAGCTCAGTTGCCTAAGGAAGAATCTGCTAGAGGCTCATTCAGGTTGTTGGCAGAATTCGGTTCCTGGGGGTTATAAGACTGAGGTGCATCCCTGTTTTTTTTTCTTTTCTTTTCTTTTCTTTTCTTTTCTTTTCTTTTCTTTTCTTTTCTTTTCTTTCTTTCTTTCTTTCTTTCTTTCTTTCTTTCTTTCTTTCTTTCTTTCTTTCTTTCTTTCTCCTTCCTTCCTTCCTTCCTTCCTTCCTTCCTTCCTTCCTTCCCCTTCTCCCCCCTCCCCCCTTCCCCCTGACTCCCTTCTTTCTTCTTTCCTTCCTTCCTTTCATTTTTTAAGCAAGCTGTACTCCCAACATGGGGCTCAAACTCATGACCCAGAGATCAAGAGTCATATGCTCTACCAATTGAACCAGAGCCAGGTGTCTCTCTCTTTTTTTAATTTGTTTATTTAAAATAGGCTTGATGTCTTTTATTATTTTAAAGTATTATTTATTAATTTTTTTAGTGATCTTTACATACAGCATGGGGCTCAAACTTAACAACCCCAAGATCAAGAGTTACAGATGGTTTCAACTGAGCCAGAGAAGTGCCCCATCCCTTTCCTTTTTCTTTTCTTTTCTTTTTTTTTTTTTTAGGATTTATTTTATTTGTTTATTTGAGAGAGAGAAAGGGAGGGAAGGAGAGAGTGCACCTGAGAGCAAGGGTTGGGGGGTAGGGGCAGAGGCACACTCAGCATGGATCCCACAGGGATCCCATGGATCCAACAATCCTGAGATCATGACCTGAGCTGAAATCAAGAGACGTCCAACTGACTGAGCCACCCAGGCACCCCAAGGTCCCTGTTTTCTTGCTGATTATTATTTAGGGGTCAGTCACTGTTGGATCCTAGAGGCCACTTTTAGGGCCCTGCCATGTGGTTTCACCTTCTCCATAGCCAGCAACAACCTTTCTCACATTAAAGGCCTCACCCTTAGTATCTCTGACTGCCCTTCTCTATGACCTCAAGATTTTTTTTAATTGCTTTATTTTGTTTTTAAATTTATTTATGATAGTCACACAGAGAGAGAGAGAGAGGCAGAGACATAGGCAGAGGGAGAAGCAGGCTCCATGCACTGGGAGCCCGACATGGGATTCGATCCCGGGTCTCCAGGATTGCGCCCTGGGCCAAAGGCAGGTGCCAAACCACTGCGCCCCCCTGGGATCCCTGACCTCAAGATTTAAAGGGCCGATGGGATCAGATTTCTCTGTCTCCCCACAACCATCAAGAACTTTTCATCATCTCAAACAGAAACTCCGTGCTTATTAATCGGTAACTCCTTATTCCCCACTCCCTGCCCCCTCAGCCACCTATATTCTTCTTTCTGGTTTTATGAATTTATCTATTTTCAGTACCTCATGTAAGTGGAATCATGCAGTATTTGTTATTTTGTGCCTGACTTGTTTCATTTAGCATAACATTTTCAAGGTTCATCCATATCCTAGTGTGTAGGCCATTGTGTGTGTGTATACCACGTTTTGTTTATCCATTCACCTACTGATGGCCCTTGGGTTGTTTCAGGTCTCTATCTTAAGGTCACCTGACTTGGGACCTTAATCACATTTGCTAAAATCATTCAAAGCAGCATCTAGATTAGTGTTTGAATAACAGGGAGAGAGAGTGAGTGTGAGTGTGTGTTTGTGTGTGTGTGTGTGTACCACTGGCTGAGAGTGCTGGGACCACCTTCGGGTTCTGCCTACACATGCCCTTTAGGAAGATTGTAGTACTTCTTTTTTTTTTTTTATTTTTATTTATTTATCCATGAGAGACACAGACAGATGCAGAGAGAGAGGCAGAGACACAGGCAGTGGGAGAAGCAGGCTCCATGCAGGGAGCCCGATGTGGGACTCGATCCTGGGTCTCCAGGATCATGCCCTGCTGAAGGCAGCGCTAAACCGCTGAGCCACCAGGGATGCCCATGAGGATTGTAGTACTTCTAATTGGAGGTACCATCTTGCCTTCTTTCATAACGTTTATGTATAAGTTGTTCAAAAGAGTGTGGAAATCGCATCTCATGTCACTGCCTCCCTTTCCAGCCGGGCTTTTCTCTGCTCACAACTCTAGTGGGATGAAGGATGCATGACAGTCGCTTTCTATCGTCCAGTGAGAGTGCTCTGGCTTTTTGTCCCCTATATAGTACCTGTGACTTATTTCTTGAGGGTGTATGAAAGTGAACAATAATGTCCTGACAGCACAGCAGGATTTGGACTTGTCCATATAAGAGAATTTAGGGCTATAACTGCCATGATGAAAGTCAGCCTCATGCTTCAGCCTGAGTGCAGATTCATTTGATTCATTCTGGTCTTTTTTTTTTTTTAATTTTTATTTATTTATGATAGTCACACACACAGAAAGAGAGAGAGAGAGAGAGAGAGAGAGAGAGGCAGAGACATAGGCAGAGGGAGAAGCAGGCTCCATGCACCGGGAGTCCGACGTGGGATTTGATCCCGGGTCTCCAGGATTGCGCCCTGGGCCAAAGGCAGGCGCCAAACCGATGCGCCACCCAGGGATCCCTTCATTCTGGTCTTTAGGCATTTGGACATTGGATCCTGAAAAGATGGTGCTCTCTAGGAACTGAGAGACCTGGGAAATGGAAATCATTAGAATGTGCTAGAAATCTCAGATTAAACGGGAGATGATCATCTCTATAACAAGACTATGACCATGGATTCAGCATGGGTGGTGGTTGAATATTACCACTTGTCTTGCTTGGAGAAGGGGTCCATGCCCTTTGTTTTTTTTGTTTTTTTTTAAATTTTTTATTTATTTATGATAGTCACACAGAGAGAGAGAGAGAGAGAGAGAGAGGCAGAGATACAGGCAGAGGGAGAAGCAGGCTCCATGCACCGGGAGCCTGACATGGGATTCGATCCCGGGTCTCCAGGATCGCGCCCTGGGCCAAAGTCAGGTGCCAAACCGCTGCGCCACCCAGGGATCCCCGTCCATGCCCTTTGGAAAGGTGTGCGGGTGGGGTGGGGTGGGGTGGAGTGGAATGATATGTATGGGTTTGTATGTGTGATGTCCCATGTTAGGTTTTGCTTGGAAGCGGCTCTCAGTAGCTCTGTTAGCTCTCAGCTAGTTAGATACTCTAAGGGTCCTAAGATTATGTCTTCTCAATTTAGAATATACCAGCTTGCCTGTGTGTAATCCTGGTGTCAGGGAAGAGATAACAACTGCCCTATTGTGGAAGGTGAGTGTGAGATATGGATGAGGATTAGAAGGCAGGTAAAGCTTCCATTGTAAATACCTGCCAGCTGGACTTACCTGGGCCATGGGATGGAGACCCAGAGGTGACTATCTGCCTGTCTTCTTCAACCTGAGCTGGCCTTGCTGGCAGAACTGAATGTGTGTTCTCTCTCATAGGCAACTGCAATGTCTGTGGACTGTCTGGGGCAGCATGCCGTGCTTTCCGGGTAAGTGAGCTTGCACTGTTTCTCTGCTGCGGTTTCTGGGAACAAATTACAAATGAAGAGGTTTCTGGGAAGTTGGAAAATACTCTTTCTCTTTAAGCATTGTGGTCATAGAGTTTAGTTCTGCAATCCTAATGACTTTGGGGGTATTTAGAGGGATTCTTTGCAGTTTATTTTTGTCTCTGCCCTAACATGTAAGCAATATAATTCCTTTGAAATTTTAGTGACTGGTACTTTGGTATTGTGTATGGCATGGATTCTATAGAGGGATGCTCTGTGGATTGGTATCACACAGGTAGTTATCAGGATCGAGGGCATCTGGGTTCTAGTTTGGCAATGCCATGAATTATGAGTCCCAGGACATTTATCCAGTCAGTCTCCCTGGACTTCGGTTTTCTCATGAAGGAATTTGATTTCATTATGAAGAAATTGAACTACGTAATTTCTGTAGTGTTTTCTGGCCAAGCATCTTTAAGATTCTGGCAACTAGGTGCCATTTGCTAAATCACTCCAGTACCAGTGTGATGTCACTTAATGGTCAGAGGCACCCCTCTCTTTTCATATTCACTACCTCTCTAAATTTTCTATATTTTCATTAACTTAGTTGTTTATGAACTTACTTAAAAATTCTTTTTAAAGATTTTATTTTTAATAATCTCTACACCCAAGGGGCTCGAACTCACAACCCCAAGATCAAGAGTCAGATGCTCTACTGACAGCCAGCTAGGTGCCCCAGAAATCATTTATAAATTAAGGAATTATTTTCTATTTCATTATTTTATTTTGAAATAATAATTTACCTTAAAAAACATAGCAAACATTTAAATAATTCAAAAGGCTATATATTGAGCAGTAAGTTTTCTTCCTTCTGTTGGCCCACCTTCCCCCGAGATTGTTACCGATACATTTTCTTATGTCACTCTGGATGCATAGGTAAGTAACAATTGATAATGTTTCTTTACTGTCCTCTGCATTCAGTTAAAAAAAACAAACAAACTGCTTTATCGAGATACAATTCATAGACCCGTTTAAAGTGTGCAGGTCTATATATAGTTGAAAAAGTCAGTATAGCGTTACAAGGATTATATTGTCAGACTGCAGAATCCTACCTCACCTTTCCCCCTCGCCTGATTCCACTCACTAGAAGCAACTCATTGAGACTCTTTTAGCTGTTTCTTTGAGGTTGCCTCTGTTTTTCCAAATAGTATATATATACTTGGTATCTTGAATCATCCATCATAGATGTAACAAATTGACTTCTTAAAACAGATGGGGATTTAGCACTTTTACTTTCCTTTATGAGTCCCTTACATGACCTTCCCTCTCCTTCTAATATGCTCATATAATAATTGCTGGGTTGAATCCGTATTTGGGGTTCTTAGACTAATTTTAAGAGGTCCTATACCAATCTGATTCTGGACTTTGTATGTGACCTATTTTTTGTCTTTGGAAGCTTTAAAATGCTATCTTTATCTCTAGTGTTACTTTTACCTCCCGGTGTGTGAAGTTTTTACTGTGATTGCTTTGGTGTATGTCTTTTTTTCATTCATTGTGCTGGGCACTTGGAGGACCCCCCCCTCCTTTTTTTTTACATCATTCATTTTTTTATCTAAACAAATAGAGACATAACATGCACTTGGCATCATGTAGCCATATTAACAACCCATGAAATACTCAGGTGCTAAGGAATAACTTTGTCTCAAATGTTAGACTTTTCTGCATTCATTGATATGGATATTGTCATTTGTAGCATCTGAGGTGGGAATGGGATCACTTCACTGGAAATCAGGCAAACATTCCTGCTTGGCTGTGTTCTTAGATACGTAGATTATCCATTTGATTTCTCAACATGATCTTGAAGGTACTCCATTTCATTTTCTTACATTGAACTTGAAAATATATGAAGTCTGTACTTAAGTGAACAGCATGAGCAAATTTACAAGAATATATGCCCATGTAATCCCTATTCAGGTTAAGATTCAGAGGAGTTTTTAGCGCTGTTGGAAGGCCCTTTCAGTCTGGAAGCCTGTGTCTTCCAGCTTGGAGAGATCTTCCTGCCCCATGTCTTTCATCATTCCCCCCTCTATGCCATGTTCTCTTAGTCAATGTTGGATATCCTGTGTGGATTCTCTGTTGGTCCTTCTTGTTTTGCATTCTGGGAGTTGCCTTCAGCTTTAACTTCTCACTGTTCTATCAGATTTCTTTATTTCAGTTATGCTTTTCATTTCCAGGAGCTCTCTCCTGTTCTCTGTCCTTTACCTTGTCTTCTGTTACCTGACAATGGTTACTGTAGGTTTCTTCTTTTCTCTGTATTACCTCTTTGTTCTTTTTTCTCTCGATCATGTTGGTGCCTGTCTCTCATGTTTCCTCTAGTGACTGGTACTGGCTCCCCATGACTATCAAAGAGTGATCAGTTTACATGTGCGACTGTGGGGTTTGCCAGAGAGAGATCAGGTGGGATCTCTTTTTTTGGGAGGGCATCCAGATGTTGTTATCTCCCAGGTTCTGTGTTGTTAACTTGTTTACCTTTCTTTTTTTTCTTGGGCTGGTCATTTTCCCCTGAGAAGAATCCTCTTGTCACTAGTTGTTGTCTGAAGAGGAAAGGTCAGTGTTGTGCATGCTGAGTAGGGAAGAGGCCTGATGGTCTCACACTCCACCTCGGGCCCTGTTTTGAGCACAGCTCCTCATATACTCACATGCTGCTGTGCCTCTTGTACCAGGCCTGGGGCTCTTCTCAAGTAGTTTCTGTAAAGCACATCACCCCGCTCCTGCCAGGTGATGGAGAAGTGGTCACTCAACTCCGTGGGGTGTGCATAAACTGCCTTCCTTAGTGCTCTTTCAAGCCGGTCTTGTTCTGTTCTGCTTTTGGCTCTCTAGCCTTCTCTGTTCCCCTTGCCCGTAGGCTGAAGCCTCCAGCTCCTGGGCTGGGGTGGGTTCTGCAGGGTGAATCAGCTTGCCTCTCATTCATTTCTCTGTGGGCATTCAGGTGTTTGCATTCTTTCCATCCGTTACCATTTGTCCATGCACTCTTCACTTCCTCTCTTTTTTTGCCTTTGTGAGTTTCTGTCTTACATTTTTACTTACTTCAGTGGGTCTTCAGGAGGGAATGTATGTTCAAGCAGGCATGTTTATCCTGAAGTACTCACTTTCTGTGGCTCTATGTTTGCTCTGTAATGCCTCTGACCTCCCCTGATGAGCTCTCTCTGTAGCTGTCTATAGTTCTATAGCCTTTCTCTGTCATTGGTACTAACGGGAAGATGCCATTGTTCTTGCTGCAGGATCAGGTGATGCCTTCAGAGGAGGTCAGAGATTCTAGATCTTTGTTCTGCACGAGAAGTTCCAGAAGTTTTGTGAATTTGTGTCTTGCCTGTGTTTCCCTGCTTCCCCCCAACCCTCTCTTGTGGGGTTTCTGCTAGAGTTCCGTGTGCCATTTTAATGTGTGTTTCTTTATCTTCTGAGCAGGGAGATTAATCTTTTTCTTTATCATTGAGCCCACCCATCCTCATTGATACTGAGGGGCTTGGAGTGTTCTCTAACAACAGCTAATGGCTACTGAGATGTTGATTGACACACCAAGGATTTTTCACTTAAAGCAAAGGGAAAATAGGTGAACATAGGACCCTGTTTTCAGAGCCTTTATATTGATTAGCACCTTGAACATTATCAGTGCTTAATATGTCATTTTCATTATTATTTTACTGGTTATTATTTCCTTCTTGATAGACTTAATTGCTTACAGCAGGTAGTCTAGTTGCAAGGGAGTTTGAGATTTTCTCCAGGATAATGGGCTAAGGGATGAGTGATGTGTGTAACACACACATTTATTGAATGCAAAGGACTGTGCCTGGTGAGGAGAGATTGGAGACACGATCCACACTTCGCTCAGTCTGTTCAGGACTGAAGCCTTCCCATCAGTAGTTTTACTACAGAGATAAATGCTACAGTCAGATGCATACTGCGCCATGGGAGTAGTGTGGCAATAGGGACAAACCCTAGCTGGGCAATTGATGGGAAAAGACGGACAGACTTGGACAGACTTGGAGCTGAATCCAGTGGGTAGATGTCAGACTTCCAAGGATCCAGTGGGAAAGGCCATCTCTAGTGATAGGCTCTCACAGGGACGTGGCTTCCGCTTGCTTAACAATCACCTTGACTTCCTCTTGTCACTCGTATGCCTTTCAGAGTAGATAAATGTCATACACATCTGGGATATTTTTGAGCACTGTTTACAAACCAGATGTAGTTCCAAGTGTGCTTTTCTGTGTTAATGCTAATGCTGTTATATCATTATAATATTGGTGTTGTTTTCCCAGCCGCCGATTCTTATACATCGTTAATCTAGATGCCCCTTTCGAAGGTCACCGAAAGATCTCTCGCCAGAGCAAATGGGACATTGGAGCTGTGCAGTGGAATCCTCATGACAGCTTTGCACACTATTTTGCAGCTTCGGTGAGCTCATTTTAGGAGTACAGTAAAAGGCTTTTAAAAGTGTGAGCTGGGGCTGGTTAGATCTATGTTCTATGTAGACTAGAAAATGTAAACCTCATTTCTTAGGCAGAAAAGAAATGTTTGATGATTCTCAAAGGAAGATTGAAGCAAATTACAGACATATATGTACACATCCACACATGTGTGTTTCTAGATGTGAGCAGAATTGTTGGCATCCATGGTGTCAGTTCTTTCGTTTCTGAGACTTTGAGAGAGGAATGAGTAGATACCTCCATTTTGTGTGTGTGATACAACCTGGCAGGTAGATAACTGTCCAGTGACTCTGACCTTCATTGCTTTTAGAGGGATCAGGAGTCTCCACGTACCCATCCACTCAGAGGAAAGGATTCTGTCTTGATTGGGATTTATTAGATCAGCTAACTTCCTGAGATTTTATGTGCTTGTTTGTTTGTTTGTTTGTTTGTTTGTTTATTTATTTATTTTAAAAAAAGATTTATTTATTCATGAGAGACACAGAAGAGAGAGAGGCAGAGACATAGGCAGAGGGAGAAGCAGGCTCCTCACAGTGAGCCTGATGCGGGACTCAATCCTGGATCCGGGATCACGACCTGAGCTGAAGGCAGGCGTCCCTTATGTGCCTGTTTAGATGTGAATAATTAGGTTTTCCAAGGGATTCATGTCTAAAAAAGGATCTGGGCTAGATCATCTTGGATGTTTCACCAGATTCTCTATCAGCATTCTGTTCTTCTAGAACAGAGATCTAAACGTTTGGCTCCTTTTGCACTGGGCCAGGAGGACAGTATTTAGAAGGAACCCTTCTTATCATCCAGGAGATGCAACCATTCGCGATGCTGTCTGGGTCTGTTCTTATCAGAAATGACAGTCTGTGAGAGGAAAGCATCTGAGAAGGAAAGAAGAGCAACGTTGTCAGCTTTAAAAGGAACAAAAAGCTGCTCTTCCCCGTCATTTCCAAAATAGAATCTGACTGTCTGACTCTCACCTTAGACGTCTGAGGTGAACTGGTTTAGGGAACTGTTCTGAAGGAGAGGGCAGGGCCAGTCTACTGCTTTCCCATTCCTGATCCCTTTCCCATGTGTTAGGAAGAATGCTCTTTCTGTTGGCTTATGCCTCGAGGACCTTTGATCCCTTCACCCTTAGCCCCTGATCATTTGTTTTTTCTGTTTGTTTGTTTGGCTTTTAAAATTTTTTTATATTTTAAGATTTTATTTACTTATTCATGAGAGACACAGAGAGAGGCAGAGAAAAAGAGGCAGGGACAGGAGAAGCAGGCTCCATGCAAGGAACTCGATATGACGCTCGATCCCAGGACTCCAGGATCACGCTCTGAGCTGAAGGCAGACGTTCAACTGCTGAGCCACTCAGGCATCCCAGCCGCTGATCATTTGGTCCAGGATTCCTCAGCCTCGGCACTAGTGACATCTCAGGCCAGACGATTCTTTGTGGTGGGGGCTGTCCTGTGCATTGTAAGAGATAAAGCAGGATTCCTGGCCCTTGTCTACTAAGTCCCAGTAGCCTCTTCGCCCTCCCCATCATCATGACAACTGAAGATGTCTCTAGACATTGTTAAATGTCCCTGGGAAACAAAATAGTCCCTGATTGGAAACCACCGATGTAGGCTGACCAGTCAGTACTTGGCTCGAGTGGATTAACACTGCATTTGTTTATTAGTGGTGAGATAGCCTTTCTTACTTTTTTTTTTTTGTACAATCAATTTCTTTTCTTTCTTTCTTTTTTCCAATTTTTGTGAGTCATTTTAAAGTGGACAATTTAATGTCATTTACTACATTCACAATGTTATACAACCACGCGCCTCTCTGCTTCCCAAACATTTCCATCACTCCAAAGTAAAACCCCTTACCATTAAGCAGTTTCTGTCTCTTCCCCATCCCCCCTCAACCACTAGTCTGTGTTCTGTCTCTGTGGATTGATCTGTTCTGGTTATTTCATATAAATGGAACCATACGATTTGTGCCTATTGTCTCTGTCTTCTTTATGTTGTAGCGTGTATCAGTGCTTTACTCCTTTTACGGCTGAATACTATTCCATTGTGTGGCTGTAACACATTTTGTTATTTATTTATTTATTTATTCATTCATTCATTCATTCATTCATGTGAGAGAGAGAGAGAGAGAGAGAGAGGTGGAGACACAGGCAGAGGTAGAAGCAGGCTCCATGCAGGGAGCCCGACGTGGGACTTGATCCCGGGACCTCAGGACCAGGCCCTGGGCTGAAGGCAGGCGCTAAACCACTGAGCCCCCCAGGCTGCCCTGTAACACGTTTTAACTGTTCATTCACTGGCAGACATTTGGGCAGGCTGCTGTGAATACAGCCAAAATGAATAAATATGTGTGTACGTGGACTTTTTTGAGTACTTGTTTTCAGTTCTTTTGGGTGTATACTTAGGAGTGGAATTGCAGGGTCATATGGTAAGTCTGTGTTTCACTTTTTGAGGAACAGACTGTTTTGCACAGTAGCTGAATCGTTTTATAGTCCTACCAGCAATGTATGAGGGTTCTAGTTTCTCCTCAAGAAAATTGTTTTCTCATTTTTTTCCCTTTGATTTTTAAATTACAGCCATCCTGTGGGTATAGAGTGGTATCTCACTATGGTTTTGATTTGTATTTCCCTAAAGACTAATGATGTTCAGCATCTTTTCATGTGCCTGTTGGCCACTTGTAGATCTTTTTTGGAGAAATGTGTATTCCAGTCTTTTGCTCATTTTGGAATTGGGTTGTATGTCTTTTTGCTGCTGAGTTGCCAGATTTCTTTATGTATTCTTGATACTAGACTCCTAGCAGAGATAGGATTTTTTTCAAAGGTTTTATTTATGTATTTTAGAGAAAGAGAGAGAAAGAGCCAGGCGAGGGACAAGCAGACTCTGCTGAGCATAGAGCCTGCTGCAGTGCTAGAGCTCATGACCCCAAGATCATGACTTGAGCTGAAATCAAGAGTCGTCCACTTAACCCACTGAGCCATCCAGGTGCCCCAGAGATATGATTTTCAAATATGTCTCTGATTCTATAGATTATCTCTTTATTGATAATGTTCTCTGACACATAAAAGTTTTGATTTTTATGAAGTTCAATTTATTGATTTTTTTTCTTTTATTGCTCCTAGTTCGAAGGCAACCTTTTTCAGGAGACAGAGCAAGCTTTGGAGTTAGGGACATCTGAGGTCAAGTCCTAGCTTTGACACTCACTATTTTATCTTTAGTGCTTTCCCAACTCTCTGAGCCTCAGTAACGTGGCTGTAACACGTTACACATGGGTGAAGACATCCAGTATGCAGTATAGTGTGAAAAGAGCAGAGGGCAGGGCTCTTAGGATTCCTCATATGTAGATTGGCACATACTGGAAACAGCAGGGGATATTATAAGATGAGGGGACTTTCCTTTTCATTCCTGTTCCCATTGGAAGCTGTTTTGAATCCTAACTCTTTGACCAGGAATTTAGAATTGGAAACTGATATTTCTGGATAAAAACCTCAGAACACTGTACATAGGTCTGTCTCTGAGCTAAAATGAAAATCAGTCTGGTAATATATAGATACTAATGTATCTATACCTATATATCAGTTCAGAAATATTTTAGATAGATTGCCTATTAGTAATCAGATTATTAAAATCTTTATTCACTTTTGGTGTATTTCATAAGCTCTTGATATTTAAATATTTTGCTGGCTTGTTTCTTTTAGTGAAATATAGCTTTTTCTTTCCTCCTTTCCCTATTGTAGTGTGGTTTCTTCTGGCCAGTTTTTCCTATGTCTTTTTATTTAACTCTTTAAGAAATTCATTATAGGTGGATTTCAAGGAATCTTGTATAATTTTGCCTTCTAGGATGGACACCCCTTTGGTTTTGATTCTGTTTTCTTTCTCATGCATTTGTATTTTTAAGGCATGATGGAAAGACTCCAGGGATTTGATATGTGGGAAGGGTGAGCTAAAAACATTTAGTGTGACAGCAGCTGGAGAGATGGATGTGTGACCTTCAGAGTTGGGAGGTGGTCCCCTAGCAGCCAGGGGACATCTCTATAACCCATTACCCATGGACTCAGCTGTAACTGTTCAGGGTGGGCTCACTTTGAAGATAGCACTGCCCTGTAGAGTCCTGTGTACTGAGCTAAAGTGGGCTCAAGTGTTAATTGTACTTGTTTCTGACAGCTTTGTAAGTCAGTGAGTTTGTAGGCTCTTTGCTGTGCAAGGCGGCTTCTGCAAGGCCTCCTCTTCTCTTCTCAGCCCTAGGCAGAATGTGGTGACAGCGTAGGTCCTGATGTGTTATTGGCTGCCTTTTTTTTCCCCCTTGTTTCTTTCCAGAGTAACCAGCGGGTTGACCTTTATAAATGGAAAGATGGCAGCGGGGAAGTTGGCACAACCTTACAAGGCCACACTCGTGTAATCAGGTAGGCACCAGCCGCCCATAGCCCCTGGCTTGTCTCACTTTGTCATAATCCCTTGAGAATAGAAATGAAGGCACCATCCTCCTTCCATGGCTTGACCTTCTGTGTTGCGTTGGTCACAGGTGGCTGCTGGGTCCTTAGCATTCATGGTTGTGATGGCTCTCACAGTGGAGATCAACTAGTATTTAGGAACAGCATTTGTGTAACCGCTAACCTCAATCCCAGGTGATACTCAGAGAGATACAGCCCAGTCTGGAGTGAAGGATTAGAATTGATTTTTGCCATGGGACAGGGAGACACGGTTCTGCCAGGAGAATCGTTCTGCTCGCAGTGGGCAGTGCCCAGAAGTACAGACACCAGGATGCAGCCCTCTTCTCTTTTCTCCAGCAGCTGTGGGGTGCCGCACAGAGCTCCTACATCATACTGTCATCTGGCCCTGTGGTCACCTCTTGCCTGTGGCCCTGGCCTCAGGAGTGTTTCTCAATCCATCCTATCCTTAGGTCACTATTTCTGGATGAGGAAATGTCCTGGGAAGTAGCAAGCGGGGAGTGAGGGATGGGGGAGGCTGACCCAGGAAGTGCTGGGAAAGGCCAGACCCCGGCCTGTGTTAACTGTGCAGGAACTGCCATTCTAGGAGGGGAGACCTCAGTAGGGAGGACTTGCCCTTCCCACATTACATGGCAGTTTGCCACTGCTTTAAGAGATGTTGGTTTTACTCAAGGTACCTGTGGTTGAATCTGATTTAGAGAATGATAAGTCAAAAATTACTTTGTGTTTTTGTTTTGTGTGGTGTGTGTGTGTGTGTGTGTGTGTGTGTGTATGTGTGTGTGTGTGTGTGAAGTTGAAATCCTCCACTTTTGTGGGGGGAGCGAGTGATAGAATAGCTGGGGATTAGAGGGGGAAGGACCTGAAAGGTTTTTTTGGAGCTCAGTTAAGTCTTGTTCATTCCCAAAGAAGTTTGGAGATTGCCACCCTAAGACATGTTACAGAGGCCCATTAATGATGACTCTCTGAAGCCACTAGAAACTAAATCTGCTGATGCTTTGGAATTGGACTCAAATTTTCTCTTCGTCGTTGTTCTGTTTATTTCTCATGTTCCCAGCGACTTGGACTGGGCAGTGTTTGAGCCGGATCTCCTGGTTACCAGCTCTGTGGACACCTACATTTACATTTGGGATATCAAGTAAGAACAATTCAAAGGCCAAACCACCAAGTTATGGGACCAGCTGGGACCTTTGTTTTAGAGGTCTGGCATCTTTGATTTCCCCTGGATGCAGATCCTGAGATGAGGCTACATTGCAAGTCCATAGTTTAGGAGGTGACAGAAACGCTGGTGGGGGATACAGAAGAGAGACAGGACTGGGAAGGCTATAGGTGGAGGGTGTGTTGTTCACCTAGGTACCACTGTGAACAGGTGGTGTTTACTCCTACCAGGGATTGCTAGGTGCTGGCACATAACTCCCTCCTCAGAGGTGTCCTGCCTTCGAGGGCTCAGGAAGTGGGGGTACCATCCACTGTCATTGGTTGAAGGCTGCCCCCTGGGACCTCACTGCCCAGCACCTCAGGCCTATCACAGAGGTTCGCACATTAGGCTTCAGCAAGCAGGAAAATCTCTTTGGCAAAGAAACACAGGTGCTGGCATTTGGAAGTCAGATGAAAGTTTGACTGAAGTTGAGGGGGGGGTTTGATGGGTACAGACACACATCTGCTATAGCAAGCAGTGCTTTGAGACACGTCTGCTTTCCTCTTTGTGAGGCTTCTATCCCCTACCTGTTAGTGCCAGTGAGAGAGTGCCCCTGCTCAGGGTCACTGGTCGTGAAGTGAAAAGTGAAGGAGCACTCAGCCCAGGCATGTCGCTAAGTTCTTAATAAATGTCTGTTCCTTTCCCCCTTTGTAGAGTGAAGTTCCCTTTGCCATCACAATTTGAGGTCACTAACAAGAGGGTATAGTCCGTAGAGTTCCCCAAGTGGCACCTCCGTTCCCTCAGCAGACAGCGGTGGCTCTGTGATGATTTACACTTAGGGGACAGACCAGGGCAAGGGATCCGTGGCTGACTCCCCTGCATCCCGCTCAGGCTGGAGCCTCCATGGTGATGAGTCTGAGGGCAGTGCAGAGTGGGGAAGGGGCACAAAATCCGGGGGAGGTGGAAGGGAGCTGCTCTTAGATAAACAAAATTCCAGGGAGCTACAGGGCAAGGTGAGAATATTCTTTGTGTACATGAAATAATTGTTTTCATAATTTAAGGACTGGGAGACACTGAACAGGAGATTCCTTTTCAGGCTTTCTAGATTTTAAGTCTGAACTGCATGTTGGCCCTGGCCCTCCTAGCTCTGGGGTGACGCCTGGTTCTGTCACATGACTCTTTGGTGGAGATGTTGCCCTTTGACTTCATAGGGAGCCCAAGAGTCTTTCTCTGAGAGTCTCCCATTGTATCCAGGAGTGTTTTTTTTTTTTTTTTTTAAGATTTTATTTATTTATTCATGAGAGACAGAGAGAGAGAGGCAGAGACACAGGCAGAGGGAGAAGCAGGCTCCCTGCAGTGAGCCCGACATGAGACCTGATCCCGGGTCTCTAGGATCACGCCCTGGACCAAAGGTGGCACTAAACCGCTGAGCCACCTGGGCTGCCCCATGGAGTGGGGTTTTTGTTTTTTGTCTTTTGTTTTAAAGATCTTACTTATTTATTAGAGACAGAGAGAGAGGCAGAGACACAGACAGAGGGAGAAGCAGGCTCCACACAGGGAGCCTGACATGGGACTCAATCCCGGGACTCCAGGATCATGCCCTGGGCCAGAGGCAGGTGCTAAACCACTGAGCCACCCAGGGATTCCCCATCTTCACCATTTTTTAAGTGTATGGTTCACTAACATGTATTCACATTGTTGCATGACAGATCTCCAGAACTTTCTCATCTTAAAAGAGCTGAAACCCTACTCATTACACACACAGCATCCCACTTTCTGTTTCTGTGGATTTGACTACTTTAGAGACTTCATACAAGTGGAATTGGAGTCATGCAGTATTTGTCTTTTTATGACTGACTTATCTGACTTAACATAATGACTCAAGGTCCATCCATGTTGGAGCATGTGACAGGATTACCTTCCATCTTAAGACTGAATAATATTCCATTGTATGTAGAGACTACATTTTGTTCATCCATTCATCTGTTGGTGGGACCTTGGGCTGCTTCCAACTCTTAGCAACTGTGGATATCAGAGTAGCTTTTTACTTCACCTTTGAAGTGCTGCTGGGAAGGTCCTTGCAGAGTTATGCCTCCATGACCGTCGCTTTGTTGCCACTAGGAGAAATGGCTCCAGGAATGGATTCTCTTGGCTTCTTCCATCTCTACATCAGGGTCAGGCAGGCCATGCCGAATCATGTTGTTTGCTTTCTGTGGCTACTGCTATGTGATTTGAAATCCAGACTCAGCCTCATTTGAAGTAGCTCAGAAGGTTCATCCCTGAAGGGACATAGGCCTCTCTGTACACTTGTTTTTAAGGCCCTCATATTCCCTCTGAACTCTGAGCACCCAGTAAAAGGGAAGTGGAGAACTGTGTGTGGAGGGAGGAAAGTTCTAGGTGGATGGTGGCTTGTGAATTGGGCATCTGATCTCTGACTTTTCTATTCTTAGAGACACAAGGAAGCCCACGGTTGCGCTGTCCGCTGTAGGTGAGTATATACTCCTCCTGACTCAGTTCATTCCTTCTATTCCTTCTCTCATGGGTCTGCCCCTCCCCCAGTCCCCAGCCTGGCTTTCATCCCTACTTTCATGAGCACTGCTCCTACCCCTGGCTTGGCTGGGTGGGATTGTGAGTCCCTCCTGGTAAAGGATTTGCTTCAGGCTGCTCTCAGGAGTTAGAGTCAGGACTGCTGAGTGTGGTCAGGAACTTATTTCAGGAGTCAAGGACAGGACACAAAATGGTTTGTTTTTAAACTTTTTATTGTGAAAAATTTCAAATGTGTATGAATATAGAAGACAATAAATTGATTTGTGTTCATAATCCAGCTTCAACAACTGTCACCATCCAGCTAGTCTTATTTATTTCCTCTTAACCTCTACCCACTGTCCCACCCCCCACCCTCATCTCCTTTGGAGTTATTTTGAAGGGTGCCTGAGTGGGGTGGCTCAGTTGGTTAAACGTCCAACTTGCATTGGGCATGAAGCTTACTTTAAAAAAAAAAAAAAAAGGAATTATTTTGAAGCCTGTCCTGGGTGTCATAACATTTCCTTAACAAGTATTTTAGTAAGTGATACTTCTATAAGAGAAGAATCTTGTAAGATAATGTAACCACAATACCGTGAATGGACCTAAATAAAAATGTTAATGGTGGCTCTTTAATATCAAATATTTATCAGCTGTTATTGTTGTTTTACAAATTATTTAAGTCAGAATCCAAATAAAAAATATAAGTGGTTGATGTATTTCTCATCTTTTGTAATTGGTAGGTTTCTTTTCCCTCTTCCTTTTTGGTTTATTTTTCTTTTCCTGAGGTTTATTTACTGAAGAAGCAGGTTGTTTTTCCTGTGGTTTCCTCACAATCTAGGTTATGCTGATTGTGTCCCCATGTTGTCATTTAATGTGGATGCACTGGAACTTTGAAATTACTTTCTGGTCTACCTGTTTTCATTGCTCAGTTGGAATTGACTGTTTTTGGAATTCTGCTTTGGGGCCGTTACCGGGTATTCCCAGTAATTACTGAGAGCATAATTTGGGCATAGAACTGGTGATGAAGCCCAGTCGTCAGTATTGTGGTTTGAGGATTTATTTATTTACTTTTGGAAAGATTGAGAGAGAGAGAGAGAGAGAGAGAGAGAGAGAGAGAGAGAGAGAGGAGTTGAGGGCCTAGAGCGAGGAAGAGAATCCAAGCAGACTCTGCATGGAGCCCAATGTGGGGCTCAATCTCACAATCCCAAGATCATGACCTGAGCTGAAACCAAGGATCAGCTTCTTAACCAATGCCCCACACAGGTGCCCCATCAGTAATTTATTTTGGCATCCTTGTTAAAATATACATAATCTTTCTCTTAAATCCTGCTGCTTTGTATCTTTTTGGTACATCTGAATTCACATTTGATGTTTGCTCCAAAATGATCACATGATTCTTCTTTTTTTCTCCAACATCTCCATGCCTTATCATCTAAAGACACTGAGCATCATGACTGTATTAAGCAGGTGGATTATCTGTTCTCTGCAGTTAGGGACCTGTTTTTTTCAGTCCTCTAGACCAAAGTCAGCATTGTGTCTGACCTGAGGAGATGCTCTGTAAATGTTGTTAAATGGCAGTAGGAATCAAGCACCCGTGCCTCTGTGCTAAGTGCTTAATAAATCTGCTGATTTAGGCTCCCCTTCGCCCCTGCCACCTTGACTTTTAGGCACTATTGATCTGAGACACACGATGGCCCATAGACATGGTTGCGGAGGATATCCAATTGAATAAAAAAACAAATGATCTGTAAATGCCTCAGTTACCTCCCTGAGATTTTGTTGCTTCTACTTAGAGGTTAAGTTAGATTGGTTGTAGAGGAGCTGTAAAAAGAAAGACAGCTCTTTTCTTTCAGCCTACTTGTTCTGATTGCTTTCTCTTCTGTTGTAAGTCCTCTAAAGAAGGACTCTCGTTTTGCACCTCAGTGAGATTTCTAAGTGGTAGCAAAGCTGCCCCGGGAGAAAAGAAGCAAATGAGAGGTTGTGGATTTTGGTAAGCTCCTTGATCTACCACTCCCGGAGAGGTACAACCTTGGCTGTATTGTTTCCCAGGGTCCATGGCCCCTATCTCTCCGTGAGTGTGTTGTTTATGCCTTGGGGTAGGGAGTAACAAGAGCCTGTGTGTACTCCAGAGTATTCTGTGTCCAAGGACACCTAGGGGCTGGGAACTCTGTTTGACTCTGTTGTCATAATCCTAGTAGAACAGGTTGACTTAGCCTCTGGAAGGCTTCATGGTTGGATGGAGCCCTGCACTGGGGAAAGTAGATTTTTTGGAAATCCTTGAGTACTTCTATCTTGAGGAAATGGGGCAGGCTCTTCCTACTCACTTTTTACTTGAGCTGAGACCCTTTCGTGCGAAGAAACTGTGTCTCCTACACTAGCTTCCCTCCTTTAGGGGTCTCCACCATTCATTCTTAGGTGACTCAAGATGCCCTGTATCTCAAGCAAAAAACAAAACAAACAAGCCAATATCCTCACCCAAACCAAACAAGGATAACTTCTGGGCCTTAACTCGATTTCCTGTTAGATTCTCAGTCCTTGGTGTGTCGGTCCCACTCTAGACTTCTTGGATCAGGCTGCCTTCCAAAGCCCTGGATCCATGATGGTGTCCCCAGTAATAAACACCCACCCAAAAGGGGAAGTATTATGTGTGGTATGAGCAAGGACAAGAAGAGATGGGAAGGAGAGCCATTGTGTTGTTCTGGTTTAACTTAATTAACTTGGTTATTTTTAAGAGTCAGCTAGAAGTGCTGATATGTCCTAGTTTTTTACAGGTCTCAGCCCCTCTGGCATCTTATGCTCCCTTGTTACTGTTGTTACCTTTTTGTGTTGACAGAGTGGTGAGAGGACTCTGTTCACAGAGCCAGGGACGTTCCTGTTCCCTGATTTAATACCGGGCCAGTGGCCATACATAACCACTGATGGGAGGAGAGAGTGTGGGGGGTGGGTGGGGGCGCAGGGGGGCTGGTGCACATACACTTTTGCGGGCAGAATTGGGCGACCCAGGGCCTTATTCCTCAGTTGAGGTTCAGGAACCTTTGTTTCTCCAAGGTTGCCCTCCTAAATAGTAAGGGAGTAAGCGGGAAGGAGCAGGAATCAAGCAGAGGCTCTTCCGAGTGGGAGCGCCAGGTTGGCCAGCGGGTGACAGAGAGCCGGGTTGTGTAATGAGTAGTCAGTTACCAACCAATAGAGCCATGTTGAGCTGCTGCTCATGAGAAACTGTTTCCCTGCTGATTCTGCACGGAGGTAACCTGTTGAGTTCTTTCCTAAGTGAGATTATTTCCTCAATTAGGTGACTCTGATCCTGTTCCAATGTGTTAATTCATTTATTTTTTGGCCTCATTTTCTCTTCAGCGGTGGAGCTGGGTGGTCATAGAAACTTGAAGGGTTCTATTCTCCTTCAGCTGGAACTCGTTATCCAGCCACCCTGGATGCGCTCCACTCTGGTGCCAGAGGGGTTGAGGGCAGCTACTTTCTTCCCCTGATTTGTCTTTGCAGCCGGTGCCTCACAGGTCAAATGGAACAAAAAAAATGCTAATTGCCTCGCCACCAGTCACGACGGGGATGTGCGGATATGGGACAAGCGGGTGAGTAATCTCTTCCTCCGACCCCAGTTCATCTGTAGTCCCTCCCCTGGGAATGAGGAGGATATTGTCAGTAAACAGGACTCATCTTGAGAAGAGGCCCGGGTGCCCTCTGCACAGTGCCAAATTGCCATTTGAAGATCACAGTTACCAGATGACATTTGCTTTCTGATCGAATTGATGTTGAAAGAAGATAGAGAATATGATGATCAGTGGTTAAGAAAATAAACTGGGCCTGACCTAAGTTAGAGCCCCATTTTGCTGCCTCCTAATTATTATACCAGCTGAGTCATGACACTTCTCCAAGCCTCAGTTACCATATCTTCAAAACGAAGATAATAATAATGAGTGTGTGTGTCATTGAGGAGGTCAAGCCTGGGGACGAGACACTATTCTAGAATGGTCAGCAGGCTTCCTATCCCTGCCCCGGATGGCAGAGGACAAACTGGTTGTACTAGGACATACTCCATCCTAAGTATTCTTGGTATAAATCACTGAGGTGAGGAAGTTAGGGTGCTCAAATTCTCTCTTAGACATCCAGCTGATCCATTAACCTCACAAGAGCTTGCAGAGCATAAGTTCTCCCTGTACACCCTGTGTAACTGATGGGCAGGAAAGGTGCAGCCCAGGACTGCTGCCACGATGGAGAGTCTGTTGTTTGGTTTGTTGGCATCAGTAAAAATAATGACATGGGGAAAGGATCCCCCATACCTAACTGCCAGATGATTGGGTAGTAATGCACTGAGCAGTCAACTTTGTAAGACCTGGGGTGTCATACTGCTTTCTGCTTCCTAAAACTGGAGGCTAGAGCTCCTTAGCCCCTTAGCCTCTGTAGGGAGTGCCCACTTTTAGTTTTCCTGAAACTATCTGCCTGGGTGCTGTTTGGTGTCAGTATGGCTTCTGGCAGCCCTGCCCTTTGCCTGTGGCAGGGAGTAGGTCATACGGCTGGGCAGAGGTAGGGAGTCTGCTGGATTGGGCGACATAGCCTGTTAGGGAATCATGTGCTGGCTGAAGCCCTCTGCCTTACGTGGCTCTTAGATGAAAAGGTGATTTTGTAAGTATGGGTTAGATGGGTACATCTTCTGTTTTTTTGTCTCTCTTAGTCCGGTCTGGTAAGAGCCATTCTCTCCTCTCTTTATTTCTTAAATTGGTGATTGGTTTTGTTCCTTGCATCACTAGCACAGCATTTAAATGTAGTAAATGGTTTAAATAAAATATTTGGTTAATTTGTAGTGCATACACACTTGTTTTCAGGCCATAGGCTAAACAAACCATTTGGGTACTTAGGCATAAATCCTGTCAGTACTTCTTTTCCAAACTAGTATTAAAAAACCAGTAGAATTCCTTATCTTGCAGAAAGAGACAGCCAAACTGTTCCTCTCTAGTCTTCTCAACTGGTCTACTAAGAGTCCTGACTTTCCTCAGCAATTTTATCTATTTTTTTTTTTTTTTTTTAAGATTTTATTTATGGGCAGCCTGGGTGGCTCAGCAGTTTAGCACCACCTTCAGCCCAGGGCGTGATCCTGGAGACCTGGGATCGAGTCCCACGTCAGGCTCCTTGTATGGAGCCTGCTTCTCCCTCTGCCTGTATCTCTGCCTCTCTCTCTCTCTCTCTCTGTCTCTATGAATAAATAAAATCTTAAAAAAAAAAAAAGAGTTTTTAATTGCTGAGCCACCCAGGTGTCCCAATTTTATCTACTTTGTATAAAGGGTTTTAGCTTTTTTTTTTTTTTTCTTTTTGCTGTTAATACTTAAGACTTTTGTTTAGATCGATTTAAAACTTGTAGGTCATACTTTTCCTTCTCTAGCACTTGCGAGTGTCAAAATAGTGCTGATGACACCAAGCATCAGAGGCTTTTAAAAAGTGCAGTATGGGTGGCAAGGTTGGATTTCATTCAAACACCCAAATGACTAATAGTAACATTTACTAAACGTTTATTATGCATAGGTATTGTTCTCAGAACTCTTGTTATAACTAACTTTAAAGTAAGTACTATTTTTATCCTCGTTCTACAGATGAGTAAACTGAGGCCTGGTTTGTTGTTGGGATTTGAACTTAGGGAGACTTTTTCTGGAGACTGCCCTTAGCCTCATAGACTAATGCTAATTATAGAAGTAATAGATGTCTTTGTAGAAAATGTAAAAGAGAAAATAAACATTTATAGACCTATTACCTAGAGACAAATGCTAACATTTTGGTATTTTCTTGTACTTTTTAAAACACATGGTTTATCGTACCACGTATACGGTCACATATACTTTTTCCATTTAATGGTATAACAGATACATCTTCCCTGTGCTATAATCCCTAAATCTAACATTTAGAGGCTATATCGTATTATGTTGGAGAGCTATACCATAATTGACCCTAAAATTTAATTATTCTCCACTTACTGTTTGTGTTGTTTCTGGTTGTCTGGTGTTCCAAATAACACCAAGATGAATATCTTTTGTTATCTAAAGCTTTTTGTGAAATTGGAATATTCTCTTAAGAAAGGAACATTTTCAGTTGCTTGATAAAAATTGTCAAAAGTTTTTGCCAAAAGGTTGTACTATTGTGTATAAATACCAGCAGTGACAAATGCAACCTCGCCAGCATTGAGTATTATTTACAAATATCTTTTAATCTGATAGCTTAATAAAATCTTACTTTAATGTATATTTCCGAGGTTTCCTCCTGAGCTTGCTTGTTTTATATAAGTTTATTAATCATGTATAGTTTTCTTTTGTGCAGTGTGTTCATTTTCTTTTGGGATCTTGGTGCTCAATTACTTTAAGATTGGTGGTTTTACCTCCAGTCTTGAGGTCAGGTCTGTTTGAATGTCACAGCCCCTCTCCTTGGGTGATACTGAGGAAAGGGAGCAGGGGTTGCAGACTGTACTACTGAGGGGAAGAACACCCACTACCCTGTATCCTTCCGTAAAACCATGAGTGGGGCTGGAGTAGAAAGAAATCAGGTTCACAGGCCCATAAAGAGAGCATGTTTGAAGGAGAGCTGGGTAAGTCTTCTTCTGTTTTATTTGTTTTAAACAAAACAAAGTGGAGTTTCTTAAGGATAGATACAGTACCCAGTAGTGTTTTTGTGTCCCACCCAGCCCCCAGCAGACTGTTACATGGTAGGCACTCAGTGAATTCTTGATAAACTGACAACACTCGGTGCTGATCCTGTTGTAGAAACCCAGTACAGCGGTGGAATATCTCGCAGCTCACCTCTCTAAAATCCATGGCCTGGCCTGGCACCCAGATGTTGAGCACATTCTTGCTACTTCCAGTCAAGACAACTCTGTCAAGGTGAGTGACCCATGGGGACATCTGGGGGAGCTGTGTTTGGAGGCCTCAGATTTTGTAACAGCACTTTCTTCAGAAGGAAAGCTACAGTCAGCATAGCGTGTGTGCTTAGGGGTGGGTGTGCCTCTTGGGGAACTGGGCCAATAAACTTGGTTGCGTAGGCCAGTAGGAATGATGGAGTAGCGTATCTCTGATGTGGCTCCTGGGATTTGTTCAGAGGGTTTTCTTCTGTCCCTTTGTGAAAGGAAGTCAGACTAAACCATTTAGAAAGGAGAAGTTTATTTGTAAAGAAGCTGCCAGGAAGTCAGATTTCAGGAAACAAAACAACACAAAACAAAACCATATAGAAGTAAAGAAGAAAAGCCCACAAAATTGTTAAGGTTACCAAGTTTATGATTAGTCTCCCTGAGGTAGAAAACCAGCAGTTTTCTCGCATGATTATTGTATCTGCAAAAGTCAGGACATCTTCAGTCATCAGCATTGCAAAAGTCAGGCAGAGGGTTGTTTTACTAGAGATTCTCTCTAACTTACAGGAAATGCTCGAGGGTTTATGTGTTTCAGTGACCCTATTATTTATGGTTTATCTCCGAGTGCAGCATTTCTTGTTTGTTTTTCCTGGCCTGACCATCGGATGCAGAGCACAGGGTCAGCCTCCTTCCACAGGTCCTCCTTGTGGTTGGGTCCCTGTCTGGAAGGAAAGAAATTTGGCCATAGAAATTTGCTTAGTAATTTTGTGATTCCGCATCATTAACAAAATGCTTTGTTTATGTGGGCACATGTACAGTGTCATTTTTTGGTCTGGTGAGCAAAACTAGGATCATAACACTAAGGCCTGAAAAGTTAACTTCTGTCTTGAGGTTTGTAAATCCCTTAGGGTTGTCATTCACTTTTATGTGGGTAGCTTTTTTTGTTTGTTTTGGGTTTGGGTTTTTGTTACCTTGTCACCAAGTTCAGAACCCAGAAACCATCCAGTTCACATCCTCCTCTTTCCTTAATTTTTTTGCTATTCAATGACATTTTTACCACCTGGGAGGCTGGTGTCCATGGGTTGTAAGGCAGCTAACAGGCCACTTTCCACATGTGAAACTCAGTCCTTATTCCTTGTTTGTAGGCTGAGATCACAAATTAAATGAGATTTTTATTTTTATTTATTTTTATTTTTTATTTTCTAACTTTTATTTATTTATGATAGTCACAGAGAGAGAGAGAGAAAGAGAGAGAGGCAGAGACACAGGCAGAGGGAGAAGCAGGCTCCATGCACCGGGAGCCCGACGTGGGATTCGATCCCGGGTCTCCAGGATCGTGCCCTGGGCCAAAGGCAGGCGCCAAACCGCTGCGCCACCCAGGGATCCCTAAATGAGATTTTTAACATGGTATTTGATTTATTCCACTGTGTCCTGGTGGAAGGAGGACAGTTTTTATTGAGTATATATGAATAGCATAATTGGAAAAAGTGGAGCAGTTTTAAAGGCACTTTGCATAATGGTCAACCATCGTTTTTAGTAATTTGTAGATCAGGCTCAGTATGTCATTTTTTTCCCTACATAATCATTTTCTTAAGTTTACCTGACAATACATCAGCTTATAATTTGTAGTAATACGTTTTTATTATTTTTTTATTTTCTGAATTTAAGCAGTGTGCCAGAACAAGATACCGTTGAATGAATATTTCACCCGAGTTTGTAAATTGTTAAACTGTGAAACTCTTGAATTGAGGGGTAGAGCTAGATTGCAAAGAAAGCAAAGGATTTTTGATCATTAAAAATAGAACACTAAAACAAAGTAGAACATTAAAAAATAATAAAAATAGAACATTAACTACAATGAAATTACTTCATACCAGTTTAATGATTGTTTTTTTCCCTGATCTTGGGTTAAGCAGTCTACTTAACAACATTACCTTCTTCTAGATGAAGAGTCCTGGAAATCCAGACACAGTTCCTTGGTACTTCCTGACAGATGTATAATTGCCTGTGGGTCAAGGCTGGCCTTACTAAGAGCCCTGTACTCACAAGGCTGTGCAAAAACTTGGTTCTTTCTTGCCTGAGGCTCTTCTGATATTTCTTCAGAAACCTTCCTTTCTGTTCTATAGCTTGTAGCAAGGGCCTTTTGGCAAGTAAGAGAAAAGCAGAAATCACCAATGGATGAGAGGATGGCATAGCTGCTCTGGTTCTTATAGTGACCAGTCTGTCAGATTGAAACAGACTTAAGTGGTTGCCTTGAGAATAAGATCTTGTTATCAGTGAGTGAGGACTTGGTCAAGTCCCCAGAGTTCTCTTGACTTAACCCATAATTATATGTTATAATGCTCACCAATTGACCACACTTAAATATGAAAACAAGTCTTTTTTTTTTTTTTAAATAAAGGATTGGTTCTGTTAACAGTTATAGTGACAGTCTATAAATAAACATGAATGTGCTTCTGTCCATGATGAAGAGTAACTGGTAGCTGAAATATACTAATATTTTACTTGGATATAATTAACTTGGGGGGCTGAACTTTTTTATTTGCTAGTTTTTCACATTGGTAGACTTGATAACAGGAAAGCCTTCAAAAAGTGTTGACCTAATTAAAAATCTAGAGGATGCCAAGAAGACCTAATGATTTCCAGTTTCCCTTCTTTGAGAAGTTAAGGGTTATAGTTTTCCCTATAGCCATCTGGGAAACCTCAAAGCAGTTTAGATGGAAAAAACATCCTAACAATTTTATTATTTTGCATATTAAGCCCAAATTTGGCAAAAAGAGAGTTGTCAGAAGAAACAAGAATTAACCTCTTGTGGTCTGATCCCTTTATAGCCACACTCTCCTCCAATCCCTAACTTCTGTTCTCTATCACTGTAGTTTTGTTTTTTGAGAAGGTCATTTAAATGGAATAATTTCAATATGAAACTTTCTGAGTTGTTTTCTTTCACTTAGGATATAGCACTTTCAAGATCATCCAAGTTGTTTTAAGAATCAATAGATCATGTACTTTTAGTTGGCGTGTACTAATCTGTTCTAGAGATATACTACAGTTTATTTTCTTTTGAACCTGTTGAGGGACATTGGGTGTTTCCAATTTTTGATGATTGTGAATAGAGCTGCTATAAACATTCACGTGTAGATTTTCCCATGAATGGAACTTCTCAGTTTTCCAGAACAAATACTTAGGAGTTGGGATCACTGGATTAATGGTTAATGCACATTTAACTTTTTAAGAAATTGGCAAACTATAATCTATTTTTGAAAATAATTTCTTAATACTTGAATAGTTCAGAGTTTCAGTCTTGTTCCTCCTGCCTTTGGTGCTCTACCATTTCCTGATTCATGACAAATGCTCAGGCTCTGATTGTAGCTGTCTCTTCACTAGAAAGCACAGGTGCTCTAAGGCACAGTGTGTCTGGCTCACCTATATGTATTCCGCAGCCTCATGTTCCTCATGCTCAGTGGTGGAGTGGGTGAATGTGTACATGTCCAAACAGCCACCTCTTCCTTGTGTGAGCTTGGGGAGGTTAGACTGTTTAGTAATTTAGCTCCTACCTTTGAGAAAGAAATGAATAACACCCATTATTTGGTGGTTGTGAAGATTAAATAGGATCAAAAACCTAAAGCTCTAAGCTCCATCTGGAATGCAGTATGCAGTCAGCACATTAGCTATTGTTAGCAGTTAGTTATGTTGTCCTACAAGGCATAAAAGTGACACAGGGTGGAAACATGTCACTCTGACCTTTCACTTGCAGGCCTGTTTAATTGTCCTCCTGAAGGTGGGCAATTCTGTAATGTTTATAGCTGGGGAAAGTTTGTATCTCTGCCCTGCTCCGATGGTGAGGGGGCTGCCGGGACACATCATGGACAGGGAGCCAAGGGACCACAGGCTGAATTAATTTCAATTGTTGAGTTTTTTAACGGCATTTATTTCACAAATTATCCTGCTTTCTTTCTTCCAGTTCTGGGATTACCGCCAGCCTCGGAAATACCTCAGTATTCTCCCTTGCCAGGTGCCTGTCTGGAAGGCCAGATACACTGTGAGTGGAATACCCTACCTCCTGCTGGAGAGCTTCACCTCGGTGTTCCAGATGATGGAGGCCAAGGGCTGTCTTCTCTTATTTTCTTTGTGAGGCAGTTTTCTCCTTCTGTCTTGGCTGAGGGGTGGGGCAAAGGCAATAATGACAGCATCAAAGCTGTTATGAGTCTAAAAACTTGCCCTTGGAATGTTGGGGAAGAATTGGTGTGAGGATCGCGGACCATAGACTGGGAGGCTGAGCTGCAGGAAGGTGGTCACTAATGACAGGGGAAGGGGGTGCAGATGGAGCTAGTGGGTTGTAGGACTTGCCGTCAGTGGATTGTGGTGGAAGGACATCTGGTTTTAGATTCAGAAGACCTGGGTTTTGGGTCCATCGGTGCCTTTTAATTTTTTCCCAAGATTTATTAAGATGTAATGGACATGTAACATTGTATAAGTTCAAAGCGGACACCCACTGATTTGTACACTTATGTATTGTAAGACTATTAGTACCACGGCATTAGCTAATACCTCTGTCACATCACATAATTACCATTTCTTTTTTTTTGTATTGAGAACATTGAACATCTGCTCTCTTAGCAACTTTCAAGAGTCTAGTACAGTATTTTTAATTATCATCACCATGCTGTATTTTAGATCCTCAGAACTTACGCATCTTCAAACTGGAAATTTGACCAACATTTCCCCATTTCCCCCACCTATCAGCCTTTGAATCACCATTCTACTCTCTGTTTCTAGGAACTCAGCTTTTTTAGATTCCCTATAACTGATATCACACAGTATTTGTCTTTCTCTGACTTATTTCACTATGCATAATGCTGAGTCTACCCATGTTGTGGCATATGACAGGATTTCCTTCTTTCTCATGGCTGAATAATATTCCATTGTATACATGTAACACATCTTCTTTATCTATTCATCCACTGATGGACATTTTGGTTGTTTCCATATTTGGGCTGTTGTGAATAATGTTGCAGTGAACCATGTAATATTTGTGTGCCTTGGGCAAGATGCTGGATGCTTTTGAACAATAGTTTCTTCCTCTGTAGAAACGGATAATTTTATGGAGCCTTCCTTTTTATTATTGTGATAAAATTTACCATTTTAAAGTGTGAAATTCAGTGGCATTTAGTACATGCACAATATGCCTTTCCTTTTGAAAAATGGTATCTTAAAATGCTTTATAAACCATAAAATGCTACAGATAGAGGGGATAAGCTATTAGCCTTCCAACAGTTTTTCCATTGCCACATTGATAGCTTCTGATCAGAGATAATATGTTTTCTTCAGTGTCAACTTGAAAGGGAGCACAGGGATGAATAAAGCTGCCTTTGTGCATTAGGCTGTCACCCCGAGGCACTGTGAAACATAGAAGATAATTTAGGTATTAAGTGGCTTTTGCAAATGGGAACGCTTGTCAAGAAATCAGACATTGTTCTTATGAATTGAAATACTTCTCTGGATTAATATGTTTACTTTAAAAAATAAACAGAGAAGTCCAGGAGTGCTGCCAGGAGTGAGAGTGAAGATAAATGGGCTTTTAGGTGACTGTAGTTTATTCCTTAAAAAACAGAGTCTGATTATCTACCAAATGGGCCCCTTAGCTACTGAGCAGATTAAGTGTTGATAAGTAAAACGTGTCAGTCCTGAAATCAGAGAGTTTTTCTCTGAATAGCTGTAGTATTGGAAGCCATGAGAAGGTGATGCTTCATGGGGATGCTATGCTTCTGGTGCTTTTCCACATGGCAAGAATTCTCGCTGCTCTGGGGTTTTCCCCAGTGTGTCTTGCAGACTCATTCTGGATGTGAAACAATGTGTTCTGGTGTGCAGCTTATTTTAGAATTTAAAGTCCTCCAAGTATTTGGCTTAGCTTTATTTTTTACTTGCTGTGGTCCCTTCCATGCAAAGACAAAGCAGAATAAATGCAAAAGAAAAGTAGATGTGGTAGTTAACTTGTGGTATCTGGAACACATTTCCCCAGATGGGTGGGGCCCTCCATCGTCTTATTTATTTTAGTTAGGAAAGCATTCCAGCTTTGGTAATTCAAGATTCAGCTGACCCTCCCTGGAATAATCGTCTGCTTTTCCCTTTGCTGTCCTAGCCTTTCAGCAACGGCTTGGTGACTGTGATGGTCCCTCAGCTGCGGAGGGAAAACAGTCTTCTCTTGTGGAATGTCTTTGACTTGAACACCCCGGTCCATACCTTTGTGGGGCATGATGACGTGGTGCTGGAGTTCCAGTGGAGGAAACAGAAGGAGGGTGAGTGGGAGCCTGATTTCCTTCTGAGCCCTATTCCACAGCAGCTCCAGTAGGGTTGGCTGTGTGGTCTGGTGTGGAGGACACAGACCCCTCAGGGCTGGACTTGAGGAATGAGAGAGTCGGGGGACCACCACTTTTCACGGTAGAAAGGGAAAGGGATGTGTGGCTGCAGCTTTTCTCCCAGCTTCCCACCTCTTCTCTGAGGTTTGATGTCATCTCTCACCTGTGTGGAAGAGATCTGCAAGAGATTGATTGACAGACTTGCTGTTGGGCCATCTCTAGGGGTGAAAAACTCTGGGTTGACAATCCTCAGAAGCCTGGCATTTACTCCTTGCCTCTCTGCGGAGGAAGGAGACCTGAGGTCCTCATCAGCACTACCCACCACATATTCCCAGTTCCCTTCGCAACACATAGTGGTGTGTTACACCTCCCTCCTCCTCGAAGATGGGTTTGGCCACAAGCCTTGCTTCGATCATGAAACACGAACAGAGTGATGCGATCTCTTCCGGGTTGAAGCATTAGCAACCATGGTACAATTATACGCTCTCCTCGCTTCTGCCACACCATCTGGCCCAAAGCCAGCTGGAGCTGTGCCCATCAGGAGTGAGGATGAGGTACAGATGTGGAGTGAGCAAGATGTCCTTGCTTTAAGCCGCTGACGTTTGGGGATTGTTTGTTATTGCAGCTTCCATCTAGCCAGTCCTCACCAATGCAAGGCCAAGCGTGATGGACTCAGAAGCCCTCAGCCTCAGCTCCTCCACCAGCTCACCACGCAGCCTCTCTTATCCTGAGATCTTATTGTCACGATCTCTAAAGTTTTTATGGAACAGAAGTATATTTCTTGGTCTTTCCGTATTACAGAAAGAAAGGCAAGTAGTGGAGTGGCCTGTCCAGAGTCTGTCTCAGGTCTGGTAGACTTGAGATTAGAGCATTTATCTTATCCCTGCTTATCTGTGACCTTCACAAGCCTCTTTTTTCAGGATAGCTTTTAAAGGGACTCTTTTGATCATCCTCTTAATTTTCTCATTTTTTTATTTCCCAAATATCCCTGCTTCTAGAAACGTGAGGCTGCTTGGTCTTTATCCCATCAATTTGCATGCACGACTTTGGCTTTCAACTTCCTATCTTGCATTTTGCCATAGTGAATAGAGGATGTAGTTTCCTCATGGTCTGGCAGGGAGAGGTTGGCCTGTAGTTTTGGCTTGAAACGAAAAGTTTTTAGCAACCCATTTTCAGTTATCTGTGTCATCTGTAAGCTGGCAGGGTGAGCTGTGTAAATCAGGACCATCTAGTCAGTAGCAAGATTTTGAGTACAAGTTACAGGTGTTTCTTCAGATCCCTTCTTACTGTAAAATATATCATCTGTCTAGAAAATTACATAACACATGCACAGTCTTACCAACTTAAAAAAAATTTTAAAATAAATTTATTTAGTCTTACCAATTTTGAAGTGTTAATCTATGTAACTTACCACCACAGTCTAGAAAGAGAATATTGCCAGAGCCCCAGGTCACTGTCCCTTCCCTTCCCTGGAAGGAAACACTGTCCTAATATTTATAAAAGTAATTTCTGTTTTTATTTTTATAGTTTTGCCACCATTAATGGATTCCTCAAAATAGTTTCAGTTTGCCTGTTGGACCTTTTATAAATGTAATCCTCCCACATGTATTCTTGCATTTTACTTCTTTTTCAACCAGTGCTGTTCCATCTTATTTTACTGCCATGTCTTCTTAGTCCATTTTTACTGGATTACCTCAGGCTTTGACTTTGCATTTTGCTGCAGTACAGGAGCTTCTGGAGAGCTAGCAAGAGGATCAGGGTGTTGTGACCAGGGCGGCAGTCACTGGTTTCAGGTGGTGTTGGGGGATCAGTGTGCAGAATTAGAGAAAAGCACTTAATTTTACAAATGGGAAGCCATACGATCATTAAGAGAGGAATTCAAAAAACAAATTGAGGATAGAAGCCAGATTGTAAGGCAACATGACCAGAGGCAGCAGGATCTGGTTTTGTGAGTGAAGTTGTCTTCAAAAGCAGGGAGCAGGGATCCCTGGGTGGTGCAGCGGTTTGGCGCCTGCCTTTGGCCCAGGGCGCGATCCTGGAGACCCAGGATCGAATCCCACGTCGGGCTCCCGGTGCATGGAGCCTGCTTCTCCCTCTGCCTGTCTCTCTCTCTCTCTCTCTCTCTCTGTGTGTGTGTGTGACTATCATAAATAAATAAAAATTTAAAAAAAAAAAAAAAAAGCAGGGAGCAGACAAAGTTGATCTTGGAGCTGCCACCCTCTCTCTCTGAGGGAAGTACAGGGTGCAAGAGAGAGGTATGTGAGAAAACAAGGGCCCTATGAGAGCGAGAGGGAATGGGGGCAAAGGCACTGGTAGAGAGTTTGCGATTAGAACGGAATTAGGAATAACTTCAGGGACACGAAAAGAAGCCAGATGTGGAGGCAGAAGACAGTTGCTGACATGAATGTGAGTCTGTAGAGGGTTGAGAGGACTCCTGACAGGCAGTCGTTCAGAAGAGTTGTGTCCTGTGAGGCAGTAACATTGAGAAGCGAGGGCCCAATGGAGGGCAATGACATAGAGCAAGACCTTTTGCCCCTTATCCCCCTTTTAGCTCAAACAAATCATGTTCTCTGGTGCTTCCATGTTCCTATCTGTAAAATGAAGGAATCAAATGAAATTCAATTCTAAACTCTTCTAAATTCTTTGCTCTCTAAGGGTAGCTGTAAAGGAGATTCTAGATATGACCTAATTACTCCAAAATGCCCTGATCTTTCATAAAGCTCCTAAACGATTTTAGAAGAATCTCCCTCTGACCAGACCTAATATGTGAAAATGCAACTCAGGCAATTAAGAACATTTGAGATTGATTATCCATTTTACAAAGAGATACATCTCTTTATCAAAAAATTCTTTTAAACAGTAAAGTTTCATTATACGTTTAAAGCAATTCATTTCACAAAATCATATTCACGCTTAGCTCCTCTGGAGCATATAAAAGGAGGAACATTTGTGGAGGCGAAAGTTCAATGTGACGTTAAATCCCAGCATCCCTCTTCACCTGCTGAGCTGCCAGTTATTATTTCACTTCATTTAAGTTTCTGCTCAAATGTGACTTCCTCAGGGAGTCCTGTCTAAAAATAGCTCTGCCATCAGTTCTCTTATCCTGGGTGTTTTTTTTTTAATAACACTATCACTACCAGACATTTTATTATGTATTTATCCATTTGTCAGTTGCCACCACTGAGCTGTGAGATCTATAAAGGCAGAGGCTGTGATATTCATGCTTGTCCAGGTATCTTAGAGCAGTGCCTGGCATCTAGGAGATGGTCAGTAAGTACTTGTTGAATGGATGGATGAAGGAATGAATGAAGGAATCTCACTCCAGTGCAACCTGTTGCAAAATTGATGTTGAATTAAAAAAAAAAATTCCAGGATTTTCATTTGGTGATTTCTAGGGTCCAAGGACTACCAACTGGTTACATGGTCACGAGATCAGACGCTGAGAATGTGGCGGGTGGATTCCCAGATGCAGAGGGTATGTATTCAGTTCTGTTGTGGAGGAGTGTAACTGGATACACTAGAAACTTAAAAAAAAATACAAGATTTAGTATTTTTGGCAGTTAGAGGATATGTGGTAGACATTTAATAATAGTTGCTGGTGGCCTGAGTGGCATGTGTAGGCCACACTGAGGCTTTGAGGTTTTCAAGAGCCAACTTTAGTATTTGGTACTTTTAAGCGTGAAAAGCCTCTGACTGCCTTTTCTCTTGTCCTGGTATGAGAGTCTGGGTAGCCCACTGAGCAAATGGCCTGTGGACCTCATTTCTTTCTCTTCTTCTAAATGAACTAGGAAGTCTAACCTTACTCTCTGCAGTGTTCAGAGCCCTTTACATCCATCAGCAGCACCTGTTCTATGAATACCTTTCCAATGTTTGCCACATAAATGATAATGCTTCTTATATGAACCATAATGGTTTGTACCTGGTGTGAACTGCTGCTGTTGCCCTTGCTATATTCCATCTCAGAACGATTCTTTCATTCACTGGCTACATTTCTTAAAGGAAGGAACCATGCCTCACTTGTGTTGCTTCCCCCATGATGCTTTGGATAAGGTCAATAAAAGATACTGGGTAAAATTTGCAATTTGCAGGGTGCCTTGCTGGCTCAGTTGGTGGAGCATGCAGTTCTTTCTTTCTTTCTTTTTTTTTTTTTTAATGCCAAAACCTAAGAATGAGAGCCTGCAACTTTTTTTTTTTAAAGATTTTATTTATTTATTTACTTGAGAGATGGGGGTGCTGGGGAGGAGCAGAAGGGAAAGGAGAGGTACGAGCAGACTCATGGCTGAGTGTGGAGCCCAACATAGGCCTCAGTCCCATGATCCTGAGACCATGACCTGAACCAAAACCAAGAGTCAGACATTCAGCTGACTGAGCCACCCAGGGGCCTCAGAGAACATCCAACTCTTGATCTCAGGGTTGTAAATTTGAGCCCCATGTTGGGTGTAGAGATTACTTAAAAATCAGTGAATGAATGAATCAATCTTAAAAAGAATTTGCAACACTGCTTAGTATAAAGTCACTCTGAGCATTTTGGTTAAGTATCATCACCTACTGCCTTTCAAATATATTTTTTCTAGAAAGTACCATTTGTTCATTTTTGGTTTTAGGCTAGCTGACCAACTCCAGAAAGGCTTGAAATTTTTAAAATAATGTTTTCTGAGGCTTGCCTAAACTGTGAACAGGATGAAAAATTTCCAGGGTAGTTAAAAGAGTCTATTCTCTAGGTATTTAACCAGGTAGATCTGGTGGTGGGTGACACCTATTTTGATTATATCGGGTTTTGGCTGACATCTTTAGCCTTTGTTTATTTATTCATGAGAGACACAGAGAGGCAAAGACATAGGCAGAGGGAGAAGTAAGCTACCTGCAGGGAGCCTGATGCGGGCCTCGACCTGAGCCAAAGGCAGATGTTCAACCACCGAGCCCTCCAGGTTTTTTTGTCATCAGACTTTTTAAAGTCTGAACTCTTAACTAGCCATGATGATCATTTCCACTGACTTTTGTAGAGCTAGATCTTCTACCCTATGTCACAGCTTTGTGCAAACGACATATTGGATGGTGTTGATGAGTTCATTGAGAGCATTTCTCTTCTGCCGGAGCCGGAGAAGACCCTTCACACTCAAGATACGGATCACCAGCACAGCTCAAGCCATGGGGAGGAAGAAGGTAATTGGCCAAACTAGTGTTTCAGGTGAGGTGCCCCTCTTTGCATTTCAGAGTTACGGCAGATGCCCCAGAACTGCTCTTGGGCTCACTTTCAAAACTGTTTTCCAACCACTGAAGAACCTCTCCCTCCTGCTAGTCTTAAAGGAAGACCCGCCAAGCAGTATCCTGGAAGAGAAGAGGTCGGAACAGCTGGGGCTGCCTCAGACTCTGCAGCAGGAGTTCTCTTTGATCAATGTGCAGATCCGGAATGTCAACGTTGAGGTGCTCACTGCTTTAGGGGATTCTCTCATGCTGGCGGGTGGTGCTTGGTGGGCAAGGGGCCGATTTCAGCTGTGATTCCAGTTAGCTAATAGCTTTGTTGCTCTAACTAGTAAATCCCTCTGCTTGCTTTTTTTATTTTTGAAGTTTTCTAGAGAAAGAGATGTTTGACAAATGCAAATTATAGCCTCACCATAATATTTTCTCGGAAGATGAACCAAAGAATAAATTCATGCTCGTGTATCTTAAAATCCTCTCAGATGCCTCAATTCCTCATTTTACCATGGGTGGCATTTACTCAGATCCAGAAAGGCTTAGTGTTTTGTCGAAGGTTACTAGTATAGTTAATGTCAGAGCTGAGTTTGGAAGCTAAACCTGACCTGCCACTGTTCTGTAGGCTCTGCTGTGCTGTCTTCCCTTAAAGCTGGTCACTTTCTTGATAACTTAGATTCATAGTAAGAAGGTCACCAAACCTCTTTGTTTATTTAACACATGGAAAGTTTGCTCCCTTCCTTTTGAGGTGGTTTTGAAATGGTTTCCTTCAGAGAATTGAGTCTGTGAAGTTTTGAATCTTGGTTTCTTTCTTTTTGGCCTATATTCAACTAACAGTAGTCATGGATACGTGTGTGTCCATAATTATCTCCTTTGTCCTTTTTTTGAGGGGTTGTGGGGAAGGGCAGAGGGAGAGAGAGAATTCTAAGCAGACTCCGCACCTAGCGTGGAGCCCAATGCAGGGGTTGATCTCACAACTCTGAGATCATGACCTGAGCCAAAATCAAGAGTTGGGTGCTTAACCGACTGAGCCACCCAAGTGTCCCTCCTTTGGCCTTTAGAAGGCTCTGCAGTACATGCTTTTCTCCCTACTTTACAGAAGGAGAAACAGACACTAAGAGATGTAATGACTTGTCTGAGGTCAGCAGCTATTTCGTGGAAGAGATATTTGAATCTGTCTCTTGACTTCCCACATGTGTGCCTTTTCCCACTCTACTCCAGCAGCCTTTTCTGGTTGGCAGCATGAGAAATCAAGACAGAGAAAGGATTCCTTGATTAATTGGTTATCTGTATCAATTTAGATCACACCCCCTTTGTTGAGAACAATGTTGTTAGCCTAGTGATTCTAGTTTAAGAGGGAGATCTTGATTGCAAGGAGTGCTTTTTCAAAAGTATTGAGATATAATTCACACATCATCAAATTTACCCTTCTAACGTGTACAATTTGGTGTTTCATAGTATAGTCACAGAGCTGTGCCACCATCGTCCCTAATTCCAAAGCATTTTCATTGTCTCTGAAAAACCCTATACCCATCTGCAGTCACATCCCATTGCCCCCCCCCATCCCCACCCTTGGCACCCAGTAATCCATTTGGTGTCTCCATGGATTTTTCTAGGAGTGCTTTTCAATTGAACCCAGTATTTCAATTCTTCATGCTTTATTTTCTCATCTTAAATATAACAAGTTTCAGTCTACCTCACAGCTTTAGGATGAAGCTTTTTTAAGTCAAATTACTTTGAACTTATTAAATCAGTGCTAAAGTTAAAGATCGGTCTTGAACATGAGTTTTCTAAATCTTCCAAATTCATTTGTCTCTGGAGAGTCTCCCTTTCCCCAGGTCCCAGGAACCTAGAGCTTGCAGCTAACTTGTCTAAATTCATTTGTATCTAGAGATGCCTGATGGTTCGTCTCTTGAGCGGTTGTCCCTTTGTCATCTGCAGATGGATGCGGCAGACAGGAGCTGCACGGTGTCTGTACACTGCAGCAGCCACCGTGTCAAGATGCTGGTGAAGTTCCCGGCGCAGTACCCCAACAACGCTGCCCCTTCCTTCCAGTTCATCAACCCCACAACCATCACCTCCACGATGAAAGCCAAGCTGCTAAAGGTGGGGGTCTGTGTTCACAAATTCTCCTTAGTGTTGTAAGAGGAAAACTCTGTTCATGGGCATCAGTGTCTAGGTTGAGTGGTAAAGCTAAATGAAAACTCCAGTAGATAAAGATTTGAAAGTCATCTGTGCTTATGTGTGTCAGTGTTAACTGTTGATATTCGCTGTGTATAGAAAATGTTAGGGATCCCTGGGTGGCGCAGCAGTTTGGCGCCTGCCTTTGGCCCAGGGTGCGGTCCTGGAGACCCGGGATCGAATCCCACGTCAGGCTCCAGGTGCATGGAGCCTGCTTCTCTCTCTGCCTCTCTCTCTCTCTCTCTCTCTGTGTGTGTGTGACTATCATAAATAAATAAAAATTAAAAAAAAAAAAAAAAGCAGGGAGCAGACAAAGTTGATCTTGGAGCTGCCACCCTCTCTCTCTGAGGGAAGTACAGGGTGCAAGAGAGAGGTATGTGAGAAAACAAGGGCCCTATGAGAGCGAGAGGGAATGGGGGCAAAGGCACTGGTAGAGAGTTTGCGATTAGAACGGAATTAGGAATAACTTCAGGGACACGAAAAGAAGCCAGATGTGGAGGCAGAAGACAGTTGCTGACATGAATGTGAGTCTGTAGAGGGTTGAGAGGACTCCTGACAGGCAGTCGTTCAGAAGAGTTGTGTCCTGTGAGGCAGTAACATTGAGAAGCGAGGGCCCAATGGAGGGCAATGACATAGAGCAAGACCTTTTGCCCCTTATCCCCCTTTTAGCTCAAACAAATCATGTTCTCTGGTGCTTCCATGTTCCTATCTGTAAAATGAAGGAATCAAATGAAATTCAATTCTAAACTCTTCTAAATTCTTTGCTCTCTAAGGGTAGCTGTAAAGGAGATTCTAGATATGACCTAATTACTCCAAAATGCCCTGATCTTTCATAAAGCTCCTAAACGATTTTAGAAGAATCTCCCTCTGACCAGACCTAATATGTGAAAATGCAACTCAGGCAATTAAGAACATTTGAGATTGATTATCCATTTTACAAAGAGATACATCTCTTTATCAAAAAATTCTTTTAAACAGTAAAGTTTCATTATACGTTTAAAGCAATTCATTTCACAAAATCATATTCACGCTTAGCTCCTCTGGAGCATATAAAAGGAGGAACATTTGTGGAGGCGAAAGTTCAATGTGACGTTAAATCCCAGCATCCCTCTTCACCTGCTGAGCTGCCAGTTATTATTTCACTTCATTTAAGTTTCTGCTCAAATGTGACTTCCTCAGGGAGTCCTGTCTAAAAATAGCTCTGCCATCAGTTCTCTTATCCTGGGTGTTTTTTTTTTAATAACACTATCACTACCAGACATTTTATTATGTATTTATCCATTTGTCAGTTGCCACCACTGAGCTGTGAGATCTATAAAGGCAGAGGCTGTGATATTCATGCTTGTCCAGGTATCTTAGAGCAGTGCCTGGCATCTAGGAGATGGTCAGTAAGTACTTGTTGAATGGATGGATGAAGGAATGAATGAAGGAATCTCACTCCAGTGCAACCTGTTGCAAAATTGATGTTGAATTAAAAAAAAAAATTCCAGGATTTTCATTTGGTGATTTCTAGGGTCCAAGGACTACCAACTGGTTACATGGTCACGAGATCAGACGCTGAGAATGTGGCGGGTGGATTCCCAGATGCAGAGGGTATGTATTCAGTTCTGTTGTGGAGGAGTGTAACTGGATACACTAGAAACTTAAAAAAAAATACAAGATTTAGTATTTGTGGCAGTTAGAGGATATGTGGTAGACATTTAATAATAGTTGCTGGTGGCCTGAGTGGCATGTGTAGGCCACACTGAGGCTTTGAGGTTTTCAAGAGCCAACTTTAGTATTTGGTACTTTTAAGCGTGAAAAGCCTCTGACTGCCTTTTCTCTTGTCCTGGTATGAGAGTCTGGGTAGCCCACTGAGCAAATGGCCTGTGGACCTCATTTCTTTCTCTTCTTCTAAATGAACTAGGAAGTCTAACCTTACTCTCTGCAGTGTTCAGAGCCCTTTACATCCATCAGCAGCACCTGTTCTATGAATACCTTTCCAATGTTTGCCACATAAATGATAATGCTTCTTATATGAACCATAATGGTTTGTACCTGGTGTGAACTGCTGCTGTTGCCCTTGCTATATTCCATCTCAGAACGATTCTTTCATTCACTGGCTACATTTCTTAAAGGAAGGAACCATGCCTCACTTGTGTTGCTTCCCCCATGATGCTTTGGATAAGGTCAATAAAAGATACTGGGTAAAATTTGCAATTTGCAGGGTGCCTTGCTGGCTCAGTTGGTGGAGCATGCAGTTCTTTCTTTCTTTCTTTTTTTTTTTTTTTAATGCCAAAACCTAAGAATGAGAGCCTGCAACTTTTTTTTTTTTAAAGATTTTATTTATTTATTTACTTGAGAGATGGGGGTGCTGGGGAGGAGCAGAAGGGAAAGGAGAGGTACGAGCAGACTCATGGCTGAGTGTGGAGCCCAACATAGGCCTCAGTCCCATGATCCTGAGACCATGACCTGAACCAAAACCAAGAGTCAGACATTCAGCTGACTGAGCCACCCAGGGGCCTCAGAGAACATCCAACTCTTGATCTCAGGGTTGTAAATTTGAGCCCCATGTTGGGTGTAGAGATTACTTAAAAATCAGTGAATGAATGAATCAATCTTAAAAAGAATTTGCAACACTGCTTAGTATAAAGTCACTCTGAGCATTTTGGTTAAGTATCATCACCTACTGCCTTTCAAATATATTTTTTCTAGAAAGTACCATTTGTTCATTTTTGGTTTTAGGCTAGCTGACCAACTCCAGAAAGGCTTGAAATTTTTAAAATAATGTTTTCTGAGGCTTGCCTAAACTGTGAACAGGATGAAAAATTTCCAGGGTAGTTAAAAGAGTCTATTCTCTAGGTATTTAACCAGGTAGATCTGGTGGTGGGTGACACCTATTTTGATTATATCGGGTTTTGGCTGACATCTTTAGCCTTTGTTTATTTATTCATGAGAGACACAGAGAGGCAAAGACATAGGCAGAGGGAGAAGTAAGCTACCTGCAGGGAGCCTGATGCGGGCCTCGACCTGAGCCAAAGGCAGATGTTCAACCACCGAGCCCTCCAGGTTTTTTTGTCATCAGACTTTTTAAAGTCTGAACTCTTAACTAGCCATGATGATCATTTCCACTGACTTTTGTAGAGCTAGATCTTCTACCCTATGTCACAGCTTTGTGCAAACGACATATTGGATGGTGTTGATGAGTTCATTGAGAGCATTTCTCTTCTGCCGGAGCCGGAGAAGACCCTTCACACTCAAGATACGGATCACCAGCACAGCTCAAGCCATGGGGAGGAAGAAGGTAATTGGCCAAACTAGTGTTTCAGGTGAGGTGCCCCTCTTTGCATTTCAGAGTTACGGCAGATGCCCCAGAACTGCTCTTGGGCTCACTTTCAAAACTGTTTTCCAACCACTGAAGAACCTCTCCCTCCTGCTAGTCTTAAAGGAAGACCCGCCAAGCAGTATCCTGGAAGAGAAGAGGTCGGAACAGCTGGGGCTGCCTCAGACTCTGCAGCAGGAGTTCTCTTTGATCAATGTGCAGATCCGGAATGTCAACGTTGAGGTGCTCACTGCTTTAGGGGATTCTCTCATGCTGGCGGGTGGTGCTTGGTGGGCAAGGGGCCGATTTCAGCTGTGATTCCAGTTAGCTAATAGCTTTGTTGCTCTAACTAGTAAATCCCTCTGCTTGCTTTTTTTATTTTTGAAGTTTTCTAGAGAAAGAGATGTTTGACAAATGCAAATTATAGCCTCACCATAATATTTTCTCGGAAGATGAACCAAAGAATAAATTCATGCTCGTGTATCTTAAAATCCTCTCAGATGCCTCAATTCCTCATTTTACCATGGGTGGCATTTACTCAGATCCAGAAAGGCTTAGTGTTTTGTCGAAGGTTACTAGTATAGTTAATGTCAGAGCTGAGTTTGGAAGCTAAACCTGACCTGCCACTGTTCTGTAGGCTCTGCTGTGCTGTCTTCCCTTAAAGCTGGTCACTTTCTTGATAACTTAGATTCATAGTAAGAAGGTCACCAAACCTCTTTGTTTATTTAACACATGGAAAGTTTGCTCCCTTCCTTTTGAGGTGGTTTTGAAATGGTTTCCTTCAGAGAATTGAGTCTGTGAAGTTTTGAATCTTGGTTTCTTTCTTTTTGGCCTATATTCAACTAACAGTAGTCATGGATACGTGTGTGTCCATAATTATCTCCTTTGTCCTTTTTTTGAGGGGTTGTGGGGAAGGGCAGAGGGAGAGAGAGAATTCTAAGCAGACTCCGCACCTAGCGTGGAGCCCAATGCAGGGGTTGATCTCACAACTCTGAGATCATGACCTGAGCCAAAATCAAGAGTTGGGTGCTTAACCGACTGAGCCACCCAAGTGTCCCTCCTTTGGCCTTTAGAAGGCTCTGCAGTACATGCTTTTCTCCCTACTTTACAGAAGGAGAAACAGACACTAAGAGATGTAATGACTTGTCTGAGGTCAGCAGCTATTTCGTGGAAGAGATATTTGAATCTGTCTCTTGACTTCCCACATGTGTGCCTTTTCCCACTCTACTCCAGCAGCCTTTTCTGGTTGGCAGCATGAGAAATCAAGACAGAGAAAGGATTCCTTGATTAATTGGTTATCTGTATCAATTTAGATCACACCCCCTTTGTTGAGAACAATGTTGTTAGCCTAGTGATTCTAGTTTAAGAGGGAGATCTTGATTGCAAGGAGTGCTTTTTCAAAAGTATTGAGATATAATTCACACATCATCAAATTTACCCTTCTAACGTGTACAATTTGGTGTTTCATAGTATAGTCACAGAGCTGTGCCACCATCGTCCCTAATTCCAAAGCATTTTCATTGTCTCTGAAAAACCCTATACCCATCTGCAGTCACATCCCATTGCCCCCCCCCATCCCCACCCTTGGCACCCAGTAATCCATTTGGTGTCTCCATGGATTTTTCTAGGAGTGCTTTTCAATTGAACCCAGTATTTCAATTCTTCATGCTTTATTTTCTCATCTTAAATATAACAAGTTTCAGTCTACCTCACAGCTTTAGGATGAAGCTTTTTTAAGTCAAATTACTTTGAACTTATTAAATCAGTGCTAAAGTTAAAGATCGGTCTTGAACATGAGTTTTCTAAATCTTCCAAATTCATTTGTCTCTGGAGAGTCTCCCTTTCCCCAGGTCCCAGGAACCTAGAGCTTGCAGCTAACTTGTCTAAATTCATTTGTATCTAGAGATGCCTGATGGTTCGTCTCTTGAGCGGTTGTCCCTTTGTCATCTGCAGATGGATGCGGCAGACAGGAGCTGCACGGTGTCTGTACACTGCAGCAGCCACCGTGTCAAGATGCTGGTGAAGTTCCCGGCGCAGTACCCCAACAACGCTGCCCCTTCCTTCCAGTTCATCAACCCCACAACCATCACCTCCACGATGAAAGCCAAGCTGCTAAAGGTGGGGGTCTGTGTTCACAAATTCTCCTTAGTGTTGTAAGAGGAAAACTCTGTTCATGGGCATCAGTGTCTAGGTTGAGTGGTAAAGCTAAATGAAAACTCCAGTAGATAAAGATTTGAAAGTCATCTGTGCTTATGTGTGTCAGTGTTAACTGTTGATATTCGCTGTGTATAGAAAATGTTAGGGATCCCTGGGTGGCGCAGCAGTTTGGCGCCTGCCTTTGGCCCAGGGTGCGGTCCTGGAGACCCGGGATCGAATCCCACGTCAGGCTCCAGGTGCATGGAGCCTGCTTCTCTCTCTGCCTCTCTCTCTCTCTCTCTCTCTGTGTGACTATCATAAATAAATAAAAATTAAAAAAAAAAAAAGAAAATGTTAGAGCAGTGGTTCTTAACCTTTTTGGATCATGGACCCACTTTGAACATCTAATGAAAATAGTAGACCCTTCCTCAGAAAAATTTGCACAAATGTATATAATTTCAGAAATATTGCATGTAAATAGATGTAGTTCTATAATTGTATATAATCTGCTCATAGATCTCATTAAAGCTATGCATTAATCTCAGGTTAAGAACCCTGCAATACATTTTAATTTATCTGGAAACAGTAGGCAAGATGTATTCTGAAGCTAAAAGATATTTTATAATCAGAAAACAGGAGGTGCATTGGGGGCTCAGTCAGTTAAGTGTCCAACTCTTAATCTCAGCTCATGTCTTGATCCCAGGGTCGTGAGTTCAAACCTTGTGTTGGGCTCCACTCTGGGCATTGAGCCTACTTAAAAAACAAACAACAAACAAAAACAAAATGTAAGGTAATTTTAAAAAATCCATTTCCTGAAAGGAAGTGGTGTCATCCTCAGGTGAGGCTCGGCTGCTGCACAGGTGAGGTATCTGAAGGAATGCTGGTGCCTGAATGGAGGTGGGTTAGTCTGGCATCTAACTTGCTCCTGTAGGTCCTTGCTCCTGCAGGCTCAGGAATTTGCTTTGTCAGTCCATGCAGAACTAATCAGCAGAATTTCCATTAAAGAAGCCCCACGAGCTGGGCATGATACACGTTTTTCAGCATGAGCAGCATCATGAGTGAAATAACTGAAATGTTCTGACAAACCAAGCTGACCCAAGTGCTATTCACCTTTTGCCTAGTTTGTATCATATACACTTGACCCATCTTCCTGGAGGAAGATATGTAACCAAGAAATCTTTCAAGTGGTATAGGGATCTCTCAAATGCTACTTTGATTTGGTAGCATAGGTGCATTTTGTGCTTGGAAATTTTTTTCTTTTCAAACATAATTAACATATAGCATTATATTAAATTAGTTTCAAGTGTACTAATGTAGTGATTCAGCAATTTTATACATTACTCAGTGCTCATCAGAAGTGCACTCCTTAATCCCCATCACCTATTTCAGCCATCCTCCCACCCACCTCCCCTCTGGTAACCATCTGTTTGTTCTTTAAGAGTCTAAGAGTCTGTTTATCTATACTCAGAATTTGAATATTTCATTGTCTTATTTGCACATACAAAAAAGATTTTCCTATTGTTATAAAAACGATAGGATTAGGAAGTGTCTTTTTATTTTTTTTTATTTTTTTATTTTTTATTTTTTATTTTTTTTAAAGATTTTATTTATTTATTCATGAGAGAGAGAGAGAGAGAGCGAGGCAGAGACACAGGCAGAGGGAGAAACAGGCTCCATGCAGGGAGCCCGACGTGGGACTCGATCCTGGGTCTCCAGGATCACACCCTGGACTGAAGGCGGTGCTAAACCGCTGAGCCACCCAGGCTGCCCCAGGAAGTGTCTTTTTAAAAAATATTTTATTTATTTATTCATGAGAGACACAGAGAGAGGGGGCAGAGACATAGGCAGAGGGAGAAGCAGGCCCTATGCAGGGAGCCTGATATGGGACTCAATCCTGGGACTCCAGGATCACGCCCTGGGCCAAAGGCAGATGCTCAACCGCTGAGCCACCCAGGGATCCTGGAAGTATCTTTAGAATTCTAATTCAGTGCTGTCTGATAGAAATATAATGCAGGCTGCACAAATTTTTAAAATTTTCTAGTAGCTACACTAAAAAAATTTGAAAGTAGCAGGTAAATTAATTTCATTAATTTTTTTACTTAATCCATTATATGCAAAGAATAATCATATCAGCATGTGATCCATGTAAAAATTATTGCGAGAGTTTACATTCTTATTTTTGTACTAAGTCTTCACTCGGTATGAATTTTACGCATATGACACATCTCAATTCAGCATGCCTAGCAACTGAGGCTGGCCCTTTCCTTTTTTTTTTTTTTTTTTTTTAAGATTTTATTTATTTGCTAGAGAGTGAGAATAAGCAGGGAGCAGGGCAGAGGGAGAGGGAGAAGCAGACTGCTCACTGAGCAAGGAGCCTGACGTAGGACTTGATCCCAAGACCCCAAGATCATGACCTTTGCCAAAGGTCGATATTTAGCTGACTGAGCCACCCAGGGGCCTCTAGCACATCTCAATTTATACTTGCCTCACTTCACACGCTGTGTAGCCCCATGTAGATGATGACTTCCGTGTTGGACCATACAGGCCCAGATAACATGCCTGTCTTTGGTATGTGTACGTCAGTTTACAACTAGGGCATATGCTTTAAAATGTTAGGATTTATATTTTTAAAGAAGAAGAAAAAAAAAGATAGCTTGTAATTTCTACTGAAGTGAAATTTGTTCCCCCCCGGCTCGTACTGAGTATTATGCTGGAGTACTGAGAGTTTCACAAGGGGGTGGGGTTTAAGCTAGGAAGAGAGGAAAGGAATAGAATTCACAGTAAAGAAATGTGTTCTCTCAAGCTGTGTGAGCCTGTCCTGGCAAAGCAGAGGGCTTCTCAAAGAGGACCCAGGAATGAATCTGCCCTGGGAGCCTCCAGAGCAGGTGGAAAGTAGGATGCTGCCTCGGAAGCCTTAGACACAGCCATGCTCCAGTCTCCCTGCGTTTTCACGGCTTCCCACTTCTTTGAAGAATAAAAGTGAATCAGGAGAAGGAATGTTGTTGCTATTCTTGACTGTGTTTCGTGCCTTTTCTAGATCCTGAAAGACACTTCTCTGCAAAAAGTGAAACGTAACCAGAGTTGTTTGGAGCCCTGCCTGCGCCAGCTTGTCTCCTGCCTTGAGTCTTTTGTGGTGGGATTCTTGTACCAACCTATGCTTTGATGTTTTGTTATGTGTCTTCCTCCCCAGACTAATGTATCCGTATTTTGTAAGTCAGCGTTCAGACACCTTGTGGGTTTTAGTCTGTTAATTTTTAAATTTCAGAACCAAGAAGACAGCACTTCCAGCAATCCCTTTGCACTCTCAAACTCCGTCACTCCGTTTGCCCGGGTGACCACTGCCTATGGGTCATACCAGGATGCCAATATTCCCTTCCCTAGGACCTCGGGGGCCAGGTTCTGCGGGGCAGGTTGGTCTCTCTTTTGGGTTCTCTGATTCTAGATTTTTGAGAGTGAGCAGCTCAGTATGTCCTATAGTCTCTAAAGAAATTTCAGAAAAATCAGGAAATTTTGTTTGTTTCCTGGAAACTTCTAAAGACTGCTGTAGCATTAAATGGTCTGCTGCTGAATTGGCTTCTGTGGCCAAAACCTAAGAATGTTCACCATAATTACAGTCTTAATTTTTTTTTTTTTCATTCTGATGAGTATGAGTGTGAACCTTATCCAGATCCCTGGTTCTCAGCACAGGACGGGTCCCCTAACAAAGAAATACAAAGTGCCCGAGAAGATTTTTTTTCCACACCACACACAGCCCTCCTGGATCCTAGAGATTCTGACCTTTGTCCTTGTTACATGTGGCTACAGATAGGACTGACCAGGGCTGCCTTACTTAGGATTTCCCACGTGCAGCTCATTGACCTTGATGTGCACCTGTGGCGTCTCCTTTGGCAGGGTATCTGGTGTATTTCACAAGACCTATGACGATGCATCGAGCAGTGTCTCCGACAGAACCCACGCCAAGGTGAGCCTGGGAGATGCAGTTATCAGCTGCGTTCGTGGAGCCATAAGTGGGCAGACATCTGAGAATGAGCACTGAGTTTTTCTTTGGACAAGTGGTGTTAGTTCTTCAGTAAATACCCACTATAGGATTTATTCATGAAAGATCAGGTTCATTAAATTGCCACTAAGCTGAGATTTGAGAGGTCAGGTTACTACCAAGCCACCAGAAGTAGTAGTTTGATAAAAGCTGTTGTCAAAACAAGGCAAATTCTTTTTTAGTGTGCTTTCCCCCTATTGCCAAAGTATTATCTGAACATTAAATAAAAAAAGAAAAATAACAAAAAAGATCAGCTGCAGTTCCACAACGCTAGTATGCCACTTCTCACATTACCAAAACATGTTACATTTTTTAAACTACATTAAGTGGTTAGAAAAACTCACAATATGGAAGTTTTCAATTAAAATTTGAAAACTCTCCTTTTCCTTGGTGAGTCACTCTTAGCAATTTAACATGCTTTCTGTCTAGTCTCCATTATTTATTTGTGTGTGTGGGGAGGTTTGTTTGTTTTATTCTGTTTTTAAGAGGCAATCTAAAGTAGCAAATGGGAATGTGGACTTGGGAGCCGAGCCACTATGTCCACATCTTGGCCCTGCTGTTCCGTGACCTTTGGCAAATTGTCTAAACTGGGCTTGAGTTTCCTCAACAATAATTTGGGGATGATAGTGGCACCCACATCCTTCAGTTGCTGAGAAGATTAAATCTGTAATCCCTGAGAAGCATTTAGAACACTGCCTGGCACATTGCTCTGTGTTTCCTATTATTACTACTGGCTGTTTTTTCTTTTTTAAATGTTTTTACTGTTTTATCAAGATATAACTCCTATAGTATATAGTTGACCCATTTAAAATAATTCAGTGGCTTATTGTATATTCACAGATATAGACAGAAAGTAGATTAGTGCTGGCCCAGCCCTGGAGGAATGGGGGACTTGGAACTGGAAGTGTTGACAGCTGGGAGATGCTGTTTCTTTTGGGGGTAATTAAAAATGTTCCGTAATTGACTATAATGATGGCTGCACATAAATTCTCCTATTCTGGTCATTCTATATAAATAGAATCATATAGTTATGTGGCCCTTTGTGACTGGCTTCTTTCACTTAGTATAATGTTTTCAAGGCTCATACATGTTGTAGCATGTGTCAGTACTTTTTATTGCCAGATAAAATGTATATGGCACATTTTCTTTATTAACTCATCAGTTGATAGACATTTGGGTTATTTCCACTTTTTGGCTGTTATGATAGACTTATGGTTCTGTAATGGGGCAACCAGGATAATATGGAAGCCCTCTACTGCAAACACTGGATGTGTTGGATGTAATATAATTAGCATACTTACAGGAGAGAAGGGAGATTGAACTGCTGTCCTGAGAATCTGCCCATCTCTGCTGTAACCCAGGCAGATGAGACCTTGGCTGACAGGACTGGGGAGTTACGTGTTAGAGATCCTGTACGTTATTCCAGGTTCCTTATTAGAAATATTGTACTAAAAAAACAATCACCTATTCTTTTTTTTAAAAAAAATATTTATTTATTTATTTATGATAGACACACACAGAGAGAGAGAGAGAGAGAGGCAGAGACACAGGCAGAGGGAGAAGCAGGCTCCATGCAGGGAGCCCGACGGGGAACTCGATCCTGGGTCTCCTGGATCATGCCCTGGGCTGAAGGCGGTGCTAAACTGCTGAGCCACCCGGGCTGCCCCAACCTAATTTTTTAAAATAATTTTTTAAAAGACTTTATTTATTTGAGAGAGAGAGCATTAGCGAAGGGAGGGTGGGGGGCAGAGGGGAGGTAGAGGCAGGCTCCCCGCTGAGCAGGAAGCCCGATGTGGGGCTTGATCCCAGGACCCTGAGATCATGACCTGGACTGAAGGTAGATGCTTAACGGACTGAGGCACCCAGACGCCCCCAACTTAATGTTTCTGAAATTGATCCATGTAGCTGTATTTATCAATGGTTCCATTGTATGAAATAATACAATTTGTTTGTCATTCTCCTCTTGAGGGATATTTGGATTTTTTCCGGTTTGGGGCTATTACAAGTAGACCTACACTTTCAGGTCTTTTTATGGACATGTATATTAATTTCTCTACTCAAGGAGTAGAATACCTGGGTCCTAAGATAGGTGTATATATGATTTTTGTTTTAGTGTCACCAAAATGTCTATCCCAGTGGTTGTGCCATTTTACACTCTTACCAGCAATGTTTCAGAGTTCTGGTTGCTCTACATTCTCTTCAAAATTTGGTGTTTTCAACTTTTTCAACTTTAGCCATTGTGGTGGGTATGTGATATCTCATTGTGGTGGTGACTAGTGGTGTTAGGCAGCTTTTGTGTGCTCATTGACCATTTGGATATCTTCTTTTTTGATGTGCCTGTTCAAGTATTTTGCCCATTTCTTTAGGTCTTTTCTTTTCTTTTTTTTTCTTTTCTTTTCTTTTCTTTCTTTTTCTTTCTTTTCTTTCTTTCTTCCTTTCTTCCTTCCTTCCTTTCTTTCTTTCTTTCCTTTCTTTCCTTTCTTTTTCATGAGAGATACAGAGAGAGAGGGGCAGAGATATAGGCAGAGTAAGCAGGCTCCTCGAGGAGAACCTGATGTAGAACTCAATCCTGGTACTCTGGGATCATGCCCTGAGCTGAAGGCAGACACTCAACCACTGAGCCATCCAGGCGTCCCAGGACTGTGTTTCTTATTATTTATTTGTGGTAATTTTTATTCTGGTTGTAAATCTTTGGATAGAAGTATGTATTGATTTTCTCTTCATCTGTGGCTTGTCTTTCTCCTTCCCTAATGAGTTTTAATAAACAGAAGTTTTTAATTTGGATGAAGTCCAATCTATCATGTTAAAAATTCTATAGTTAGTGCTTTTGTATTCTAGGAAAAAAATCTTTGCCTACTCAAGGTCACAAAAATGTCCTTCCATTTTCTTTTAAAAATTTATAGGTTTAGATTCCTTATTTAAGGTCTATAGTCAAAAAAAAAAAAAAGGTCTATAGTCAATCTCAAATTAATTTTTGTGTATGATATAAGATAGGGGCCAAAGTTCACTTTTTTCGGTAGAGATACAGAATTGTTCCAGCACCATTTATGGAAAAAATTTGACTTTGCTCATTGAATTAGCATTGATTTTTTTTAAAAAAATTGCATTGAGGGGTACCTGCCTTCAGTTCAGGTCATGATTCTGGGGTCCTGGGATCAAGCCCTGCATTGGGCTCCCTGCTGAGCAGGGAGTTTGCCTCTCCCTCTCCTTTTGCCCCTCTGCCCCCACTCATGTGAACATGCTCTCTCTCTTTCAAATAAATTGATAAAATCTTTTAAAAAATTGCATTGATACAATTCTTAAAAATCATTTGACCCTGTGTTTGTGGGTCTGTTTCTACAATCTTTTTTTCCCTTTGATCTATTGATTTCTCTTTATGCCAACATTATACTTTTTAAAGATTGTATGTATTTATTTGAGAGAGACAGAACATGCATGGAGAGTAGGGACAGAGGCAGAAGCAGACTCCCTACTGAGCAGGGAGCCCAATGTGGGGCTCAATCCCAGGACCCTGGGATCATGATGTGAGCTGAGAGCAGATGCTTAACCGACTGAGCCACTCAGGTGGCTGTACTATACCTATAGTATAGTATATACTATACTATACCTAACACCATACTCTTAATGTAGCTTTTATATAGTAAGTTTTCAAATCTGCTAGGATGTGTCCTCCAACTTCATTATTCTTCAGAATTATGTTGGCTACTTTAGGTCTTTTGCATTCCTGTAAAAATATGAAATGGGGGAATCCCTGGGTGGCGCAGCGGTTTGGCGCCTGCCTTTGGCCCAGGGCGCGATCCTGGAGACCCGGGAATGAATCCCACGTCGGGCTCCCGGTGCATGGAGCACTGCCTATGTCTCCCTCTGCCTATGTCTCTGCCTCTCTCTCTCTCTCTGTGTGTGTGACTATCATAAATAAATAAAAATAAAAAAAAAATAAAATAAAAATTAAAAAAAAATGAAATGGCTTATTGGTTTATAAAAGAAAAAAACCAATTCATATTTTGATTGGAAATGTGTTTACTCTATAGATCAATTTGGAGAAAATGGACACCTTGAAAATAATATGGAATCTTCTAATCCACTAACATCATATATGTCTCTTTTGTTTTGGGTCTTCTTTAATTTCTCAGCAATATTTTGTATTTTCAATGCACACTTTAAAATTTGATTTGTTAAAAAAAATAAAAAATAAAATAAAATAAAATAAAATAAAATTTGATTTGTTTGGATGCCTGGGTGGCTCAGTGGTTGAGTGCCCTGGCCTTTGGCTCAGGGCATGATCCCGGGGTCCAGGATCGCGTCCTGCATTGGGCTCTCTGCAAGGAGACTGCTTCTCCCTCTGTGTCTCTGCCCCCTTCTCTGTCTCTCATGAATGAATAAATGAAATATTTAAAAAATAAATACAAAATAAAATAAAAATAAAATTCAATTTGTTGCTAGGTATTTAATGCTTTTGTAAATGAAATTTTTTAAATGTTTATTTCTAAGTGTTTGTTTTTAATATATAGAAATTGGTAAATTTTTATAGATTGGCCTCGTATTTAAATTCAGTTATTAGGTCTACAAGTTTGTAGATTCCTTTGAATTTTCTGTATATACAGTCACAGAAGTATTCTCTACTTTTGCAAAGTGTTTTTCAGTTCTGTACCTTCTACTTTGTTCTTTTTTTGAGTTTTTTCCCCCCATTTTCCCTGTATTTTCTCTTGGTTCATCACTTGTTTAAGAGCATCACTACTTGGAAATATGGAAAGACTATCACCAGTATGGATAATTCTGTGTTTTCAACCATAGGTCTCTGTCAGCCTTGTCTGCTTATCATACTGGCTTGATTGCACCAATGAAGATCCGTACAGAGGCCCCTGGGAACCTTCGTTTATACAGTGGGAGCCCCACTCGCAGTGAGAAAGAGCAGGTGTCCATCAGCTCCTTCTACTACAAGGAGCGGGTAAGCAGCAGAGCCATGGCCTTTGATTCTTATTCCCTCTTTATTCTTGTTCTTTATCTCCCTGCCTGCTCTGCACAGCTAAGTTAATAATACCCCTAGAATCTTTAACTTTCAGAATTAGTTTGTTTAAGAAGGACTTTTGCTTTGTTCCTTCTGGTTGGTTTTAACTACTGTGAATGGTGTGTGTGTGGAGGGGTGGGTTGGTTCTTATAATCTGTATTCTCCACTCCCCATTTAACCCTATCCTTGTTATCCCCATTTATTAAGGGGGTTCCCACTCTTTCAGGTAGAATGATTTAGCTGCAGATCTTCCTTGGTATTCTGATGGCTTGTCAACAAATTAAGGGATGCTTCTGAAGGCTTGAGATCTCAGTATATTTAGAACATCATAGTCGTGAGAAGTTTTTGAGTTCATCTCTAAGGGATCTTGTGCTTTAAGTCTATACAGAAGTGCCCATCTGGATGGACAAGCTTATACAAAAATCACCTGAGCCTGTCCTTGTGTTCCTGGGTTCTTCAGGAACTCATCGTCCCTAATGTAGCTATTAAGTTGTCAGAAGCTGTTGGTGACGACAATGTAGAGAACGTTGGCAGAGCGTAGGAATGCCTCTAAGAACTCTTTCTGTGTTGTCAGATTGAGAGGCTGGTTTAAACTGGCTTTTAACTGACATTTTTTAAACAGAGCTACCACCCAGCTATTAACCAGCTCAGTCCTTAGGCATTCTTTGTTACTGTCCCTAACTAATTGAGGAAGGATGGATTGACTATAATTGAAATGTGCTTTTTTAAAAAATGGAATTATTTTAAGTAAAAACCCAATTTCCAGCAAGTGTTAGAGGTGTCTTTATTCCCGTTGCACTGTAGTGTCTAGCCTTGGTTCACACTGATAGTTGGCCACCTCTGACTTTGTCTTGGTCTTAGAGTTTGCATGTGACTGAAATGAACAACAGGAGTCGATGTTTGAGACAAGACCGTCCTTGGTCACTGACCGATCACTCAGTTGAAAAGGGATGATGACTCTTTTTGTTGCCTTTCTGTAGTCCCCTTCTTCATATCTCTGATGGAATTGTGCCCCTCTGGCTGTCACTGACTTTTTTGGAATACCTATATCTTCCCAAGTCCTTGACATTCAAAACGTTCAGGTTTTCTTCCCCCTAAGCGAGCTAATTGGCATTTTATTGATATAATAGCCAAACAGATTCATAGTTGGGTAAACAGGAGAATTTTCTTTAGCATTAGGGCCAGGTTGAGGAGATCTTTTAGTCAAAGAGACAGTTCTGAATCCTCCTCTGAATCATGTCATACTTGGATTTGGATTGGGAAAATTAGTGGACTAGCACTTTTGACTGGTAGCGCAGAAGACAATGCTGAGTCAAAATAACTCCACTTCCACAATGTGACCTCTCCTAATGCAAAAGCATTTGTAAAGCCTTACGGTCGTGTTTTCCGCAATCTGGCCTCTTTTACTATAAACACCATAATCATAAAGAAGGACCAGAGGCACATAGATAATTACCTTTTATCAGAGAGAATCTGCTGGGGAGGAGGGGAAGGATTGTGGTACTTTGAATGTGAGCCCCAGGATCAGCTTCTCCACAGAAAACAGGCTGTTATGGTCCCTTAGGAGGATCTAGCATAGTAAATGATCTTCAAGTTTTATTTCAGCTAGTGACCACATAAAATGGGGGCAGACACTTATAATTTTGTGTGAAACTTTTGTATTTCTCTGTAATATACATACAGAAAACTTCACAGATCATAAGCATATCATTCAGTGAATTAACAGTCACACAGATTAAGCAATAGAACATTATAAGAACCCTAGAAGTTTTGGGGGATGGAGGCACATCTTATTGGGTGACATATAGTAGTTATTAGGTGAAATTCTATGAAATTACTGATACTTTACCATTTTTAACCTCAAAAAAGTTTCATTTGGTTCACCTTCATAAGAAGTTAAACAAGTGAGTCATTTTGTGATGAACCTGAAATAAATTTATCTCTCCTGGAACCTTGTTCATGTCCATCCCACTTACATGGGGCAAAGGGCGGGGGGTGGGGGAGTCAGTGAAGTAAAATGGGCCATGATATCTTATAGAGGCCATCTTCCTTCCTCTTAGAGGTATATACGGTTTTATCCCTCAGGGAGTTTTTTTCTTGCTCTTAGGTATCTAGTTGGAGATGTCAAATAATACCATTTTTATTACTTTTGTACTTGAAATGATTCTAGATCACTAAATTTCTCTGTGCTTAAGTCTTTATTTTCAGCCCCAATTTTTCTCCTACGTATTTTTATTCTCTTTTAGATCTCTACCCTTGAGATCTTTAAATGAGTAAGAGTAAAGGGAAAGAATAACTGCATTAAAATAGAGCAGTGAAGGAATTACAGAGCATTTTGGAGATTATAAGAATCTTTATGGAACCATTGGGGATTATACTCTTTGTTTCTCTTGTTTTTGTGTGTTTTTAACCTGACCTGCTTAGGTCATAGTATAATCACCCAGATGTTCTCCAGATGGAATTCCAAGGTTCATTACTAAATATTTAAAAATGTGAGAGACCTGAAAAAACAACAAGAAACAACTATCAAATTTCATAGGAGGTTAGAAAGTGCAGAGAGATGCTAACATTCATTTGGGAACTGGACTAACTATTAATAGTTGATGAAATATTGTTTATTCTTAGGGCAAATCAGAAGATCCAGAACTTGTGATAAACATTAGGCATTGACCTATAAATATTTTTAAAATTTTGCAGCCTCCACCCATGCATCAGTTATGTCACTAAAATAGCTCTAATGTAAATAACTGAGGAGGTCTTGAAGTTAATAGAATAATTTCTGATTTCCATAAACAGTGCTTTTCGGCCCCAGTTTCATATTGATACTCATGTTGTTAGCAAGTGCTCTGGAGAGGGCAGCTCCTCAGGATTGCTCCCTCTTTCCCTCCATTTCTCATGTGCTCTTGCTTACCCACGAGCATCACTCTGAAAATAATCCTGCAGCTCTAACGTCAAGGCTTCCAATTTCCTCAGTGCCCCCCAGACCACATACCAAAAGCAGTCTGATGTCGAGTCTATCAAAGAACTTCTTCCTTCTTAGGAATGAGAAGCTTCTCGCATTTACATGTGCTCTTGATAGAGAGGGTAGACCTTCCACCCATTTCTCTGCTTGCACTGTAATTCTCCCTAGAGTACCCCAGCCTTGACCCCAGGTCCCTTGTCTGAGCTGTGTTGATGCCAGCCTCCTTATATCTTGATATGTGTTTTAAACTGAAGAACGATGACACTGAAGTGGGGTTCTGAGTGTGATGGGTTGGGAGGGAGGTGAGGGAATCCAAATATTGCTGTGCTATGTTCAGAATTTTAGTCATTCAAACCCAATTTTGCAGTATATTGTCCATCAGATGTGTGGGAAGCTTTCATTTTATTCTATATTTTTCCCTTTTAATTTTCTTGGTGTTTTTCTTCCCTCCTCCTGGGTGTAACGTTTTCACGCACAGATGTCTCCTCGCTCTGCCCGGCGACGTTGGTCCATACAAGCAATTAACGACTTCCCGGTACTGTGCGCTGTGCAAATGCTCTCCTTGACTAATCCTGTCTGCCCAAAGGCCCAAGAATAAAATGCCACCTGCCTGGCTTTGAGGAACCTGAGTGACAGGCTGGCTGGTTTTCAGGACCAGCACAATAAATTTTTCACTTTTGGGAGTCCAGCACCAAGGACTTCCTCTTTATTTCATCCAGTTTCAAATGGGTGAATACTGATACCATTAAGGATTTTGAACAGCTTCTTTGAAAATGAAGCCAGATGCTGTGTTTCTTGGAAAGGACCCCAACTGTAAGCCTTTAGCTCACCTGATTTCATTTGGAGTATTTGTATAATTTCCTGGAGCTTCAAAAGCCTACCTTTGGCATGGGGTGAAGCAGAGGAAGATATAAGAGGCTTCTACCATCTTGTCTCTGTTTTTATCGTCTTGGTCCAGTTCAAAGAGGGAAGTGCTCACCTGCTTAATTGGCATGATGCATAAGCTAGTTTTTAATCCTTCGGGAACTTTCTGGAACAAATTTTTTCCTTACCATCAGTATTTGGCATTGCAGTAAAACCTCTGCTGTGGACATCCTCTCTTCCGTTTCTTTCTCTCTGACTCATTCCTCTTGGCCATCCCCCCCTCTTCTGTCTTCCTCTCCCACCCCCTTCATGTTCCGGTAGTGCCAAGGTGGCCTCAGGCTGTGCAAGGCAGCCTTGCAGCTTTTGTGTAAATTTCATTTGGTGTAAAAAATACTTCGGGGAAGGGTCCTGTAGCCTTTTCATACCGAAACCAGTTGAAATCAGGAGCCCTGATTAGCAAGTACCACTACTGCTGACAACTTGCAGGTGGAGCTGCCAACATGGCCACCTTTCCTCAAAAAGCCTGTCCCAGCCAACCCGACTGCTGGATTGCCACAGATTTCCAGGAGTCTCTGCTCCTGCCGCTATTTAAATAGGAACTCATTTTGACTCACTGCCCACTCTGCTGATTATGCATTGTTGGTGGGGTTGCTGCGAAGCAGTTGGTGGCTTATTCTTGGGCTGTTTTTACATTTAACCCATTTACTGGCATTGATGTTGCCTCCGATTGTAGCAGTAACACTGGTGGTACAGTCGCAAGCTGGCTATATTGGTTGTCATTCAGTGCTATTCGCACCAGTGCCTCTCCCCCACCCTTGGTCCTCTCCTCCCTGTCCTCTTTCCTATAATTCCATGAACGCCTTCTTGGTATGTTCAGAGGAGCATCCTGGTGCTCATCATGTGGTAATTGTCTGTCTCGTTTTGTCTCTCTTCCCTCAGTCCCTGCTTATGAAATCTGTGGGGAAGGGGCATTTTCTATGATGGGGCATTGAGAAGATCTAAGGGAAAATCAGGGCCCTTTGCCTCCCAGAGGTACCAATCCTCTGCACAGAAAAGTAGTGATATTGAAACCTGTCAGAGTGGGACTGGAGCAGTGTGGAAGGTTTGGGAGGTTTTAGGCCAAGTGCCCTCCCTCACCTGGAAAGTTCAGCCACACCTCCAGCCTGGTGTGTTACTGTTTGCTGCGTGTGGTCACCTGACAATTGCACAAATGAGAGATTCCTAAAATCACCAGCAATATATGAGGGAAGAAGTCTTGTGGAGGTGTGGATGGAATGTGAACCCTTTTTTGCTACAAAAATGTTATCCATGTTCATTCGGGAGCAGCGAGGATTAGAGATTGAGCAGGTCTTTATTTAGTCAGCCTTATTCTAGTTGCATCCCCAGAATAACTGGTCACTAGATGGGAATACTGAGTGACCCCTCTAGCCTGAAGAGGAGATACTTCATATTTAAAAACCACCAACCAATAAGTAGAAAAAAAAAAACTATTTTATGACCCCTTAGGGATTTTTGATAATGTTTTGCAGTTATTCTTTGCTGGATTAAATAAACATACAATGCTATCCCATATCTGCTTTTTTTTTTTTTTTAAGATTGTATTTATTCGTTTGAGAGAGAGAGAGCACAGAGGGAGAGGGAGAAGCAGACTCCCCCCTGAGCCAGGAGCCTGACTCAGGGCTCAATCTTAGGACCTAGAGATCATGACCAGAGCCAAAGGCAGACGTTCAACCATCTGAGTCATCCAGGTGCCCCATAATTGCTTTTATAGTTTGAGGCTTGGTGGCAGCTATGGTTAGGGTGATCCAATGTGGCAAACCTCCTTCTGTTACAGGCTCAAAGGCAGCTTAGTGAGTTTCCACCAGACATTGTCTATACATGAGTACAAATCAGAGAAGCCACCTAGAAGCCTGGTGTCTCAAGAGGTTGACAAGGAAGTCCCAAGAAATCCAGTCTGTGATTTCCATAATTCAGTGAAGGATGATTGTAGAAAGTTGGCCAAGATCACTGTCTTACATTTTCATCAAGTACCTATTGATGACTTACCACGTGGGTTTGTTTCTCCCAGTCTCTGTAACCAAGGATTGCAGATGGGCAGAGGGAAGAGTCCTAAGGTGTCTCTTTCGACTCCATTCTTCCCTGTGAATGTGCCTACCCCTAATGCACCCAGAAGGGAGATAAAACAGAGTGAGGCTCAGGCTCTTGAGCCTGGCCTGAAATACAGCCTCTGGGTCTGAGCCCAGTGAGCCCCCCCCCCCCCCGCCCCCCGTGACACCTGTAGCCACGGCTGCCTCTCGCCTCTGTAGTGTTCAGCGTGCTGCTCTGGCTCAGCGGAACGGGCTCTGGATACTGGGCAGAGAAGTGAAATGAGAAGGAATTGTAGAGGCTAGGGTGTCAAACCGGCTTCACTATGATCAGATTTTGATCTTACATGCAGAAATGGATCCATTCAAAAATGGGCCAGTTTACATATTAACAGGTAGCTTAGTCTGAGGGCTTTTTTTTTTTTCTCTTCTTAAACCACAATCATGCACTCAAAAGCAGGTTAATAAGTAAGGGCTTAGTAGCCTTGCCAGTCTCTATGTTTGAATCTCTGCTTGGGAGTGTGGCCTCAAGTAAGACTCATATCCTCATTTGTGACATGGAAGCAGCAGCCCCCCTTTCAGAGAGCTGTGGTGACACCCACGCTCGCAGCAAAGAACAGCCTAGAGTAGAAGCTAATGTTGCTTGTAATGACAGACAAATATGGAAATCCTAAGTCAAACATTTATACACTTCGCCTTGTGTCCAGGACATCTCTCATTTCCCACATGAAAACCTTCTGTGGTCATTTGAAGGTGAAGCTGTGGGGAAATTGGAGTTACTCATGATCTTCCATGTCCATTACACAGGTCCCTCTGCTCAAGTATTTTTGACATTCTAAAGTGATCGCTTTCAGAAATAATTCACATCTGCTAGGACAGACATTTTTAAACGAGCTAGTCTGTATGCAAAAGAACCGCTTTGGGCACATAGGCCTTAATATTTTTTTCTTTCATCAAGTTTGCTTAGAAAGACAGGAAACTGCGGTGATTTTCAGTGTGGTCTGGAAGCTGGTAGACCCCATCCCTGGTGAGGCCTCCATTTATTTCCACTATTGAGCTAGTGAAGTGGTCAGTTGAAGTGCTGCTCACTCTCTCGTAACAAGGAGCCAGAGTATCTTCTGGAACAGGGTTTTAGAAGCCTCCCCGTCAACACAGAAAACCAGTGCGATGGACCATATGCCATTCCAGGTGGAATCTTTTTAGCGTAGACCTTTTCCTTTGTTTCTTTCTTTTTTAATCCACTACCCTAAATCTCATTTGAGATGATCCATTATGTGGGACCTATGGGTGTTGTTTCCTGAAATTTTTAAACTCTTGGAAATCTGGATGAAAAAGTGTGTGTACTTCACACCCTTCCTGTTCCAGTTAACCACACTGTGCTGTTCCTGTCACTGCCCAGTAGAGGCCCACAAAATTACACCCTCCCTACCACCAGTCCCATCAAATTACTTCACGCATGTGGATGACTTGTCTTGGCCAGTTAACACCGCCTGGCTCCAGCCCATTCTGACAGGCTCTTTGCTCTTTAGCCCATTCTCCCCTTACCTGAATCCACGTCAGGATATTTGTAGCCAAAAGGCTAGTATTTTTGTGAATGTGTACATAATTCTTTAGAAACTAGCTGGTGCAAATAGAGAATCACCAAGCTGGTGGACAGTAGTAGGTGAGGCTTCTCTTATATTGATAGTAACGATGAGTATGAATAAACAGCACAAAGTAACTATATTGCTTCCTCAGATCAACTGGATCAAAGTTCCAAATTGATAATGTAGCATGTGTATTTACAAATTAGGACAAACAGCTCAGAGCCCTCAGCTAAACTTTATGTGCCATGAACTGAGTCCGGGTGTCCCAGATCTAGTAGGTTCCATAACACTTAAATGGGCCTATAGGAAGTCATGTGCATTGGGCACCTTTGGTGATTAGATGGAATTTCACTGGTCAGAAGCGACTAAATATAGATTGTGACTAATGAATGAAGAGTGATTATATAAAAATCACTTGCAGTATATGAATTATTTGTGAGTAATCTAAATAATGATCTAATCTAAATTCCTGAGGCTTACACACATTCAGAATCAGTACAGATTTTTCAGTAGCACGTTTTCATTCTGCACTCTCACCTTTGCATTGTGGTCTCATTAAACTGGCAAGATAGGAATGGAGCTCATCTTGACACATAGTTATCAGTGAGCAAAGGGGATGACATGAGACTGAGTTCATAGCAAATAAGTTGCTCTCCCAGAGTTACAGGAGCCAGCACACGTGGGAATAAGACCAGCACTGCTTGGTTTTCTGACTGCAGATTACAGGCCTCTTCCCTGGCAACTTTGTTAATAAGTATGTCACTTCCCCCCTGAGTTGAATCACTTTAGTGGCCCCCTTTTTAACTTTCAGCAATAAATAGAATAGAATATTGCTCCCTTGGCTGGTTGTCATTTTGAAGATAGCAGATGGGGCTACACTGATCATTCTCCCTTTCTAGGACATCGCTCATTTCCCGCACACAGGCTCCTTTGTAGGTGAGGCTCTGGGGAAATTGGACAGTTGCTCACAATCTTCCATGTCCATTACCCAAGTTGCTCTGCTCAAGTATTTTTGACATTCTAAAATGATCACTTTCAGAAGTAATTCTCCTTGAGCTGCGAAGTGTCTCTGCCTATCTGCCAAAGACTAAGGTTTGCAGAGCCCACACTGCTGTGTCTGAATTAAATTTTCAACAAATCCCATTCAAGCTGTCTGAGAAGAAAAAAAAACCTTTGATTAGTTTCAAGCAAGAACTTTGAACCTGAGGCTGATCCCAACCTTAAAAGTTGCTCTTCTCCCACATTTTTGTGGTCTTTACTAACTTATTTACCAGCTGTTCGTTCGTTTGTTCTTTCTTTCTTTCTTTCTTTTTTTTTTTAATTCTAGATTCAAGGTATCTATTTTTGGGCACCTGCACAATGTATGTAGCACTGCAGTAGGTGCATATTTTCCTGTTAGAATTTTCGAAACCGAGAGCTCAATGCCCTTTGCCCTCCTTTTATTTCCTACAGATGCTGATTCATATAATTGTGGGCATGATGTAATGCAAAGTCTCTGCAAATAACCAATGACCCAACTCTGATGTGCTCTGCAACTGTAGGTTTTCGTTCATCAAAGTCCCCATTAGTTATATCTTGTCATCTCCCCCAGAAATCCAGGAGATGGAAAAGCAAGCGTGAGGGATCAGACTCCGGCAATCGGCCGATCAAGGCTGCTGGGAAGGTTATCATCCAGGATACTGCGTGCCTTCTTCCTGTTCACAAATCACTGGGAGAACTGTACATGTGAGTCTGCCCTGCTTATCACATAGTCATCATGATCAATGTTGTTTTGTTTCTTTTTTTTTAAAGGATTGGAACCCTTTTGGGGCGCCTGGGTGGCTCAGTCATTTAAGTGGCTGCCTCTTTTGATTTCAGCGTAGGTTGTGATCCCAGGTTTGTGAGATCAAGCCCTGCCTTGGGCTCCATGCTGGGTGTGGAGTCTTGAGACTTCCTGCCTCCCTTTTCCTGACCCTCTGTGGCATGCCCGCCTCCCACCCCCTACTGGCACATATGTGTTCTCTCTTAAAAAAAAAAAAAAAAGCATTGGAACTCTTTCTTCAGAAGAAATTTTAGGAGGAGACCAGTATATGAGCTTTCTATTGCTGCATAACAAGGTACCACAAACTTAGCAGCTTAAAATAACCTGTATTTATTATCTCAGTTTCCATGGGTCAGGGTCTGGGCATGGCTTAACTGGGTTCTTGCTCAGGTCTCACCAGGCTGAAATCATAGAGGTGGCCAGGGGGTGGTCTTATCCAATGCTCAGAGTCCTCTTCCAAGCTCATGCAGGTTGTTAGCAGAATTTAGTTCCTTGAAGCCATAGAACTTGCTGATTTTCATCTTTGTTACCAGCTGGAGTTTCTCTCTGATGCTTCACTTTCTTTCTTAGGTTTCACCTTTGGTCAGGCCCACCTTAGATACTAATCTCCCTTTTGACACATTCATAGTGAACTGATAAGTAACTTAATCTTGGGTGTGATAGCTCATCAATATTCACTGGTATTACCCACAACTAAAGGGAGGAGATTATATTAAATGTGTTTGTGAGGGGGACACAAATCTTGGGAGCAGCCTCAGAATTCTGCTTTCCATACCATAATGTAAAACAGTTAAAAGTAGAGCCATTTTGGTTGAAGGGAGTTGGGAGGCTAGTGACTGGCATACAGAAGCTGGCCTGTGGTCACCCTTCTTGAACTGGAACGCATATCAAAAAAGCGTTTATTTTGTAGTATGTACACAGCACACCACTCTGTTAGAAACCACAGTGTCGCACTTATTTAAATTCATTTTCATTGAACCCTTGAGCCTGGGGAAATCCACAAAAAAGCTGGTTGCCAAATTGACATTTGGGGCTGGCTTCCTGTCCTGACTCTGGAGAAGTAAAATTTCAACTTCCCCAGGTGCAAACCCATAGCCTAATATGAGCTGTAGGTAAGCTTTTTCTCCATGTTATGTAGCAAAGATAAAGCTTAAGGCCAGCGACACCTGGGTGGCTAGTGGTTGAGCATCTGCCTTTGGCTCAGGTTATGAGTCTGCGATCCTGGGATCGAGTCCCACATCAGGTTCCCAATGGGGAGCCTGCTTCTCCCTGTGCCTGTGTCTCTGCCTCTGTGTATTTCATGAATAATTAAAAAAAAAACCCACCCCACTTATAGCCAACATGGATAAAACATTTTGGGTGACAACTAAACATGCGGGTTTTAGTTTGTCTGTGAAACCAGGGGTAACTGATGTAGAAGATTAGACTAGAAAGAAACTTTTTAATTCTTTTTAAATTTCAGCTTGAATGTGAATGATATTCAAGAAACATGCCAGAAGAATGCCACTTCTGCCTTGCTTGTTGGAAGAAAGGACCTTGTCCAGGTATTGTGCATCCCTTCTGATGGCCATCTGTGAGCTGATGGTTTTCACTTTATAATTTTGGTTTAGTGACATTTTAAGGTGTGCTTCCTATTGTACAATTCCTCTCCCATTTTCTTTGCCAAACTACAGGGCTAGAGCAGCTTTCTAAATCCTTTGGGTTTCTTTCTCTCTCTCTTTTGTTTTTTAAAAATTTTTTTAAAGTAATCTTTACCCTCAATGTGAGGCTTGAACCCATGACCCCAAGATCAAGAGTTGTATGCTCTTCCAACTGAGCCAGCTAGATGCCCCCCTTTGGGTCTTTTTCTTATTAGAGCTTAGCTGAGAGAATCCTAAAGCACATACTGCTAATTTTTTATTACATTCTTTTTCTACTCTGTTACCATGGTGATTGTTACACACATACATGTGGCTGTACCTTTGCCATTTATACTCTCAATTCTGTTTTGCTGGGGTTTTTATACTTTTAAAAATGATTTGTTTCAGGGGCACCTGGGTGGCACAGTCAGTTGGGCATCTGACTCTTGGTTTCAGCTCAGGGTTGAGAGATCAAGCCCCATGATGGGCTCTGAGTTCAGCACAGAGTCTGCTTCAGATTTTCTTCTCCCTTTCCCTCTGCCCCTCCTGCTGATGCTCTCTCCCTCTTTCTCTAAGAAATAAATCTTTAAAAAAAAAAAGTGCTTTGTTTCAAGTAGGTGCCTGGCTGGCTCAGTCAGTATAGCATGTGATTCTTTTTTTTTTTTTTTTTTTTTTTTAGCAATGTGATTCTTGATCTTGGGGTTGCAAGTTCAGGTCCTGTGTGTGATATAGTCTACTTAAAAATTAAGAAATAAATAAGTAAATGGGAGGGCACCTGGATAGCTTAGTCAGTAGAACATGTGACACTTGATCTCAGGTTGTAAGTTCACACCCCTGTTGGGTGTAAAGATTATTTAAAAATAAAATCTTTAAGGGGTGCCTGGCTGGCTCAGTTGGTTAAGTATCTGACTTTTGATCTCAGCTCAGGTCTTGATCTTAGGGTCATGATTTTACGCCTCACACTGGGCTCTATGCTAGAGCCTACTTTTTTAAAAAAAAAAAGAAATAAAATCTTTTAAAAAAATGCTTTGTTTCATAAAAAGTTTACGAAAGCATTCTCTTAGGTAGAAGCCTGTTCAGTTTTGAAATATAATGTAATCTAGCAAAAATGTTCATTTCCTTCATCATTGCAGGAACATCAATATGTTAGAGTGAACTCCTATTTTTTAATTTTTTATTATTTTTATTTATTTTTAATTTCTTTAAAAGATTTTATTTATTTATTCATGAGAAACACACAGAGAGAGAGAGAGAGAGACAGGCAGAGGGAGAAGCAGGCTCCATGCAGAGAGAGAGAGAGAGAGAGAGACAGGCAGAGGGAGAAGCAGGCTGCATGCAGGGAGCCAGATGTAGGACTTGATCCTGGGACTCAATCCCAGGACTCTGCGATCATACCCGGAGCCAAAGACAGACGCTCAACTGCTGAGCCACCGGACATTGTTCCTATACCACGTGGCTTACCCATTTCAGATGTACCATTCAGTGTCTTTTGTTTGTTTGTTTTTAAAGATTTTGTTTATTCATGAGAGACAGAGAGAGAAAAGACAGAGACACAGGCAGAGGGAGAAGCAGGCTTCTCACAGGATGCCCGATGCAAGACTCGATCCCAGGACTCCAGGATCACACCCTGAGCCAAAGACAGACGCTCAACCACTGAGCCACCCAGGCATCCCTCCGTGTCTTTTATTTTTTAATTTTTTAATTATTATTATTATTATTTTAGATTTTATTTCTTTATTCATGAGAGACACTGAGAGAGAGAGAGAGGCAGAGACACAGGCAGAGGGAGAAGCAGGCTCCATGCGGGGAGCCCGACATGGGACTTGATCCCAGGTCTCCAGGATCAGGCCCTGGGCTGAAGGCGGCCCTAAACCGCGGAGCCACTTGGGCTGCCCTCCGTGTCTTTTAGTATATTCACAGTTTTACAACCATCACAACAGTTTTAGAACATTGCTACAACCTTGAAGAGACTTAGCTGTCTCTTGTCAATCCCCTTTTCCCCACCCAGACCTGGGCAACCAGTAGTCTACTTCCCGTTTCTCCTGTGCCCTTTATTCGGTAGTGTGAGGATTCGACTGAGCAATAGAAACTCCTCTATCAGTTTAATTTTTCCCTGTAACTCCAAATGACCCAGAGCTAAGACTTTCCCTTGATTTTTATATGATTAAGAAATCCCTAAGATTGCCTTTTTCCTCTTATAAACATTATCAGCTCTCTGCCCCAAACCCTTTTAGGTGAGATTGAGACTCAGAGACTGAATCTGTTTCTCTGAGGACTCAGCCACCTCAGTCTGTACATACTAAGAGGGCAAAGTAGAGTAGTAGAAATAGTGCACAATTTATACCAGGAGGTAGGTCCAACTTAGCTCCCTAGTGATGGAGCCCTGGGCAGATTATTTCAGGCTTGCCCAGCCTGTGTATATTTATAAGATGAAAACCATAATAATGACCTCATAATGTTGATGAGATTGGCAAATGCAATCCTAAGGCAGACC